>NC_140993.1:245912354-246512354 GCF_052327205.1 Somniosus microcephalus
GGCAAGAGAGAGAGGGGGAAGGAGAGAGAGAGAGGGATGAGGAGAGAGAGCGGGAAGAGGAGAGAGAGAGAGAGAGAGAGAGAGAGGGAAGGAGAGAGTGAGGGAAGGAGAATTAAAATCCTGACTTGGTGACCCGGAGCCCCCGGTGTGACGCCACTCACCTGCTCACTTCCCTCTCCCCTGGGCTCTCGGGATGCGCGGTTGAAACCGCGGGGAAGGGGTAGGCAGTTTATCTTGCTCTCGGGCCGCCTGATCCGCCCCCCCGTGACGCACCGCGCTTCCCCCGTATGATTGGTCAACCATCATGTCACTCAACGCTAATGAGCGGTAGGATTGGTGGAGCGTATTTTGAATGTTTTTTGAACGTTTTTTAAAAGTAAACATGCCTATGACACTCCCCTGATTGGTCAAATACGCCTATGACACTCCCCTGATTGGTCAACCGCTAATTAGCAGATTTTGTACATTTCTTGAACGTTTTTTAAAAAGTAAATATACCTAGGACACTCTCCTAATCATAAGCTTTATTTTGATATAACATATGTGTAGGTACGCTCTATAACTTTTGAGTGATGCCCGGACAGACAGACAGACACCACGATCCTTTTATATATTACCAGCTGAAGTGCCCGGCGGTGCTGAGGCTTTTTTGAGGGCATGTTGTTGTTGGAAGAGAGAGAGAGAGCGACTGGGGGGAAGAGAGAGAGCGACTGGGGGAAGAGAGAGAGCGACTGGGGGGAAGAGAGAGAGCGACTGGGGGGAAGAGAGAGAGCGACTGGGGGAAGAGAGAGAGCGACTGGGCGGAAGAGAGAGAGCGACTGGGGGGAAGAGAGAGAGCGACTGGGGGGGAAGAGAGAGAGTGACTGGGGGAAGAGAGAGAGCGACTGGGGGGAAGAGAGAGAGCGACTGGGGGGAAGAGAGAGAGCGACGGGGGAAGAGAGAGAGCGACTGGGGGGAAGGGGGGAAGGGTGGGGGGAAGGGGAGGGGAAGGGGGGAAGGGGAGGGGGAGGAAGGGGAGGGGGGGAAGAGGAGGGGGTGAGGGGGAGGAAGGGGAGGGGAGGGGGGGAGGAAGGGGAGGGGAGGAAGGGGAGGGGGGTAGGAAGGGGAGGGGGAGGGAGGGAGGGAGGGAGGGAGGGAGGGGGGAGGAAGGGGAGGGGGAGGGGGGAGGAGGGGGAGGAAGGGGAGGTGGAGGGGGAGGAGGGGGAGGGGGGGAGGAAGGGGAGGGGGAGGGGGGAGGAAGGGGAGGGGCGAGGAAGGGGGGGGAGGAAGGGGAGGGGGAGGAAGGGGAGGGGGGAGGAAGGGGAGGGGGAGGAAGGGGAGGGGGAGGAAGGGGACGGAGAGGGGGGAGGGGGAGGAAGGGGAGGGGGAGGAGGCGAGAGGAGAGGGGGAGGGGAGGAGGAGAGGGGGGAGGGGAGGAGGAGAGGGGAGGAGGAGAGGGGGGGAGGGGAGGGGAGGGGGGAGGGGGAGGAGGGGAGGGGAGGAGGGGGGAGGGGGGAGGAGGGGAGGGGAGGGGAGGAGGGGAGGAGAGGGGGGGAGGGGGTGGGAGGGGGGAGGGGAGGGGAAGGGAGGGGGGAGGGGAGGGGAAGGGAGGAGGGGAGGGGAAGGGAGGAGGGGAGGGGAAGGGAAGGGGGGAGGGGAGGGGAAGGGGGGAGGGGCGGGGAAGGGAGGGGAGGGGGAAAGGTGGGGGAAGGAGGGGGGGAGAAACGGAGGGGGGAGCCAGCAGACCCTCTCCCCTCTGCCGGCGATGGCTCCGCTGAGCTCCGTGCCCGCCCCATGCATTGGACATGGCCCAGCCGAGCGCAGCGCCCCGGTCAGCCTGAGCCCCACCCCCCCTCCCGAGGCCGGGCCTGAGGCTGCTTGAGACGGCCGATTCCGGTTGCCGGAGTAACCCTCCTCCCCTCTCCGCTCTCCCGATCTCCGGGACCGGGCCTGGGCCTCAGCGGCTTGCGACGGCCGATTGCGGCTGGCGAGCCCGGTTGCCGGGGTAACCCTCTCCGCTCCCGAGCCCCGCACCCCCCCCACTAACCTGCTCGCTTCCCTCTGCCCGCACTCTGTGGGCCCTGTGTGGAGGTGCGCGTGCGCCGTGCAGCGCGAGCGCGAATGAAGCGCGAGCAGCTTGCAGTGAGCCCAGCCAGCCTTTACCAAGATGGCTGGCCGCTGGTTCGGAATCGGGCCCAGCGGGACGGCCGGTGCGTTGCTCGGGCGTGGCTGGGCAACAGACGCCCAGGCTTCGAGACCTGCCTGCAAAAACGGTGAAAGGTAGGAAATTTATAGAGGTTAGAGAAAAGATTTTCAAATGAATTAACTTTTTTAAAAAACAATTTGTGTTTTAAAAGCAACTTTTTTTTTTGCTGGAAATGTAGATTTGAAAAGAAACACGCAGAAAGCGGGAAAAAGAAATGAAGAGTTTGGAATCAAGATGGCGGCCACTCACCTCGGTTCAGAATGATAAGGCCCACCCACACACACACCGATTGGTCAACCGTCAGGTCACTGATGCGTAGGATTGGTCAATCGTCCTGTCACTCGACTGTAGGATGGCCCGCCCACACATGCAATGAACCCGCCCCCGTGACGCAGCGATTGGTCGTCCGTCGGGTCGCTCGACCATACGATTGGTCAACCTTCACGTCACTCGATGCTAATGAGCGGATAATGAGCGGAATTTTGAACGTTTTTTGGATACCGTCGGCACAATTTTTGTCCGACAAAAAAGTAAATATGCCTACAAGAGTCCCCTAATGATGAGCTTTCTTTTGATATAACACATGTGTAGGTACGCTCTATAACTTTTGATTGTATAGCCGGACAGAGAGACAGAGAGACAGACAGACAGACAGACAGACAGAGAGACAGACAGACAGAGAGACAGACAGACAGACATATCCTTTTATATATATAGATAAAATATATATATTTATCAAGATTCTATAATGTGTATGCTGCTTGATATGAATTAGGTCAGTGTTAATATGAAAGATTATACCTCACTGAGACAGGCAGATAAATAAATATACTAGAATAAAGCCAGTGAGGTTTACTGTGACCATCGGCCAAACAATAAGCTTCCTTATGCTGAGGATAGAAATGTGAGTTGGAATAATTAACATCGGGATGGCTGAAGGTGAACTTGCATTACTAGCAACTTCTTTTTCTGACACACACTTGTTCAAACTGGATGTTCTAATATTTGCGGGTTCCTCGTACTGGTTCAACAACATCATTGTAAGAGATCCACCAGTGGCGGCTGTGCATCTGGAGCAGAGCAGAGGTGTTTCAGGTTGGCAGGAATCAGCTGGGGTCTGTCAGTGGGAGTTAGGTGAAGGCTGCCAACAGGAGGTGGGATGGAGGTGTCAGTGGGAGGTGGGTGGGGCGTGATCAGTGGATGGGGTGGGTGGGGGGTGTCAGGGGGTGGGGGGTGTCAGCGGGAGGTGGGGTGGGGGTGTCAGTGGGTGGGGTGGGTGGGGGGTGTCAGGGGGTGGGGTGGGTGGGGTTGTCAGCGGGTGGGGTGGGTGGGGGATGTCAGGGGGTGGGGTGGGTGGGGGGTGTCAGCGGGTGGGGTGGGTGGGGGCGTCGGCGGGTGGGGTGGGTGGGGGCGTCAGTGGGTGGGGTGGGTGGGGGTGTTGACGGGTGGGGTGGGTGGGGGTGTCGGCGGGTGAGGGGCGTTGGCGGGTGGGATGGGTGGGGGGTGTTGGCGGGTGGGATGGGTGGGGGGTGTCAGCGGGTGGGATGGATGAGGGGTGTCAGCGGGTGGGGTGGGGGGGTGTCGACGGGTGGGGTGGGTGGTGTCAGCGGGTGGGGTGGGTGAGGGGTGTCAGCGGGTGAGGTGGGTGGGGGGTGTCAGCGGGTGGGGTGGGTGAGGGGTGTCGACGGATGGGGTGGGGTGGGGGGTGTCAGCGGGTGGGGTGGGGGGTGTCAGCGGGTGGGGTGGGGGTGTCAGGGGGTGGGGTGGGTGGGGGGTGTCAGCGGGTGGGGTGGGGGGTGTCAGCGGGTGAGGTGGGTGAGGGGTGTCAGCGGGTGAGGTGGGGGGTGTCAGGGGGTGGGGTGGGTGAGGGGTGTCAGCGGGTGAGGTGGGGGTGTCAGGGGGTGAGGTGGGTGAGGGGTGTCAGCGGGTGGGGTGAGGGGTGTCAGCGGGTGAGGTGGGGTGTGTCAGGGGGTGGGGTGGGTGGGGGGTGTCAGCGGGTGAGGTGGGTGAGGGGTGTCAGCGGGTGAGGTGGGGGGTGTCAGCGGGTGAGGTGGGGGATGTCAGCGGGTGGGTGAGGGGTGTCAGCGGGTGAGGTGGGGGGTGTCAGGGGGTGGGGTGGGTGGGGGGGTGTCAGCGGGTGAGGTGGGTGAGGGGTGTCAGCGGGTGGGTGAGGGGTGTCAGCGGGTGGGTGAGGGGTGTCAGCGGGTGAGGTGGGTGGGGGGTGTCAGGGGGTGGGGTGGGTGGGGGGTGTCAGGGGGTGGGGTGTGTCAGTGGGTGAGGTGGGTGGGGGTGTCAACGGGTGGGGTGGGTGGTGTCAGGGGGGGTGGGGGGTGTCAGCGGGTGGGGTGGGGGTGTCAGCGGGTGGGGTGGGGTGGGGGGTGTCAGTGGGTGGGGTGAGGGGTGTCAGTGGGTGAGGTGGGTGGGAGGTGTCAGCGGGTGGGGTGGGTGGTGTCGGGGGGTGTGGGGGTGTCAGCGGGTGGGGTGGGGGGTGTCAGCGGGTGGGGTGGGTGAGGGGTGTCAGCGGGTGGGGTGGGGGGTGTCAGGGGGTGGGGTGGGTGAGGGGTGTCAGCGGGTGGGGTGGGAGGTGTCAGCAGGTGGGGTGGGTGGTGTCAGGGGGTGGGGTGGGTGGTGTCAGGGGGTGGGGTGGGGGGTGTCAGCGGGTGGGGTGGGGGGTGTCAGGGGGTGGGGTGGGTGAGGGGTGTCAGTGGGTGGGGTGGGGGGTGTCAGTGGGTGGGGTGAGGGGTGTCAGGGGGTGGGGGGTGTCAGGGGGTGGGGTGGGTGAGGGGTGTCAGCGGGAATTGTTCTTTAACAAGCAAAGTTCTGAGCCCTAACTTTCACACATATTTTAGCCTGAGAACAAGGCTGAGTTGTTAAGATGAAAGAATAGTCAGTTATGCCTTTCTACTGGTCTTACTCACATCTACTTTTTCATTAAAAGTTGGAAGGAGGAAACATGACCCTATGGTTTAGTTTTCAATACATTTACTGACTTTCTGTGTCAGCCAGAAGCCTTGGCTGGCGATCAGACTGCTGATTGTTGTTCAGTTGTTAGTCACGACTTCGTTTGTTTATGCTTTTGAAAAGAAAGAATAGGAACTGATAATTTGTATTAAACCGCACCAATTTTTTTGTTAATGACTAATGTTTGGTTAGTCAACTAACTGAGCATTAATCATAAGTCAGTAATTGCTCAGCATAGCTGAGGGTGAGTCCACAGGAGCACTGGCGCAACATAATCACACACTCACTTAATCAGAAGCAGACCCAAGCGAGTTATATGCCCCCCACCCCCCCAGTGGCAGAACAGAATATCACATCTTGTTAAACCCAGCCTTCTTTTCATAGCTGTTCCCCACCATATCCGTCTCCTCCAGCTGGGAATGTGGAGCAGTGCGCTGGATTGAAGCTTCTGATGATGATGTCTTGCCTTCCTTGGCAAGGCATTTTTTAATGAATTTTTTTTTTCTGGTTAATTTATTTTCCTCTCTCCGAAGGCGCTGACTCCTTGACACGATACACTTCCACAGTTGCTGCCTGCCCTCAGGTTTTGTGAGCCATGTGAGATTTTGACAGTGGATGTCAGCAGGTCCCACATGTTGTATCACTGCCATCCCCACCTGGCACTTCCAGCAGAGGTAGGCAGACAGCGTGAACTACATAGGATTGCATAGAATTTACAGCACATGGTGTTTATGCTCCACACTAGTCTCCTCCCCCTCTAGTTACTTCATCTCACCCTATGCTTTCATGCTTTTTAGATCGGGAGGCCGCTTTGGGGCATTCAGTCATCTTCTTGATGACATTAGCTGGCAAGTTCTCAGTGAACTAGCACACACAGGGAGGCCACGTGTAGGTTGTCATCAGCTCCACAGTGCGACTGTGGCCGTGAGTCCCAGACCACAGAACACATCTCATCAACCTGCCCACTGAGACCTGTGGTGGGAGGCACCTCATTTCTCCACTCGGCATCTCAGGAGGCCATCGAATGAACAGCCAAACTAGACATCCCATTATAAGCTTCTCCCGTCATACGAAACACCATCTAACCCTATCAGCATAACCTTCTATTCCTTTCTCCCTCATATACTTATCTAAAAGAAAGAAAGACTTGCATTTATACAGCGCCTTTCATGACCTCAGGATGTCCCATAGCGCTTTACAGCCAATGAAGTACTATTTTTGTAGTCACTGTTGTAATGTAGGAAAGGCGGCAGCCAATTTGCAAGCAAGCTCCCACAAACAGCAATGTGACAATGACCAGATAATCTGCTTTACTGATGTTGATTGAGGGATAAATATTGGCCAGGACACCGGGATAACTCTGCTACTGTAGCGGTACCACCGAGTGTCCCTTACTTACCGGTCATAATTCCCTTTAACGATGTATACAGTTTGCCTGTACGGGGCGTTCCCCCTTTGGGAGCGCGGGCGAACGCGATGACGCGGGTGAACGCGATGACGCGGGTAAACGCGATGATGCGGGCGAACGCGATGACGTCACGTCGTGGATCACGTGACGGCCCCAAGCGCGGGCAAATGCGATGACATCACGTCGCACATCACGTGACGGCCCCAAGCGCGGGCAAACGCGATGACGTCATGACGCAATCCACGGGGCTGCCCAGGCAGTCCTCGTGGCGTCTCCATCCGGATAAGACCGACTGCATGGCTCTCCTGTACCGATCTCGGCAACCTGCTTGTAATCGTCTGTTCCTGCATTAAAGAACGATTTGATTGTTTCTCCTGAAGTCGAACTCAATTATTAAGTAGGAATTCGTCCAATACCTACATAGGTGAACCCGAATACCTACACTACTCTTCTTTAAAATAGTGCCACGGGATCTTTTACGTCCTCCTGAGAGAGCAGACGGGGCCTCGGTTTAACGTCTCATCCGAAAGATGGATCTAGCTTCCCCTTAAACACATCTATGTTATTCGCCTTAACCACTGCGAGTTCCACATTCTCCCCACCATCTGCGTAAAGAGCTCTCATTAACCAAGGGAATATAAGGAGAGTTGTAGCCCCTCATCACCACTGTGGTCGAGATCAGCAAACTCAGCAAATACCAGACATCGAACCGCGTATCCTTCTGAACTGTGTAGCTAAGTTTCTCATTGGATAAACTCACACAGCCAATGGGGCAGCCCCAGGCACGTTTCTGAGGAAAATGTCCATTCTTTCCCTCCCTTTACCTGCTTGCAGTCGGACATCCTTTGACCGCAGTTTCCTCATAGCTGCTCTGAGGAGAGCTAAAATTTACTGCACGCGTCGATGGCAAAATGCAGTGTCGGGACTTCTGTAGGAGAGAGAAATGGCAGCAGCAGGAATTGGGTGCACTATCCCTGTGATTCATTAAATAGCAGCATGCAGTACAGATGAACAGTCAATGCATGCAATTAATAAGTTAAGGAAACAAGATCAGAGGCAGCCCTCTACTGGTAGGTGGTTTGTATTGTACTTGACTACACTGCGTTGCTCACATACTAAAACACTGACATCTACAGACTGTTAAAAAAGATACAGGTACTGCCCATTTGAAAAACAGGTTCACCAATTTGCATCTAATTAAATGTATTAGGAAAATAGGCAGAACCCATTGTAATCAGTTTTTTAAAAATTCGTTCCGGGATGTGGGCGTCGCTGACAAGGCCAGAATTTATTGCCCATCCCTAGTTGCCTTTGAGAAGGTGGTGGTGAGCCACCTTCTTAAACCGCTGCAGTCCATGTGGTGAATGTTTAAGGTGGTGGATGGGGTGCCAATCAAGCGGGCTGCTTTGTCCTGGATGGTGTCAAGCTTCTTGAGTGTTGTTGGAGCTGTACTCATTTGGGCAAGTGGAGAGTATTCCATCACACTCCTGACTTGTGTCTTGTAGATGGTAGACACTCGCCGCAGAATAGCCAGCCTCTGACCCGCTCTTGTTGCCGCAGTATTTATGTGGTCCAGTTAAGTTTCTGGCCAATCGTGACCCCCAGGATGTTGATGGTGGGAGATTCAGCGATGGTAATGCCGTTGAATGTCAAGGGGCGGTGGTTAGAATCTCTTGTTGGAGATAGTCATTGCCTAGCACTTGTGTGGCGTGAATGTTACTTGCCACTCATCAGCCCAAGCCTGAATGTTGTCCAGTTGACCCTATTGATTTTAGAGAACATGAAAATATTGTACGTACTTGCAACATGTCTATTAATGGTTTGAAATTTCTTTTACTAATGCTATATTTGCCATTGTATTAGCTCATTACTGAAAGAAGTGGCCTCTGGCTTCTTGCCTTGCGGTTTGTGCGGGCACCCATTGATATTGCACTCTGAACATTTATCATCTATGGAGCTTCCTGCTATTCCAGCTCCGTGCAGTTTGTTCAGTGTTTTATTGTTTTGATTCACACAGCTGAGATTAATTTGGCTTCACGTACACAAACAGTGGTTGTTTTTAGAAATGAAAACCAGTCAAACCGCTTGAAACTGGAATCGGCGATCATGACCATCCCTGAGGTGGCTCTAGATGTGATCGCAGTGCCAATCCAATCTGTGCAAAGAGAAGTTTGGTTAAGTTTTCTTCATGCGAGCATACAGAAAACAGATAGTGATGTATCTCAACTAAATGGCAGCTGGGTCATTGGGCATAGTTCCTTCTACTTTCATTGTTAGAGTTGATAATATTTTAGCATTGAGGTTTTTTTAACTAAATATATTTTAAACAAGCTATAGACAAATACAGCAGCTATCTGCTCAGTACATTTTGATGTTAGCCATCAAATTAAAGCATATAAATGGTTGTTTGGGAGTATTCCCATGTGTTTTATACATGAAATACAGCTGGCAGCAAGCAGATAGTGGGACCTAGGCCCCCAAATGCCATTCGAACCAAACAGCTGAAGTCCGTTCCCACCAAGGACAGGGCTCCAGTCATACCCAGGGCTGATAACACTGAGCAAACCCGAGATGTGTGATTATCTGTTGTGAGCTGTATACCTGAGGTGTTCACTTGCACCAAGAACATAAATGTGTCTAAAAGTAACAAGCTGTGAGCTGTGGGGGCATTCTTTCCTTTTCCTAATCCTTTATTCCCAGTCTTTCTCTTTTTCTCCACCTGGCTATAGGAAGTACATCTTTTTTTTCTTGTTTTGCTTTTCCGTATAGCAAAGGAAGGTAAAAGACAGTTATGGAGGCTGGGTTATCCCAGAATTCATAGTGATGGTGAAAGCCCTGTATTAAAATGGTAAGGCCTGTAGTTACAATAAAGTGATTTGTCTATTGATCTGAATACTGGGATAGCTCCCACCTCCATCTTGCCTTCTCTTGTAATTCACTGTGACCAGCACTGTGTTGTTGATACAGACCAATATCGAGAGACACTGGTGTAAGAGACCACAAACCTCAAATTAAATGACAGAAGGTCTTGCTCTTCCATGTGAGATTCCTGACAAATTGAGCTGCAACGAAAAGATGAGCTAAATGGGCAGAATCTCCCTTACCTGTACTTATCTTTATAATCTTTATTTTTTTATCTTTGCGAATGTTGGTGGGCCTGGTTTTGGGAGGAGAAGAGCCTATTATTGCTGGCGTGGTTACTGAAAAAATGAGAAATGAAGATGGGTTGGAAATTTCAAATATCAATCCGAATCATCAATTCTGCTTATGTTGTCACCCAGTAAATCACGCTTCAAGTATTAGGCAGCGCACTTGCACAGAAAGGCATATTTAGCTCTAATCCACTGTTTAGTTGAAACTTTATCATTTATTAATAGCAGTATCTATAATACAAGTGAGAAATGAGCCATGCTGCAGCCCAATCCTGTTTCCTCTGGTGGGGAACCCAGAACAAGAAGGCATAATACTAAAATTAGAGCTATTTAAGAGTGAAATCAGGAAGCACATTTTCACACAAAGGTTAGTGTAAATCTGGAACGCTCTCCACCAAAAGGCTGTGGAAGGCTGGGTAAATTGAAATGTTTAAGACTGAGATCGCTAGATTGCGGTTGGGTAAGGTTATCAAGGGATATGGAGCAAAGGTGGGCAAATGGAGTTGGCGTACTGATCAGCCATGATCTAATTTAATGGCAGGACAGGCTGAATGGCCTACTCCTGTTCCGATGTCTCAAACTTTGCAATTTCAAGATTTCAGGAATACCAGAATTGTACCCAGAAAGGTCACGATTTTATGCCAATTTGTCACCTTAGAAAATGATTGCTTACATGCTCAGAAGAAAATAAGCTTGTGTGCTGTGGTTAGACAATGACTCGCTTCCCTGTGTGGTTGGAGCCATAAAAGTATTTTTGTAAAATACTTGACTGTTAGCAGCTCCTGACATATTGGTAGAGTTTAACATGGTTGCATTTATATTCAACCTCTTAAATTAAACATGTCGTGAAAGATGTTATATAAATGCAAGTTCTTTTCGTTTTCTATAAGCTCCTCCCAGCATAGCGACCCGCCACTGACTATGAAGGACAATGACAAGTACAAAGCTAATATGATAACTAGTAAGCAAGGCCTACCCCCTCCCCGCTATTACCAAAAAAGAAAAAGAAAGACTTGCATTTATATAGCATCTTTCACGACCACCGGTCATCCCAAAGCGCTTTACAGCCAATTAAGTACTTTTTGAAGTGTAGTCACTGTTGTAATGTGGGAAACGCGGCAGCCATTTTGTGCGCAGCAAACTCCCGCAAACAGCAATGTGATGATTTAGTGATGTTAATTGAGGGATAAATATTGGCCGGGACACCGGGTATAACTCCCTTGATCTTTTTCAAAATAGTGCCATGAGATCTTTTACCTCCACCCGAGAGAGCAGACGGGGCCTCGGTTTAACGTCTCATCTGAAAGACGGCACCTCTGACAGTGCAGCACTCCCTCAGCACTGCACTGGAGTATCAGTCTAGATTTTTGTTCTCAAGTCCCATGAAGTGGGACTTGAACCCACAACCTTCTGACTCAGAGGCGAAAGTGTGAGCCACAGCTGACACTGACCAACTGATTACCCAGAGACCAAGAACTGGCTAGTTCTCTCAACCCTTTGACCCACATTGCTCCCAGCGCTGCCACATTCATGCCAAGAAACCTCAATATATCAACACTCTCTGTCGACAATCATCATGCAATCAACATGTACAATGACTTCATAAAACAGGTATCAATCTGCATTTTTGAGGACTCAATATAAATGAATTATTTAAAAAGGAAACTCTATGACTGAAGAACAGCAGATGGCTGCATCTCAATACACTTTACACATGGGCATACGGCTTGTCTAAGCTCACACATGAAGAAGGCCCACTAGAGTGAGATACAGGAGGGCCACCGGCACTCCTGGAACCAGCCCCCAGCAAGGGAGGTGGGAAAGAAACCGGTGGGAAATTGAAAAGGTGGAACAAATTCCTTACAGGCTCACAACCCAAATGCCTTAAAAAGTGTCACGAAAGAGCCCCTCTCCCTGAATAAATAAGTTCCTATAAGAGCTCGGCAGAATCATTTGAAACCTTCTCGCTTCATTCATGAACCTAGATAAAGCATGGCGCAACATTTGTCCGTGTGCAGGGTGCATTCATTTCACTTGAATCTCCCTGCAATGGTGACACTTCTTTGCTTGTTCTTCGATCACTCCATAATATCACTGACAGAACCAGAATCGCAAGGATATATAAAATGAACTGTGTGTAGATTTTGCATTTGAGCACTCGAAACAACTGGATTTTTTGTTTAAGTTGACTTTTTCCTTCTTTCAGTGTTCGAAATAGAACAATGGATGACCAGCTGCAGTGCGCAAGTTTTCTCTCCACTGTCGATTAGACCATAACTCACCTTCATAAGTTATCAGATCAGTTCACCGCTGGATAGAAAAAAATCATACACCACAAGCCCATTATCCATCATCCTGTATTCCTCTCTGTGAATGCTCAGTAATTTGTAACCTAGAGGGTATCATTATGTTTAGAAATTAGGTTGGGCATGTTTGCTGGAACTGTCATAAATCTGCCGATCTTCTACGGAATCTTGCATATATATTTTATTCCTCTCCCATTCCTTGTTAGTTTTATTTTGAACCTCTTTACTTGCTCAGAGGTTGAACTAATTTAGTGACAGGCCAGCAGCAAGAATTCCCGAGCATTCTATTCTTTCAATATGTCACTTTCTCAACCAAGCATTTGACATTTTTGCATGCCTCCGTGTTCAGATGACATTCAGTTTAGTGTTTCTTTTATCAGTGGGCACTCGTGCAGCAGTCATATTTTCTAAACATGGCTGCAAATAGAGGTACCAGTATCCGGTATGAGGAAATCAGTTCATCATAAACCTCTACTGCAAAGTTGAACAAGTCATTGACAGCACTGTCAAAGACCTGGCTGAAAAACTCATGAAAAAAACCTGCAACCATTTCAACAATTGAAGACTTCCAGCTTTCTGTGAGGTACTAACCATAGAATCGTAGAATGATACAGCACAGAAGGAGGCCATTGGGCCATCGTGCCTGCGCCGGCTCTTTGAAGGAGCTATCCAATTAGTCCCACTCCCCCTGCTCTTTCCCCATAGCCCTGCAAAGTTTACCCTTCAAGTATATATCCAATTCCCTTTTGAAAGTTATTTGTGAATTTGTTTCCACCACCCGTTCAGGCAGTGCATTCCAGATCACAATAACTCGCTGTGTACAAAATGTTTTCCTCACGTCGCCTCTGGTTCTTTTGCCAATTACCTTAAAAAGTGGGCACAACAGGCCTGGAAAGAAAACCAAGTGCTCGTTCAGAGATTGATTTGCGCTTATCAGTGCAAAGTATTGCCAGTAGAAATGTCATTGTTACACAGACTTGAGCACAAAAATCTAGGCTGACACTCCAGTGCAGCACTGAGGGAGTGCTGCACTGTTAAAGGTGGCGTCTTTCAGATGAGATGTTAAAACCGAAGCCTCGTCTGCTCCCTCAGGTGGACGTAAAAGATCCCATTGCATTATTTCGAAGAAGAGCAGGGGAGTTATTCCCCATGGTATCCTGGCCAATATTTATCCCTCAATCAACATCACTAAAACAGATCACAGGAAACTCTCGTTTAAACGGCACCTAAATATCCGGAATTCTCTATTAACCGGCAAAATTCTCACTCCGAAAACAACACCTCAATAACCGGCAATTTTGCCAAGTCTGAGTCTCCCATGGTGGCCGAGTTAGTCAGTGGGGGTAGTTCTCCAAACTGCCACTACTCGGCTCCTTGGCGCTGTCGGAAGCCGGAACACCTCAATACCCCTGTAACAGGAGTCTGACTCTCCCGCGCTGCCGGTAGTCTCTTCTGATCCGCCATTTTACAGGGGTACTGTGTGTCGCCCACGCTGCTGGTAGTCATTGCATTGCATTACCCTCAACTGGCAGTACTGTACTTAATCAAGCATCTTCCACCATCCATTTAACACAACATTCTGTAGGTGAGTACCCAATTACTGTACACAGCACATTTCTTGATTTTTTTAAATTTTTCTTTGTTAAAAATAGCCTCAGTAGATAACCCTCTCCGTCATCCAGAATTTTTGATCAACCGGCAACACGCCGGTCCCGTCGGTGCCGGATACCAAAGAGTTTCCTGTATCTGGTCACTATCACATTACTGTTTGTGGGAGCTTGCTGTGCGCAGATTGACTGCCGCATTTCCTACATTACAAGTGACTGCACTTCAAAAGTACTTAATTGGCTGTAAATCACTTTGGGATGTCCTTTGGTCGTGAAAGGCGCTATATAAATGCAAGTCTTTCTTTTTCTTTATATTTTCAGTGAGGCCTGTATCACTCAGTGCTCCAGTGTCTGCATCTGTTTGTATGCTTCTGGGACCATAGCTGCTAGACAAAACAGACAATGATGGTACAACATGAAAGGAACAGGAAGGTTTATTTTCTAAATGCCAGAAACTTACGTGAGAATGACAGAAGGTTCTGTGGGATTTAAGTTCATAGTTTCTAGAAACTGGGCTTGCATTCAGTGCAGGATCATGGGATGAAAGTCTGCTTTCACAGATGTCTGCAAAGAACTTCTGTGAAATGTCTTTGGGAGTCTCAACTCCTGGTGGGGATGAGTCCGCATAACAAAGCCGCCCCTATTCTCAATCAAAGAGGGTTGGATGGGAAATACAAACATACAAAATTGGCGGGCAGGAAAAGGCCAGCTGGTCCATCATGCCTGCCCCACACCACGCTGGCTGGACCATCATGACTAAACACATCTTCTCACCCCGCAATCTCACACACACCCCGGCAGCCATGTAATCTCCTGGGAGAGGCAAAATTGGAAGCATATCACAGTAATGATGTTCTTCCTTAGATTGGGTTATGGCACAGTTGGGGAAGAGTCTTATTGCAAAGTGGCAACATAATGGTAGCAGGATTATTTTCTACATTTGCTATTCATAACCAAATTGTAAACACATTTCAAAAGAATGCATTTCAGATGTTACCAGGAATAGAAAACATGGGAGATCTTCCTGTGAGGGTTATATTGCTACACATAGCGGCAAGAGGGAAACTCCCCCACCCCCCTCTGCGCCCCCCTCCACCCCACCCTATCAAGGCAGAGTATAATGGACTTTAATCGATATTTTTGTTTATTTGTTCATGGGATCTGGGCATCGCTGGCAAGGCCAGCATTTATTGCCCATCCCTAATTGCCCTTGAGAAGGTGAGCCGCCACCTTCTTGAACCGCTGCTGTCCGTGTGGTGAAGGTACTCCCACAGTGCTGTTGGGACGGGAGTTCCAGGATTTTGACCCAGCGACGATGAAGGATCGCCGATATATTTCCAAGTCAGGATGGTGAGTGACTTGGAAGGGAACTTGGAGGTGGTGGTGTTCCCATGCGCCTGCTGCCCTTGTCCTTCTAGGTGGGAGAGGTCGCAGATTTGGGAGGTGCTGCCGAAGGAGCCTTGGCGAGTTGCTGCAGTGCATCTTGTAGATGGTACACACTGCAGCCATGGTGCGCCAGTGGTGGAGGGAGTGAATGTTTAAGATGGTGGATGGGGTGCTTTGTCTTGGATGGTATTGAGCTTCTTGAGTGTTGTTGGAGCTGCACTCATCCAGGCAAGTGGAGAGTATTCCATCGCACTCCTGACTTGTGCCTTGTACAGTAGATGGTGGAAAGGCTTTGGGGAGTCAGGAGGTGAGACATTGGTTCATGCAATCCTATGCTCAATACTAACACTAAAAGTGAACTAGTGTTCTGCTCCCCAATACTGAAGTCATTCACCTTGGTGTGCACATAAATTTATTCAGAAAGCATTTTAAAGAAGTATACCACTGACCGATCAATCAACACACTGAATCCCAGCTCCAAGTTGCTAAGTGCATAGTTGCTATGGTATTGCAACTTATGCTAGAAAATTCTTTTTTATGCTGCAGGATGGCACATACTGCAGTGTGTGACTGAATGCCAGCCAATTACACCGTGCCTAGAACAAATATTAAGTGCCCACTAATTATACAAGTGGTGCTATAAATGAACGCATTCTTCAAAATACAGCACAAGTGTGGCTTTCAAAGGGAAGAACGCGACACAGCCGAAGCAGAGTGTGAGAACTTGAGGTGGATTTCCTCACTAAGGAAGTAATCACATGACCTACAACCTTGTTTGAGGCATCTTTCTAAGTTTCCAAAACTACTCAAGGGGCCTTTAGGCACGGGTGAAAATTGCCATCCGAATCAACAGAATGTTCTGATTCAGAAACGTAGGCCAAAAAACCTAGAAGAAAAAATGGTAAACAAGAAGAGGTTAAAAATAGGGGAACATGGGGCACCTTTTCGTGTGACTGCTTCCATCAGGCGGGAGGTGGGCCAAGCGAGCCGAGGGAGCAGTTCGAGGCCTGAACTGTTATCGTGGTCGGGCCCCATTAGCATTTCATCAGCGAGCTGCTCGTGTTTTCAGAGCAGTTTTCTCCGGAGTAAAAAGATTCTATTATATTAGTGAGCCCTGATACCCCTATGTTTAATGTTTGTAAAGCTCTGCAATATTTCCCCTCGTATTTAGCTTTCTGCGTTTGGTCCTATCTGTTTAGGATCAATGGCCATCACTATGTTGCTCCAATGTTAAAGAATAAAGCGGCTCAGCTCCTGAATTCTTGTAAGGAGCGCAGATTGATTGCTTTGGCTCTGATGGTAGTTTTCAGTATGACTCACCTAACAAGTGAACTTGATCCCGAGGAGGAGAGAACAACTCCCGTCCTGACAACTATCTCTGTTTTTGCTACAACAAACCTTGATGGATTTCTTGGCGTTGGTTCAATTTATATGCACAAAAAATGAAAAAGAAATGTGGCATGTGACACAAAGTGTGTTACTGCTGTCCATTCACACACAGTATATGCGGATTGGTGTCACCTTGGTTCCGGTTGGTAGCACACTTACCTCGGAAAGTCTGAGCTCTCATTTGGTTATGGCTCCAGTGCCATACCGCGAGAATGCTGCACTTTTGGAGGCACTACCCTTCAGGTGAATTGTTCAACCAATGTCCCATCTTGTCTGTTCAGGTGGATATTAAAAGATTTCCCTGGGGAAGTCTGGGAATCGCTCAGGCATGATTCTGATGGGGGGGGGTGGGAGCAGGGGAGGGCAACAAGCAGCAGATCTGACCAAAGCCCCATCACTGGAATGTAAAGGTCCACAACAAATGGGGCAGGATCCCAGTGGAACCGTGTTCTGCCCCAAATTCCTGCCCCCACCCAACTCTGGGCTCAAAGAGTGTCAGAGCCAGAGAATTTAAAATACCAGCCCATGGTCAGATTGAATGTTACAAATTATAAGGGGTCTTTCTAGAGTATGTAAGGAGAAACGGTTTCCACTGGCAGGCGGGTCAGTAACCAGAGGACATAGATGTAAGATCATTGGCAAAAAATCCAGAGGGGCAACTGAGGAGAATTTATTTTGCAGAGCTGGTCCCATTTCGACTTCGCCAGAAGACCGTCAGAAACCCCCTTTTCTGCTTAGTTGGGGGAGGGGGATGGAGGGGTTGTAAACAGACTCAGTTGTGAGAGTTATCTGTAACTTATTTGTTCCTGAGTGGGTAGGGGTTGGTGTGATTTGTTTTTGCTCATAAGAAACATAAGAAATAGGAGCAGGAGAAGGCCATTTGGCCCCTCGAGCCTGCTCCGCCATTCAATAAAATCATGGCTGATCTGGTCTTGGTCTCAACTCCACTTTCCCACCCACTCCCCAGAACCCTTGACTCCCCTGTAACTAAAAAGACTGTCTATCTCCGCCTTGAATGACTCCGCCTCCACAGCTCTCCAGGGTAGAGAATTCCAAAGATTCACGACCCTCTGAGAGAAGAAATTCCTCCTCATCTCTGTTTTAAATGCTCAGCAGTTGGAAGTGTGGAGCTGTATTTCTGTCCATCTGGGATTCTTCTTTATTTTTCTTTAATTACTGCATTGCACACTCCTTTCCCAGGCCACCAAGGAGTGGTTTTCCGACTCGCAGAATGTAATACTCACTTTTAATTAAGGAGTGCTGCATTTTGAGTTCATACATTTTTTTTTTACTTGGAAGACGTGTTCGCCTGGCCTACTGCTACTAGACTGCACTCATTTTTTTTTGATGGACTTATTTCGGTTAACTAAGAGGTTAATGTTAGGTGACAGCCTCAACGTGTCACGTAACGTTATGGTCAGCATTACCTACAGTTGCAGTGCCTTTAGAATCCTCAGACCACTCATCATTTTTGATATATAATAGCTAAAAGGCCAGGAATTTAATCGTAGTTGCTCCTGCTCGGTTGCCGTAACTTCACTGGAATTCCACTTGGTACAACTCCAAATTGGCTTTTAATGGAACTTATGCTTGTTGAGGGCAGGCACAGATTCCGTTATGGGCTTCCTGTAAACTGCAAACCATTACGAGAATAAGGTAATTGCTCCTGCAAGTATTGGCAAGTAGAGTGTGAACCTATTGGTCTGGACCCTTCTCTGAGATGAAATGCTTCACAATCCTATGGTGCACTGACTGACAGCCCATTTGAGAACCAACAAAGCCAAGGTAAATGAGACAGCCCGAGGATTCAAACTCATGACCATCTAGTTGAAAGGTCAAAGAGGTCAACTGGAAAAATGTTGAAATAATTTAGACACAACAACCAAAAGAGGCTTAAATATAACCACTTTCAAATGAATTCAATTAGCCACGAATATTCGACCTCGTTTTGAGTGGTGCTAAAGTACACCAGTGTTTATAGAAACTATATCAGATACAGTCCAGTGACGTTCACCTGTGATTACTGTGCATTCCAGTAAAATCGCTTTGTCTAGCCCTGCTCCCTGCACCAGAATCGCACCTGCTCTAATTCTTTGTGCTTAATCGAGAGGAAAGAAAAGATACACATTAGCTATCTTCTTAGATACACCTTATAGATACCTATAGTAGATAGGCAGCCAAGCATCTCTAACGCTATCTTCATGCACCGATGCCATCCGTAGTTTATACTTTTCCAAAAGGAAACATCTTCATTATAAACCTTCTGTTAATCAAAACATGCAGTTGCTTGGAAGTAAGGAATGCACCCAACTATGCATCTTTTGGCGAGCCCTGGAAGTTCATCAGAGAGTTGAAACTATTCAGGTAGGCATTTTCTATCGTGCAATGTCTAATTAAAAATGTGTTCTTATTCTGTTAGTATGTACTGTTGAATATAAAAAAGTAGGCCCTGAATTATGGCATGGAATACTAGCACCTTCATCTGAAAGCATCTAAAGCATTCATCCGAAATTTCTTTCTCTGCTAATTTAGTGGAGGCTTTAACCTATTTAAAATAAATGGGTTAACGCTAAAATAGCAGAGAAAGGGACTTCAGATGAACATGTTAAGCATTTGTATGCTAGTGTCCTACAGCGTAATTTCAGGGCATTAGAGTTTGACAAATGCGTCTGAGGTTCCCAAAGGGTTCATCCCGAGCAGATTAAGATAAAAACAGAGACATTGAGGACAATTTTTTGTCTGCCTACCACTCCAATTATGCTGGAAAATGGGATGGTAAGCCAACAATTAATTTTTATAAACCCTACTGCCCACTGGCTGCCTGAGGCCCGCCCGACCCAATTTTCAAGCAGGCCTCGAGGTGGTCAGTGCTCCCGCCCGCAACATGTAGGAACCCAATTAAAGTATGTAAAATGGAGTCCTTTGCCGGTTGGAGGACCCTGACACTATTTACAGGTACCAATGGGCGCAGTGGCCGAACCAGCGGTCCTTAAAGGCCATTCCAAAAAGTGCTTCACTGAATCCTGTGGCACCGAATTTTGTAGTGGCTTGGAGGGGAAAGAACAAGTGCTCCTGCTGGCTCCACAAAAATCGTCCCACCCACTAGCAGCCTCTCCTCCCCTCCCCCACCCCAGTTAATTTCTGATTTCCAGCTTGGCTCCGCGGATGAGCAGATTTCCCAGACCCGCTCTCCCCGATCAGCGAGCTGCCTGTCAGCACCCATTGAGCACTAGCAGCTCGCTGGAGTTATGCAGAGGAAACCCAGCCATGAAAATACTTCGGGCCTCCCACTTGTTACATAGGGCGGTTGGGACAATCGCTTCACCCATCGCCCGCCCCATATGCACTGAATCCAAAAATCGGCTTCATTTTGATTTTAGGTTAGTAAATAAAGAGTTTCTTAAGGATATAAAGCAAAACTGTTCAACTCTTTGCATTTTCTCAGCTTTAAAAAATTACCAATGTTTTACATGTTCATTTTTATCCAAATAACTCGTGATATCAGACTCATTTGTTAAATCAAATACTCCACACCTTGGCCTGGATATTAACAGGGGCAGGTTATGTAGGGGAGGGGGCGGAGTTTCGGATGGGAAACTATGTTGTGGAGTTTTAACACCGCAGCGTGCATCTTTTGGCCCTGACAGGTTCCTCGCCCGGAAGTCAACCAATTGAGAGGCAGGTCCTATCCCGACTCCAGGGGGTCTTTGTATTGGGGGTCTGATGGGGATAGCGTGGGCGGGCTGTGGGGAAACACTCCTGCTCCTCCTGGCCCACAAGCAGTGCTGCAAAGGCACTTACCTTCACCCCGAAGCTGTCCTTGCCTCCCTGTAGCTGCCGGGTTTCCCAAGGCTTAGGAAACCTGACTGGCCACAGTTAAACCTGGGAGCGGTCAGCCGCCTGCCCCCTGTCCCGCCTCCGTTGAACTGGAAGCAGCGGGTTGGAGGCGGGTTGGGATTGAGATTTTTTTAGAATTTTAACCGCTGAACAGAACCCAAGCCACCCATTTTTGAGGGCTAAAATCCAAGTCAGATTGAGTTCTACACTGAGCAGGCTACTAGCGAAGATCTTGGTTTGATGAAAACATACATAATATATAAGTCAGATGCTGATCGTGTAAATAAATATTTTACGTGAATCAGTGGTTGGAAATTATTTTCTGAGAAATTGTATAAATGCAAGACAATTAAAACTCAAACCAATATGTAATATATTGAAACCAGTATGAAATATGACTAGATTCATCTGTAAATTCTCCAGTGCTTCCTCTTACAAGCAGTGTTGGAATAAGAAGCAGGCCAAGTGCTAGTTGCGAGATTCCCAGGGAGCCAGGTCATGTGATCAAGCCTTAGAGCGACCTGTCACTCAGAGTTTGCTGCTTCAGCTGGAAAGGTTTCGTCGGCCCTCAGCTGGGATGCTCCATGGACTGGAGTGAGGCTTTTTATTGAGAGGCTTGGTGGGGTAGAGAAAGAAAAGGAAGAAAGGAAAAGAAAGAAAAGAAAAGGAAAGAAAGAAAAAAGAAAGAAAGACTTGCCTTTCAAGACACCCCAAAGCACTTTACAGCCAATGAAGTACTTTTGGAGTGTAGCCATTGTTATAATGTAGGAAACACGGCAGCCAATTTGTGCACAGCAAGCTCCCACAAACAGCAATGTGACAATGGCCAGATAATCTGTTTTAGTGATGTTGGTTGAGGGATGAATATTGGCCAGGACACCGGGGAGAACTCCCCTGCTCTTCTTTGAAATAAAGCCATGGGATCTTTTACGTCCACCTGAAAGAGCAGACGAGGCCTCGGTTTAACGTTTCATCCGACAGTGCAGCACTCCCTTAGTACTACGCTGGAGTGTTAGCCTAGATTTTGTGTTCAAGTCTCTGGAGTGGGACTGTGAACCCACAACCTTCTGACTCAGTGGCGAGAGTGCTACCCACTGAGGCATGGCTGGCACTCATGGCAACTCTTGCAGCCTAATCACTGAGTAAGGCTGACAGCAATGTATAATTTAAAAGAAATTATACTAGCTAATCAAAAGTGATGATTAGGAGTGAGAAGATTTGTCTTTTTAGCTATTCTGATATTGGAAGGTGTGTTCACATTTTAAAATTCAGCGCTGTTAATATGATTGCCGCATATCCGCACAAATCAATTATTTGCCACAAGAGTATCAGAATTGACACATAGAATGCAAGGCAATGCTTTCACACCTTCAAGAATATAGGCGTAGAACATATGCTGGGGCCTCAACTATTTACAATCTATGTTAATGACTTGGATGAAGGGACCGAGTGTACTGTAGCCAAATTTGCTGATGATACAAAGACAGGTGGGTTAGCAAGTTGTGAGGAGGACACAGAGTCTGCAAAGGGATATAGAGAGGTTAAGTGAGTGGGCAAAAAATTGGCAGATGGCGTATAATGTGGGAAAATGTGAGGTTATCCACTTTGGAAGGAAGAATGAAAAAGTAAATTATTATTTAAATAGAGTGAGACTACAGAATGCTGCAGTACAGAGGGATCTGGGGGTCCTAGTACATGAAACACAAAAAGTTAGAATGCAGGTACAGCAAGTAATTAGGAAGGCCTTTATTGCAAGGGGTATGGAGTATAAAAGTAGGGAAGTTTTGATGCAACTTTACAGGGCGCTGGTGAGACCGCACCTGGAGTACTGCGTACAGTTTTGGTCTCCATACTTAAGGAAGGATATACTTGCATTGGAGGCAGTGCAGAGAAGGTTCACTAGGTTGATTCCTGGGATGAAGGAGTTGATGTATGATGAAAGGTTGAGCAGGTTGGGCCTATACTCATTGGAGTTTAGAAGAATGAGAGGGGATCTTATTGAAACATATAAGATTCTGAGGGGAATTGACAGGGCGGATGCTGAGAGGATGTTTCCCCTAGTGGGGGTATCTAGAACTAGGGGGCATAGTTTCAGAATAAGGGGTCGCCCATTTAAGACGGAGATGAGGAGGAATTTCTTCTCTCAGAGGGTCGTGAATCTTTGGAATTCTCTACCCCAGAGAGCTGTGGAGGCGGAGTCAGTGAATATATTCAAGGCGGAGATTGACAGGCATTTGAACTACAAGGGAGTCAAGGGGTACGGGGAGAGAGCGGGAAAGTGGAGTTGAGGCCAAGATTGGATCAGCCATGATCTTATTGAATGGTGGAGCAGGCTCGAGGGGCTGATTGGCCTACTCCAGCTCCTGTTTCTTATGTTCTTATGAAATTCTTTTCTCCACTTTTTTAATGATGGTGTTGCCCAATTATTTTAAATGGGTTAACTTATTCATGAAAATAGAGTACAGTGGAATTTTATCCAAACGTGTTAAATAGGGTATCACACTAGACCAGTGTGATAAATTGGTATGGAAAAGATCATTAGCCAGGATATCACCCTATTAATTTTATCTTTAAAAATATCACTTAGTAAATCAAAGGATTTGTCTTTGGTTCCTTTGAGAAAGGCAATTGCACCTTTTTAGCAAGTAAAAATAAAAAGTACCTTCACAGCTCCGCGTAATTCACTCTCTACTTTACACCACTCAACCATTCAAAATGTACTGAGAATTATTAATGCATGCTGTATCACAAAAAGCACCTGTGAATTTTAAAAGCTGCAAGAGATGCTAAATTATTTAAAGCACCATGCTGAATCTGAATGGATGCCCAATATTTAATGCAGCTGGTAATTTGCTATGAGTTATAACAAACCAAAAGTAATCATTTTACATAAGAATGTAAGGAACGTCAGGGCTGAGGAAAGGCCATTCAGCCCTTCAGGGCTCAGGTTCTATAGCTCCTATTGTTGCTGTGATGAAACTTAGGAGCCCACCTATTTCTATTGATCTACAACTTCTAATATTAATTTTAGGTCTAATAATGCAACAATTGAAAAATTAGTATCTGTTACTTCTTACTGACATGGCGCGAGTATGTCTTTGTGTGTAGTTGGAATAGACATCATGTTGCCTAGGTTGGGACTCCAGTAATCATGGACCCATGGCTATCCACTGTCCATTTGAGCGGACAGTGGTTTTTTCCCTGATAACTCTAGTTACATTGAGGAATTGTGCATGATCTTGGATTGTGTTGGAAAGATGGTTTCTCACGTTATTGTCAACAAAATGTTGCCAGAGTCTGCAAGATGTAGGGCCAGATGCTTTGTTTGATAGGTCAACCAACAATTGCTTATAATTGTCAAGGAATTAATTGGAGGTTTGGCCTGGAGTTCAGTTTATCTGGTGCCATGGTATCGGTGTGTTTGACGCTGGTTGTTATTAACAGCCCTACACCTCAAAGGCAGCTTTGATACTTCTGAAATCCATTTTTCATTTACAGTGTTTATGAATTGCACTAGTTTGGACATCAAAAGAAAAGAGATATAACCAGGCAGGTGACCCATTTCTTCAGTTTACTATTTGCATCAAAATAATCATTGAGGCTTTCATGAGGGACTTCCTGGGTTTATTTTTTGTTTAAAGCTTTTTGTCTCCATATTTATAATTGAAGGTTACTGAATAAGAACTGCTAAGACAATGGGATTGTTACTGCCTTAGGACAGATGATATAAAGTTATAATGTAGTGGCACGACCGAATGTCTCTTACCTGTTGTACATAATTCTCTTCAACGTTGTGTATATACTGTTTGCATGCACGGGGTGTTGCCCCTTTAAGGACGCGGGTAAACGCGATGGCCGCCGGCCCAGCTCGGCCTTCCACTCCCGCGACGGCCGCCGGCCCAGTTCGGCCTCCCGCGCCCGCGACGGCCGCCGGCCCGGCTCGGCCTCCCGCTCCTGCGACTTCGGCCGCAACGGCCAGCTGCAGTGCCGGGTAAACGTGATGACGTGGACAAACGCAGTGACGTCACGACGCATAGCACTTGACCGCCCCAAGCGCGGTAAAACGCGATCACGTCATCACGCGATCCACGGGGCTGCCCAGGCAGTCCTCGTGGCGTCCCCGCTGGGGAAAGACCTGTTCCACAGCTCTCCTGCATCTATCCACGTTGTCTGCTGTATTTCATCTAATCCAACATTAAAAACCTGTTTGTTGTTCTTCCGAGTCGACCTCCGTTATTGGATAGGTATACGACAATACCTACATTGGTGACCCCGTCTCTGTGAACATTTTTCACGGAAGAAGCGCACAGCCTGAACATCGTCTTCACAGAAGACGACCGACGTGCACAGCCGAATTCGTCCAACACCTACATTGGTGATCCCGCCTCCGTGAACGTTTTTCACGGAAGAAGTGCACAGCCTGAACCTCGTCTTCACAGAAGACGACTGATGTGCACAGCTGAATTCGTGTGAACGCTTTCACAGAAGAAGAGTCCGACGAATAACAACCGGCGAACAACAACCGACGACCACCAATTCCTACATTGGTGACCAGACGACGTGAGGACGGGAGCTCATCAATTCCTACATCGATTGGTGACCCCATTTTTCGTGCACGTTTTTCACGAAAGCAGCGCAGCCGGACCCCGAGTTTCACAAAAGAAGCACGCATGGAAGCTGAAGCCGTTTCGCTCAGCTACCGCAACACTGGGAGCAACAATTGCCCTCGTGCTTTGTACTGGTAGAAGCCCCGTTCGCCAAGAACATCGATGCAGCGCAGACCAACGAGGTCGCCATACTCGACTCCTCTACCGCCGCTCGGGTCGTCCGCCTCCTCGACACCCTTCAAGGAACAGCAAGTATAAACCCCTCACAGCGCGGGTACAGCACGTTCGGGCCCACAAGATCGGAGCGCGCCCATGCGGAGATACCACGAGGACCCATCCCTCGTGAACCACGATGACTCATCCCCCGCCGACGCTGCACCAGCCCGTCAGCCTGCTGGTTTGTGTAAGCTACCGCGTGCAGTTCGGCGTGAAGGCGAGGTGTTGCCGCCCTCCCGGCAGTTTTCCCCACGAACGAAACAACAACCAACACTCCGAACAACGAGGTACGGGTCTACGGGCATCCCGCGGCCGCGACCGGCCACACGGGATGATTGCTGTCCATCCCTGATCACTGATCAATGCAGCAACTGTTAACTCGCTTCTTTGTTACCGTAGTAACATTACGGCACGCACCGTTCCGTGCATTCCCGACTGCCGATGAGTTCGCTCGCCTGCTCGGCGAGTTACCCGACCGACTAGACCCACGTTCATTTCCTCCTGGATCGCCCGTTATGGCGTTCCTGCAGATTTCGTTCGACAGGGGACTTCCTAACAACACCGACAGCGCCATGTTCCGCGTCTGCCAAACCTGCCAGTCACTATGACGCGGCCAGCTGTTTCGCCCCGGCGCTCACTTCGAACCATGGGCTGCAGAGGTCGCACGTCTCCACGGTCCTTCGCATGACAGATACGTTTTATTCGCCATGACGCGCGTAAGGATCCGCTCACGACCAGCATCTTTAGACCTCGCCCACCAAGTCGAGACAGCACGACCGCCGAGACCACCGGACACCATCGTCGTTACGGCAAACCATATGCGACCACCCGCCTGACCGCCAGCCGCCCAACAGCCTCCGCCTTGGCACTACAGGATTCCTTCGGACAAGCTAGTCGGACCACTTCACCGTTTGACTTTGTCCGTTGAAGCGAATTCTGGGGGGGGCGTATGTAGTGGCACTACCGAATGTCTCTTACCTGTTGTACATAATTCTCTTCAACGTTGTGTATATACTGTTTGCATGCACGTGGTGTTGCCCCTTTAAGGACGCGGGTAAACGCGCCGGCCGCCGGCCCAGCTCGGCCTTCCGCTCCTGCGGCGGCCACCGGCCCAGTTCGGCCTCCCGCGCCTGCGACGGCCGCCGGCCTGGCTCGGCCTCCCGCTCCCGCGACTTCGGCCGCAACGGTCAGCTGCAGTGCCGGGTGCCGGGTAAACGCAATGACGCGGACAAACGCGGTGACATCACGACGCATAGCTCGTGACCGCCCCAAGTGCGGTAAAACGCGATGATGTCATCACGCGATCCACGGGGCTGCCCAGGCAGTCCTCGTGGCGTCCCCGCTGGGGAAAGACCTGTTCCACAGCTCTCCTGCATCTATCCATGTTGTCTGCTGTATTTCATCGAATCCAACATTAAAAACCTGTTTGTTGTTCTTCCGAGTTGACCTCCGTTTTTGGATAGGTATACGACAATACCTACAATAAGAAGTATTGTAATCTATTTTATCTGTTAATTTGCTGTTGTCTATATAATCTTACTTCTTTATACACCTAGTTAGAAGCTTAGCCTGAACTGCAAGATTTGTCAATGTCATCTTTTTCTGCTAGATCAAAGCGATCAGAGTGTATGATGGCTTCTTGTACTATTTCCAGTGTGTACCCTAACAATATAAGGGATCATTATTTGCCCTGTGGCCTTTTATCCAAGATATTTCAAGCATAATATTGTTTTGTTTCAAAGGAAGTAAGGGCTTGCCTATGGAAGCTGGCTTTTGGGAAATCTTGAATAAAGAGCACTAGGAAGTAGTCTAAATTGTTACAGTGGCAGCTAATTGTATTTTGAATAATACCACTGTTTTGTGTTGATTGGCAAATAATTCCAAGTATTTATCATTCTTTGAGTAAGTAGGTTTTCCTGATAACTGTTTTAAACTTACTCATTTCCACTTACGCCCTTTAGTCTTGTTCTCTGGAAGCATTTGAAAAAATAATAGTAGAATTTCCGAAGGGGAATCTTCCTCTTCCCCACAGTAACTTTTGGCAGAAACCCCGTGAAATTGCATAAACGGCAATTTACACTGTTTCGCCGGGGATTCAGCTGATCTTCCCACAAAGTTTTGTCAGAGGGTCAGGAGAACCCCCCACAGAAATTCCAGATGAACTAGTTTAGCTTATTCTAAGGGGTGTCATGTGTGCGTGCTCATGTGCGCAGGTGTTTATGTGTGTATGTGCACCCATGTGTGTGTACACGCGCGTGCATGTATGCATGCGGGTGTGTGCACCCATGCGTGTGCGAGTGTATGTGCATGGGTGTGTACGCGTGCATGCGCGTGTGAGCGTTTCTTTTTTAGAGGACTATGTTGATAGAGTTAGGGGGATACCCTTTGCTTTGCACCCACTCTACAACGGTTTTGAGCCTGTGTTCTCTGGTTATCTATTTAAACAAAACCAGTTACATTGCTGAACCAACAGCTAGGTAGAATGCAATGATCCCAGGACACTCAAACAACATTGGCCCAGAAATTAGGCTCGGGGGCTTGCCGCACGTGCAAGCCCCCGATGTGCACTTACCTGGCGCGCCGGCCATTCTGCTCCCAGGACGCATGGAATTCCTTTTTTCAGATGATGACTCCCGGGCAGCGTCTGACGTCACGCCGCCCAGGAGTGCAGCTAGCGCGAAGCGTCCAGTGCGGAGTGTAAGTGAGACACGCCCCGTGAGGTCTCATTACCATAGGACACGCCCCCAATCTTTCTCACAAGCTGCAAAGCATTTTTACATGCAGAGCAGCATTTTAAATAGGTTCTTTGTATTTTTATGAATCTTTTAGTAACTTTTATAAACTTTTAAATACTTTTACATTATTTTGAAGAATCTGAAGTAGTTTTAAACAGAATTAAAGCAATTTAAAGAGTTTTAAAAGCCCTGAAAGCATTTTTGTCATTCAATTTATTTAATTAGCAACGTGAAATGGCTGGGATGAGCACAATTCACGTCGTTAAAAGAACTCACAATTTAACTGACGATGACCTCAGCAATCTCCTCAACGAGGTGGAGGCGCAGCGCCTGCGCATCATTGGGAATGAGAACTCCAAGGCGCCGCGAAAAGGACAGATGATAGCTTGGTCTTTGAAGTGGCAGCATAGGGCTCCAGTTATGGGGAGGGAAAAGGTGCAGGAAACGTATGGGTGTCACCTTTTGCGCGGAGTGGGCCTTTGGCGTAGTGGTAAGCATCCCCGCCGCTGGGCCAGAAGGAGTAGGGTTTCGAACCCCGCTCCAGACAGTCCCAGCAAGTGGAGTGGGAGCTCCGACTATAAATTCTGGCTGGACATCCAGCGGGATACTTGCGTCCGTGGGTGCGGGTGGTCCCCCCACCTCGTATGGGTTGTGGGAGCCTGTAAAACCCTCCCGCCATAGGACTAACCACCCTAATGGCTGGTATGAAGATGGTTACGGTCACGGAAGGAGCGTTAACGTGGCCAGAAATCCTTCCACCACTTCATACAGTTCCCCAAAGGGAACAGTGTGAGAACATGTACGACGATGACCTCTTGCGCAATGCACCTCCTTGGACCCTCAGTTGCAGATGCGAGGGGGCAAATCGTTCAATTGTTAAATTTTTCATTTTATTGACATGTAAAATGTTGTGTTTGCTGTTTTCACTGAAATGCTTATTTGTGACTGAAAGGATATGCAACCTTTTCCTTTAAACAGTGCAGCCTGTAGTCACTTTGAAAAAAATTTGCAACTTTTATTGGAGCCAAAGTATTTTTACAACAACTGTTTGAAAATTAGAACATAGCTAGTTTCCACCTTGAATGTCTTTATTGCAGTAAGAAAGCAGAAAAAGTCACTTTAAACTGTTAACACATTTTTTTATGAACTATTCATGTTTACAAATGTTTGAAAAGTAGGAAATAGCTAGTTAACATTTAAAAGTTATAAACTATCTACATCAAAACTGACCCTGAAAACTGTTTTATGATGCAATAAATGTTCACTGCTTCACTTTAAATTGTGTCTGCTCCTTTCTTTGCCTTGCGGGGGAAGGGGTAGGTACAAGGCGCCACTAGCTCGTGAAGGTGTTGGCTACTAGCAGTTCCCGAGCAGCCTTCCTTTCGGCAGCACTTAGCGCCTCCCCATGAGGCCTGGTCACAGGCACATTGGCATCGCTTATGTCCTCCATTTCAGCAGGGAGCTCTTCTGCAGTGTTAAGGGTCAGTCCTTCCTGCAGGGCAAAGTTATGCAAAGCACAACAGTCCATCACAATCCTTGTCACTTTCTGGTGAGAATACGGCAAGGTCCCCCCTGACCTATCCAGGCACCGGAAGCGTGATTTCAGAACTCCGATTGTCCTCTCCACCACTTGACGTGTGGACACGTGTGCCTGGTTGTATCTCTCCTGAGCCTCACTGACAAGGCAGTGCGGGTGTTCGAGTGTGGTTGAAGGTCCTCCTTCAGCATGTCACATAGTCGGCCGATTGCCTCTTTACTGAAGCGCAGCCTCCTCACACACAAATCCTGCGACTGCATCTGAAATGATCGCCTCTCCCTGTACAGTCTCTGGGGTGGGTAGTAGTTCCTTCTGATCAGGAGACGGTTATGGTTCCTCAGTCTTCCATGTTGTTCCCTGCTGTTTCGAATTCTTTGAAGCAAAATCACACACAGCATCAGGGCAGCATTTCTAGAGGGCATTTTTCTTGCTCACAGGCCTCCTCCTTACACAGACGTCCTTGCAAGGAAGAAATGGAAAGAGTTGTTAAAGTAATTTTAATGAAGTGACTGGCTAGAAAATCACCCCGGCCTATGGCAGGAGAAACGCGTTATCGGCTTGGTAATACGTCATACCCGCCTGATCAATTTCACAGCCCGAGATGATTTTCCAATAAGTTACTTTCTCTGAAAGTCATAATTAAATGCATACATTCATACACATAAGTAAAGGAATATATACATATACATATATATACGTAAAGGAATATATACAGACATACATACATAATTACTTAAAAGAATATATTACTGATGAAGTTTCTTTCTTAAAAATGTTGGAAATGTTACATTATTCATTTTAAAACAGTCATTTTCACATTTAATAAGCACATCACATTCAATTAGGCCTTGCACACAGCCACAATTGCTCCTTATACCTACATTACTCAAAACCCGTTTAAAAAAAAAAATTAAAGTTGCAAACTTACCTCAGACTTTCTTAAAATAACTTTTCTCCCTTTCCCAACCAAAAATGTGCTGTTCAGAAGCTCCACTGCTGAAAGAGTTCTTCCTCTGGAGCTTCTCAGGGGCTTTACTCATCCTTTTTTTATGTGTAAATTGTGGGGACTTACCCTCACTCAAACCATTCATGAAAATGCCGAAGTTTAATGCGCACGCGCTGCCTGAAACGACGCACGCGTTCCGCCTCTTAACCCCTTGGTTCAGAGGACAGGAAATGCCGGTTTTCAGCGCATGCGCTGTGCATCCTGAAAACCGGCACTTCCATCGGGCCCACGCGTGGGTACCCCGTCCGTACTCACGCGTTGGGACCCGAATTACTGGGCCATTATCAATCTGTTGGACATTACACTTACATATACAATTCAAAATATTTGATTCTTTAACGAGGTTCTCCCTTATTGCTAGACTGCAAAGCTTTTCAACTTTCCTCCTAGCTCAACCCTTACAATGCAGATAAGATATGTTGTTGTTTTCTGTACCCTTTTTAACACAATTATATATACATTTTGTGGGAGGTATGGTGACTGAACTGTACATCATAAAAGCTTAGCATAGTTTATAGAGATTTAGTACTGTCCTGGCTATATACCCTAGAATTCCAGTGACTGCTTCATTACATTAACTGGGCATTGAAAGTGACTTGCTTAGTATTATTCCCAGGCCCATTACTCTGTCTCCCTTTGCTAATCCAGTTCCTTTAATTATATATACTGAAGCTCCACGTATTTTGACTTATGTAAATGCTTTACATTTATTAATGTTTAATTTCATTTACCATGTGCCTGCCCAGCAGCATTACTGTAAATCCTCTGTAAATGTTTCGCTATGTGTTCTGTTATTTACTGCTTTCTATATTCTTGTGTTGTCAGCAAATTTGATCAATTTACGATTAGGTTTTGGTGGTCAAGAAACGTACATAGATTAGTAACAATAGAATCCAAGCACTTCGATCAACCCTCCCGACAATAACTGAACTTTATACCTCATGAGTACTTGCCAAAAGTTCTGGGTGCAAGCCCCACTTCAGAGACTTGAACACATAGGGGGAAAAATTCAGTATCGCCCCATTTGGGGCACCATTATCGGCCGTGCGCAAAGTTTAGCGCCTAGCGCTAATTATTGCCTCCGACAGCAAACTTGGCTTTTATCACCCCTGGAGGTGATTGGAGCGCTAAATCAGGTGCTTCACACCTGTCTTAAGGCGCAAAGGCCGAGGAGCGAGGCGCTACCTCAGACCGCTGGCGAAGCAAGGAAGGGCAAATCAAAATAAACCTGCAAAGTGCTGCTCAGTACCCAAAACTCCTTCACACAGCGTTGAATCTCTCCAGAAGTCTCTCTCTCCCTCTCGCAGAATGCGTGGTGCAAAAATATCACCGACAAAAAAAGGCAGGAAGCGGTCGCCTTTAAATAGCGCTCCCCCAATCCCTTTCTGACAGCATAACGCTCCCCTCAACCTGTCATTGCTAGCGGCAGGCGGTAAGGCAGGGGGCGCCACTCAATTTCCAGTCCGGGGCGCTAACGGGGCGTTGCGCACTCGACTGACATCACAATCTGCCGGCACAGGAGATCGTGGTGGTAGTGTTTAGCGCCGCCGCAAAATGTCTAGTTAATTTCACAAGCGGCGTAAACATCGCTGCGCCCGGGCGTTAGTTGCTCTGCGCCCCATTAGCACCCTCTTAAGGCACTAACGGGAGGCGCAAACAACTGAATTTTTCCCCCATAATCTAGGCTGACACTCCAATGCAGTACTGAGGGAATGCTGCACTGTCGGAGGTGCCGTCTTTTGGATGAGACGCTAAACCGTGGCCCCGTCTGCTCTCATAGGTGGACATAAAAGATCCCATGGCACTATTTTGAAGAGGAGCAGGTGAATTCTCCCGGTGTCCTGGCCAACATTAATCCCTCAGCCAACACTGAAATCAGATCATCTGGTCATTTATTTCATTGATGTTTGTGGGAGCTTGCTGTGCACAAATTGGCTGCCACGTTTCCTACATTGGCTGTCATTTTCCAAAATTCCATAGATTCTGGAATGGTTCCCGCAGATTGGAAGGCAGCAAATGTAACCCCACTATTTAAGAAAGGAGGGAGAGAGAAAACGGGGAACTACAGACCAGTTAGCCTGACATCAGTAGTAGGGAAAATGCTAGAATCTATTATTAAGGACATGGTAACAGGGCACTTAGAAAATAATAATAGGATTGGGAAGAGTCAACAGGGATTTATGAAAGGGAAATCGTGTTTGACAAATCTGTTGGAGTTTTTTGAGGTTGTAACTAACAGAATAGGTAAGGGGGGGACCAGTGGATGTGGTGTATTTGGATTTTCAGAAGGCATTCGATAAGGTGCCACACAAGAGGTTCTTAAACAAAATTAGGACTCATGGGATTGGGGATAATATACTAGCATGGATTGAGGATTGGTTAACGGACAGAAAACAGAGAGTAGGAATAAACGGGTCATTTTCAGGTTGGCAGGCTGTAACTAGTGGGGTACCGCAAGGATCAGTGCTTGGGCCTCAGTTATTCACAATCTACATTAATGATTTGGATGAGGGGACCAAATGTAATATATCCAAGTTTGCTGATGATACAAAGCTGGGTGGGAATGTAAGTTGTGAGGAGGATGCAAGGAGACTTCAAGGGGATATAGACAGGCTAAGTGAGTGGGCAAGAGCGTGGCAAATGGAATATAATGTGGAGAAATGTGAAGTTATCCACTTTGGTAGGAAAAATAGAAAGGCAGAGTATTTTTTAAATGGTGAGAGATTGGGAAATATTGGTGTTCAGAGGGACCTGGGTGTCCATGTACACGAATCACTGAAAGTTAACATGCAAGTACAGCAAGCAATTAGGAAAGCAAATGATATGTTGGCATTTATTACAAGAGGATTTGAGTAAAAGAGTAAAGACATCTTACTGCAATTATATAGGGCCCTGGTGAGACCACACCTGGAATATTGTGTACAGTTTTGGTCTCCTAACCTAAGGAAGGATATACTTGCCATAGAGGGAGTGCAACGAAGGTTCACAAGACTGGTTCCTGGGATGGGGGGATTGTCCTATGAGGAGAGATTGAGTGGATGAGGCCTATATTCTCTAGAGTTTAGAAGAATGAGAGGTGATCTCATTGAAACATACAAAATTCTTACAGTGCTTGACAGGGTAGATGCAGGGAGGATGTTTACCCTGGCTGGGGAGCTCAGAACTAGGGGTCACAGTCTCAGAATAAGGGGTCGGCCATTTAGGACTGAGATGAGAAGAAATTTCTTCACTCAGAGGGTGGTGAATCTTTGGAATTCTCTACCCCAGAGGACTGTGGAGACTCAGTCGTTGAGTATATTCAAGACAGAGATCGATAGATTTTTGAATATTAAGGAAATCAAGGGATATGGGAATAGTGCAGAAAAGTGGAGATGAGGTAGAAGATCAGCCATGATACTAAATGGCGGAGCAGGCTTGAGGGGCCAAATAGCCTACTCCTGCTCCTATTTCTTATGTTCTTATTACAACAGTGACTGCACTTCAAAAATATTTACTTGGTTGTAAAGCGCTTTGGGATGTCCTGAGATTGTGAAAAGTGCTATATAAATGCAATTTTTTAATCCAGTCTCATGTTCTGGCCTGGATTCCTGTGGCTTTTAGGTTAATTAGTAGTTTTTTAAAAAATGTGGCACTATGTCTACAGCTTTTTAAAAGTTTAAAGAAACAATATCATAAGGAGGGAGTGTCACTATCTACTTTATCTGTAGCTTCCTCAAAGAAGTCAGATAGTTCTGTCAGGCAGGAACTTCTGCTTCTAGTTCATGCTGGCTGCATCTTATTAGAATAGATATTTTACTTGTAACTGATGTTCAGCTAATGGGCCTATAGCTGCCTGGAGCGGTTTTGTTGCTGTTTTTAGATAGCGCTAGTATGTTTGCCTGATTACAGTCCTTTGGAACTTCACTAATGCTAAGCAATTCTTCCAAGACAATAGCCAATGCTCCATATATTTCCACCATTGTCTTCTTCATTATCCTAGGGTACATTCTAAGTAGCCCAGGGGATCTGTAGAACTTATTCCAGCCACCTTTGCCATGCTGAGTTCAAAATCCTCTAAGAGTGGTTAGAATGTGGAACTTGCTACCACATGGAGTGATTGAGGTGAATACCATAGATGTATTTAAAGGGAAGCTGGATAAGTACTTGAGAGAGAAAGGAATAGAAGGATATGTTGATAGGGTTAGATGAAGTGAGGTGGGATGAGGCTTGTGTGGAGCATAATCACTGGCATAGACCAGTTGGGCCTGTTTCTCTGCTGTAAAATTCCAAGTAATTCTATGCAAAGGGACATTGCCAAGTGACAAGTGGTGAAGAGCACAATCCACCTCAACCAGTAGCAGAAGAGGGCCCTGGCCATAGCCACCTTATGTAAGTTGGTGAATATGCAGCGTGCCTTGTGTTGGCTCCATGCTTGCTCCTTGTTACTTGCCATATTTCACGGATCACAGGACAGACAGATAGGTTGGAATTTTATGGAGTCCATGCCAGTGGGATTGGAGGCAGGTTGGGAGAGAAATTTGAAATAACTTGGAGTGGGTCGGGAACCCGTCGTCATCCCACCCTCACATGCCTTTCCCTCGGGTGTGTTTGCCAACGGGGCAGTGACCCAAACGGCAGAGGCGGCCAAGCTAATTTAGATGATTATTAGGTACTTGTCAGACCTTTAAGCATCTTTTTAACCCTACCTTTCAAATTTCCCTGGATGATCACGGGAATCACGCAGCTCGGGAACCACGTCCGTGAACCTGAGGTGGAAGTTCAGTGGCCATTGATCCAACTCATTAGTTCACAGCGTGGAAAGCACAATAAATACTCCCGCCTGACACCTGGTTACTTTCCTAAGGCAGATGCTGTTGCTGAGTGCATTGTCAGCACAGATTTAGCTTACTAGAGGTTGCAAGTGTTTTCAGCAATGTCGGTATCCACTGTCACCTTATTGGTACAATCTATCACACGATGAGCTTCAGCACCAGCAACACCAGGCACATCAGCAGTACCAACAACAACACCACCAACCTTCTCCTCAATCACCTGATGCTGCACAGGACAGAGGGCATCAATGCAGGGGAGACCGTGCTGGAGGCGATACCCCCAATACAGGGTATACAGGCAGAGGAAGAGCTTCCTCAACATGACTGAGCAGCATTGCCAAAGGAGGCTCAGGCTATCATGCCAGGTAGTTGCAGACATTTGCAGATTGCTGGAGGAAGACCTCCAGCCCAGAGGACCTGGTGGACATGCCTTACCAGTGGCTGTCAAAGTCACCAGTGCCCTCAACTTCTTCGCCTCAGGCTTCTTCCAGGGATCTGCAGCAGGCTTGTGCAGCATCGCGCAGTCAGCTGCCCACAAATGCATCACACAGGTCACCGATGCCCTGTTTGACAAGTCAGCCAATTATATCAACTTTGCCACTGATGAAACCAGTGTTATTGAGCGGGCGTTCAGCTTTGTCACTCTGGCTGGTTTCCCACGGGTGCAGGGCATTATCGACTGCACACATGTGACCATCGGGGCACCCCATCACCCAGGAGTCTTTGTCAACCATAAGGACTTCCACTCCCTCAATGTGCAGCTCATCTGCAACCATAGGAAGATCATCATGCATGTGTGCGCCAAATTCCCTGACAGCTGCTGTGACTCTTTCGTCCTTCGCCAGTCCACCCTCCTTCAGCTCTTCATTTCTCCAAACAGACTCTCCGGCTGGCTGCTTGGAGACAAGGGCTGTCCACTGAAGACATGGCTCAGGACACCCTTGAGGAGGCCAAGTACTGAGGCCCAGGAAAGATATAATGAAAGCCACATTTCCATCAGATGTGTCATAGAGCAGACAATAGCCATGCTGAAAATGCGCTTCAGATGCCTTGACAGATCTGGAGGAGCCCTTCAGTACGCATCAGCCATGGTCTCCAGAATCAATGTGGTCTGCTGCACGCTGCACAACATAGCATGACAGCGAGGATTAGTGCTGCATGAGGAGCAAGTCTCTGAGCACACAGCCTCTTCAGAGGAGGAGGAGGAGAAGGAGCATCAGCTGGAAGATGAGGAGGAGGAGGAACAGGAGGAACCTGCGGTCCAAATCCCATCAGCACCTGAGCACATTGCTGCCCGGGGGCCAGAGATGGCCTCATCATGGCCAGATTTACTTAACTTCAGGCATTACATCCATATGGCCGCCATATGCTGTGCCAGGCTCCCAACACCCCACGGCAACACCATAAAGCATCCTTACAATGACCAAGCCATTCCTTTCACACTGACCACCATTGCTGGAGGTAATGTTATGTTTCACCATTCACTCCAACTCACTAAGCCACTTTCAAAGTTGCAGACAGAATTGGCCATGACTGGAAAGTGGTGAAAATAATAATTTTTATCTGTGACATCGGATTAACGTAAACTTCACACAAACAGTTATTAAAACACCCAAGTGCTTACCCATGTGCATCTATTTGTGTTTCATCTTTCTCTTACGCGTGCTTCTACGAGGTGCTACCCCTGTGGCTTCAGCAGAGGTAGAAACAGCCTGCTCACTTCTCTACTGCGACTGCATAGACACTTTTGGCAGATGCCCTCTGGGTTTTGGAGCCTGTGATGACCCCGTCAAAGTCTGCTCCTCCTGCGACTGAGCAGGGGCAGACTCGGCCATCGCAATCCTAGGAGGCATGTGGGGCTCTGACTGAGGGGGAGGCAACGGGGGAGAAGTGTGAGTGCTTTGAGAGGAGCCCCCACTTCCATGTCCCCTCTCACCATCATCCCTCTCATGAACCACCCACACTTCCCTGCTAGCAAGGAGCTGGAGAGCACCTTGCTGCATAGCAGTGGGGCCATGAGGTCCCAGGTCTACGTTTACATCCCTCCTAGACAGGAGGTCTATGAGCCTCTGCCATCTATTCTCCATAGATACCCAGGTGCTCCTGTGAGTGGTGCATTAGCTGCTCCATGCAGGTGGTCATCCTTTCCATGGAAGAGCCTACAGTCGCCTGCGACATGGTGGTGCTCATGTTGGTGTTGGTCTCCTCCATTCTCTGCACATTTGCAGGTATCGCGGTTACAAAACCTGTCAAAGCCTCCTGCACTTCTTGCTGCCCCTCCAGGATCGCCCTCTTTCTCGATGGCCCCCGAGGCTCCCTGTCTGCAAGCAGCTGAGCAGAGCTGGGAGCATCCTGTGCCCTCCGGTGAGGAGTCTCCACTGCTGTCCCTGTCTCCACCATCTACTCTTGCCCACTTGTGACTTGTGAGACACCAGGTGACAACACTACTCTATCTCATGTGGGACCCACCGAGGTGTGCATATCTGCGCTGGTGCTGGGTGCGCTTCTGTCTGGTGACGGTGCGCCCTCAGAGGCTGGAGGCTGCTCTGAGGAGTCGTCTTCCTCTTCCACCTGGACAGTGGGTGGGGGGGGGGGGGCTCTTGATGGACCTGTGGGAGAATAAAGAGATTATTTAGAAATGTCATATGAAGAATGGGTAACGATACCATTCATGAACATTCACTGGCTGCTGACATCCTTCTCATATGAGTGACTGCTGTATGCCACGTGGTTGTATGAGATGTAATTCTGTCACCAGATTACTGAGATGTCCCCCTCTCTCTATCTCCCGCCACCAGCTGCTCTGCGACTCCTGAGACGTCCAGGGCGGCCTCCTCTGCTGCAGTTAACGTGGCCAATGATGGAGAGCCACCTCCAGTTCTCTCCCTTTCCCTCTTATTGTGGATTCTCTTCTCCTGCAAGGAGGGAAAGAAGAGAGGGTTGTGTGAGAGTGATGGAATGAATATAAGGAATGGATGGGTAACATCTTTAGAGGGTGACTAAAATGGAGTGTGGTGCCAATGCCAAGTGGCCTCCTGGTGTGGTTTTACTTGCTATGATTGCATTAGGATGGGGGTGAGTGTGAGGGCTGGTTAGTCAGATGGGGATGTGATAACGTTGATAGAGAGAGAGGGATGGATGGACATGCAAGGTATGTTGGTGTGAGTAAGGATGTGCAGGAGTCGGGTAGGGAAGGCAGAGTGATGGGGATGTGATGAGAGGCACAGCAGGATGAAGTTGAGTGTGGCTTTGTACTCACCTTTCCTGATCTAATGAGGTAACTGAAGCGTTTCTGGCACTGCACCCAGGTCCTCCTGACCACATCCCTGCTGTTGACCTCCTCTGCTATTTGGAGCCAGGCTCTTTTGGTCTCCTGCGGAGGTCTCTTCCGCTCATCCGAAGGGAAAAGGACCTCCCTGTGTGCTCTCACTCCCTCCACAAGCATATGGAGGGAGTCATTTGAAAACCTGGGTGCAGCCCTCGGCCTCTGTGCAGTCATGCTTCAAAGGGGGAAAAATTTGCCCCCTTAGCGCCACTCTTTAGTGCCAGTACATGGCGCTAATACGGCATTGAGACCTGTTGAATCCAGCGCCACATGCCAAATCGGGACCCCACCGTAGCGCTGCCGGTAATAGCGATCGCTGGGGACTTCAACGCCAGGGAGATCGTGATGTCAGTGAGTGTGCAACGCTCACTGAACACCCGATCTGCCAAATTGCTTTTCGCCACTTACCTCACCGCCTGGAGTTAACAACAACAGGGAGAGCTGGCATGCAGCACCAGGAAACCTGCTCCAGGGGCGTTATTTAAATGTGATCAGCCCCAATCACTCGAACCTGACAGGTTAGTGAAGTTTCAGTGTCTGTGTGTTAGTTCCTGATACTGCAATAGTTTTATTTAGTGATTTGAAGGTTCTTTGGTATCAGGAGTGTTGTGGCAAGTAGAAAAGTGCGAAATTTATTCTTGAAAGATTCAACCTACAACACTTGCTAAAAGTCACGGGGGCTGTACTGGCAGTCCACTTTGCCCTCCAGGATCTACGGTGGCGTGAGCGGAGGCAATGAAGAAGATGGAAACGTGCGCAGAGGGAGGAGGAAGAAGACAAGGACGAAGAAGATCAGGAGGAAGAAGATGAGGAAGAAGACAAGGAACAGGAGGGAGGGAGGAGGCAGCTGGGCAATTAGGCTTCCAGACGGGCGGACCGTGACCGGCTCATCAGACTCTGATTTGAATGAATGAAACCCCAGATGAAATGAGAGAGATGACAAAATGTTCCAAACTCTATTAATAAATTGATACATAAACATATCACACATATCACATGCATTCTAATAACTAATGGCCCCTGTGCCTGCCATAGTTGAATAGCTGTCATTGTGTGCAAGGTGTGAGATGTGGGTGTGAGTGTTGGTAGGTAGAGATTGTTGGTGGGTGACTGCTGGGGATGTGGTGCACTGAGCACTGTGTGAAGCTTGTGGCACAGATAGTGGTATGTAGCATTTGTTGAAGCCTTCACTCACCCTGCCCACCTGTGTGAGCTTGTTAAAGTTATTCCTACACTTGGTGTGGGTCCTGGGGACCACAGTGCTGCCTGTGAGGTGGTGTGCCACCTCCCTTCACATAGTGCGGCAGACTTGTGGCAAGGGCCTCCTGCCAGTTGGTGGGTACAGGACCACCCACCTTCTCTCCACCCCTAAAACCAATGCCTCCAAAGCTTAATGGGAAAACCTGTGGGCTCTCTCCCTGGGGCGGCAATCTGCCATCAGGATTTGTAAGTAAGTGCTCCTTCTTCTTGTCCTTCTTCTTATGGTTGTTGAGGCAGCTGTACACCCAACAATGCTGAGAATGAGGTACTGCAGCATCAATGGACTTCCCCTTTAAGCAGTGAAAAAAGCCTGTGACAATCATTACTTGCGTTTAGACTACACCCGATACTGGTCCATCTTTTCAGTGTAACGCCAATGAGCTTGGGTATTTAGACTAGAATCATGATTGCAATAATTTTAATGAGGAGTGAGGACGAATTATGCGTGCAGTCTAGATGATTATTACCTGGCGCTAATTCACCATTTTTAGTCTAAACACTGTCCATTCTTTGGCTATAATGAATTTCTAGCCCATAGTGTTTGGCACACTCAAGAGCTCCAGCACAGTGCCTGCACACTCCTAGATGAACCTTCAAATACAATGTGGCCATGGCTCCTTTAAATATCCCGGCTGAAAACGTGTCATTGATTATGTCATCAGACCCACACCATTTAATAGCGCGGGGTAACGTGCAGGGCTGCCTTAATAGGCGCCATTAACGGAAAGTCGATCTCAGGAGCGAATGGAATGAGGAGCGGGTTCGCAACCTGCCATGGCGATCGCCAGCAACTGACCCACCCAGGTACAGAATATTCCAGTCATTGACATAGCAACAATACAGAGTGCAGTATGAAAACATGGGCAAGGATATTAAATGAACAGTCACCAAGATGTTGTGCATGTTCCCTCTATGATGCGCTGCCAAACTACTGGTAAACTAATGCTAAGATGCATTGTAAGGCAGCACTTAAAATGAAACAAAAATGTGAGAACATTCACCTCGATAATCTACCTGAGACTAGCAATATTATGTTAATTAGGAGCCTACCGCCTGTTGAAAGACCCGTATGGAATACTTGTTTCCGATGAGTGGAGCAGGTGCTGGGCCTGCCCAACTCAGAGCAGTTCAACTCCCACCAACGACAGGTAAGTTGACAAAAAAATTAATCAGTTGGCGTGATCGCTCTTCCTCTCCACCTCCTTTGCCTGCTCCACCTCCCCCCGCACCCCCCCATCCCCCAACTTACCTCCGAGCCAATGCCAGCAAGGCAAGCGGCCTGTGATTTGGCAGCTTCAGTATGCGAGTGGCCTATGGATTAGCAACAGGCACCGGCAGCTCGTGCATAAAACGCTAATGAGGCCCGAGGCCTGATTCCGGGCCTGCCTCAGGCCACCTACGAGCCTAACCCAAAAATGAGCCCAGTTGAATTTCTGTCCCACACTGCTCAAAGAACTGCCACTGCACCAGGATTGAATTATCAGCTTCTATGAGTTTACTTCTGAGGAAGTGATCAGATACTTTCTGTATGCTATACTTTACCGATTATTTTTGCTATACTCCTGTGATGATTTCCCTGACTTTTTTTTCCTGTAAACACATAAGAAACAAGCAAAAAGAAAAGACTATTTGGCCCATCAAGACTGCTTTTTCCATAGAATATATACTATTGGCCTCATCATGGGCTCTTACCCACTGATGTCATCTCCTGAGGGGATAGATTTTTGATATGCATCAGAGGCGTGTGAGCGGCTCAGCATTGTCAATGGTACAGGGCCTCACAACATTTATCCTCCTATCTTTCCATTTCCCTACCCCCATTGTTCAAACCTGGCTGGTTGCGTTGCATAAAAGACCTTACCTTGGCCCCGGCAACATAGGTTTCATGTAGTGTTTATTTATCTCTGTCCATACTTAACCCTGTAGCCTTCATACTCATTCCAAAGCAGATATTTATCCAGCTCATTTCTGAAGTAGTTAATTGACAACGCATTAAATGCTATTGCTGGGTTCTGTTCCAAAAAAAAACCCAGTCTGTGGGGGAATCTAGAGGAGACAAGAATCTCTGGTCTCCCCCGGAGGCTCGTTAACTTTGGTGTCCTCTAGTTGTATGCTCAGGCTCCAAGGAAAGTAGCCCACTCAAGTGAGTATGGAAGCAATGACACTGTTAAGATAATTTGCTCCGAAGTTATAGCATAACATAACTTACCATTCCTTCAAGGCTTTCTACTAATCCCTTTAACAAACACACGTCCTTTTTCAGCTGAGATAGTTTGTCGTCAGCCAACAGAAGAATGATCCTGCCAGCTGTTCTTTGTGTTTCTTTCTCTCTTGCTCTTTCTTTCTCACTCTATCTCTGACCCTTTGCAAAGTAGAAAGCTTTACTGTGACAGTAAAAGGATGCATTTTGTTTCTGGGCGAGTGCGAGGTTTCCCTACCTCCTAGCTGATATTTCTGATTAACCCAGTAAATGTATATTCTTTTGAAAATGAAGAATGACATTATTTTTGAGTGGTATTGATCCACTATAGCCTAGAAGTGACTGTTTACAATATTAAGGTATGGATGCTTGATCTTTTGTATGATACTGCTCTGTCTGCTATTTTAATAGAGACTTTAACCCACTAAATAAAACATTAAGGGGGAAAAATTCGTCAGCTACCATTTTGGGTCGCTAACATCGCCTGGGCGCTAAATTTAGTGCCCGGCGAAAAATAGCACTGGCGATCGCTAAATTCAGTTTTAGCGCCCCCAAGAGGGAGGTGGAGCTAATTCAAACGCTCCACTTCCTTCTTAGTGCTCTAACCCCCGAATATCGAGGCGGTGCGTTCTGCAGCGCTACGCACTGGGCCACGTGGTGCTGCCGCATGGAAGGGCTCTTCCCCTCATTAAAGGGGAGGGTTCAAGCCCACAACTTTGCGGGGCCCTACCTGGACCACAGGGGAGCGAGGTGCCGTAACAGCAACCTGGCACTCAAGAGGAGTGCTGGGCTGCCAGATCGCGGCACGGACCCCGCGTTCAAAGATGCAATGGTCCGCGACAAGTAAATCGGACGATTTTTTCCCCCCCGCCTGTCACCTCCCCTTTACTTATTGCCCCGCGAGCCTCCTGCCGCTCCGTTTCCGCCTCCTGAATCAGTCGCTGTCATCGCCTGCGCAGCGGAACGGGCTGCTACCGGTCACCGCCGCCGCTGAATTTAGCGGGAGTCATTAGCGGCACCGCGCCCGGGCGAAAAGTCGTTTGCACCCCATTAGCGCCCCCCCAGGGGCTAACGATAGGCACAAATGCACCGAATTTCTAGCCCTAAGTTTTCAGAAGCTAATAGTGCAAGGAATCATATCTAAGTTTATATTACAAGAAATTTGTTTTTCACTTATTTGAGAGTGCTGCGAAATGTGATTTTTTTTAGCCCTTCTGTTTGCTTCTCCCTCTCTCGCGCTCTCCATGTCTCTCCCGCTCTACCTAAAATAATCCATTAGCGTCAACTAAATGCGTCTTTCGGATGAGACATTAAACCGAGGCCCCGTCTGCTCTCTCCGGTGGATGTAAAAGATCCTGCGGTACTATTCCGAAGAAGCGCAGGGGCGTTCTCCCCAGTGTCCTGGCCAATATTTATCCCTCAGTCAACTCCACTAAAAAAAGATTATTTGGTCATTATCACATTGCTGTTTGTGGGAGCTTGCTGTGTGCAGATTGGCTGCCGCATTTCCTACATTATAACAGTGACTACACTTCAAAAAGAACTTCATTGGCTGTAAAGTGCTTTGGGACGTCCAGTGGTCGTGAAAGGCGCTAGAGAAATGCAAGTCTTTCTTTCTTTTAACAGTAAGTCCCAGCACTGATTGTTGGGTAAGACCACTTGGTACGTCTCCCACCTTCATGTCACTCCCCTAGCAAGTGCCTGCTGCTTTGTACCCTCCAATCAATGACTTGTTTCTATATAAAGGAAAATTCCTCATTTTATCCTTTCTCAGGTTTTATCTTAAATCCTCTCAGCTTTCAGCTTAAGTAATAGCCTTTGATGTGTAGCATCGTCAGTCTTTGGAGGCCCACGTGCACCACATTGTAGGGCTTTCCATTGTCCGTTTGGATGGCCACTACCTCAAAAAAGTCAAGGTGATTGGTCAGGCAGGATCTTCCCTTTCTGATTCTGTGTGAGTTGCTGTCCACTAGGTTACTATCATATGGGTATTCCTCAAGATTTGCTGCAGATAATTGATTGTCTCACCCAGTATTGGCACGAGAGTAAAGCAGGGATTTTAACTCTTGGTTGGAAAGAAGGGGAGAGATGCCAGACTTGCTGGGAGGGAGTTGCCATGGGAGGCCTGGTTGATTTTAACTGGCTGGGCCTCATTAACATTTAACTGTTGCCCCACAAAGATTGGGGGGGACTCGCAGGTGGGAAGAGAGGAGGTAGCCTGAGGTGGCAAGGCCCACATTTTCCTTGAGGGGCTTGGAGAAGCACCCCTGCTCCTCCTGGCCCTACAAGTTTTGTACTTGCGCTTTTGGGCCTCTGCCTCTGCTATGGCAGATTTCACCGGTCACAGCCTCCATGGTGAACTCTGTGGCCAGTAGGTTGTTAAGGTGGCCTCAGAGTCCAATTGCATATATTTATGAGACTAAACTGGTGAAGTATGGCCACTGTTATAATGTAGGCAAACATAGGCCGGATTTTTCCCTACCTGGGTGGGTCTGGTGTGGGCAGTCGCCATGGCGGATCACGAGCTCATTGCTGGTTCCATCCCGCTCCACAAAACTACTTTACGTTAATGGGGCCTATAAGCATTACCCGGCCCAATTAAATGGTGCAAGTCTGGTGATGTCATCGATGATGCGTTTTCAGCCGGGATATTTGAAGGAGCCATGCCCACATTGCATTTGAAGGTTAATCTAGGAGTGTGCAATCAGTGCACAGCACTATTTCACTGCTGCCCAGACCAGCAAAGCTGACTGCACAGAGGCAGAGGGCTGCACCCAGGTTCTCCAATGACTTTCTCCATATGCTTGTGGAAGGAGTCAAAGCATGCAGGGAGGTCCTCTTCTCTGCTGATGACCGGAAGAGACCTCCCCAACAGACCAAGTCAGCATGGCTCCAAATTGCAGAGGAGGTGAATAGCAGGGATGTTGTCATGAGGACCTGGGTGCAGTGCCACAAATGTTTCAATGATCTTGTTAGATCAGGAAAGGTGAGTGCAAAGCCACATTCACCTTCATCCTGCTGCGCCTCTCATCACATCCCCATCACTCTGCCTTGCCAACCCTACTCCTGCACATTCTTACTCACACCAACATACCTTGTACATCCACCCACCCCTCTTTCTCTCTATCTACATTATCACATCCCCATCTTACTAGCCATCCCCTCACACTCACCCTTATCCTAGTGCTATCATACCAACTAACACCACACAAGGAGGCCACTTGGCATTGCCACCCCACTCCATCATAGTCACCCTCTACAGATGTAACCCATCCATTCCGTACACTCATTCCATCACTCTCACTCAACCTTCTCTTCTTTCCCTCCTTGCAGGAAAAGAGAGCTCACAATAAGAGGGAGAGGGAGAGAACTGGCAGTGGAATGCCAGGAATGAGCCATAGAACCTATTCAGAAAAATACACCATTCTATGAAAGAATTCTGGTCTTATTAAAACATAACAAACTTGATCTGGAAATCGAGAAACCTAACGATGAAAAAGCTGTGAAAGCATGCTGGCTATAGAGATAAGATAAGTTGTTGACACTGAATCAATAATCTTATTGAAACAGAAGGTTAAAGGCTCCTAACAGGCTGACATTTGGGAACAAAACAATGGTTCACCCTGGACAAGGTATTCTAATTTACACCTCGTAAAGAAGCACAAATATCTGCCTTCGTAAAAATGGCATCAAGTAAAACACACCTGACGTTACACCATTTTTCATGGTAAACTTAGAACATCTAGAGAAGAGACATGTGGGGAAAAATTCGATATTGCCCCGTTTCGGGCGCTATTATCGCCGTGTGCAAAGGTTAGCAACTGGCGCTAATTATCGCCTCCGACAGCAAAATTGGCTTTTATCGCCCCTGGAGGTGATTGGAGCGCTAAATCAGGCGCTTCACAACTGTCTTAAGACGCAAAGGCCGAGGAGCGAGGCGCTACCTCAGAGCGCTGGTGAAGCTCATGTGATGTCAGTCAGCAATGGAACACAGACACAATGGTGCCGGCCAGTTCTTAAAGGGGAGGGTTGATCTTAATCTCCATCCACATCCTGCTCATTGCAGCTTTGAATCTCAGCCTGGAGAGACCCGTACATCAAATCTGCTGGAAAGAACAATGGAGAGACCCAGGGAAAGAGCTCAGAGTGCAGCCCCCACAGTCTCTTCTAAATCGATACCAGGAAGGGCAAATCAAAATGAACCTGCAAAGTGCTGCTCAGTACCCAAAACTCCTTCACACAGCATTGAATCTCTCCAGAAGTCTCCCTCTCTCTCTCAGAATGCATGGTGCAAAAATGTCACCAACAAAAAGAGGCAGGAAGCGGTCACCTTTAAATAGCGCTCTCCCAGTCCCTTCCTGACTGCAAAACGCTCCCTTCAACCTGTCGTTGCTAGCAGCAGGCGAGAAGGCAGGGGGCGCCACTCAATATCCGGTCCGGGGCGCTACCGGGGCATTGTGCACTCGACAGATGTCACGATCTGCCGACGCAAGAGATCGTGATGGTAGTGTTTAGTGCTGCTGCAAAATGTCTAGTTAATTTCGTGAGCGGCGCAAACATCGCCTCGCCCAGGCGCCAGTTGCTTTGCGCCCCATTAGCGCCCTCTTAAGGCGCTAACGGGAGGCGCAAACCAACTGAATTTTTCCCCCATGATTCTGTAATGCTACCAGCTGATTTGGCAGTAAGAATTGCAGAGGTCAGCAGAAAAATGACTAGAGATAATTAGCTTACATCAGCAGAAAACCTTAAAGGAAATACCACTGGAAAAGGGTATAAATATTGAACTCTCAAATGGGATAGTAGACTCACTTTAAAGGGGCAAAGTGATTCTTGGCTTCAGAGGTGGCTCTGTAAGTCTCCAACACTTTGTACCTCAGGGATAGAAACATAGAAACATAGAAGATAGGAGCAGGAGTAGGCCATTCGGCCCCTCGAGCCTGCTCCGCCATTCAATGAGATCATGGCTGATCATCCAAATTCAGTACCCTGTTCCTGCCTTCTCTCCATATCCCTTGATCCCTTTAGCCTTAAGAAATATATCCAACTCCTTCTTGAATATATTTAATGAATTGGCCCCTACTGCCTTCTTTGGCAGAGAATTCCACAGGTTCACCACTCTCTGGGTGAAGAAATTCCTCCTCATCTCTGTCCTAAATAGCTTACCCCTTATCCTTAGACTGTGACCCCTGGTTCTGGACTCCCCGACCATCGGGAACATCCTTCCAGCATCTAGTCTGTCTAGTCCTGTTAAAATTTTATAAGTTTCGATGAGATCCCCTCTCATTCTTCTAAACTCCAGCGAGTACAAGCCCAATCGTCCCAATCTCTCCTCATACGCCATTCCTGACATCCCAGGTATCAGCCTGGTGAATCTTTGCTGCACTCCTTCCATGGCAAGAAAATCCTTCCTCAGATAAGGCGACCAAAACTGCACACAATACTCAAGATGTGGCCTCACCAAGGCCCTGTACAACTGCAGCAAGACATCCTTGTTCCTGTACTCAAACCCTCTCGCTGCGAAGGCCAACATACCATTTGCCTTCTTAACCGCCTGCTGCACCTGCATGCTTACTTTCAGCGACTGGTGCACAAGAATGCCCAGGTCTCGTTGCACTTCCCCTTCTCCCAATCTATTGCCATTTAGATAATAATCTGCCTTCCTGTTTTTGACACCAAAGTGGATAACCTCACATTTATCCACGTTATATTGCATCTGCCATGCTTCTGCCCAATCACCCAACCTGTCCAAATCATACTGGAGTTTCTCGGCATCCTCCTCGCAGCACACACGCCCACCCAGCTTTGTGTCATCTGCAAACTTGGAGATATTACATCTAGTTCCCTCGTCCAGATCATTAATATATATTGTGAATAGCTGGGGTCCAAGGACCGATCCCTGCGGTACCCCATTAGTCACTGCCTGCCACTCGGAAAAAGACCCGTTTATTCCAACTCTTTGCTTTCTGTCTGCCAACCAGTTCTCTATCCAAGTCAATACCTTACCCCCAATCCCATGTGCCTTAATTTTACATGCTAATCTCTTATGCGGGACCTTATCGAAAGCCTTTTGAAAATCCAAGTACACCACATCCACTGGTTCTCCCTTATCTATTTTACCAGTTACATCCTCAAAAAATTCCAGTACATTAGTCAAGCATGATTTATCTTTTGTAAATCCATGTTGACTTTGTCCGATCCGGTCACTTTTTTGCCAGTGCTCTGCTATTACATCCTTTATAATGGACTCTAGCATTTTCCCCACTACCGATGTCAGTCTTACCGGTCTGTAATTCCCATTTTCTCTCTACCACCCTTTTTGAACAGTGGGGTAACATTAGCTACCCTCCAATCCATGGGTACTGTTCCAGAGTCTATTGAATTTTGGAAGATGACCAGCAATGCATCTACTATTTCTAGGGCCACTTCCTTAAGTACCCTAGGATGTACATTATCAGGCCCTGGGGATTTATCGACCCTCAATCCCATCAATTTCCCTAACACCATTTCCCTACAAATACTGATTTCATTCAGTTCCTCCCTTTCATTAGACCCTATGTTCCCCGACATCTTTGGGAGGTTATTTGTGTCCTCCTTTGTGAAGACAGAACCAAAGTATGTCTTTAATTGGTCTGCCATTTCTTTGTTCCCCAGTATAAATTCCCCTGATTCTGACTGCAAGGGGCCTACGCTTGACTTCACCAATCTTTTTCTCTTCACATATCTATATAAGCTTTTACAGTCAGCTTTTATGTTCCCTGAAAGCTTACTCTCATACTCTATTTCCCCCCTCTTAATTAATCCCTTTGTCCTCCTTTGTTGGATCCTAAACTGCTCCCAATCCTCAGGTTTACTGCTTTTTCTGGCCAATTTATATGTCCTCTCCTTGGATCTTATGCTATCCCTAATTTCCCTTGTTAGCCACGGTTGTGTCACCTTTTTTGTTTTATTTTTATGCCAAACTGGGATGAACAAATTCTGTAGTTCATCCATGCGATCTTTGAATGTTTGCCATTGCCCATCCACCGTCAACCCTTTGAGTGACATTCCCCAATCAATCCAACCCAACTCGCACCTCATACCATCGTAGTCTCCTTTATTTAAATTCAGGACCCTAGTCTCTGAGTCAACTATTTCACTCTCCATCTTAATGAAGAATTCTATCATATTATGATCGCTCCGACCCAAGGGGCCTCGCACAACAAGATTGCTAATTAATCCTTTCTCATTACATAATACCCAGTCTAAGATGGTCTGATTTCTAGTTGGTTCCGCGACATATTGGTCCAGGAAACCATCCCGTATACACTCCAGGAATTCCTCCTCCACAGTATTGTTACTAATTTGGTTAGCCCAATCTGTATGTAGATTAAAGTCACCCATGATAACTGCTGTTCCCTTATTGCACACTTCTCTAATTTCCCGTTTAATGCCATCCCCATCCTCCGCATTACTGTTTGGAGGTCAGTATACCACTCCCACTAACGTTTTCTGCCCCTTGGTATTTCTCAGTTCTACCCATACAGATTCCACATCATCAGAGCTAATATCCTTCCTTTCAATTGTGTTAATCCCCTCTTTAACCAGCAATGCTACCCCACTTCCTTTTCCTTTCTGCCTATCTTTCCTGAATATTGAATACCCCTGGATGTTGAGTTCCCAGCCTTGGCCACCCTGGAGCCATGTTTCCGTAATCCCAATCATATCATATTCGTTTACCTCTATTTGTGCAGCTAATTCATCCACCTTATTGCGAATGCTCCTCGCATTAAGACACAAAGCCTTCAGGCTTGTTTTTTTAATGCTCTTAGATCTTTTAGAATTATTATTTACTGTGGCCATGTTTGATTTAAACCCTTGATTTCTTTGCCTGTCACTTTTGTTTTTCTCCTTCCTGTCTTTTGCTTTTATCCTTGTTTCCCTTTCCTCTGTTTCCCCACTCAGGTTCCCAAAGGTATTTGATTTTGGTGGATATCCTGTAGAAAATTAAGAACTGTAAAACTGTAGCGGAGTTAAGATTTGAGAGTAAGGTTCTCTGATAATAGAATTGTAAGCTTTCTCTTTTTGGAACTGTTAATGTTACAATTGACTCACCAACTGTAAATTACATGTCGGTTCTTTAATAAATCTATATATTTTTGGAATTGTCTCACATAAGACTTCTGTATCAAACTCATGAACTCAATCTCTGTACATTCTTTGGCGAGGAGTTGCAGAATTCTGGGGGAGTTTTCTGGACCCTCATAATATCTGGAACGTTACAGTGTAGCTAAACTTATTAAAAGTGCTATCTGGAGGATGGCAACATTTTCAGGTTGTTCCTTTCCTTTAGGGAGAGATGGTCCAGACCTTTAGACCCAATTAAGCGTCTTTAGGATTCGGCTACCTCAAACTTTAGTTGAAAGTGAATGTCTGAGGAATACACCTGATCCGGGGTAGCCCTAAAGGGGCTAGGACTAGTAATTATCCCTTCATGGCTACCCTCACAACAGCGGAGGAGGCTGCTTTAGAGTTGTCGGGTGTCGCCGAGCACCTGGAGGTGGGAGACGGAGGGAGGGGGACACCTCAGCAGCCTGGTGACAGAATTACATATCATACAGTTACATGGCATACATCGATCACTCATATAGTGACTGATGTCAGCAGCCAGTGATTGGTCATCAAGTGCATAATGGTATCTGTACCCATTCTTCATATGACATATCTAACTCATCTCTTTACTCACAGGTCCATCTGGAGGTGCAGCAAGAAGTGCAGGAGGCTTTGACAGGTTTTGCGAGTGTGATGTCTGCAAATGTGCAGAGAATGGAGGAGTCCATCTCCAACATGAGCACCACCATGTCGCAGGTGATGGCGACTGTAGGCTCATCCATGGAAAGGATGGCCACCTGCATGGAGCAGCTAATGCGCCCCTCACAGGAGCACACGGTCCCTATGGAGCATAGATGGCTATCTATGGAGGATAGATGGCTATCTATTGAGAATAGATGGCAGAAGCTCATAGACCTCCTCTCTACGAGGGATGTCAGTGTAGATGTAGGCCCTCATGGCCCCACTGATGTGCAGCTCTCCAGTTCCTTGCTAGCAGGGAAGTGCGGGTGGCCCATGAGAGGAATGATGGTGAGAGGGGACATGGAAGTGGGGGCTCCTCTCAAAGTGCTCACACTTCTCCCCCGTTGCCACCCCCTCAGTCAGAGTCCCAGATGCCTCCCAAGACAGCGCTGGCTGAGTCTGCCCATAGACAGTTGCAGGAGGAGCAGACTTTGGCGGGGCCATCACAAGCTCCAAGAGGACGGCTGGCAAAAGTGTCTAAGCAGTCACAGCAGGGAAATGAGCAGGCTGCCTCTACCTCTGCTGAAGCCACAGGGGTACCGCCACGTAGACGCACACAAAAGAGAAAGATGCCACACGAGCAGATTCACAAGGGTAGCCACTTAGATGTTTTATTCAATGTTAACGTGGCGTTTCAGTTAATGCCATGTGAACCATCATTTTCTTTATTTTCAAAACTTTCCAGCCTTGGACAAATTTGTGTGCACCTTTGGAAGTGTATTAGTGAGTTGGAGTGAAGGGTCAGACATAACGTTACCTCCAGCAATGGTGGTGACTGTGAAAGGAATGGATTGGTCATTGTAGGGATGCTTTTTGGTGTTGCTATGGGGTGCTACCAACCTGGACAAGCATGTGGCAGCCATATGGGTATATTGCGTAAATCTGGCCATGATGAGGCCATACCTGGCCTCCCAGGCAGCAATGTGCTCGAGTGCTGGTGCCACCTGCGCTGCAGGTTCCTCCAGCACCTGCTCCTCCTCATCTTCCAGCTGATGCTCCACCTGCTCCTGTGAAGAGGCTGTGCGCTCAGAGCCTTGCTCCTCATGCAGCGCTAATCCTCGCTGCTGTGCTCTGCTGTGCAGGGCGCAGCAGTCCACGATGGTTCTGGAGACCCTGGCTGGTGCATACTGAAGGGCTCCTCCAGATCTGTCAAGGCATCTGAAGCGCATTTTGAGCATGCCTATTGTCTGCTCTATGACACACCTGGTGGAGATGTGGCTTTCATTATATCTCTCCTCGGCCTCAGAACTTGGCCTTCTCAAGGGTGTCATGAGCCACGTCTTCAATGGATAGCCCTTGTCTCCAAGCAGCCAGCTGGAAAGTCTGTTTGGAGGTGCGAAGAGCTGAAGGAGGCTGGACTGGTGAAGGACAAAAGAGTCATGGCAGCTGCCAGGGAATTTGGCACACACATGCATGATGATCTTCCTGTGGTTGCAGATGAGCTGCACATTGAGGGAGTGGAAGCCCTTGCGGTTCACAAACACTCCTGGGTGATGGTGGGGTGCCCTGATGGCCACATGTGTGCAGTCAATGAAGCCCTGCACCTGTGGGAAGCCAGTCAGAGTGGCAAAGCCGAGTGCTCGCTCAGTAACACTGGCTTCATCAGTGGTAAAGTTGATATGATTGGCTGACTTGTTAAACAGGGCATCGGTGACCTGTGTGATGCACCATGGGAGGCCGACTGCGAGATGCCGCAAATGTCTGCTGCAAATCACTGGAAGGAGCCTGAGGCGAAGAAGTTGAGGTCGCTGGTGACTTTGACAGCCACTGGTATGGCGTGTCCACCTGCTCCTCTGCGCTGCAGGTCTTGCTCCAGCAATCTGCAAATGTCTGCGACGACCTGGCGCGATAGCCTGAGCCCCCTTTGGCACTGCTGCTCAGTCATGTTGAAGAAGCTCATCCTCTGCCTGTATACCCTGTGTTGGGGGTATCGCCTCCGGCGCGGTGCAGCCCTGCGCTGATGCCCTCTGTCCTGTGCAGCATCAGGGCGTTGGGGAGAACGTTGGTGGTGTTGTTGTTGGTACTGCTGGTGTGCCTGGTTTGCTGGTATTGGGGCTCATCGTGGTCAGATTCTGAGGACCAAGGTGAGATAGTATAAATGGCACCCATGCTGATGGAATAGATGGCAGGTGAAGTAGAGTTGACAGAAGCAATCTGTCAGTGGTGAGAGAATTCTTCCAATGCAGCGACACTGGATGGAGACTTTACTGGAAAGATTTGCAGCCTGCAGAATGCTCAATCTGTGCTGGGAATGCAGTCAGCAACAGCTTTTGTCTGAGGAAAGTGATCAGCTGTCAGGTGGGAGCTGTTATAGTACATTTGACGCTATCAACTAATCGGCTGGATCAATGGCCATTGAACTCTCACCTTAGGTTGACAAACATGGTTCCCGAGCAGCGTGAGTCCCGTGGACATCCAATGGAATTGGAAAAGTAAGGTTAAAAAGTCTTCTAAGGTGTGTGGGGGCAGGATAACGGTGGATTCCTGACCCGCTCAAAGAAATGTCAACTTCACCCGACCCACCTCTGATCGCATCTGCACAGACCCTGGAAAAGTCCGGCCATAGTAGTTAATTTACACTCAGCAAGACCCCACAAACAATAATGAGGTAGATGACCAGTTACTCTGTTTTTGATGGTGCTGGCTGAGGGATTAATGTTGGGCAGGGGAACTGCCCTGTTCTTCTTTGAATAGCGCAATGGGATCTTTATTATCCACCAGACGGACCTAGTTCCATTTGAAAATGGTATCTCCGACAGTGCAGCACTCCCTCAGTACTGCACTAAAGTGTCAGCCTAGATTAGGTGCTCAAATCTCTGGAGTGGGTCTTGAACCCACAAACCTTCTGACTCAAAGGTCAGAGTGCTACCTCTGAGCCAAGAATGACACCTATCGGGCTCTGGTACTGCCTCTGGTCATGACTTAGCAGATCTGAATGTCCTGGACCTCATCAAATACCTTTCCGTAAGTCCACTGCCATGAGAAGGAAATACAGGGACTTTGTCAACAATATTGTTTGGATGCCCAACAGGCCAGCAATGATATGAGGGATTTTGTAGGAAACCCATAGAGTGAGCCCAGTGATTTAAAACCTCTTCTGATGCGTGTCCAAACTTTCTTGAACGGTAGAGCTGAATCTGAAAAGACGTTGCACCCTCACAAACCGTGTTGCTTCAGACCTCAGAACAGCATTAACACGTTAAGTCTCATGTGATCAACCTGAATATACCTTTTCTCTTGTGGGATTGAAATATGTACATCAGAAAGTAGCTCCAAAATCAAAAGATGGCAAATAACTCAAGGTCAAGGAGATGTGGTAGCTAAATTTTGATAAAGATTGGTTGTTACTATCACATGAAGATAATTTTTAAATTATATATAGATTTAATATATTTTATTTAGAAAACCTTGTTTTTGTCTTTCAGTGTGTTGGTGGCGGGTGAATAAATCAGGTTATTTGTGGTCTACGAACTGATCTGGGGATAAATAAAATGGACAACAATAATAGTTATTTAAAGAAGAGGCTTTGTCTCTCCCCGATAAATCTGAGTGATTCATTTTGAGGACAAAGGAGGTTTAGTGGTGTATCAAGAAGCAACTTCAAACAAGTGCATTACTTTGCTAATAATAGGTTACCACATGGAAAGTAATTCACTATTATAATTGTTTTCTATCCAGCTTTGTGGGGTACATTATTCTGTGTGAAGTAGTATTCATAAAATATTTTTCACAAAGTTTACTCCAAAATGCCGGAAAATGCACCAAATGAAGAATCAAAAATCTATCTTTTCAGGAAGAGCATTCCTCAGACTCCCTTACAAAATAAATCTCACACATGATATACAGTATATCACTTCTAAAATTGGTGCCCGGGCATAAAACTGACATTGTAGATTGTGCACCCATTATAGAAACCAGGCAATAGAAATTGAAGTTAATAGAAGTTAAAATCAGGTGGTTTCTATAACAGGCAGACAATTCGCAGTGCCAGTTGTATACCTGGGCAGTAAGTTGGAAACCTGCCCCTCTCAATAGCTCTTTCAAAGAGCGGGCACAGGCACTGATGGGCCGAGTGGCCTCCTTCTGTGCTGTATCATTCTATGATTCTACGATACATCTCTGCCTTCATTCGACTCCTTCATAAGGGTTGGCATTAGGTTGGCAAGTGGTGGTTAACACTGAAACAATCAGCTGTGATTCATAACAAGCATGCTATATTTGTGGCTATGAAGTCCAGTGTGTGTGTGACTTGACTTGACGTTAAGCCTGACCTAATTACGCTTATAGGCTTTGCATCCATAACTGATGAATTATTTGCATGTCACATGGCAAACTCAGTCTCTGGAGAAACTCTCCTGTGATCACATATGCTCATCAAGTTGGAAGTAAATATTGTCTCGTGGGGGGATGTTGGATATGATTGATGTAATGTTCTAAATTACATTTCCCTCAAGCATGCACACCTCAGATATGCCAAATCCTCCAAGCTATCCCATCAATTTCAAACCCTGGTCCTGTTTTCCTCTCATTCCTGACAGGAAAGAATAAGTTGAAACTGACATGTAAGACAAAAAGCCATGCACGTTTCACATTAGCTTAGCCGTGCACAAAAGTGCTTTGAACACCTGCTCCGACCTAATATTACAAGTTCTATTTTTGAGGCTCAAGCCTGGTTGGTCTTCAGGAGCAGATCCAAGTTATATGAACTGGAAGAAGCAGTGCGGTCAGAGCTGGCTTGGAGTCTTGTATCAGTGGAAGCGTGGGAAATGAATATTACTCTATATTGTATCAGTGCCCAGCCAGTGACCAAATGATCAATGGTTTTGGCCTGCTAGAACAAGGAGAGGATTTGCTGCATGTTATAAAATATGCTTAAATAAAGCAGAAAGTCCTGAAAATACACAGCATCTGTAAAGAGAAGAGTTAACATTTCTAGTATAACCCCCCTCATCACTTCTGCTACCAGTTTGAAGATGTGTCCCCTTGTCCTATCACAGTTGAGTTTTAAATGGTGTTCAGGATTTACCATTTCCTACCTGTTGTGTCTGTGTATAATAAGACACAGACTGCAGGAGAAACGGGACAACAGGTGTTTACTCAACGTGGCTCACAGTGGAACTGCCTGTACAGATTACTACTCAGTGCTATATACAGGTGTGGTCACTGCCGGTACTGCAGTATACATGAGCTGTAAAAAGTAGTTCCCCCCTTAAAGGTATATACATTACAATTCCTCCCCTTTTAGATTAACAGTACCATAACACTCATTTAACAATTAAATATCAAACTAATTACAATTAACACTTTTAACATGCAACATTAGCTGAAAATAGTCTATTTATATATTCAGTCTTTGGGGAGGCTTCCTGATCCTTTCTGGATAGCGCCTTTCCCGAGTGTCTTGCTCTTGGTGCGGAGGCGATTCTGGTCCCCTGTCGTCGGTTGGTTCATCAGCTTCCGATGCTACTGTTCCTGGGGTAGATGCGACCTGTAAGTCGGGTTCATCACCAGGTACGTATGGGCGAGGCATGGGGTTGACTTGTTCCTGTGACTCTAGGATCTGGTCAGCATGGCGTCTCACGATGCTCTCCCCAACGTCCACTGTGTACATTAGTGGGCCCTGCCGTGTGCATATCGTTCCTGGCTACCATTTTTCTGTTCGGTAGTCGCGGGCCAAGACTGGTTGCCCTACATTGAAGCTCCTTGTTGGCTTCTCATTGATGTGCTGGAATTGCTTACTCTCAACATCTCTTCGTACGTTTGGTCTGAGCAAATCCAGGTGAGACCTTAACCTTCGGTTAAAGAACACCATGGCTGGGGCCTGGTTGGTGACTGCATGTGTCGCATTCCGGTAGGCGAACAGGAAATTGTCCACCTTGTGCTGCAGCGGAATGTTGTCATTGTACATAGCCTTTATTGCCTTCTTAAAGGTTTGTACGAACCTCTCAGCCAATCCATTTGTGGCTGGATGATACGGGGCGGATGTGTAATGCCTTACCCCATTCTTTTTCAAGAACCTCTGGAACTCTTCGGACACAAACTGTGGTCTGTTGTCAGAGCAAATCTGTTCTGGCAAGCCATTCCTGGCAAAAATGGTCCGTAGGACTGCAATAGTTTTCTCCGTGGTGGTGGAGAACATTTTGAAGACCTCAGGCCATTTCGAGTGCGCATCCACGGCTATTAAAAGCATTGAGTCCATGAATGGACCAGCAAAATCAATATGCACCTGTTGCCATGGAGATGAGGGCCACTCCCATGGGTGTAGAGGGGCCTGTGGTGGTGCATTTTGGACTCTCTGGCATCCTGAGCAGCTCTTGGTCAGGTCCTCGATTTGTTTATCGATTCCCGGCCACCACACATAAGCCCTGGCTAGGCTTTTCATTTTTACCCCTCCCAGATGACCCTCATGAAGCTCATTGAGCACTCTATCCCTTAACTTGGGTGGAATTACCACTCGGGATCCACACATCAAGGTCCCCCGGCACACTGACAGCTGTTCTCTCCTTGTCGAGAATGCTGGCAACAGTGAGTCGCCATGTGCTGGCCATCCCTTCACTGTCAAATCATATACCCGAGACAGTGTCGGGTCATTTCAGGTTTCCTTTTCGATACAAGTGTTAGTTACCAGTAGGTATTCAACTATAGTCGAATGGAATATTTCGACAGGATCCACTGCTGGTGCTTCCTCCGCAGTAGGCAGTGGCAGGCGTGACAGCCCATCAGCATTTCCATGCTGTTTCGTGCCGTTATATTCAATCTCATAGTGGTGCGCCCCTAGAAAGAGTGACCATCTTTGTAGTCGTTGCGCAGTCATCACCGGAACGCCCTTCTTCGGATTAAAAATGCAGACAAGAGGCTGGTGATCAGTCAGCAAGGTGAATTTCTGCCCGTGCAGATAGTGATTGAACTTTTTCACTCCCCACACTAGGCTGACGGCCTCCCTGTCAATCTGGGTATAGTTACGCTCGGCTGAGGTTAGTGATCGTGACGCAAAGGCTATTGGCCTCTCTGAGCCGTCCGAGAATTTGTGCGACAGCACCGCTCCAATGCCGTAGGGTGACGCATCACATGCCAACCGAATTGGTAATGCCGGGTTGTAATGGGCCAATACCTCTTTCGATGTGATTAGTGTTTTGCTCTTCTGGAAAGCTCGTCTACATTCGTCACTCCACTTCCATGGCACCCCAGTTTGCAGTAGGGTGTTCAGTGGGTGTAGTATTGTAGACAAATTTGGCAAGAACTTATGGTAGTAGTTTACCAGCCCGAGGAACGACCTCAGTTGTGACACATTTTCCGGTGCTGGAGCCTTGACTACTGCCTCAATCTTCTCTGGGGACTTATGTAACCCCTCTTTATCGATAACGTGGCCACAATACGAGATCTGTTTTCTAAAAAACTCACATTTTGGGCGGTTAGCTCGGAGCCCATATTCCTGCAATCTAGTGAGCACCTGCTCCAGGTTGGCAAGGTGATCACTGTCATTTTCGCCCGTGACCAGGATGTCGTCCAAATAACACTGGGTCCCTGGGATCCCTTGCAGGACTTGTTCCATTGCCCTCTGCCAAATAGCCGGAGCTGATGCTACCCCGAATACCAGCCGATTGTATTGGTAGAGACCTTTATGGGTGTTGATTGTGAGGTATTTTTTTGATGCTTTTTCTACCTCCATTTGCAGATACAACTGGGCCAGATCAATCTTAGTGAAACGTTTCCCTCCAGATAGCGAGGCGAAAATATCTTCAATCCGCGGAAGTGGATATTGTACGGTGTGAAGGATCGGGTTCACTGTTACCTTAAAGTCCCCACAGATGCGAACCTTCCTTGGTTCCCCAGGCGTGCTGCTCAACGACTTTTTCATCACAGGGACGATGGGTGTAGCCCACTTGCTCCAGTCTACCTTGGACAGTACACCTGAACGTTCCAGACTCTCCAGCTCTGCTTCGACGGCTGGGCGGATCGCATAAGGTAGCGGTCTGGCCTTAAAAAATTTTGGGCTTGCGTTTTCTTCAATTTTAATCGTCGCTGTCATGCCTTTTAGTGTTCCGAGTCCTTGCTGGAACACTTCTTTTGCGTCAGTTAGGATCTTTGACAGTCGCCCAGGTGTGACGTCGTCATCCTTTTTGTCAGCCACAGTCAGTGCCTGTATGGAATGCCAATCCAGTTGTATTTTCTGGATCCATTCACGTCCCAGTAATGGTGGTCCTCCATCTTGCAATACATACAGGTCTAGTTTTGGTGTTTCCTTACCGTTATATATAACGGTCACCCTTATTTTTCCTTTGGGGTAGACTTTTTGCCCCGTGTACGTCTTCAAAATAATTTTTGTGTCTCTCAAGGGTATGTGTGAGAATAGCCGCTCGTAGTCCCGTCAGTTTATGACTGTTAGGGCTGATCCTGTGTCCAATTCCATCTTTACCTGGACTCCTGCTATCTTGAGAGTGACCCAAATGGTTCGGTGATCCTCTGTTGTGATCACATTATGTAATTTCAGACAACTCAGTTCCCTGCTTTCGGAGTCGTTATCACTCTTTTGTTCGTCTGAACTATTCTCCGTCATCTTATGTACCTTCTTGTACTTTTCTTTGGTAGGTTTCTTATTGCTGGTTTTCTTTCCCGACCTGCAGACTCGTGCTATGTGTCGTACTTTTCCACACTGTCTGCACACTTTGTCTTTGAACCAGCAATCATTCTGGTCGTGTGTTGTTCTGCCGCAGCGATAGCACTTCTCTGTTCCATATGACATTTCGTTTGTGCCATATTCTTGTGGTCTCTGTTGTATCTCTGCAGCGCCCCGTGCTGCTGCTTCACATGATACCGCAATGCTGAAAGCCTTTTCCAGCGTAAGGTCCTTTTCAGATAAAAGCCGTTTCTGGGTTCCTTCACTTTGAAGCCCACACACAAACTTGTCCCTTAAGGTATCTGCCAGTCCCGCTCCAAACTGGCAGTGTTTCGATAGTTTGCGCAGTTCTGTTAAATAATCAGCATTGCTTTCATCCTTATGCTGGTTCCGTTTGTGAAACTTGAATCTTTCTGCTATCAGCAGCGGTGTGGGGTTTAAATGTTCCTTTAGTATCATTACTATGTCTTCAAAACTCTTTTCCATTGGCTTCGTTGGGGTTACTAGATTTCGTAATAAACCATACGTCTTTGCACCCATTAAATTTTAAAATACCAACGCTTTCTTGTCATCTGACACCTCATTTGCCTTGCAGTACACCTCTATTCGTTCGACATATGTAGTCCAATCTTCGACTTCATTGTTAAATGCGGTGATACTGCCACTCTTCGGCATTTTGGGTGTGGTTTAAAATGGCGTCTCCCAATGGCTTAAAATGGCGTCTCCCGCGCTTTCCTTCCTCCCCCGCTGCTGTCAACGCCGCTCTCGGCGGTCCTCGTGGCAATGGCGGCGCCTCGCAGATTTCTGTGTGTCTCTCTCTCCCTCTCTCCGACGCTGCTCGGCCCCTGAACACCGGGTGCGCCCTGTGCGCTCTGCCCTCTCTCTCTCTCTCTCCCCCGTCGACGCTGCTCGGCCCTTTGCTGTGCCGTTCGGTCGGGCTCTAGCCCGCCGCTGTCCGGGAAGGGTCTGCGCACTACCTGTTGCCAGCCCGTTTCGCTGGACCACCTCGACTGGAAAGACAAGCCTGGCTCTCGACAGCCTCCCCCGCAATTCTCGAGTCTCTGCTGGATGACTGGGCGGTTGCCCGTGGTCGACGCCCGAGTCTCTGGCCTTGACCTCCAATCCACTGATCTCCAGGAACGAATCCCCGGGAGGTGATGCAGTGTTGCAGGTAGGTTCGAACCTGCCTCGTCGCCAAAGTTGCGTCCGTGTATAATAAGACACAGACTGCGGAGAATGGTACAACAGGTGTTTACTCAACATGGCTCACACGGCAACTGATCTGTACAGATTACTACTCAGTGCTATATACAGGTGTGGTCACTGCCGGTACTGCAGTATACATGAGCTGTAAAACATAGTTTCCCCCTTAAAGGTATATACATTACAGACTGCAGGAGAAACGGTACAACAGGTGTTTACTCAACGTGGCTCACAGTAGAACTGCCTGTACAGATTACTACTCAGTGCTGTATACAGGTGTGGTCACTGCTGTACAAAGTAGTTCCCCCCTTAAAGGTATATACATTACACTACCATATACACCTCTATAAGATCACCACTCAGTGGCTTCCTATCAAGGTGGAAAACATCACGTTTCTTCAGCCCTTTTCTCATAACAGCCCTCCGGCACTAGGGAATAGTCTTGTGGGTCTTCTCTTACTTGCTTCTTGCTGATGGAGACATTTTTAAAACAATCTTTTTTAGTGGGGCACATGGTTGTTTTGGGAGCATTGAAGTATCTTTGTTAAGATTGCACACTGGACTCATCAAGCATCACGCTGTTGGTAAATGTTGAAGCGTGCCGCTCTCCATTATGAGTCCTCAGTGCATGAGCTAAATAATTATAATCTAGAATCTGAGTGCAATAAAATCTGCTACATTTTCTTTTGGTGAGAAGCTGTATTTCTGCAATATGATCCTACAGGACAGGAGAAATACCAAGGGAGTCTTTGCTTCTGTCCTCAACAACCAAGTATAGTTGGTGTGGCCAGAACAATTATACAGTGGGATTCCTGCTCCTGGTGCTAAAGCAGATTTCAATGATATTAATTATCCATAGTGAGTTCCCAGCCTGACTACTTTGTAGGTGCTCCGCAGGGAGTGCAGAAGGGAGTGATTCCCCTTTTGGGATCCCAGGACACCCATATAATGTAAGAACTATACTCGCTGCTTAGCAGGAAGTGGCAGGCAGAATAAATGCTATGGGTGATTCCACGATCTGGTGCTCCCAGTGGGAAGTAGCACTTCCACGTTATCACATCCTTGGAAATTGCCACCTTCCCAGTGGCAACACAGGGAGACGGGGGAGAAATTATACAGTCATCGATACAAACACTCCCTACCCACCTGGAGCCATCCAAACTCCTGGGACAGGCGAAAAACCAGGTGAAAATCAGGCTGATTGGGAGGAAAAAAGTGGAAAATTCCCCTCTGACCCCTTTTGGCAATCAAAACTAGTCCAGGACGCCACACTGACCCTGACATATTATACGGTGCCTTCCTCTTGTACGACATGAGCCAGCTAGAAACAGGTCCATCGCTGGCTTGAACATATGAACTTACGAAAAGTGCCTGTGAATTTTCGGAAAATGACTGCCTGCCAGTCTAGTATATACCCAACCCTCATTGTCCATTCTATACAAGCAATCGGAGCATGCAGGACACTCCCCACAGAAAAGTGGCACCTGCGCTGATTTCCATCTCATTGCCATTCATTGTAATACTAAATTAAAACTCTCACACTTTAGGCCAGCCTAATACACTGCCTGGAAGATTGCGTAGAGTCCAATTGGTGCAGATGCGATGAGATATGTGCCCGATTTTCCAGCCCCTGATCGCCTATCCACTCTGACCCCATCAATCATGTCAACTGGAAAATTTGCCCTTATTTATCCTACAGGACCAAGTGAAAGCATTTAGAATCATAGAATGCTACAGCACATAAGAAGGCCATTTGGCCCATCGTGCCTGTGCTAGCTCTTTGAAAACGCTATCTAATTAGTCTTGCAAGTTGACCTTGAGGAGCTGTTGGGTGGGAAAAGAAAGAGAAAGAAAGACTTGCAATTATAAAGCGCCTTTCATGACCACCGGATGTCCCAAAGTGCTTCACAGCTGATTAAGTACTTTTTGAAGTGTAGTCACTGTTGTAATGTAGGAAACATGTAGGGAGTGTGAAATCGAGTGACGGTGTTTCTTCTTCATCCTCTTCACTCTCCTCTCCCTCTTCTTGGATACCCACTGACTGGGCAGGCTGCTTTCCTTGGGTGTGTGAAATGAGAAAGGCACAAGGGTGGAGTTCTGGTGAGAGGAGAGCGGGAAAGCAAGAGGTGCATACCAGAAGGAAGATAACGTACGAGGATACCAGCATCTTATGTACTTTCAGTCCCACCGATTGCCAAGGGCTCAGCCCTGCCCCTGCCAAGAATGGCCTGCACCGTCTCCTCCAAGGGGGTGAGGTGAGGCTAGGAGTGGGAGGTGTGCCTCGTGTTTGGTACAGATTGTTGGTAGTGAGTGATTGCGGGAGGGGAGAGGAGGAAGTCATGCATTGAGCAGCGTGTGAGGATAGTGGTACAGTTGGTAGGAGACGGCTTTTGAAGATGCATTCGCTGACCTTGACCACTGGTCTGAGGTCATGAAACTTCTTTGGGCACTGGAGCCAGGTCGTGGGGACACTACTGGCAGTAATGGCCTCGGTGATGTGGTCCCATATCCTTCTTTCTGGAGGGCCTCCTGGCCCCTGTGGGTAGAGGACCTCTCTTGGAGTGTTGACCCCCTGCACAAAGCTGGAGTGCTGCGTGCGAGACCCTGGGTGCCCCTTCCCTGGCTTGTTGAGCCATTTGTGTTAGTGCTGAAACACTTTTGCCATTTTTTTTAGGTGCGGAAGGCAATTCAGCTTTAAGAGCTGAAGACTCCCATTTGGGAATTCTTTTTAATGTTTATTTTTTTTCAGAAGGCAGTTAAGCCCTAAGGGCTAAAAACTACCTCTTTTTAAATGATTTTTATTTTTTTCATTTTAGAAGGCAGTGCCCCTTTAAGGGACTGACTCTGCTTTCTAAAATGACAGGCCAGCTTTAAGACAACGCTGTCTCACTCGGGATGTACGCCCAGGCTACATTGGGCCTCCTGCTGAGACTACCGCTGGAAAACCAGCCTTGAACAGTAAGTTTTGGGCTGCGCTAATGTTAATTAGAAAGCAACACCAATATGTTGGTGCTGCCAGCGCTATTAATTTCGGTGGCCGTTAACTGAGGCCTGCGGTGGCACTTCATTGTGTCCTTATGTACTCTATCAAAACCCCTCATAATTTTGAGCATTTCTATTAAACTTCCCTTAACTGTCTCTGCTCTAAGGAGAACAATTCCAGCTTCTCTTGTCTCTCGACATAACTGAAGTCCCTCATCCCTGGCACCATTCCAGTAAATCTCCTCTGCACCCTCTCCAAGGCCTTGACACCCTTCCTAAAGTGTGGTGCCCAGAATTGGACACAATGCTCCAGCTAGGGCATGACCAGTGATTTTCTGTTTTACCAGTGTCAACTTTTATACAATTGTTTTGCTGCACAACCTGATTTAGCTTTTTATGCCTTTGCTCTCTGAAAGCTGTGGTGACGCTTCTCGTTCGTTACGCTGAATAACTGCAGCTCTGAACTGCAGTGCATTTATCTCCCCTTCCCCCCATGTACTTCTGCACGAGTTTACTCTTGATTGGGTATTTTTTGCTAATTTCATCGAATCATACAGTGCAGAAAGAGGCCATTTGGCCCATCGTGCGTGTACTGGCTCTTTGAAAGAGCTATCCAATTAGTCCCACTCGCCTACAAGATGCACTGCAGCAACTCGCCAAGGCTTCTTCAGCAGCACCTCCCAAACCCGCGACCTCTTCCACCTAGAAGGACAAGGGCAGCAGACGCTTGGGAACACCACCACCTCCAAGTTCCCCTCCAAGTCACACACCATCCTGACTTAGAAGTATATCGCCGATCCTTCATCGTCGCTGGGTCAAAATCCTGGAACTCCCTACCTAACAGCACTGTGGGAGTACCTTCATCACACGGACTGCTGCAGTTCAAGAAGACGACTCACCACCACCTTCTCGAGGGCAATTAGGGATGGGCAATAAATGCTGGCCTTGCCAGCGACGCCCACATCCCATAAATGAATTTAAAAAAACACTTTTCCCCACAGCCCTGAAAATTTCTGTGAACACATTCTACTGTGGGAGCAAGACACAAAGTGGTATAAATGGACTTATTATCACTTTCTACCAAAGTTGCTCTCCTGGCTACGTATGTCTATTTGTTTGTAGACACACAGAGGATGAAATGGCCCTTTGTTTCCAGCTTCTGCTTCTAGAATTACAAACCGGTCTAAGATCTGTGTCAGACTATTTAACTACCCCAGGTTGACTGACGCAGTGATAATGAGATAACTTCCAGCTGTGTTTCTCATCCAAATGTGTAACCAAAATATTTCAGCGTATTTTTACTCTATCAACAGCAACATCAACAAGTACTGAATGTTTATCAGCAGGAATTATTTGACAGCGAGTGAAAATAAATTTTAAAGATTCAAAGCTCTTTAAAATCTAGCACAGTAAAATTATTGACGACATGATTGGACTCTTATACACACACACACACCAGACAACAAAGCTTTGTGTTTATTACAACTTAGTGCTGTTATGGCTATGGTTCTTCAGTCCTGCATTGGAAAAATCCAATAAGTATTGGTTTCCAATAAAGGCCCATAAGTAGGAAAGTTACAGTGAATGTTTAGTAAATATAGCGAGGCAGAGCTAAACATGACAACAGGGTTTATTTGTATATCAACACAATTGAGCTGATGAGTGAAGCCTGTACTTTTATTTGCAAAATAATTTGAGGCAGATAAGAACAATGGGGAAAAATATTAAACAGGATCAGCTTAGTTATTTTTCTGCTTTTAGACAAGACTGTTTTGTGTTGAGGACTCAGTTGAAACTTGGACTAACATTAGTTATGTCAACAACACGATTTTTATGCTGGCATGAATAGATCGATTATACAGAACCAACAATAGTAAACTGCCAATGTTACTTTAATGAACCATTTGGCAATTTGTGTAAGTCTATTCCATTTATCCCAGGAATGGGCTGACAGGGAAAAGGCTGCAGTAACTTTAGGCCCGTTTGCGAACCTGAAATGGGTGCTGTGCATGAAGCGTCCACTCCAGGGAGGCCTGAGGCCTGCCCTAAATTGGGCCTCGGGCCTCTTTAATATTAATTAGGTGAGCTGCCAGCACCTGTCACGCCTCCACAGGCAGCTTGCCCATTTGAAGAAAATTAATGTGGGGCATCTTGTCTCGCTAGCAGCAGCCTAAAGGTAAGTCTCGTGGGGGAAGGAGGAGCGGCAGCGATGGGTGGGCAACTAGGGAATGCTGCACTGTCGATGGTGCTGTCTTTTGGGTGAGTCGTTAAACCGAGGCCCGTCTGCCTTCTTAGGTGGATGTAAAAGATCCCATGGCACTATCTAGAAAACAGCAGGGGAGTTATCCCCGGTGTCCTGGTCAATATTTATCCCTCAACAAATATCACTAAAAAAATCAGATTATCTGGTCATAATCTCATTGCTGTTTGTGACACCTTGCTGTGCATACATTGGCAACCATATTTCCTACATTACAACAGTGATTACACTTCAAAAGTGCTTAATTTGTTGTAAAGCACTTTGGGACGTACCGAGGCCATGAAAGGCACTGGGGGTTATTTTGTCCATAGGGTGAAAACAGGCACTAAATGGGAGCAGTGCTAATAAGACTAGCCTGTTTGAAAGGCCAGATTTAGCACTCAATTTTGGACCTAATTGCTGATTACCATAATTTGAACTTGCCTGCAGGTGCTAGCTAGAGACCTGCAGGTTGAGCACGCAAGTTCTGATTAGACGCAATTTTCATGGAGCAGTATATGTGGGCTCACTCACCCACTTTCACTAAAGGTGTGGAGTGCTCTGGCTGGCACACAGCAGCACATTGCAGGATGGCTCAGGGACTGAGGGAGAGGGCGCACAGGTTCTCGGACACGGCACTGGAAGTCCTGGTGGTGTAAGATTTGCAAAATTTCTGCATTTCCCCGAAGGCTGTTATTAATAAACGGGACCCTGCGTGGACATTTTAAATCAAAAAGGGTACCCAAGATGGCATCCGTGCCTCGTGGCAGAAAGCCTGTGAGATTTTAAAATGGACTCTGCAACGCAGACAGCTTGTGGATCGAAACCCAAAGCTGCAGTGTCTGTGAAGAGAGACTTTTTATTTTGAAACCAGACAGGACTCTGAATTATGCATTAGACCGAATTGGAGACAAATCTAAATTCAGTTTAGGCCTATAGTTAAGGCCATCAAGCAGTCTACATATATTATTGGAAACAGATTAACAGAGCCATCGAGGCTGGACAGGCCCATCAAGGAACTTTCATGACAGTACAAGTCAATTATCGGGCCAGTAGATGCGATTACCGGCCATCTAAAAACAGTTAGTATGGATTGCTACCACTATTTAAAATAGCTCGCCAAGATTAAGACAAAGAACTAACCTGATTTGGCGCGCAGATAAGGGTTTCGAAAAAGGTATAATTGAAGGCCCCCGGGTAGCAATCGGGGGCTCTCAATGTGCTGGTGCTGCTGCTCTCTCTGCTCTTCGGTCCCTCGCCCTCGTGGCTGCCGCTCTTTCCCCGTCCCACGCTTACCCCCTGGCCTTTGCCCGTGCCCTTTTCCCACTCCATCTGGAATCGCCCCGGCACCGGGTCGGGCGGACACGGACAATTCAGGCCAGGCGAGGTGGGACGCGACGAGGGGAGGAGGGAAGACCACCTGAGGAAGACCGGCTGAAGAAGACCAACTGAGGAGATGAACTGAGGAGAGGCTTCGAATTACTGGGCCTTCAGCCTCGGCCGACCTTCGAATATCTGTACACCAACTCAATCTGTCGGCTGTCGACGAAGAATCATCCCTGCAAGGTAAAGTACCCAAACAGAGACTTTAACTTTGGGGTACTCAAACCTGGACAACGCCCTTGCAGCGCCCGGAGACCACGTGACAACGGCAGGCTCCAGAGAGCACCAAGAGCGAACCCCGAACCCCACCGCTGTTTTGAGTCTAACAAACCTTTTGATTGGTGAGCATGAAGTTCTGACCCCTCAGCTTAATCTAGTTAGGTATAGGGGGTGGGATAAGGATAAGGGGATTGTTAAGATAGTTGTTTTCCCTCGATGTGCCGTGTGTTCCCCATTCCCTGTATAAGTATAGTTATTCTTCTTTTGTATTTTCGCCTGTAGAAGTGTACACTAGTAATTTTTCCATAAGATTGTATCAAGGTTTTCCTCTTCAATAAAATCTGGGTTTCTGTTTACATCCAACCACCTGTCTACTCGAGTCTTCTCTGTACCGCCGCCTTGTACCTAAGTCCGGTGTCTAGAACCCAGGGGCGTGGGAGCGATTCGAACCACTCACAAAACAGTCAGAGGCATAACTGACTGGGTGTACGCGGCAAACACCACCACACGCCACCCCTACAGAAATGGTGACCGCGGCAGGACACCGGCAACAAAGTTGCGATGCAGTAGACAGTGGTTCGGATGAGCGAACTGTGATGGAGGAAAGGATTTCTGATTATGTGTTTAGCAAGGTGAATATCACTAAGAAGTGGATCACCACTCTGTTAAGGGCTGGGTGTCCGATAGATGCAGCAGCTAAGTGGACAGAGGGAAAGGAACACAAGAAGTCCTTAGAGAAGGCAGTTTGGCGGATGTGCTTTAAAAAGCAGGTCCAGCTCTTGGACGGGCTCGTTGCAGCACAGGCAGTCGAGTTAAGGGAGTCAGCCCTGGAGATCCAGGACAAGGCTCTCGCAGGGGAGAAGTTATTAGTAGCTTTGCAGGCTTTGAACCAAGAGAGAGTACATTTAGTAGGAGAACACAAGGCCCAGTTGGAATACCTACGGTGCCAAGTCACCGAGGCCAAGGGAAACGAGTTCAGGTTGCGGGAGAAGAACGCCCGCTTGGCAAGGCAGATCAGGGAACAGGAAGAGAAAGTACAGGAGGTAAAAGCCCTACAAGCTAGCAAGTGAAAAGGGGTTTGAGGAGGCAGACCACGGCCCCTGTAGAGAGAGGATAGAAAATCTGAGCCGGGCCCGCCGGAAGGCAAAATGCATGGTATGCCTCATAAGCCCAAAGGCAGGCCAGGCAGATTTTATGGGGAACAAGGGGAGAACAGTTCCAACATCACCGGTAGTGCCTAGGGACGACCCGGTTGAGAGAGAGGAGACCTCACGGCCACCACCCGTAGCGCCAAGTTTCAGTGAGGTTTGGCAGCAAGGGGGGGTGGAACCTGAAGCGGAGCCAGAGGTGGAGGCGGCGGTAGAGCAACCCCCACCCGAGAGGCCGGAGCCGGGACCGATGTGCCCAGCGCGGCATCGGAGGTTCGGCCCACCCGCCAATGGCGACAATGAGGGACCCCTCCAAAACCAGTTCGTGTTACCCTTTAACACCCAACAGCTCAGGATTATGGTCAACCATATCCCGAAGCTTTCCGCCAAAGGAGACCCCTCGATCCACTTCAGGGAAATAGAGCAGGCAGCCAGTGTCAACGACTGCGACGACGCTGAGAAGGCCAAAATGCTGCTATTCTCCCTGGAGAGTAATCTCCTCCAATCCCTCTCTGACGAGTGTAAAAGGGGGCAGAGCGGGTATGAGGAGCTTAGAGATGCGGTTCTAGAGGCTATGGGGATGGATGAGGGAAGTCCCTTCTCCCGCATGGAGAAGACGATCCCGCTTTCTGGGGAAACCCCACAGGCTTTTGCGGACCGGCTGTGGCCGGTGTACCGGAAAGCTTGCCCGGGGACTCCAGGCCGGACGTTCCTGAACGGGGATTCCCTGATGCATTGGCTCCATTGCCTGGTGGCGAACAGCTTGCCACAGGTCCGGGCCAAGGCAGAAGCCTGGTTCGACCCCAAAGATCCCCAGACCACAGAGCTCACGGTAATTAGACAGCTAACACTAGCCTACAAAAATGGCACGGCAACCAATGCACACCAACCCAAGGGGAAGGTGCATGAGATAAAACCAGGAGTGCAGAGTAGAAAAGAGTGGCACCAGGAAGGGAGTAACCCCCCCAACACAAAGACCAATTGTTATGGGTGTGGGAAGCATGTTCACTGGCGGAAGGAGTGCAAAAACCCTTGGAAGGATAACAAGGGAAAGCATCCCACAGCCCCAGCCCAAAGGCGGTGGTAGGGACCCCTTCCACAGAGGTCGAGTCACTTTTAGACGCCATGAGGTCCTTACTGACTGGCCAGGGGAGAGTAGCAGCCGCCACCGGTGCTCTCACCCCGTCGGCCCCATCCAGCCCACAGCCGTGACTAGAGCCGGCGCAGCCTGTGTATCTGTGTTCGCTCCGATATGATGAGTGGAGGAGACCCCTCTTGGAGATGGAGGTGGAAAAGGTGACAGGGACCTATCTGTTGGACACGGGGGCATCGCGCACCATGATCTACTCAGCTAACCCCATCACCTCACCTCTCTCCAGCGGGGTCCCATACAGTCTATCGGGGTTCACGGGTAGGGAACAGGCCGGCTCGGTTTCCATCCCGCTCGCCATTCGGATAGGACCGCTCCGCTCCAAGTGGACGTGTGTCCTGATGAAATGGGACGTGGAGGATGGAAGAGGAGTCCTGGGGGCCGACTTTATCGTGGGTCATGGGATCCTAGTGGATTTGAGGAATCACTGCCTCTGGAGGGCAGGAAAAGTAAAGAACGGTGAGATCGTAGTTATCCTGGGTAAGGAAGGGAAGGGGACCCTCTGCACCATGAAGCCCGAAGAGGATTATAACCTCGGGCTCATGGTCAGCAACACCCCACCAGAGTTCCAGGCATTTGTGCAGGCCCACCTGGCCACATTTGCCACTCACAAATCGACTGCGGGAGGGTCACAGGGTTGGAGGTCAGCGTAGACGGGGACCCCATGGCCCGACCACAGAAACAGTATAACTTCCCCAGGGAAGCAGAACCGGACATGGAAGCAGCCATGTCCTAGTTAGTGCAGCAGGGAGTTCTGAGACCGATAGCTACCCGCGTGAATGCTCCGTTATGGCCGGTCAGAAAGCCGGACGATTCCTGGAGGGCCACGGTGGACTATTGGGTGCTCAATAGCAACATCCCAGCCTGCGCACCCACAGTAGCAGCAGTTGCCGACCTCATCGGGAGTATTCCAGCATCCGCGACCACTTTCACGGTGCTGGATATTTCAAATGGGTTTTGGTCCATCCCTGTAAGGAGGGAGGATCAGTACAAGTTTGCCTTTACGTTTAAAGGGCAACAGTACACGTGGAACTGTTTGCCACAGGGCTTCCACAACAGCCCCAGCATTTTCCATCAGTGCATGGCTGACAGTTTGAAGGATTTTAGCCAGCCTAGACAGTTGGTTCAATATGTGGATGACCTGCTCCTGTTCACTGATTCGAAAGAGGAGCATGGCCCGCTATTGGCCGAACTACTGGAGCTGTTAGGGCAGGAGGGTTTCAAAGTAAATCCTAAGAAAGTGCAGATCGGCCAGCAGGAGGTGAAATTCCTCAGTCTGACCGTGCGCGCTGGAGAAAGGGCCATAGATAAGGCTGGGGAAGGAGAGTCCCGGGACCCCTATCGGGCTGGTCCGGAAGTCGCAGTCCAGGACAAGGGAGGCACACGGGGGGTAGTTTTGGCCCCGGACCTAAAGCGGGTCTGGGCCCAAGATCCCGTCTGTAAGACCGTCCCGGTGAGGAAAGAGAAAGGGGAGCCCCTAGAAGGTCCGTTCGGGGTAGCGGACGAGCCTTCAGCACAGGTTTTAAAACAGGCCGCTGGTTACATCAACCAGTGTAAGCTGTTTACACCTGAAAAGGGAAAGCAGCCAGTTGGATAAGGGTCTGAGGATAAAGATCCTCAGCCTGCAGCAGGAGCGAGTTCACAGACTGCACAGGCAGGCGCTGTGGCTTGCTTGAAGGGAGGGACCATCCCACCCATCGATTGGGACACCCCCCGACTCTTCTGGGATCCAGACGAGGGGGAGGAACCTGAGGGCAAAAACCCCGCCCCTAACCCAGGTGTAGAGAGGGAGGGACCCGAGGTCGAAAACCCCGCCCTGGACCCAGCCATGGGACCTGGGGGCGGAGACTCTCAGCTCGCAGCAGCAGGCTGTGAAAAGTTACCTGCCCCCAGCCCGGGTTCGGGGGGGGTCAAGCCTGGGGGAGCAGCGGTTCGGGTAAAAGGCCCAGCGGCCAAGAAAGCCCCACCCGTCAAAGCCCCTAGAAGGTCCCCACGGACGCCCCAGCCGAGAAAGCCATGGTCACCAGCTCCCCAGTTTAAAGGGACAGCCTCCTGAGTCAGGCGGACATCAAAGGACAGGGGTCCTCAGCCAGCAGCCACGGGCTGCGAGGGAGCAACAGTGAAGGACAGTGCGGTCACGCCGGGGGTAGCAGCGAGCCGCAGTCCGAGCAGGCATTAGCCTGGCCGCCCGGAGACGGGCGGCGCATGTATATAGTTTTAGTTTAAGTTAAGTTTTAAGTAAGGTGTAATTATTTAGCTTAAGTTTGGGTGTTTATAATTTAAGTTAAATAAGATGATGGGTAGTTTTAAGTTAAGTAATCTGTTAAGAGTGTATATTTGGGTCGAGGTCGCGGGACCCGACCATGCTTCACCAAGCCAGAGAATCTCTTAGGGACCTGGCTGCATGTTCTTTTACATCTTTTTGCAGAAAGATTTTCGGGATGGAATGGATCGTGATCCTATTCGCCCTGATCAGGATGAGTGTGGAGAGGAGGGGCGACGTCCAAGACTCCCACATCTACGGGTGTTCGGGAGACAAGGCGCCCCTGGCGATCGATGGGAGCGGTGAACGGGATGCGGAGGAAACCGCCGTTTACTTTCACGCGGGAAGGTGGCCAGGATGGCTGGGGTCCAATTCGTCTCAGTACTCCAGCCAAACCGGATTCACGTACGGGGAAGCCTCCCTCCTGTGCCCCAGGGTACGAGTCGTTACCACGAGGGTCAGCGTCACCGTTGGAAAGCGAATATGTTTGATGTGTAAAGGACACATTTCACTGGATAGGTGGTGGTGGCTCAGGAAGTTGAGCAAGGACATGAGGAACCCCGAAGTCGAGTGGAAACAGTTGGGAAACAACACCCATTGGACGATTACCGGGACTCATGGAGGATTAAGTGTGTGTTGGGACAAGTGGTCGGAGCCAGATCAAGGGATTTACATCTGTATGTGGGGGTCAGAGACTGTCTGCCCCGCAGGTATATCCATCTTTTTCCACCGACAGTGGAATGAAGTGGGATGAAGTGGGATACCAGCCTGAAGGCGTGTGCAGTCCCATACTCTCCAATCCCAGTCAATGCCACTGAGCTGGTAACCCGCCCCCGTAAGCCCTTGCCCACGGCACAGGCGGTGAGGTTATCCAGGGAAGATTGCCCCACCGCCACCAAGGGACCAGGGAATGGGTTGGTACTAGTCCCCACCAATCAGATGCTGTACCAGGGGGTACACTACGCGGTAGCCTCCGTGATCTTAAATCTCACGGAGGTACATTTAGCGGAGTGGTGCCCCAAAGAAACAGAGCAGTTATACCAGGCCCTATTAAAGGACATGTGCGAGAAATTTTACGAGTTCGATTTTGCCCATGTGGACAAGACCGAACTCTACACCACACACTGAGGATTTTTGAGTAATGCAGGGAGGCAAAGAAGGGGAGTATGGAATTATGTTTTTACTGCGTTTAATACTGGGTCCTCTGTCATCAACAGCTTGGATGACATAGAGCTGTAGACCCAGATAAACAGTTTAAAAACACAGTTAAAAAGGATATTACTGGATGAAAACAAGATAGTGGGCTCGGAGTTGCATGAGGACCAGGCCATGACGGTCCAGTTAAAAGAGATCATAGCCGAGTTGGAAAAGCACGCAAAGACGGTAAATGCTCTCATAAGGGAGGACAGAAATGCTTCTGACCAGGCTGCGCAGAATGAGGTGTGCGTGTTATACGGGGCGTGGTTACTGGGCGAGGGCCGCAGTAATCTGGAGGATTTAAAACAGGGTTTGGTCCCCTCCTGGATTAGCAACAAGCACCTCGCAGCCCTCCACCCTTTTGAGAATGCATTGAGCCCCGTGCCAACTCCAGCTAGCCTCCGAAGCCTATCCAGTCCCCGTGGATTGTGGGCGGTCCAACCACATAATCATGGGAGTAGTAGTTAGGATGCCGGTCATGGGTAGGACAGCCCGACTCGCACCGGTATACAGGGTTGAGAACATTGGAGTCATTCAAGGGGGTGCACACATTCGTTTCACAGCAGTCTTGCCTTACGTCATTAAGTGGGAGCACGCTATAACAGGCACTGACCTCTCAGGGTGCTGGAGCCGGGGAGCACACATAATCCTGTGTCCCCAGCACTTGAATCCCTTTTCAAAACCGCAGTGTGGGTTCAGAGCTGCTGATGCGAAGCCTATAAATTGTACCATGGAGGCAATGGCACAAGGCCATGTTCCCCCGCAGGTAGCATATATAGGAGGTGGGACATATTGCGTCACCACCGGCGCGTCCCACTACCAGCATGGACAGCATAGTTGGTGTCCGGTTAGTGACAGCAGTTTCTGTTTTAAACCCGAGGCAGAAGTTCAAGTGGCCCAGGAGCGAATTGTCCCCATTCCTGAACCCTCCACTGTTCACCTCACTGTGAAAGAGAATTTTACGGATTTGCAAAAGTACGTAGCGCACTTTGGCTACGAAAGTCCCCCTCTCCCTGAACATCTGACCAAAATACTCAAAGCCATTATAGTTTCGCAGAAACATTTTTATACACTCGAACAGAAAACAGTAGAGATAGGGACTAAGATAGTGGATATTGTGACTCCACCCTGGTGGAACATTTTCAATAATATAGAGGTCCCTTCGTGGATCAGACTGGCTTCCCACATTCTCGTGGTTTGCCAGTTAGGGATAGTGTTGTATTTAGTTTGTATTCATTGTAAGGGAAAAGGTCGGTGGTCAGAATTCCGAAACCAGAGGATTTGGAAGGAACACTATGTAAAGGTGGAGGGAGATACGCCAGTTTAAGTCTTTTTCCCTGTATTTTGATTAAAGGATTGTCGTTTCTTTTGTGTTTGTTATTTTTAATAAAGGTTTTTCTTTTGGTTTTTTTTGCGACGCGGTTTAATAAGGATATGTGTACCAAGTGGTGCAGGGGCGTTGGACCCCCTCCACGCTTGGATGTGTGTGTAAAGTCTGTAATTTTACTCTCTGTATGCTGATGTACACTACATTTTCGCAGAATGGGAAGTGCATGTGTCGTGGGTATATTAGACAGGTAATTACAGGGGAAGTTTGACTATGGAGGGTCAGAAAAATTTTGCTCACCTTAAATGTATGATACTTCAAGCAAGTTTTAGTATCACAGGGGGAATGTAAGATTTGCAAAATTTCTGCATTTCCCCGAAGGCTGTTATTAATAAACGGGACCCTGCGTGGACATTTTAAATCAGAAAGGGTACCCAAGATGGCGTCCGTGCCTCGTGGCAGAAAGCCTGTGAGATTTTAAAATGGACTCTGCAACGCAGACAGCTTGTGGATCAAAACCCAAAGCTGCAGTGTCTGTGAAGAGAGACTTTGTATTTTGAAACCAGATAGGACTCTGAATTATGCATTAGACCGAATTGGAGACAAATCTAAATTCAGTTTAGGCCTATAGTTAAGGCCTTCAAGCAGTCTACATATATTATTGGAAACAGATTAACAGAGCCATCGAGGCTGGACAGGCCCATCAAGGAGCTTTCATGACAATACAAGTCAATTATTGGGCTGGTAGATGCGATTACCGGGCATCTAAAAACAGTTAGTATGGATTGCTACCATTATTTAAAATAGCCCGCCAAGATTAAGACAAAGAACTAACCTGATTTGGCGTGCAGATAAGGGTTTCCAACAAAGGTATAATTGAAGGCCCCCGGGTAGCAATCGGGGGCTCTCGATGTGCTGGTGCTGCTGCTCTCTCTGCTCTTCGGCCCATCGCCCTTGTGGCTGCCGCTCTTTCCCCGTCCCGCGCTTACCCCCTGGCCTTTTCCCACTCCATCTGGAATCGCCCCGGCACCGGGTCGGGCAGACACGGACAATTCAGGCCAGGCGAGGCGGGGCGTGACGAGGGGAGGAGGGAAGACCACCGGAGGGAAGGCCACCTGAGGAAGACCGGCTGAAGAGGACCAACTGAGGAGATGAACTGAGGATGTCCTGTAACCATAGCGGGGGGGGGGGGGGAAGAATGCCACCTTGCCCTCCAGTCCCTCTCTCCTGCAGAAGCTGGTGCTGCTTTGCCTGGCCTCATGTCCTCCTCCCATTCCTCGTCCAGACCAAGGGGGACCCCTAGCAAGATGCCAATGGCCAAGCACTCCCTGTCTCCTGGCAACTCCTATAAGGTGTCTAATAAGATGGAGTAGCACAGCACTCTCTCTTTATAGGTGAAGTCCTCAGAGAATTTCCAGAATAAATGTTCTGGACTTATTACATGCAGATAGCACCCTTTCTTCCTCCCCTCCTAACCACCCCCCCCCCCGTCTCTGCACCTGCTTAATATCTGTTACATCTCCAGCTTTTTCCAGTTCTGATGAAGGGTCCCAGACCTGAAACGTTAACTCTGTTTCTCTCTCCACGGATGCTACCTGGCCTGCTGAGTATTTCCAGCATTTTCTGTTGTTATTTCAGATTTCCAGCATCCGCAGTATTTTGCAATTATATAAGGGATTCTCAATCCTGTTCCATCTCTTCTCATACGCTAGGCAAGACGCAATGTCTGTGAGTATCTTTGTTTAATAACATGAGAACAACCTTATCAGTGTAGTATTTTGACAATACTTTGTCTATAAGAAGTTATTAGCTGTTAGTTACCGAAGTTTAGCTCCAGTGCTATTTAGTTATACAATTAGTCTATTCTATTGTCATAAACATATTTATATCTTATGTAACATCTAATGTATAGTACTCAGTTCTATGTACAAAACATACTTTGTCCTTGTTTACAGTTTCACAAATTTGTTCAAGTAAAGCTTCAAAACCGCAAACCCGCTTCTCAAGGAATTATTTGAATGAGTGTTTAGCTGGCTGGATAACTAGATAGGAGCACGTCTAGCGAGACCAGTACAGTGAAAAGACAGCAATATGGCTAGCTGTGAAGAGAGGAGATCCTCCACGTGGAGCAGGAAGGACTCAGAGTAGACCATCACGACAGAGCCAGCTTAAGTCTTCACCTTGTACACCACACTTACCTCACATCAACATATCAGAAGATAATACCGAAAATGCTACTCAGCGAGTAGAAGACCTTAAACAGTTAGATGAAACTGTAGAATGTGACAATCTGTCTATAAGCTCTCGTTGCTACAGATCGTCAGCTGGTTCTAGATCGCCAGCTGGTTCACGGTCATCAGCTGGTTCACGGTCATCAGCCGGCTCACGGTCGTCAGGTGGTTCTAGGGTAAGCATGGCCATCGCCAAAGCACGGGCTAAGCTAGAAGCAGCCCAAGCCAGAGCTGCGCATGCTGACAAAGAAATAGAAATAAAAGTTGAACAGGCCCGTCTCAAAGCTGAAATAAAAGCCGACCAGGCCCGTCTCAAATCTGACCAGGCCCGTCTCCAAGCTGAACGCCAAGCTGACCAGGCCCGTCTCCAAGTTGGATGCTAGGCTGAACAGGCCCGTCTCCAAGCCACATTAGACGCTCTACAGGAAGAAAAAGAGATAGATGCTGCATTAGCTGAGGCACAAGTATTCGAGGCAATTTTAGTGGAAGCTGATCCTGAGACAGCTAACAAACCTTTAATTCCCGTTCCGCAGCAGAGTCGACGACAGCGCACCAGAGATTACGTGAGCAACCAAGCCGTCATACAGTTTACGAGAGAGAGGGATGAAGATCCGCACATCTCTACAGACTCAAGCACTTCATATAACATGCCCCATGGCACCAATCAAGGTCAAAATGGACAGCGTGCCTCAAGTCACAGGATCCTCCCCTGCAAAACAGAGGACACGGTGCAGAGGAATGAAGCGCTGAAGAGAGAAAGTCAACAGGAAACCCCCTCTCATTTCCTTGAGACCCCCAACAGAGCCCCTACTCAAGGCAACCCTGGTCCCAGCACCTACGACCTTGCCAAATACCTTGCACGCAGTCAGCTGGTGACTACAGGGTTAATCACGTTCGATGACAGGCCAGAGAATTATCGGGCGTGGAAGTCCTCCTTCCACGGTGCCATATCGGGCTTAGACCTGTCGGCAGGAGAAGGGCTCGACCTCCTTATCAAATGGCTCGGCCCAGATTCCGCCGGACAGGCCTGCAGGATAAAAGCGGTCAATGTGGGACATCCGCCAGAGGGGTTGAAGATGGCTTGGGCGAGGCTGGAAGAAAGCTACGGCTCGCCTGACGCCATTGAAAGGGCTCTCTTTGCCAGGTTGGAGAACTTTCCGAAGTTGACAAATAAGGAACCCCAGAAGCTCCGCGACCTTGGAGATCTGCTGTCGGAACTCGAAGCCGCAAAGCAGGACGGCTACCTACCCGGCCTATCGTACTTAGACACTTTCAGAGGGGTAAGTCCCATCATTGAGAAGCTTACATTCAATCTGCAGGAGAAGTGGATATCATTCGGGTCAGAGTTCAAGCTAAAGCACAATGTTACCTTCCCTCCATTTGCTGTGTTTGCCAACTTCGTCCGTAAAGAAGCCAAAGCCAGGACCGACCCCAGCTTCAACCTCTTCTCCTCCCACACAACACTTGCCAGGAGAGACAAGTTTGACAGACATGGAAAGACACCAATATCTGGCCACAAAATGCAAGTGTCTTCAACCGAGAACACAAGGGATCAGAAGAAATCTGAGGATATGAGCAAACAATGCCCCATCCACAACAAGCCCCATCCATTAAAGAAGTGCAGAGGCTTCAGGGAGATGTCCCTGGAAGACCGCAAACAGTATCTCAAAGAGAACTCTATATTTTTCAAGTGCTGCTCTTCCACGAACCATCTCGCCAAGAACTGCAAGGTAGATGCAAAGTGCACAGAATGTGAAAGTGATTGGCACATTTCAGCACTCCACCCAGGCCCAGCTCCTTGGAAGTTAGAGTCTCCTCCTCCCGCCTCAGAGCACGGCGGGGAGGGAGAGGGAGCTGCCGGTCTGGAGATTACATCGAAGTGCACCGAGGTGTGTGGAGTAGGAGTGAGCGCAAGAGCATGCTCCAAGATATGCCTCGTTAATGTGTACCCTGTGGGACGTCGCCAGGAATCTGAAAAGATGTATGCCATACTAGACGAACAAAGCAATCGTTCTCTAGCAAGATCCGAGTTCTTCGACATCTTCAAGGTCAAAGGAAGTCCGTCGCCTTACACGCTGAAGACGTGTGCTGGATTTTCAGAGACAGCTGGCAGGAGGGCCTGCGGTTACGTTGTTGAGTCAGCCGACGGGAAGTTTAGTCTCCCCCCTTCCTACACTGATCGAATGTAATCAAGTCCCCGACAACCGTTCTGAGATTCCCACTCCGAACGCAGCTCATCACCACCGTCATCTGAGACGCATTGCAGACGAGATCCCACCTCTTGATCCAGACGCAGACATACTTCTGTTGTTGGGAAGAGACATCCTGAGGGTACATAAGGTAAGGAAACAGATCAATGGTCCACATGACGCCCCTTTCGCCCAAAGGCTAGACCTCGGCTGGGTCGTTGTTGGAGACGTGTGCCTCAGGGGTGCTCACAAGCCATCTCAAGTGAGCACACTCAAGACTTCCATCTTGGAGAATGGTCGTCCAAGCTACCTTACCCCATGCAGTCGTCAGATCCGAGTGACAGAGAAGTTCAGTCATACGGCCCAGCCTCAGAACTCCCCGGCGCTGATCTCCACAGACAGCACACAGATGATGCTCACTGGAGAGAACCCGGGTCAGTCAGTCTTCTGTCGCACCGCCAACGACCACAAACTTGCTCCATCGATCGACGACATGAGATTCCTCCAGATTATGGACAATGAGGTCTCTCGTGACAGCTCTAACAGCTGGGTTGCACCCTTACCCTTCCAGGACCCCAGACGACGGCTGCCGAACAACAGGGAGTATGCCTATAATCGTCTTAACTCACTCCATCGCACACTAGAGAAGAAGCCAAAGATGAAAGCACACTTCCTAGAGTTTGTCAGGAAAATGCTTGTCAACGATCATGCAGAGATAGCTCCTCCACTCCAGGAAGGCCAAGAGTGTTGGTGCCTCCCTTCCTTCGGAGTCTATCACCCCAAAAAGCCGGAACAGATCCGTGTGGTGTTTGACTCCAGTGCACCATACCAGGGAGTCTCTCTCAACGATGTACTCCTCACAGGGCCCGACCTCAACAACAGCCTCTTGGGGGTACTCATGACATTCAGGAAAGAGCCCGTCACCATCACTGCCGATATCCAGCACATGTTTCACTGCTTTGTGGTGAGGGAAGACCACAGAGACTTCCTCCGCTTCCTGTGGTATCGCAACAATGACCCCAACAGAGACATTGTAGACTACAGAATGCGTGTCCATGTCTTTGGGAATAGCCTGTCCCCTGCTGTCGCTATATACGGACTAAGGAGGGCTGCCGAGGAAGAAGAAGACGACTTTGGCAGTGATGTGGGAGGGTTCATCGAACGAGAGTTCTATGTCGACGATGCACTGAAGTAATTCCCGACCGAAGCAAAGGCCATCAGTACCCTTGGACGAGCTCAGGAACTACTTGCACTATCCAACCTCAGGCTACCCAAGATTCCCTCTAACAGACCAGCAGTGATGGAGGCATTCCCCCCTGAAGATCGTGCTAAGGACGTCAAAGATCTAGACCTCTTCACTGATGACCTCCCCCTGCAGCGTAGTCTAGGAGTGTCTTGAAACATAGCAACAGACACGTTCACGTTCCAAGCCTCAGATGACAAGAAACCCTTCACACGTAGAGGAGTGCTCTCTACAGTCAACAGCCTATACGACCCTCTTGGCTTCTTAGCCCCTGTCACCATACAAGGCAGGTTGCTCCTCAGGGAACTCTCCACATGCGCTGAAGAGTGGGGTTCACCCCTCCCTGAAGAGATGGAAGCAGAGTGGGACAGACGGAGAGACTCACTTCAAGACTTACAGGAGATCCAAATACCTCGCTCCTATACGTCCTTCTCTCCCGCAAATGCCCAATTCAAGGAGCTTTGTGTCTTTGCAGACGCATCCGCTAAGGCCATTGCAGGTGTGGCTTATCTGAAGGTCACCACTCAAGATGGACAAAGCAAAGTCGGCTTCGTCTTTGGTAAGGCCAAGTTGGCACCCCAGCCAGACCTCACCATACCCAGATTTGAACTGTGCGCAGCAGTATTAGCAGTTGAGATTGCAGAGTTCATAGTAGAGGAGATTGATCTGACGTTCGACAGCATCACGTATTATATAGACAGCAAAGTGGTGCTAGGATACATCCATAACCAAAGTAGACAGTTCTACATATACGTGAACAACAGGGTCCAACATATTAGACAGTCCACATCCCCCGACCAGTGGAGGTACGTTCCCACAGACCTGAACCCAGCTGACCATGGGTCTAGATCTGTAACAGTGTCCCTTCTCAGCAGCACGACTTGGCTGTCAGGACCTGCTTTTCTTCAGGATCAGTCCCTGCACTCCTCCAAACTCAATGAGTCATTCGACCTCCTCAACCCTGTTTCTGACTCCGAGATACGCCCACAAGTCACAGCGAACGTTACTCAAATCTCTAAGGATCTGATGAGCACCAAATGCTTCGAGCGTTTCTCCAAATGGAACATTCTCATAAAGACAGTAACGCGCCTAACCCACATAGCTCATACCTTCTCCCAGCCTGCACAAGAGAGTAGCTGCCATGGGTGGCACATCTGTCGTAAGAGTCCCTCTGAAGAGCAGCTCAAGAGAGCCAAAATCCTTGTGATGAAGAGCATCCAACACGAGTGTTACTCAGAAGAGTTGAAGTGCATAGCAGCAGAACGCAACCTACCTCCTCACAGGAGTCTACGGAAGCTGCATCCTATCGTTGACACCGACGGACTTCTCAGAGGTGGTCCTTCTTTTGTCGCCAGAGGACTCCAGTGACAAGTAGAGTTAGGATTATGTGGAGTCGTTAACGACCCCAGATGGGGAGTGTTCTGGACTTATTACACGCAGATAGCACCCTCTAGTGGTAGTTAGTGTATAGCAGTGTTAGTGTATAACATTAGGTTATTTGACCTTGTTCCCGTTTGACCCAGAAGTAGTATTCCAGGAAGAACCTGGCAAAGTTATGAAGAAAGCTACATAAGGGATTCTCAATCCTGTTCCATCTCTTCTCATACGCTAGGCAAGATGCAATGTCTGTGAGTATCTTTGTTTAATAACATGAGAACAACCTTGTCAGTGTAGTATTTTGACAATACTTTGTCTATAAGAAGTTATTAGTTGTTAGTTACCGAAGTTTAGCTCCAGTGCTACTTAGTTATACAATTAGTCTATTCTATTGTCATAAACATGTTTATATCTTATGTAACATCTAATGTATAGTTCTCAGTTCTATGTACAAAACATATTTTGTCTTTGTTTACAGTTTCACAAATTTGTTCAAGTAAAACTTCAAAACAGCAAACCCGCTTCTCGAGGAATTATTTGAATGAGTGTTTAGCTGGCTGGATAACTAGATAGGAGCACGTCTAGCGAGACCAGTACAATAAATGTTGCTCGAGTGTTGGTGAAGTCTTGACAAAGTGTCCCAGAAAGTCTCCTGATGTTTTTCAGAGGTGCTCTTCACAGCTCCAGCAGCAATGACCATGAAATGGTGAGTATCCCTTTAAGTGGTGAGTATCCCTTTAAGTAACGCTTGAAATTGACATCAACGCCGTGTTTTGCTCCTAAACAGCTGGTCGTGTTAGGAGAGGGTGTTAGCTGAAGCATTAGCCACCAAAATGCTATGCAGCCTCTTTAATGAGCGCTAGCAGACATTTTAAGTAGCAATTAACAAGCCTCTGGGCGGCCATTCCCAGAGCTGGCTTCAACGCCTTTACCAAGATGGCGTCTTGCATTAAACGTGGGCTAAACCAGCGTTTTAGCTTAAGATCCCACCTTGGCCACCTCTTTCCCTCTTTAGTGCCTAAAGTATTTGGCGAAAGTCACCCCGCTCCCCTATATAAATGCAAGCCTTTCTTTGCAGCGCGACCAATTTTCTTTTCCATTCAATTGGGAGCAGATTCTCTATGAGCCCATTTCATGTTACTGGCGTTGATCAATTTCACCCCAGTCAGTTCAACTCCTCCAACCGCTCCTTCTCTCATGACCGCACAGTCACTTCCTGCATGCACCAAAGCTCCATCCTTGACTCCCTCCTATTCCTTATCTGTTTCCTTGATAATCTCATCTGCAAACATGGGATCAGCTTCCAAATGGAGCTCCAACTTCTGACACTACCCTTGATTCCATGATGATTGTCGTGCTGTCTGACATCAAGTCCTAGATGACCCGGAACTTTCCTCAACTTCACTCTGGCAACACCAAAGCCACCCATCATAAACTGGAGAACTCAGGTGTTGATCCTAGATCTCTTCAAGCTGCTTACTCAGACTAAGCCCAACGGTGTCCCATTTAGCCCTGAACTGAGCTTCAAACATAACATCCAAGCCATTGCCAAGACCACTTACTTCCACTTCCTCAACATCACTTGCCCACATCTTATACCTCATCCCACCACCGCTACTAGCCTCATCTATATCTTCAGCACTTCAATGGCATGATTCCTCCATTGTTCTCTTCACTGCACTTCTCAGCTCCACCCTACGCAAACTCAAGTCAGCCAGCACTCTGAAGGCAATGAAAAAGAATATTGGGCAGAATGTACAATGGGTTTCTGATTCGTTATCATCTGTTTTGTGCTACCGATGAAGACCAATTTCAACCCCTTGAAGCTAATTGAGATGCTACTACTGTCCACCAGTTAGAATATAAGATTTAGGAGCATGAGTCGGCCATTCGGCCCCTTGCGCCTACTCCGCCATTCAATAAGATCATGGCTGAATTTCTACCTCAACTCCAGTTTCCTGTCCGATCCCCATATCCCCTGGTTACCTTAGTGCCCAACAATCTATCGATCTCTGTCTTGAATATACTCAATGACTGAGCATCCATAGCCCTTTGTGGTAGAGAATTCCAAAGATTCACAACCATCTGAGTGAAGAAACTTCTCCTCATCTCAGTCCTAAATGGCCGGCCTCTTATCCTGAGACTATGACCCGTAGTTCTAGACTCCCCAGCCAGGGGAAACAGCCTCTCAGCAACTACCCCGTCAAGCCCTCTAAGAATGTTAAATGTTTCAATGAGATCACCTCTCATTCTTCTAAACTCCAGGAAATATGGGCCCATTAGTAGCATAGACAGAGAGGTCAGCACTGGAACCCTTTTGGTCCGTATGGCTCAATTGGACGCTGGATCATGTAGTTGGGTACATGAGGTTTTTGTTTTATTCTCTCCCAACAATAAACTGGCATATGAATCTTTCAGAAAGAACAACACATTAAATATCATACTTCACAAGTTTATCACAACGTGCTAGAAGAATCCTTGCTTAGAAAAACACAAAACCCAAGAGGCTCCGAAGATAATAGAAGACCTTTTTGAAACTAATGTGAAGAGGATAACAACTATGTTCATTTTATGCCTCTCCCACTCACTATTCCTCATGTGTCATCCAAATATGCCGATATACTTACTTTGCAGCTGTTTAGTGTATTTCTGTTGAATTCTGTGGGCAATTTGACAGGTAGAAATGGTTGAAAGAAAATGCAGTTCAGTTATTTAATATGCCTCCCCCGCAGCCTCCCACACATCTTCCGTCAGCTCCTTATACAATGCCCAAAGTATTATCTATGGTTACTTTGCAATTGTGAAACGTACTGCTGCTGAATGTGAGGACAATACAATACTCTTTGTGAATTGATATGCCTCCATAGTGTATGTGAAAATGAGCCCAATTTACAAGTGAGGGCATTGACGTTTATTGCGATTTGTTGGTTTTACATTTGGGTTCTCTCCACTTTATCTGGTGTCATTATAAACAGGACATAGACACACTGGCGAAGGTGCAAAAAAAGCTTTACAAGGGTGATACCAGAACTGAGGTGTTATACCCATCAGAAAGGGATGAACAGGCTGGGGCTCTTTTCTCTAGAAAAGAGAAGGCTGAGGGGTGACCTAATAGAGGTCTTTAAGATTATGAAGGGGTTTGATAGGGTAGACGTAGAGAAGATGTTTCCACTTATGGGGGCGTTCAAAACTAGGGGCCATCAATATAAGATATTCACCAATAAACCGATAAAGAATTCAGGAGAAACTTCTTTACCTAAAGAGTGGTTAGAATGTGGAACTCGCTACCACTCGCTGGAAGGGTCCCAGATCTGAAACGTTAACTGTTTCTCTCTCCACGGATGCTGCCTGGCCTGCTGAGTATTTCCAGCATTTTCTGTTGTTATTTCAGATTTCCAGCATCCGCAGTATTTTGCTATTGTGGAAGGATATGCCGACTGAGTTAGATGAACAGGGGTGGCAGGAGGCTCGTGTGGAGCATAAACGTTCAGCATAGACCGGTTGGGCCAAATGGCCTGTTTACTGTCCTGTAAATTCTATGCAATTCTACCTCACCAGCGCCCCTGCATTCAACAAGACACGCTGGGCAGATTTTGCAAACTCACACTCCCAGCGCGCAGCTTTGTGCGATGGGGCCACATTTCGGAAATTTGGATGGGAAGGTCAGTTAGCTCCATAGCAGATTCCTCCTGTTCATTTTAATGGGCTGTAAATACTGCAGACCTCCTCGCCTGAATTCCCTGTATGCACTTGCAGCATACGAGGCCCCCATGCTGGGAATGTGAAGTAATACAATCTACCCATGTGGGTGACGTACACAAATACCTTGTGGGGTTAAAGAGAAACCTAGTATTAAGCCAACACTACAATATTAACTCAGTTGGCACAGCTTAGCCTGCAATAATACTATAACCCCCCGATGCCATGACGGGAACTGTATTACTGATTCGCAACTGGCGGGAGTTATTTATATTGGCCGACTGTCAGGTGCAGGCTGGCAGCTGGTACATTTTAATTGCATTGCAAGGACAGGTGGGATTGTCGTCACTCTCAAAACATTTGAAACAACTCCTGTATAAGTTTACGAACTGTCCCGAGGGCTCAGATGGATCCATTGAGCAATTTCTAAAAAAAAAGACTTGTCTCAACAACGCAGCGGGTTAAAGTGCAATTCATGTCAATTCAAAGTGATGTGAAGGAGCCTCCCTCAGGGAGTGCTGCATTCTGGAGTCAGGTTGCGACATGATGCTGGTGTTGGTGGGCGGTGGTGGGTAATTTCACCAGCCCGCAATTCCGGGCAGGGGGAGCCTTCATAGTCGGGGGTGCCATATAAGAAATCTGGGCACACAATGGTCAGAAAATCGTTGTCATTCATTTCAGTGGTCATGTCATTGCATTGATACTGCAGTGATACAGAAGTGGCAATATAACTGGACTTGAAGACAGCAGTGTTAATGGTAAAGCCTCAGGGAAGAATAAACCATATTTTAATAACTGAAGCTGTCAGTGACAAGCTCATGTCACTTGCTGCTGACCCCACTACCCCCGCTCCCTCCACCCCCCAATCACACCCCCGCTCCCTCCACCCCCCAATCACCCCCCCGCTCCCCCCACCCCATCATCCACTGTTCCTGTAGTGTCCGTGTGTAGATAAAGACACTGAAGACAGGAGTTGGTTCATAGGTATTTACTAAGCAAGTCTGGGGGGGGTTCTAAAGGATATACACAATACACAGGCTTATATAGCCCAAGTGGCAATTACCGGCATTGCGCACACCTGGGGCTTCTTAAAGGCACATACACCACAATTCCTCCCCTTCTAGCTAACTAGTACATCATATTTTAAGTAATTATTAATTACATGTTATATGCAAAATAATATACATTGCTGTATTAATTAATTATAAGTTAGTCTCTCAGGAGGCTTCCTGACTCGGTCTGGATAACGCCTCGGGGGTGTAGTAGTTTCTGGTGGTGTAGTAGGTTCTTCTGGTAAGGCTGATTCGGCTTGAAGGCCAGTGTCGGGTTCATCGGGTCCCAGTATCACCGGATCGGAGGTAGATATGGGTATCTCGACTTCATCGTTAGATGTATAGCGTGGTGGTGTAGGTTGTCCCTTTTCGGATGACTTGATGATTTGGTCAGCATGGCGCCTTATTATGCTTTCTCCGATGTCCACGGTATACATCAGTGGTCCTAGTCGTGTGCAGATAGTTCCAGGCTGCCATTTCTCGGTACGGTAGTCCCGGGCCAAAACCGGTTGGCCTATCTGGAAGGCCCTAGTTGGCCTTTCATTCATGCCCTGAAACTGCCGGTTCTCCACGTCCCTTCGGATGTTGGGCTTGACCAAATCCAGCCGGCATCTTAGGTTTCTATTGTAGAACATCATGGCGGGAGTTTGGTTTGTAACCATATGTGTTGCATTCCTATATGCAAATAAGAAGTTATCCACCTTGTGCTGAAGTTTTATGTTTTCATTACCCATGGCCTTTATGGCCTTCTTAAAGGTCTGGACAAACCTTTCAGCCAATCCATTGGTGGCGGGATGGTATGGGGCGGACGTGTAGTGCTTTACCCCATTGTTCTTTAAGAACTTTCTGAATTCTTCGGACACAAATTGCGGTCCATTATCAGAACATATCTGTTCCGGCAGCCCATTCCTGGCAAATATGGTCCTTAATACTGTGATGGTTTTTTCCGTGGTGGTGGAGGACATCTTTATTACCTCCGGCCACTTGGAGTGTGCATCAACTGCGATTAAGAACATTGAGTCCATAAATGGACCAGCAAAGTCGATGTGCACCCTTTGCCAGGGAGATGAGGGCCACTCCCATGGATGTAGAGGGGCCTGTGGCAGAGCATTTTGGACCTTCTGGCATCCTAGGCAGCTCTTGGTCATGTCTTCGATGTCTCCATCGATACCTGGCCACCATACAAACGCCCTAGCTAGGTTCTTCATTTTCACTCCACCCAGATGCCCCTCGTGAAGCTCCTTTAGCACTTTATCCTGGAGTTTGGGTGGAATCACCACTCTGGATCCACACATCAAGGTTCCTCGGCACACTGACAGCTGTTCTCTTCTTTGCGAAAATGCTGGCAACAGTGGTTCGCCATGTGCTGGCCATCCCTTCATTGTTAAATCGTAGACCCGTGAGAGAGTAGGGTCATTTCTGGTCTCCCTTTCAATGGCAGAATTTGTCACCGGTAGACATTCCACTATGGTAGAGTGGAATATCTCTACTGGGTCTACTGTAGGTGCCTCTTCTATCGTTGGCAACGGCAGGCGCGATAAACCGTCAGCATTCCCATGCTGTTTTGACCCTTTGTATTCAATGTTGTATTGGTGTGCCCCTAGAAAAAGGGACCACCTCTGTAGTCTTTGTGCCGTCATAATGGGGACACCTTTCTTAGGGTTGAATATGGAGATGAGGGGTTGATGGTCAGTCAGCAAGGTAAATTTTTGTCCGTGTAGGTAATGGTTGAATTTCTTCACTCCCCATACCAGGCTGAGTGCTTCCCTGTCTATCTGGGAATAGTTACGCTCAGCTGAGTTCAATGAGCGTGACGCAAAAGCTATCGGCCGTTCCGAGCCATCAGGGAATCTATGGGACAATACCGCTCCTATGCCGTAAGGGGATGCATCGCACGCCAGTCTGATTGGTAGTGATGGGTTGTAATGAGCCAAAGCTTTCTCGGATGTGATTAAGTCTTTACATTTATGGAAGGCACGTTTACAGTCTTCGTTCCATTTCCAAATCACTCCTGTGTGTAGAAGATCATTAAGAGGGTGTAGAATAGTTGATAAGTTCGGTAAAAATTTATGATAGTAATTTATTAATCCCAGGAATGACCTCAATTGTGAAACATTTTCAGGTGCTGGGGCTTTTATAACTGCTTCAATTTTCTCAGGTGACTTATGCAACCCTTCCTTATTAATTATGTGGCCACAATATGATATCTGATTTTGGAAAAATTCGCACTTGGGGCGATTTGCTCGTAGGCCCCGTTCTTTCAGCCTAGTGAGCACCTGCTCCAAATTGGCAAGGTGCTCGTTGTCGTTTTCTCCTGTTATAAGGATGTCATCTAGGTAACACCGAGTCCCCGGAATCCCTTGCAGGACTTGCTCCATAGCTCTTTGCCAGATAGCTGGAGCTGATGCTACTCCAAAAACCAGTCGATTGTACTGGTACAGGCCTTTGTGTGTGTTTATTGTGAGATACTTTTTAGAGGTCTCCTCAACCTCCATCTGTAGATATGCCTGTGCCAAGTCAATTTTTGTGAAACGTTTTCCTCCGGATAGTGAGGCGAAAATATCTTCTATCCTCGGAAGAGGATACTGTACCGTGTGAAGGACCGGGTTTACAGTCACCTTAAAGTCCCCACAGATGCGAATTTTTCTCTGTTCCTCAGAGTTATTTTTCAATGCTTTTTTCATGACTGGAACGATGGGTGTTGCCCATTCGCTCCAATCTATTTTGGATAATACGCCTGCCTTTTCCAAATTCTCCAGCTCTGCCTCGACTGCCGGACGTATTGCGTATGGCACCGGTCTTGCCTTAAAAAATTTTGGAATTGCTGCATCTTCCACTTTTATTGAGGCGGTGATGCCTTTCAAGGTTCCTAGTTTCTCTTGAAACACTTCTTTGGCGTTGGCCAAGATGTCTTTTAATCGTTCAGGTATGATGTCATCATTGTTTTTTTCCTTACTGGTCACCGTCAGTGCCTGAATGGAGTGCCAGTCTAAACGTATCTTCCTTATCCATTCACGTCCCAACAACGGTGGACCACCATCTTGTAGAATGTATAAATACAACTTTTGTATTTCTTTGCCGTTGTATACCACAGGCACCTTTATTTTTCCTTTGGGGTATACTTTCTGCCCCGTATATGTTTTTAAGATAATGGATGTGTCTTTTAGAGGTATATGCGAAAATAGCCTCTCGTAATCTCGTCGATTTATTACGGTTAGAGCTGATCCTGTATCTAGCTCCATTTTAACTGGGGACCCTGCTATTATGAGGGTAACCCAAATGGTCTGGTAATCTTCATTGGCAATTACATTATGTAATTTGAGAGAGCTTAGTCTCTTGTTCCCGGAGTCGCTATCGCTCTTCTGGTCCTTGGAGCTACTGTCCGTCATCATTTGTACCTTTCTGTGCTTTTCCTTATTGATTCTTTTCCCGTTAGTGGATTTTTTATTTTCAGATCGGCATACACGTGGAATGTGTCCCATCTTTCCACATCGCCTGCATGCTTTTTCTTTGAACCAGCAATCCCTCTGGTCATGGTTGGATCTGCCGCAGCGATAACATCTTTCGAAACCCCGTGTCATTTCATGGGTGCCGAAGTCCTGTGGCCTTTGCTGTATCTTTGCCGCTCCTATTGCACTGAAAGCCTTGTCCAGTGTTAAATCTTTTCCAGAAGATACCTTTTTTTGTGTTTCTACACTTAGGGGATCGCAGATGAATTTGTCTTGCAGAGAATCTGCCAGTCCTGCCTCGAATTGGCAGTGCAGGGTATCAACAATCTCCTCAAAATTCTTGTCCATCGGTTCGGCTGGAGTGATTAAGTTGCGTAACAGCTTGTATGTTTCTGCGCCCATTAGATCCAGAAGCACTGAAGCTTTTTTTTCATCTTCTATTCCATTTGCGGTGCAAAACACCTCCACTCTTTCTACATATGTGGTCCAATCCTCTATCTTGTTATCAAAAACATCAATATTGCCAAAGTTAGGCTCTGTTTCGTTATCAAAAGCATCAATATTGCCAGACTTAGGCATTTCAAAAAAAGATATGGCGCTTCCCGTGCTTTTTTTTTCTCTCTGTAGCAACGATATGGCGCTTCCTGCGCTTTCCCGCCGCTGCTACCGATAACAATGCTGTTTTACTGTGGTTTCCGTTTATTCACTGTTGGAGACTCGTTCCCGACGGAGGCCTAAACGCTGACCTGCTTGCCGCGCTGGCCGTCTCCCGAGTGCACCCTCCCAGTCCGTTATTGCTTGCCTCCGATTTCGCTGCCTGTCTCAGCTGTAGAGCCCGCCACTGGAGCCCCAGCCTGACGCCCAGGAAGGATTAGCGCAGTACCTGCCACCAGCTTGGCCAGCTGGTGAAACCACAGTTTCTATTACTTCCTTGAGTCTTCTGGACGCTGGAGGAATCGATGTCCTTGAGGTGCTGCCGAATTGCAGGTAAGTCCGTTTCCACTTCGTCGCCACTGTAGTGTCCGTGTGTAGATAAAGACACTGAAGACAGGAGTTGGTTCATAGGTATTTACTAAGCAAGTCTGGGGGGGGTTCTAAAGGATATACACAATACACAGGCTTATATAGCCCAAGTGGCAATTACCGGCATTGCGCACACCTGGGGCTTCTTAAAGGCACATACACCACAATTGCTTTTAAAGGCACATACACCACAGTTCCCCCAACCCCCCACTCCCCCCACCCCCCAACCACCCCCGCTCCCTCCACCCCATCACCCACTGTTCCCCCAACCCCCCACTCCCCCCACCCCCCAACCACCCCCCGCTCCCTCCACCCCATCACCCCCACTCCCCCCACCCAACAATCACCCCCTGCTCCCTCCACCCCCAATCACCCCCTGCTCCCTCCACCCCCAATCACCCCCCGCTCCCCCCACCCCCCAACCACCCCCCGCTCCCTCCACCCCATCACCCACTGTTCCCCCAACCCCCCACTCCCCCCACCCCCCAACCACCCCCTGCTCCCCCCAACCCCAATAACCCCCACTCCCCCACCCCACAATCACCCCCCCGCTCCCCCCACCCCCCAATCACCCCCCCGCTCCCCCCACCCCCCAACCACCCCCCGCTCCCTCCACCCCATCACCCACTGTTCCCCCAACCCCCCACTCCCCCCACCTCCCAACCACCCCCTGCTCCCCCCACCCCACAATCACCCCCCGCTCCCCCCACCCCCCCAATCACCCCCCCGCTCCCCCCACCACCCACTCCCCCAATCATCCCCGCTCCCCCCACCCCCAATCACCCCCCCGCTCCCCCCACCCCCCCAATCACCCCCCCGCTCCCCCCACCCCCCACTCCCCCAATCATCCCCGCTCCCCCCACCCCCAATCACCCCCCCGCTCCCCCCACCCCCCCAATCACCCCCCCGCTCCCCCCACCCCCCACTCCCCCAATCATCCCCGCTCCCCCCACCCCCAATCACCCCCCCGCTCCCCCCACCCCCCACTCCCCCAATCATCCCCGCTCCCCCCACCCCCAATCACCCCACCGCTCCCCCCACCCCCCCGCTCCCCCCACCCCCAATCACCCCCCCGCTCCCCCCACCCCCCCAATCACCCCCCCGCTCCCCCCACCACCCACTCCCCCAATCATCCCCGCTCCCCCCACCCCCAATCACCCCCCCGCTCCCCCCACCCCCCCAATCACCCCCCCGCTCCCCCCACCCCCCACTCCCCCAATCATCCCCGCTCCCCCCACCCCCAATCACCCCCCCGCTCCCCCCACCCCCCACTCCCCCAATCATCCCCGCTCCCCCCACCCCCAATCACCCCACCGCTCCCCCCACCCCCCCGCTCCCCCCACCCCCCAATCATCCCCCGCTCCCCCCACCCCCCACTCCCCCACTCCCCCACCCCCCAATCACCCCCCGCCCCCCGCTCCCCTCACCCCCCACTCCCCCACCCAACAATCACCCCCCCGCTCCCCCCATCCCCCACTCCCCCACCCCCCAATCATCCCCGCTCCCCCCACCCCCAATCACCCCCCCGCTCCCCCCACCCCCCAATCACCCCCCTGCTCCCCCCACCACCCACTCCCCCAATCATCCCCGCTCCCCCCACCCCCAATCACCCCCCCGCTCCCCCCACCCCCCCAATCACCCCCCTGCTCCCCCCACCCCCACTCCCCCAATCATCCCCGCTCCCCCCACCCCCAATCACCCCCCCGCTCCCCCCACCCCCCACTCCCCCAATCATCCCCGCTCCCCCCACCCCCAATCACCCCCCCGCTCCCCCCACCCCCCAATCACCCCCCCCGCTCCCCCCACCCCCCAATCATCCCCCGCTCCCCCCACCCCCCACTCCCCCACTCCCCCACCCCCCAATCACCCCCCGCCCTCCGCTCCCCTCACCCCCCACTCCCCCACCCAACAATCACCCCCCGCTCCCCCCATCCCCCACTCCCCCACCCCCCAATCATCCCCGCTACCCCCACCCCCCAATCACCCCCCGCCCCCCACCCCCCAATCACCCCCCCGCTCCCCTCACCCCCCACTCCCCCACCCCCCAATCATCCCCGCTCCCCCCACCCCACAATCACCCCCCCGCTCCCCCCACCCCCCAATCACCCCCCCGCTCCCCCCACCCCCCACTCCCCCACCCCCCAATCATCCCCGCTCCCCCCACCCCCCAATCACCCCCCGCTCCCCCACCCCCCAATCACCCCCTGCTCCCTCCAGCCCCCACTCCCCCACCCCCAATCAACCCCCCTGCTCCCCTCACCCCCCACCCCCCAATCACCCCCCCGCTCCCCCCACCCCCCACCCCAATCATCCCCGCTCCCCCCACCCCCCAATCACCCCCCCGCTCCCCCACCCCCCAATCATCCCCCGCTCCCCCCAACCCCCACTCCCCCACCCCCCAATCATCCCCGCTCCCCCCACCCCCCAACCACCCCCTGCTCCCTCCACCCCAATCACCCCCACCCCACAATCACCCCCCCGCTCCCCCCACCCCCCAATCACCCCCCGCTCCCCCCAGCCCCCACTCCCCCACCCCCCAATCATCCCCGCTACCCCACCCCACAATCACCCCCCCGCTCCCCCACCCCCCACTCCCCAATCATCCCCGCTCCCCCCACCCCCAATCACCCCCCACTCCCCCACCCCCAATCAACCCCCCGCTCCCCTCACCCCCCACTCCCCCAACCCCCAATCACCCCCCCGCTATCCCCACCCCCCACTCCCTCACCCCCCAACCACCCCTCGCTCCCCCCACCCCCCAATCACCCCCCCGCTCCCCCCACCCCCCAATCACCCCCACCCCCCAATCATCCCTGCTCCCCCCACCCCCCAATCACCCCCTGCTCCCCCCAATCACCCCCCCCGCTCCCCCCACCCCCAATCATCCACCCCGCTCCCCCCACCCCCCAATCACCCCACCCCCAATCACCCCCCGCTCCCCCCACCCCCCAATCACCCCCCAATCACCCCCACCCCCCAATCACCCCCCCACTCCTCCCACCCCCCAATCACCCCCCTGCTCCTCCCACCCCCCAATCACCCCCCTGCTCACCCCACCCCCCAATCACCCCCTGCTCCCCCCACCCCCCAATCACCCCCTGCTCCCCCACCCCCCAATCACCCCCCCGCTCCCCCCACCCCCCACTCATCCCCGCTCCCCCCACCCCCAATCACCCCCCGCTCCCCCACCCCCCAATCACCCCCTACTCCCTCCAGCCCCCACTGCCCCACCCCAATCACCCCCCCGCACCCCCCACCCCCCACTCCCCCACCCCCCAATCATCCCCGCTCCCCCCACCCCCCAATCAACCCCCGCTCCCCCCACCCCCCACTCCCCCAACCCCAATCACCCCCCGCTCCCCCCACCCCCAATCACCCCCCGCTCCCCCCAATCACTCCCCGCTCCCCCCCACCCCCAATCACCCCCCACTCCCCAATCACCCACCGCTCCCCCCACCCCCCAATCACCCCCCACTCCCCCCACCCCCCAATAACCCCATCCCCCAATCACCCCCCCCGCTCCCCCCACCCCCCAATCACTCCCCGCTCCCCCCACCCCCCAATCACACCCCCACTCCCTCCACCCCCACCCCCCGCTCCCCCTACCCGCTCCCCACTCAATTCAATTCAATTAAATTCAAATCGCTTTATTGGCATGACAAGTTACATCTTATGTTGCCAAAGCATCGGAAAACATTCATGTTTGTTCACAAAAATACAGATCTATCCATACAATGTATAAAAAGATATATCCCCGAGTGTATAAATATACTTTCATATAATTTATATATACTCTTTTCTTATATTTAGTGGTTGTCCCTCTGTTTATGGCAAGCTGTAACATAGAGTGCCGCTAGTGTTACGCAATTTCTCTCTTCCCCTAGTAGGTATGGGAGTTTTTGGTCGTCATTCAAATTTATGAATTCTTGGCATATTTTTGTGAATTTTGGGTAGAAATTCTCCCTTATGCCCTGATATTTTCTACAAGCTGTGAGGAAGTGCATCTCTGTCTCCACCACTCCCTGACTGCAGTGAGAGCATATCCTGTCCTCTCTTGGTAGCCGGGTTTGCCTGTGTCTACCTTTTGCGATCGCCAGGCTATGTTCACTAAGTCTGTACATTGTCAAGGTTTTTCTCAGTTTGCTATCCTTTACTATGGTCAGGTAATCAGCTATGTTGTATTGTCTGTTTAGGGCCAAGTAGCAATTGAGTTTGCTTTGGGTTTTTGTTGTTTCTGCCCAATATGACAGATATTTTTCCTTTTGCTTAGCGACGATTGTGTTGGGTCGAATTCTTTGTGTTACGCTGTCGCTGTCCTGGGGCTGGTTATTGTTAGTAGTGTTATTAGTTACTTCACTGAGTCCCAGGACTAGTTGACTGAGGGTATTCTTCTTTATGGTCCTCTCTTGGCATTTCAGGGCTTCGTAATGGTAGCATTGGGGGTTGCTCATTTCTCGGTGTTTCCAAAATTTGGTGGCTCTTTTTTGGATTGTGATTATTAGTGGATACTGGCCTAGTTCTGCCCTGCATGCATTGTTTACGGTTTTCCTTTGAGTCCGGAGGATACTTTTACATGCTTTACATGCTCCCTCCACCCCATCACCCCCTCCCCCATCCCCACCCCTCCCTATCACCCCCTCCCCATCCCCACCCCTCCCCTATAACCCCCTCCCCATCACCTCCCCATCCCTCCCCTATCCCCATCCCTACTCATCCCCCAACCCCACCTCTCCCTATCACTCCCTCCCCATCCCTCCCTTAAACCCCCTCCCCATCACCCCCCAGCCCATCACACCGCTCCCTATCACCCCTCCCCACCCCATCCCCACCCTCCCCCATCCCCACCCCTCCCCCATCCCTACCCCTCCCCCATCACCCCATCACGCTCCTGTGAAGGGCCTTGGGACATTTTACTGCGTTAAAGGTGCGATATAAGTGCAAGTTGTTGTTGTAGTTAGTCATCTTTTACATCGCACATGCACAATAATCTGAACTGGAGGTGCATTTCTCCATGCACACGACCAAACTGGCTCAATATCACAGCTATCCCTGTCTCAGTAACCACTGGGGGTCGGGGGGTGGCTTTACCAGGATTGAGGGTGTGCCAATTGAACCATTTTAAATGAACACCTTTTATTTCATAGTCGCTTCAGGGGGATATGGGTAAGTGTTATGTCCTCATGAGACTTTTAGTATTGTTTTGTCTCCCCCTAGTGGTTTTACTACTTACCTCCTTATTGTTGATTTATGTCATGTGACATGATGAGAAAGTGAAAGTAAAACACAACCACGAGGGAGCTTAGAATTCATGGCTGACGATGTATACAGTATCTAACGCCATCTTTCCCAGTTTCCCCCTTTGACTGGCATTGTCTGTAAGTAGCCTTTTATCAGTGTCTTTATGTTTGATCTATGTCACCATTTCTTGATATTTGTGGCCAGATGAGTTAAAATATTGCACTTTGTGGAGTTTCCATGTGGCTGGCTATTAGTCTTTCTCCTGGCATTCATGTGTTAGACCTTTGATTGTTGTATCAGATTTACCTCAAATTGTAATAGAACCATCGAGTTATAGTGGTAACGTTTTGTTCTACTATCCTAGGTTTATTTTGTGTATTCAGATCGTGATTGTAATATCAATCGGCCTTATTTGATGTTGTAATTTCTTGCTCTCTTGTAGTTTCACCCTGTGTCATTAAACTGGATTAAAAGTAACAACGCCTCCTGTTTGGTGATGAGGGTTTAGCTGTCTGTCGAATCATAGTCGTGAGGAGGACAGAATAGTGAAAAGACACCTTTCCCATGGGCGAATCTACTAAAGGTACAGATACTCAACACCAACACGATTCAATGCATCTCCGAAGCCACACATTCCAGACACCAGTCACAAAAGCTGAAATGGAGGAACAGTCACCATTGAAACAAGCAGAGGAGACCAGATCTCAGTGTTCTGGCTCCTCCATGCATTCAAGTAGGTCTGTTACTGGTGCAGCAGCAGCGATGGCCAGAGCCAAGGCCGAAGCAGCCAAAGCAAAGATATCCTTTGCTCAAAGGAAAATGGACATAAAAATGGAAAAGGCACGTATTGAAGCAACATTAACCGTATTGGATATGGAAAAAGAGGCAGCAGCAGCTCTAGCGGAGGCAGAAGTCCTTGAAGCAGCTGTTGAAGGTGAAGCAACAGGCAGCAACCTTAACCTTTATCTCCCTCACCAAGATCCAGTGCAACGCACCACAGAATACATACAAAGCCACTCCAGGTCACAAACTGTTAACTCTTCAATGCCCGACATAGAGCCTGTTCCAGAGTTAATACACGAACAGGAGGAGCCTGGCCATGCATCTCAGTGCCGTTGTGAGCTCAACAAAAACACTGTGGAAGAGGATGAACACAAGTTCCAACCAGAAGACCAAAGGCTAACCCATCATTATCGTTCACAATATCTGCAGACCTATCGCAGTCCAGCTGCTCTACCTCACTACGAACAGACCCAAGGCATGTCAGATTTCGTGAGGTTCTTCGCACGTCGTGAACTCGTCACCACCGGGTTGCTACAGTTCAATGACCAACCTGAAGACTACAGAGCATGGAGGTCTACTTTTCGGAACACCATAAGAGGGTTAGACCTGTCAGCAAGCGAAGAAATCGACCTACTCGCTAAATGGCTGGGTAAGGAATCCTCTGAGCAGGCCAAGAGAATTCGAGCTGTGCACATTAACCTCCCGGAAAGGGGGTTGAAGAGGATATGGGATCATCTGGACGAGAGCTATGGCTCCCCGGAGGTGGTTGAGAATGCACTGTTTAAGAAGCTGGAGAACTTTCCCAAGATCCTCAATCGAGACCGCCTGAAGCTCAGAGAGTTAGGTGACGTCCTAATGGAAATTGACTCAGCAAAAACTGAGGGATGTCTGCCAGGTCTTCTGTACCTTGACACGGCACGTGGGATAAATCCCATTGTTGAAAAGTTACCATTCAACTTGCAGGAAAGATGGATAACTCAGGGATCAAAGTATAAGGAAGATCACAACGTTCCCTTCCCACCTTTCTCCTTTTTTTGCCAAGTTTATCTGCCAGCAGGCTAAAATAAGAAACGACCCAAGCTGCTTCTTCTCCACTCAAAGCCCTGGGCCACCGAAGACAGCACAGTCTGCTACAAGCTACAACCAGAGAACTCCAGTGTCAGTTCATAAAACTGAAATATCACTGTCCACCACCTCCTCCAGCGACGACGCAGATGGGAAAACAGATGACCCCGTCAAGCAATGCCCCATTCACAACAAGCCGCACCCGCTCAGGAGGTGTCGGAGCTTCAGAGAACGGACTTTGGAGGATCGCAAATCGTTCGTAAAGGAACGTGGCATCTGTTATAAATGCTGTTCCTCTTCAACCCACCTGGCACGGGACTGTATCACGGCCGTCAAATGTGCAGAATGCAATAGCGAAGGCCACAACACAGCACTCCACCCAGTTCCAGCCCCCTGGGTCTCAACGGCCTCTACCGCCGCAGCAGAGCACGGCGGGGAGGAAGAGGAAGACATTCTGACACCTGAAGTAGCCTCACATTGCACCAAGGTCTGCGGAGCACACATCAGCGGCAAATCCTGTTCCAAAATCTGTCTTGTGACGGTCTACCCTGAAGGACAGCAAGAGAAAGCCATAAAGATATACGCCATGCTGGATGATCAGAGTAACAGATCACTCGCCAAGTCTCAGTTCTTTGATCACTTTAACATAGAAGGAAACAGCTCCCCATATTCACTGAAAACTTGTGCCGGCCTAGTGGAGACATCAGGAAGGAGGGCCAGTGGTTTCGTAGTGGAGACCCTTGATGGAAAGACGAGTCTGCCTCTGCCCACACTAATAGAGTGTAACCAGGTGCCTGATATCAGGTCAGAGATCCCTACACCTGAAGCAGCGCTTCATCATGCTCATCTCAAACCAGTGGCTTACCAGATTCCACCATTGAACCCTCAAGCTCCCATCCTGCTTCTACTAGGCAGAGACATATTGAGAATCCACAAGGTACGTGAACAGATAAATGGTCCACACAACTCACCTTATGCTCAGAGACTTGACCTAGGGTGGGTCATCATCGGTGATGTTTGTCTGGGAAACGCCCACAGACCTGCCAAAGTGAACACATTCCATACAAATGTGCTGGAGAATGGTCGCCCCTCACTCTTTGATCCGTGCCCCAACAGCTTTCAAGTGAAAGAAAGATACGGCATACAGGTTCCAAGCTCTCTCTCTGATGATCCTACTAAGCAACCAGAACACAGAAAAGAAGAGGATCATCTTGGCCAGGCAGTCTTCAAAGGGACGAGTGACGATGACAAGTTAGCTCCTTCCATTAAGGACAAACTCCTTATAAAGAACATGGATGAAGAGGTCTTCATGGATGGTAGCAATAGCTGGGTCGCTCCTCTACCGTTCAGAACTCCAAGGCGACGGCTTCCTAACAACCGAGGACAGGCACTCAATCGACTCATCTCTCTCTGCCGCACGCTGGAAAGAAAGCCAGATACAAAGGACCACTTCATTTCATTCATGCAGAAAGCCTTTGCCTCAGAAGACCACACCAATGACCTAAAGGACCTGGACCTTGGAGTTGACTTACCTCCTCTACAGCGCAGCCTTGGGCTCAGTTGGGACCTGAATACGGATACCTTTACCTTCCAAGTTGAAGACAGCGAAAAGCCCCTCACTCGTCGTGGTGTCCTTTCTACAGTGAATGGCCTGTTCGACCCCCTTGGGTTTGTGGCACCAGTCATCATCCGAGGAAAAGCTCTGCTTAGAGACCTCACGGCAGACACAAACGATTGGGATTCACCACTACCTCGAGAAAAGGAGGGATCTTGGCACACTTGGAGAAACTCTCTCCAAGACCTCAGAAAGCTTCAAATTCCAAGACCCTATACTCTCATCTCTCCCTCCGAAGCTCAACACAAAGAAATATGTGTCTTTTCTGATGCTTCAAACAATGCCATAGCTGCAGTTGCCTACCTCAAGGCCACAAACCCCAATGGAGATTGTGAAGCAGGCTTCATCCTCGGCAAGGCAAGGTTAACACCACGTCCCGAACACAGCATTCCATGACTGGAGCTCTGTGCTGCCGTTCTGGCTGTAGAGATGGCTGAACTGATCACCTCCGAGATTGATCTCAAGCCTGACTCTATCCAGTTCTACACAGACAGTAAGGTGGTGCTGGGCTACATATGCAACCAGACTAGAAGGTTTTATGTGTACGTCAATAACAGAGTCCAACGCAGCAGAAGGTCAACACAACCTGAACAATGGCACTACGTGCCTACTCACCTGAATCCAGCCGATCACGCCACCAGATCTGTCACTGCAGCTCGCTTAAGGGATACCACATGGCTTATAGGACCTGAATTCCTGTGTCGTCCCCAGCAGAAAGTCACAGAAGTGTCATTCTTCTCCATACGTGGACCGGCCAAGCAGCTTCGATCTGACTGTGGTACCAACTTCATCAGAGCCTGCAAGGAGCTCGACATTCCTTCTTCTAACGATGACAACACAGTTAAGAGATACCTCGCAGACCAAGGTTGCACCTGGATCTTCAATCCGCCACATTCCTCACATATGGGAGGTTCATGGGAACGAATGATCGGCATCACACGCCGCATATTGGATGCAATGCTTCTGGAACATGGATTTTCCAGACTCACTCATGAAGTCCTCACCACATTCATGGCTGAAGTGGTAGCCATCATCGATGCAAGACCACTCGTCCCTCCTTCATCAGATGCAGAGTTTCCATTCATCCTGACGCCTGCCACCCTCCTCACTCAGAAAGGAGAAGCCATTCCTACACCTCCAGGAGAGTTCGGCAGCAAGGACCTCTACAGACGTCAGTGGAAGCAGGTACAGAGTCTGGCCAACACCTTCTGGAGCTGTTGGCGACGCGAGTACCTGTCAACTCTCCAAGCACGTAGCAAATGGCAGTCATCAAAGACCAACGTGCAGACGGGGAACATAGTTTCAATGAACGACAGTCAGAACAAAAGAAGTGAATGGCCGATGGGGATCATCTCAAAGGTTTTCCCCAGCAAAGATGGTAGAGTTCGGAAGGTAGAGGTCAAGATCCCAATCGGTGATGGGACAAAGCTCTTCTACAGGCCAATCACAGAGATCGTGCTTCTTCTCTCCAAGGAAGACTAGACGGTTGCTCCCTGATAAGTTGTATTTTCTTTATTATGTGGCATCTTAGAGATACCAGACGGGGAGTGTTATGTCCTCATGAGACTTTTAGTATTGTGTTTTGTCTCCCCCTAGTGGTTTTACTACTTACCTCCTTATTGTTGATTTATGTCATGTGACATGATGAGAAAGTGAAAGTAAAACACAACCACGAGGGAGCTTAGAATTCATGGCTGGCGATGTATACAGTATCTAACGCCATCCTTCCCAGTTTCCCCCTTTGACTGGCATTGTCTGTAAGTAGCCTTTTATCAGATGTCTTTATGTTTGATCTATGTCACCATTTCTTGATACTTGTGGCCAGATGAGTTAAAATATTGCACTTTGTGGAGTTTCCATGTGGCTGGCTATTAGTCTTTCTCCTGGCATTCATGTGTTAGACCTTTGATTGTTGTATCAGATTTACCTCAAATTGTAATAGAACCATCGAGTTATAGTGGTAACGTTTCATTCTACTATCCTAGGTTTATTTTGTGTATTCAGATCGTGATTGTTATATCAATCGGCCTTATTTGATGTTGTAATTTCTTGCTCTCTTGTAGTTTCACCCTGTGTCATTAAACTGGATTAAAAGTAACAACGCCTCCTGTTTGGTGATGAGGGTTTAGCTGTCTGTCGAATCATAGTCGTGAGGAGGACAGAATAGTAAGTCATTGAAACAAAGCGTTAGAACTGAGTTCTGACGACTGGTCGCTCCCAAACAGTAACCTGTCTTTTCTCTTTCAAACATTTTGGGCTGGGAATTTTGTGGGGTTTCTCCTGACCTCTTGAAGTCACAGCGGGAGATCGGAAGAACCCCAGGGAATCTCATTCCTTTTCTGCTTTGGAAACCTGGATCTACACCAGGCTAGAAATTGCAGCTGCCAATAACAGCAAAAATCAAATCAAATCAAAATCAAATCAACTTTTATTGTCATTGTTAGTGCACAAGTGCAGTACAACGAAATGTAGGCTTGCCACACAGTATAGCTTTCCTGTCTGATATTGTAATGGAGATATTAACCCGCTTAAAACAATCGGGCTATCTGATTGGTTTCTGACAGCTTCCAGTCCTGCCCTCCAATTGACTTAATTAATTGACAACCTCTAATCCCAGTGAGAAAAACAAAATAGATTTTTCTTCCAAAACGTTGGCAAGCCGACACATGGGTTGAAACATTGACGCCAGCTTAAAAAGATTGTGATTAGCATGTATGTTGCCCTACTTGTCACCCTTAGTTGAAAGGTTACAGGGTAGAACATTGATTTATTTCTGTATCAGGCTATACGGTGAAGCAATCTGGAGTGGGTGTAGGGCAAAAACAAAGAGCAGGGCTCTGAGGCTATGGAATCTCAACTGACTGACACCGAGGTTAATTATGAACAGCAGGGTTCGATTCCAATTCCTAATCACTGAGCACATCATACAGGTAGGTGCACATCACTAGGTGTATCGCACAAGTGTGAAAACTGCAGGATTGACAAGCACTCCGGGTACGAGTAAGTAACAAAATCTTGCTCGTGAGTTCAGTAAACTCAGTATTGTGCAACTGTTGCCCCAACTTTTATATGGTGCATTTGTGGCTGTGCTAATGTACGACAAGGCTTATTGCTAACAGGTTTTTTTGTTGCAAGATTTGAAAGGTAACTAGTTTATATTTCTGGAGTGACACTAATAGTGGTGGTTTCTATGGTGATGAGATTTCAAGGTCTTTTCGTGACTGTGTATGACACGTGTCTTCTACTTCCCAAACATGTGCTCATTCTGCGCGTTCTGAGAATTTCTCCAGTTAAAGGAGAAAGCAAGATGGATGGTTGCTGCATATCAGTGTCTCCCTCTAGGCATGGGGAGGTCCAGTACTTCCTTGTGCTAGTTCACTAGTTGGCCTTGCAACTCCAGGCGCCATGGGCATTGATGTAATGGCTGCTTGGCCGCGTACACTGTCTCGACACATCTGCAGCCAATAGAGAAGGGTGGCTGCTTAGTACCATTCTGAGAAGTATCTCCATCATCCATGCAAGCCCTGAAACTGGGCACAGACTCAGGGTGGCCAGAGATCTGTGTGAAAACAGACCACTGGGCACCAATGTGGTTGTTGAAGCCCTGCCTTATCGGTTTCCTGAATCTGGACAAGATGGTCTGCTGGAAAATTGAGCCCAGGGTCTCCGGAGCCCCAATCAAAGCATTTGCCCGAGTTTAGGGTCTTGGCCAAGGGGCTTCACTAAAGTGGGGCCTGGAGCTGTCACATTCTCCATGGTGGTCTGCAACTTAATGAGCGCTGCACAGATGTGGGGTGAATACTAAATTGCACAGCTGTTTGGCATACCCTGAAATGACAGTAGGAACCGTTAACGCTAAGCTACCTAATTAGGTGTGGGTGACACTGGGTGCTATGGAAGGAGCGGACCTGAGCAGGAGCGGATCGAGTGTTGAGCGGGGAAAAAGAGTGCGGCGAGAGCGGAGCAATTCAACACAGGCAGAATTTGAAAGAATAACGTCAGAGTAAAAAACCTAAAGAGACGTCAGCACAAGGGAAGGAGCTGATTGGTGAGTCACTGGTGAGTGGTTTTTATAAGTTTTAAATTTATTTCTGTTAAGTTCTGCTAAAGAGCGCGGTCAGAGAGGGGCTCTTCAAGTTAGGGGCCGGGGTTAAACAGCTGGTTAGGGATAAAGCAGGAGCTTGGAGATTAGTAACTGTTAATACTACATTAAATTAGTTAATAATATATTATATTAATAACGTGAATTAGATACATTTTAGTCTTAAGTTTCTGTAAAGTTAGTTAATAGTCGAATAAATAAAGGCATGGCAGGGCAGCTCAGTCCCGCGGAATGAGCATCCTGTGCCATTTGGGAAATCCAAGACGCATCCGCGAGGCTGAGAGCTACGTGGATAGCACGTTTCAGGAGGTGGTCACCCCACAGCTAAAGAGTGTGCAGGCAGCAAGGGAATGGGTGACCGCCAGACAGAAGAGGAGGACCAGGCAGGTAGCGTAGGAGTCCCCTGAGTGCATCTCGCTCTCCAACCAGTATTCTGTTCTGAGTACTGGTGGTTCCTCTGGGGAGTACAGCCAGAGCTAAGTCCATGGCACCATGGGTGGCTCAGCTGTACCGGGGGGAAGAGGAGGAAGATAGGGAAAGCAATAGTGGTAGGGAATTCGATAGTTAGGAGAGCAGACAGGTGTTTCTGTGGCAACAGGCGTGACGCCAGGATGGTATGTTGCCTCCCTGGTGCCGGGGTTAAGGATGTTACTGAGTGGCTGCAGAACATTCTAAGGGGGGGGGATGAACAGCTAGAGATCATGGTCCATATCGGTGCCAACGATATAGGTAGAAAGAGGGATGAGGTCCTGCAGGCAGATTTCAGGGAACTAGGAAAGAGATTAAAAAGCAGGACCTCAAAGGCAGTAATCTCTGGATTACTTCCAGTGCCACAACTGAGTGAGTATAGAAATAGGAGGCTAGAGCAAATGAATGATTGGCTGGAGAGATGGTGCAGGAGGGAGGGCTGCAGATTCCTAGGGCATTGGGGCCAGTTCTGGGGGAGGTGGGACCTGTACAGGCCGGACGGGTTGCTCCTCAACACAGCTGGTACCAATATCCTCACGGGGAGGTTTGCTAGTGCTGTTGGGGAAGGTTTAAACTAAAGTTGGCATAGAAACATAGAAGATAGGAGCAGGAGTAGGCCATTCGGCCCCTCGAGCCTGTTCCGCCATTTAATGAGATCATGGCTGATCATCCAAATTCAGTACCCTGTCCCTGCTTTCTCCCCATATCCCTTGATCCATTTAGCCTTAAGAAAAATATCTAACTCCTTCTTGAATGTATTTAATAAATTGACCTCAACTGCCTTGTGTGGTAGAGAATTCCACAGGTTCACCACTCTCTGGGTGAAGAAATTCCTCCTCATCTCAGTTCTAAATGGCTTACCCCTTATCCTTAGACTGTGACCCTTGGTTCTGGACTCCCCGCCATCGGGAACATCCTTCCTGCATCTAGTCTGTCTAGTCCTGTTAGAATTTTATAAGTTTCAATCAGATCCCCTCTCATTCTTCTAAACTCTAGCGAATATAAGCCTAATCGACCCAATCTCTCCTCGTACATCATTCCTGCCATCCCAGGTATCAGTCTGGTGAATCTTCGCTGCACTCTCTCCATGGCAAGAACATCCTTCCTCAGATGAGGTGGCCAAAACTGCACACAATACTGAAGGTGTGGTCTCACCAAGGCCCTGTACAACTGCAGCAAGACATCCTTGCTCCTGTAATCGAATCCTCTCGCTATGAAGGCCAAAATACCATTTGCCTTCTTAATCACCTGCTGCACCTGCATGCTAACCTTCAGCGACTGGTGCACAAGGACACCCAGGTCTCGTTGCACTTCCCCTTTTCCCAATCTATTGCCGTTCAGATAATAATCTGTCTTCCTGTTTTTGCCACCGAAGTGGATAACCTCGCATTTATCCACATTATACTGCATTTGCCATGCATCTGCCCAATCACCCAACCTGTCCAAATCATACTGGAGTTTCTATGCATCCTCCTCACAGCACACACGCCCACCCAGCTTTGTGTTGTCTGCAAACTTGGAGATATTACATCTAGTTTCCTCATCTAGATCATTTATATATATTGTGAATAGCTGGGGTCCTAGCACCGATCCCTGCGGTACCCCACTAGTCACTGCCTGCCACTCGGAAAAAGACCCGTTTATTCCAACTCTTTGCTTCCTGTCTGCCAATTAGTTCTCTATCCAAGACAGTGACTTACCCACAATCCTGTGTGCTTTAACTTTGCACGCTAATCTCTTATGCGGGACCTTATCGAAAGCCTTCTGAAAGTCCAAATACACCACATCCACTGGTTCTCCCTTATCTATTCTACTAGTTACATGCTCAAAAAATTCCAGTAGATTAGTCAAGCACGATTTACCTTTTGTAAATCCATGTTGACTTTGTCCCATCCTGTCACTGTTTTCCAAGTGCTCTGCTATTACATCTTTTAAAATGGATTCTAGCATTTTCCCCACTACCAATGTCAGGCTTACCGGTCTATAATTCCCTGTTTTCTCTCTAACACCTTTTTTAAATAGTGGGGTTACATTAGCTATCCTCCAATCCATGAGAACTGTTCCAGAGTTTATAGAGTTTTGGAAGATGACCAGCAATGTATCTACTATTTCTAGGGCCACTTCCTTAAGTACCCTAGGATGTAGATTAGCAGGCCCTGGGGATTTATCGGCCTTCAATCCCGTCAATTTCCCTAACACCATTTCCCTACAAATACTGATTTCATTCAATTCCTCCCTCTCAATAGACCCTATGTTCAAAATGAATCTTATCAAGGCTACACTATGCATAAGTACTTAATAGCTGTATCCAGAATAATTATTGGTGCTAACCTGAATTTCTGAGGTGCCAGGCATTCAAAAGATTGTACGTATGTATGTCGGACAGCCCTTGAGTTGTACACTATTAATCTCCAACAGTGCCATACAGTCTTTTAAAGCTGCATTTTGTCTAAGAAAATTAAATGTTTAGTATTGAAATGTACAGAGTTCACACAGCTGCCATTATTTGATGTTAATTATGTGACAAGGATTAATTTGATGCATCAACAACAAACAGCAACTTGCATTTATAGAGCGCATTTAATGTAGCCAAACGTCCCAAGGAGCTTAACAAGAGCGATGTCAATAAAAACATTTTTGACAGCGAACCACAGAAGGATTTATTAGGGCAGGTGACCAAAAGCTTGGTCAAAGAGGTAGGTTTTAAGGAGCGTCTTAAAGGAGAGACGGGTAGAGAGACGGAAAGGTTTAGGGAGGGAATTCCAGAGCTTAGGGCCCAGGCAACCGAAAGCACGGCCGCCAATGGTGGAGCTATTAAAATTGGGGATTCGCAAGAGGCCAGAATTGGATGAGCGCAGAGATCTCGAAGGCTTGTAGGGCTGGAGGAGGTTATAGAGATAGTGGGGGGCGGGGGGGGGGGGGGGTGCGGAGGCGAGGCCATGGAAGGATTTGAAAACAAGAATGAGAATTTTTAAATTGAGGCGTTGTCGAACTGGGAGCCAGTGCAGGTCACTGAGCACAGGGGTAATGGGTGAGTTAAGATATGGGCAGCAGAGATTTGGATGAGCACAAGATTAAGTAGGATGGAAGCTGGGAGGCTGGCCAGGACAGCATTGGAACAGTCAAGCCTAGAGGTAAAAAAGGCGTGGATGAGGATATAGAACAGGTTATGAGGAAACAATGCCTTGGGACACTGTGATGTGCAGTGAGTCAGCATAATAGCTGGCACAAGTTGGCAAAAATAATTTTAGCCTGGATCATCTATGATACAAGGGTTTTCTGTACAATTTTTATATTTGGTTGATTCTTCTGTTCAAAGTGTAATTTTTTTTGGTTCTGTCAGATGTGTTAGTGAGCAAATGTTGTCATCTCTTCACCAATTAAATCATGTTTCGCATAGGGCTGTACATGTTGTATGGAGTCTGTGAAGTAAGGGGGACCTTGTAAAACCATATTGTTTTACATTGGTTTTAGGAGACAATAATACATTTTGTGAGCGTCACCCAAATATGTGGAACTTCACAGACTCTACGTGACCTGTGCAGCCCATGCAAAATGTACAGGCCCAATAACAGTTTCCTCAAGCTACAAAAATGGCAATGTGTCCTGCAATCCATTTATGATGGTTACAGCACTTTTAGAAATAGGAGCTGGAGTAGGCCATTCGGCCCTGTGAGCCTGCTCCGCCATTCAACAAGATCATGGCTGATCTTCTACCTCAACTCCACTTTCCCGCACTATCCCCATATCCCTTAATTCCCTTCGTTCCCAAAAATCTATCGACCTCAGTCTTGAATATACTCAATGACTGAGCCTCCACAGTCCTCTGGGGTAGAGAATTCCAAAGATTCACCACCCTCTGAGTGAAGAAATTTCTCCTCATCTCAGTCCTAAAGGGCTGACCCTTATTCTGAGATTGTGACCCCGTGTTCTAGATTTCCCAGCCAGGGGAAACGTTTTCCCAGCATTAACCCTGTCAAACCCCTTAAGAATTTTATATGTTTCAATTAGATCACAACAACAACTTGTATTTATATAGCACCTTTAACGTAGTAAAACATCCCAATGCGCTGCACAGGAGTATTTTAAGACAAAAAAATTGACACCGATCCACATAAGGATAAATTAGGGCAGGTGAAAGAGGTAGGATTTAAGGAGCATCTTAAAGGAGGAAAGAGAGGTAGTGAGGCGGACAAGTTTAGGCAGGGAATTCCAGAGCTTAGGGCTTCGGCAACAGAAGGCACAGCCACCAAAGGTTGAGCGATTATAAATCAGGGATGCTCAAGAGGGCAGAATTAGAGGAGCGCAGATATCTCTGGGGGTTGTGGGGCTGAAGGAGATTACAGAGATAGGAAGGGGGGCGAGGCCATGGAGGGATTTGAAAACAAGGATGAGAATTTTGAAATCGAGGCGCTGCTTAACCGGGAGCCAATGTAGGTCAGCGAGCACAGGGGTGATGAACGAACGGGACTTGGTGCGAGTTAGGACACGGGCAGCCGAGTTTTGGATGACCTCAAGTTTACGTAGGGTAGAATGTGGGAGGCCAGCCAGGAGTGCTTTGGAATAGTCAAGTCTAGAGGTAACAAAGGCATGGATGAGGGTTTCATCAGCGGATGAGCTGAGGTGGGGTGGAGACAGGCGATGTTACGGAGGTGGAATTAGGCGGTCTTTGTTGTGCTGCGGATACGTGGTCGGAAGCTCATTTCAGGGTCATATATGACACCAAGTTTGCGAACAGTGTGGTTCAGCCTCAGACAGATGTTAGGGAGAGGGATGGAGTCAACGGCTAGGGTACGGAGTTTGTGGCGGGGACCAAAAACAATGGCTTCGGTTTTCCCAATAGTTAATTGGAGAAAATTTCTACGCATCCAGAACTGTATGTCGGACAAGCAGTCTGATTCTCATTCTGACATCACCTCTCATTCTTCTAAACTCTAGGGAATATAGGCCTAGTCTACTCAATTTCTCCTCATAGGGCAATCCCCTCATCCCAGGAACCAGTCTAGTGAACCTTTGTTGCACTCCCTCTAAGGCAAGTATGTCTTTCCTTAAGTAAGGAGACCAGAATGTTACACAGTACTCCAGGTGTGGCCTCACCAATGTCCTGTATAATTGTAGTAAGACTTCTTTACTCTTATTCTCTAATCCCTTTGTAACAAAAGCTAACATACTATTTGCTTTCCTAATTGCTTGCTGTACCTGCATGTTAACTTTCTGTGATTCATGTACAAGGACACCCAAAATGCAAACATTTCCCAGTCTCTCAGCATTCAAAGAATATTCTGCTTCTTTGTTTTTCCTACCAAAGTGGATAACTTCACACTTCCCCACATTGTATTCAATTTGCCATGTTCTTGCCCACTCAGTCAACCTGCCTATAACTCTCTGCAGCCTCTTTGCATCCTCCTCACAGCTTACTTTCCCACATAACTTTGTATCATCAGCAAACTTTTATACGTTACACTCAGTCCCTTCATATAAGCCATTAATATAGATTGCAAATAGCTGAGGCCCAAGCACTGATCCTTGCGGTACCCCGCTAGTTACAGCCTGCCAACCCGAAAAAGTCCCGTTTATTCCTACTCTCTGTTTTCTGTCCATTAACCAAACCTTATTCCATGCTAATATATTATCCCCAATCCCATGAGTCCTAATTTTGTGTAATAACCTCTTGTGTGGCACCCTAACGAATGCTTTTTGAATATCCAAATACACTACATCCACTGGTTCCCCTTTATCCACCCTACTAGTTACATCTTCAAAAAACTCTAACAGATTTGTCAAACACAATTTCCCTTTCATAAAACTGTGTTGACCATATTACGATTTTCTAAGTGCCCTGTTACCACGTCCCTAATAATAGATTCTAGCATTTTGCCTATGACTGATGTCAGGCTAACTGGTCTATAGTTCCCCGCTTTTTCTCAACCTCCTTTTTTAAATAGCGGGGTTATGTTAGCTACCTTCCAATCCTTGGTGACTGTTCTAGAATCTAGGGAATTCTGGAAGATTAATACTAGTGCATCCACTATCTCTGCAGCTACAGTTAAAACCCTAGGATGGAGGTTGCCAGGTCCAGGGGATTTGTCGCCACTTAGTCCCATTAATTTATCCAGTATTATGTCTTTACTTATACTGATTTCTTTAAGTTCCTCATTCTCTCTAAACCCTTGGTTCCCCTTTATTTCTGGAATGTTTTTTTGTGTCTTCTACCGTGAAGACAGATACAAAGGGCTGGATTTTGCCAGCCCTGGGGAGGCGGGTTTGGAGGCGGGACTGTTGGGAAAATGGCAGTTTTTTGGCTAATCCCTATTTTGAGCCCTGAAGTGTGGGCTTCCCAACGGCTCCGAACCTCGCCAGGCTCAGCGAGGCGGGCCATCGATCTGCGGGGGTCGGAGGGGCTGAGCTGAGGTGAGATGAGGTGTGCAGGTGAGTAATGGGTGCATGTGTGCAGAGGTAAGTGTGTGAGGTGTGTGTAAAGTGTTTTAATAAGTTTTACTTACTTTTACTTCCTGCAGGCTTCCTCTCTTCAGGTCTCGGGAGGCCCTCAGCTCACTGGCACAGAAAGCAGAATGGCCACTGAACTGTCAAAAGCTGCAGCATTCTGCTTTCTGGTCAGGAAGGCTTTCTAATTGAATCTTGAGTAAAGACACAACTTAGAAGACAGATAGTCAGTGTTTGACAGCTTCACAGAGTGTCAAACGCTGACATTTCATCTGTCAAAAGCTCTTGACAGATGAAACGGCACTCGCTGATGTCACCTGTAACTGGCTTTCCCTTAATTGGCCTGCTGAGCCCACTAGGCGGGCTTAACAAGGTCAATCAAGGGAAAATAGCGTGGGTTGGCCACAAGTCGATGGAGGCGGGACTAAAACCCAACAAGTGGGAGTCCCGCCTCCAAAAGCTCCCCATTGACAAAATCCAGCCCAAAGTATTTGTTTAATGTCTCTGCTAGTTCCTTATTTCCCATTATAATTTCTCCTGTCTCTGCCTCTAATGGGCCTATATTTATTTTCATGAATCTTTATCTATTTACATATCTATAGAAACGTTTATAATCTGTTTTTATGTCTCTTGCTAATTTACACTAATATTCTTTTTTCTCTTTCCTTATTAATTTCTTGGTCCTCCTAAAATCCTAAAATTCTAAAATCCTCCCAATCCTCAGGCTTACTAATTTTTTAAACCTCTCCCTTTACATAAGAACATAAGAACATAAGAAATAGGAGCAGGATTCAGCCATTTGGCCCCTCGAGCCTGCTCCGCCATTCAATAAGATCATGGCTGATCTGATTTTGGCCTCAACTCCCACTTTCCTGCCCATTGCCCATAACCCTGGACTCCCTTATCGTTCAAAAATCTGTCTATCTCCACCTTAAATATATTCAACTAGCTGGGGAGCCCCGTGTTGCGAGGGCAATTTTGGGGCGCTTGGTCTCCCTGCCCCTGTGTGTCCCCCCTCTCCCTGTCATGTCATCTCCCTGTCCTATCCCTCCCTCCCCTCCCCTCCTCTCCCTCCCCTCCTCTCCCCTGTCTCCCTCCCTCCCCCACTCCCCCGCTCCCCCACTTCCCTCTGTCCCTCTCTCCGGCCCCTCCCCCTGCCTAGCGCCTGAGGTCCGGAGCTGAGGTCCCCCGCGTATCGCGCGGCTGATGGACGGCCGCTGTGGGCGGGCGGGCGGCGCATGCGCGGTCAGTGCTGGCGGCGCATGCGCGGTCAGTGCGAGCCCCCCGCGATTTCCCGAGGCTCTCCCCCCCCGCGATTTCACGAGGCTCTCCCCCCCCCGCGATTTCCCGAGGCTCTCCCCCCCCCGCGATTTCCCGAGGCTCTCCCCCCCCCGCGATTTCCCGAGGCTCTCCCCCCCCCGTGATTTCCCGAGGCTCTCCCCCCCCCCGCGATTTCCTGAGGCTCTCCCCCCCCCCCCGCGATTTCCCGAGGCTCTCCCCCCCCTATTAAATTGTTATTTAATTCCCTAACACATCATTAAAATATTTACCTTAGTTCCCTAACACACAGAAAGTGTGCGGGAAAAAATTGTGAAAAATCAAGATGGCGTCCACTCACCTCGGTTCAGAAGGATAAGGCCCGCCCACACACGCACCGATTGGTCGACCGGTCAGGTCACCGAAGCGTAGGATTGGCCAATCGTCGAGTCACTCGACACTCAACTGTAGGAAGGAACCCGCCGTCCGATTGGTGGACCTCGACGTCACACGGTCGCTAATGAAATGCTAATGAGCGGAACGCTGAACGTTTTTGGGATACCGCGGGCGGGATTTTTGTCCGGCTGAAACGTAAATACGCCTATGACCGGTCCGGAATCGCAAGCTTTCTTTTGAGGCAACGCGCGCGTCGGTACGCTCTGTAACTTTCAAACGTATAGAACACGGAGGGACAGACAGACATCGGGACAGACATCGGGACAGACAGAAGAGCCGCTTTATATATATATATAGATAGATGACTCCACCTCCACAGCTCTCTGGGGTAGAGAATCCCAAAGATTCACGACCCTCAGAGAAGAAATTCCTCCTCATCTCTGTTTTAAATGGGCGACCCCTTATTCTGAAACTATGCCCCCTAGTTCTAGATTCCACCACGAGGGGAAACATTCTCTCTGCATCTACCCTGTCAAGCCCCATCAGAATCTTATACGTTTCAATAAGATCACCTCTCATTCTTCTAAACTCCAATGAGTATAGTCCCAACCTGCTCAACCTTTCATCATACGTCAACCCCTTCATCTCAGGAATTAACCTCGTGAACCTTCTCTGAACTGCCTCCAATGCAAGTATATCCCTCTTTAAATAAGGAGACCAAAACTGTACGCAGTACTCAAGGTGTGGTCTCACCAACGCCCTTTACAGTTGTAGTAAGACTTCCCTACTTTTATACTCCATACCCCTTGCAATAAAGGCCAACATTCCACTTGCCTTCCTAATTACTTGCTGTACCTGCATGCTAACTTTTTGTGTTTCCTGTACAAGGACCCCCAGATCCCTCTGTACCGCAGCATTTTGTAGTCTCCCTCCATTTAAATAATAATTTGCTTTTTTATTTTTCCTATCAAAGTGGAAAACCTCACATTTTCCCACATTATACTCCATCTGCCAAATTTTTGCCCACTCACTTAACCTATCCATATCCCTTTGCAGATTCTTTGTGTCCTCTTCACAACTTGCTTTCCCATCTATTTTTGTATCATCAGCAAATTTGGTTACATTACACTCGGTCCCTTCATCCCAGTCATTAATATAGATTGTAAACAGCTGAGGCCCCAGCAGTAATCCCTGTGGCACCCCACTAGTCACAGTTTGCCAACCTGAAAATGACCCATTTATCCCGACTCTTTGTTTCCTGTTAGTTAGCCAATCCTCTATCCATGCTAATATATGACTCCCAAACCCATGAGTTCTTATCTTGTGCAGTAACCTTTTATGTGGCACCTTATCGAATGCCTTCTGGAAATCCAAATACACTACATCTACTGGTTCCCCTTTATCCACCCTGCTTGTTACATCCTCAAAGAACTCTAGCAAATTTGTCAATCATGATTTTCCCCTTCATAAAATCATGTTGACCCTGCTTGACTGTATTATGATTTTCTAATACTATCTTTAACTTCTTTTGTTAGCTACTGTTGGACCACGTTTGGACCACTTTTCCTGTAGGATTTTTGCGCCTTAAAAGAATGTATATTTGTTTAAAATTATGTATTAATTCTTTAAATTCTAGCCATTGCTTATCTACCATCATACCTTATAATGCAGTTTCCCAATCTACCTTAGCCAACCCACCCCTCATACCTACGTAGTTTCCTTTGTTTAGTCTTAAGACTCTAGTTTCAGATTTAACTGAAACATTTTCAAACTCAATATAAAATTCTATCATGTTATAGTCACTCTTCCCTAAAGGCCCCTTTACTACAAGGTTATTAATTAACCCTTTCTCATTGCACAATATTAGATCTAAAATAGCCTGTTCCCTAGTTGGTTTCTCAACATACTGATCTAGAAAACTATCTTGTATACATTCCGTGAACTCGTCCTCCACACTATCACAGCAAATTTGTTTTGCCCAGTCTATATGTAGATTAAAGTCCCCCATGATTACTGTATTACCCTTGTTACATGTGCCTCTAATGTCCTGATTTATACACTGCCCGGCATTACAACTACTGTTTGGGGACCTATAAACAACTCCCACCACTGTTTTCTGCCCCTTGCTGTTTCTTAGCTCCACCCAAACTGATTCTACTTCTTGATTTTCCAAGCTGAGATCCTTTCTTTCTACTGTCTTTATCCCATCCTTTATTACCAGGACTACCCCTCCTCTTTTTCCATTTTGCCTGTCTCTTCTAAAAGTTAAGTATCCTGGAATATTTACTTCCCAACCTTGGTTACTTTGCCACCATGTCTCCATAATGGCTATTAGATCAAACCTATTAATTTCTATCTGCGCTATTAATTCATCTATTTTTTTGCAAATGCTTCGCGCATTCAAATATAATTCCTTTAGCTTTGACTTTTTTCTATTTTTCCCTGATGCCACCTTAGTCACTGATGCCCTATTACCTTTGTAACTCTCTCTGTCCCTTTCTGACCCAGTCTGCTTATTTTTACCCAAAACTCTGCTGTAGAGCCTTGACATTTCCCTTGTTGCTTTTAAATTTACTCTTTCCTGAATCCTCCCACCCCACCTTCATTAGTTTAAAGCCCTGTCTACTGCCCCAGTTATTCGATTCACCAGGACATTGGTTCCAGCCTGGTTTAAGTGGAGCCCATCCCAACGGAACATAAGAACATAAAAAATAGGAGCAGGAGTAGGCCAATCAGCCCCTCGAGCCTGCTCCACCATTCAATAAGATCATGGCTGATCTGATCCTAACCTCAAATCTTCTATCACTCTACATCCCACCCGAACCCATGTGATCTCCCGGGAGAGGCGAAAAACCAGATAAAAAACCCAATGGCCAATTTGGGAGAAAAAATCTGGGAAATTCCTCTCTGACCCATCTAGGCGATCGAAACTCTTCCAGGAGATCACTCTGTCCCTATATTTTCTACAGTACTTACCTTCTGTAAAGGCGATTTCCACCCCAGCCAGGAACAGGAATAAAACCATCTCATGAAATCTAACACAGAATTAGAACACAAGAAGTAGGAGCAGAACCAGGCTACACAGCCCCTGGGCTCGCTCCACTACCCACAGGGCCATGACCATTCCGAACCTAGACTCATGTCCAGTTTCCTGCCCGTTCCCCGTAGCCCTTAATTCCCTTTACTTCTAGGAAACTGTCTATTTCTGTTTTAAATTTATTTAATGATGTAGCTTCCACAGCTTTCTGGGGCAGCAAATTCCACAAACCTACCACCCTCTGAGTGAAGAAGTTTCTCCTCATCTCAGTTTTGAAAGAGCAGCCCCTTATTTTAAGATTATGCCCCCTAGTTCTAGTTTCACCCATCATCGGGAACATCCTCACCGCATCCACCCGATCAAGCCCCTTCACAATCTTATATGTTTCAATAAGATCACCTCTCATTCTTCTGAACTCCAATGAGTAGAGTCCCAATCTACTCAACCTCTCCTCATATGACCACCCCCTCATCCCCGGGATTAACCGAGTGAACCTTCTTTGTACTGACTCGAGAGCAAGTATGTCTTTTCTTAAGTATGGACACCAAAACTGTATGTAGTATTCCAGGTGCGGTCTCACCAATACCTTGTACAACTGAAGCAATACCTCCCTGTTTTTATATTCTATCCCCCTAGCATTAAAAGCCAACATTCCATTGGCCTTCTTGATCACTTGCTGCACTTGCATACTAACCTTTTGAGTTTCGTGCACCAGGACCCCCAGATCCCTTTGTACTACAGTACTTTCCAGTTTCTTGCCACTAAGATAATAACTTGCTCTATGATTTTTCCTGCCAAAGTGCATAACCTCACACTTTCCAGTATTGTATTCCATCTGCCAAATCTCTGCCCACTTACTTAGCCTGTCTATGTCACTTTGCAGGTTTTTTATGTCCTCCTCACTCACTACTTTCCCTCCCATCTTTGTATCATCTGCAAACTTTGATATGTTACACTCGGTCCCCTCCTCCAAATCATTAATATAGATTGTAAAGAGTTGGGGACCCAGCACTGACCCCTGCGGAACACCACTAGTTACTGATTGCCAGTCTGAGAATGAACCATTTATCCCAACTCTCTGCTTTCTGTTAGAGAGCCAATCCTCCACCCATGCCAGAATATTACCCCCAATCCCGTGATTTTTTATCTTGAGCAATAATCTTGTGTGTGGCACCTTGTCAAATGCCTTTTGGAAGTCTAAATACACTACGTCCACTGGTTCTCCTTTATCCACCCTGTGTGTTACTTCCTCAAAGAACTCAAGCAAATTTGTCAAACATGACTTCCCCTTCATGAAACCATGCTGAGTTTGTCCTATTAAATTATGTTTATCCAAATGTCCCGTTACTGTCTCCTTAATAATGGACTCTAACATTTTACCAACCACAGATGTTAGGCTAACAGGTCTATAGTTTCCACCCTTCTGCCTGCTACCCTTTTTAAACAGCTCCCTCTTTCCCCAGTACTGGTGCCAGTGGCCCATGTAGCGAATTATTGGGCCAGTAATTCCTGTCCCAACGCGTGAGTACGGACGGGGTACTCATGCGTGGGCCCGGAGGAATTGCCGGTTTTCAGCATGCACAGCGCATGCAGGGAAAACCGGCATTTCCTCTCCTCTGACCCAAGGGGTTAAGAGGCGGAACGTGTGCGAGGTTTCAGGTAGCGCGTGCGCGCTGAACCTCCCTTTTTTTTTGAAGAGTTGCCCGTGGGGAAAAGACTCCGGTTTTTACGCGTGAAAAAAGCAGCCGTAAGTACTTACTTTTAACAGGTAAGTGGTCTATTAAGTAAAATTAGAAATTTTTTCCACAGGTTCATTATTTTTGAAGACTTTACAGTAAGGTAAGTATATTTTTAGCCCCGATTTTTTATATAATAGTTTTTTTCAAAATTTAAAATTATTGTTTAAAATAGTTTTTTACAGTTATTTATAGTTTATTTAAGTAGTGCGATTTTTAAAATTTTCTTTCAAGTTTAAGTAGTGTTTTGGGGCGAGGAGTTTTCATGAGTTTGACAGCTCTCACTATCAAACTCATGAATGAACTTTTGCAACCTCCCATTGGTTGCCCTGTGCTCATGTGATCCCAGCCGGCTCATCGCACTAAGTACGCCGTTGGGTCACGCACGCACAGCGCGGCAGGACCTGAAGCGGGCCAGTGAGAGGAAATGCAATGCGGGCCAGGATTGAAATGTCAGCGCGTCGGGTAAGTGCACATCGGGGGCTTGCACGCGCGGCAAGCCCCCGAACCTAATTTCTGGGCCATTGTGTGTAAATTGTCAAAGAACCATGGTATTTTATATCATGACACCAAATCCTCACCATCACGAAGACCGTCTACTTCCACCTCCGTCATATCGCCTGTCTTCGCCCCTGCCTTCGCCCATCTGTTGCTGAAACCCTCGTCCATGCTTTCGTTACCTCCAGACTCGATTATTCCAAAGCTCTCCTAGCCAGTCTCCCATCCTCCACCCTCTGTAAACTTGAGGTTATCCAAAACTCTGCTGCACGTGTGCTGACTCACACAAAGTCCCATTCACTCATCACCACTATGCTCACTGACCTACATTGGCTCCTGGTCCAGCAACACCTTAAATGTGAGATTATCCACTTTGGTGGCAAAAACAGGAAGACAGATTATTATCTGAACGGCAATAGATTGGGAGAAGGGGAAGTGCAACGAGACCTGGGTGTCCTTGTGCACCAGTCGCTGAAGGTAAGCATGCAGGTGCAGCAGGCGGTTAAGAAGGCAAATTGTATGTTGGCCTACATAGCGAGAGGATTCGAGTACAGGAGCAAGGAAGTCTTGCTGCAGTTGTACAGGGCCTTGGTGAGACCACACCTTGAGTATCGTGTGCAGTTCTGGTCGCCTTATCTGAGGAAGGATGTTCTTGCCATGGAGGGAGTGCAGCGAAGGCTCACCAGACTGATACCTGGGATGGCAGGAATGATGTATGAGGAGAGATTGGGTCGAGTAGGCTTATATTCGCTGGAGTTTAGAAGAATGAGAGGGGATCTCATTGAAACTTATAAAATTCTAACAGGACTAGACAGACTAGATGCAGGAAGGATGTTCCCGATGGCGGGGGAGTCCAGAACCAGGGAGCCACAGTCTAAGGATAAGGGGTAAGCCATTTAGGACAGAGATGAGGAGGAATTTCTTCACCCAGAGAGTGGTGAACCTGTGGAATTCTCTACCACAGAAGGCAGTTGAGGCCAACTTATTAAATATATTCAAGAAGGAGTTAGATATATTTCTTAAGGCTAAAGGGATCAAGGGATATGGGGAGAAAGCAGGGACAGGCTACTGAATTTGGATGATCAGCCATGAGCTCATTAAATGGTGGAACAGGCTCGAGGGGCCGAATGGTCTACTCCTGCTCCTATCTTCTATGTTTCTATGGGGGAGAAATTCGGTTGTTAGCGCCACCGATTAACTCCTAAAGAGGCCGAGAAGTGGGGCGCTAGCCAATTTCCGGGCGGGCGCAAGGCGACTAGCGCCTCGCCCCATATTGAGCATGCATTTAGCGCCGGCGCTAAATCTTAGCGCCCGCTCATGGGCGCAGGCTGATTATGACGTCATTTGAGTGTGCAACGCCTTTTGGGCGCCCTGGACTGGAAATTCAGTGGCGCCCCCCCCTCCGTAGCGCCTGGTGCTAATAGTGACAGCTTACCTGGACCTTACCAAGTCGCTCTCGGGCTGGAGGAGCGTTATTTAAAGGGGACTGGTGTGGTTTAAAAGCGGCAGCCATTTTTGGAGCACAACTTCCTTGAGAGATACAAAGAGTTGCTGAGCTGCACACTGAGAGCCATTTGACCACTGAGCCAGCGCAGGCAGACGATCTTCAGCCTTCTGACCATCACCTTGCTGTTGGTGAGCCTTGACAACGGGGAACCTTCCTGTGGGCACTTATTATAGGGGCTGCATTGGAGGGGAATGTCCTGCTGCTGAATCATCTGGAAAGGGCACTGAGACGCTGGGAGAGGGGTCGGGCATGGCCAGATGGAGGAGGGCCAGCAGACATCGCCACAGCAGACCTTACGCTGGCAGGTTTTTCCAACAGCAGTTTTCCTACATGAACATGCCGGAGGAGCAGTGTGTCAGAAGGCTGCGATTTAGAAAGGAGGTGGTGACTGAGCTGTGCCAGCTGCTTCAGCCAGATCTGCAGCCTCAGATAAGGTGCAGGACATCTCTGTCGGTGGCTGAGAAGGTGCCTGCTGGCCTGAACTTCTACGCGAGCGGCTCTTCTCAGGCTGCGCGTCAGAGGCTGATCAGAAGTAGCTTCTAGGCCCCTCTCACGGAATGCTTGCTGCCATTCCAAGAACAGGAATGGAACCAGTCAGATACCCCCAAGCCTGTGAAGGGCAAGATGCATGTAAATAGCAGGCATGGCCATTGTAAATGAAGAAAGTGTTTCATTACACAAAATGTGGTTCCTTCAAACATGAGAAAGCTATGGCAACAGAAAGCACTGACACATAACTGCCTCTCACACCCGGGAGACTGTCCAAAACATAAATCACATTCCGACCATCTTCCTTGGCCTTGATTCCACTGCGCCAACCAAAGCCCCATCAGTGAGGCGTTCCGCCCTCTGCCTCACCCTTTCCATGTCTTGCTAGGCTGGTGCGCCACAGGTAGGCTCCCACCGCTTTGAAGGCCTACAAGGCAGTGAGTGTGTCTGGTGATGCCAATTGACCTGCCCCTTTAAGAGCTGGCCGGCGCCAGTGTGTCTCAGGGAAAGTGATTATTGACAGCACCTTCGCTGCGCCCCGCCGCTGCGAAATTGGGTTGCGCCGCCAGGTTAGCGCCTTAAGAGTAGCGTGCAGCGCCTGATTTAGCGCCGCAATCACCTTTAGGGGCGCTGCAACCCAATATCGTGCTAGGTGGCGCTAAATTGCGCCTGGCGCTAAACTTTGCACATCGCCAGGACTAGCGCCCCAAACGCGGCTATACCGAATTTCTAGGCCTATGTTTCTATGTAACACCGTGGCCTAGAAATTCCCTATCGCCACGCCTGGTGTTTAGCGCCCGAAAGTTTGCGCTGCGCCCGGATTCCCGTAGCGCCCGCCTGAAATTCAGTTGCAGCGCCCCAAGACGGAGGCGGGCGCTATTGCAGGGTTTGGCCGCCTCCGCTTGGGGCGCTGAAAGTCAATTTCAGGCGTCCAGCTGCCGCAGCGCCACCCGATGCGGTGCGGCAGGCTGGGGTACTGCAGGCCTCCTCCTTCTCTTAAGGAGGAGCTGCCTGCAGCCGTGAGATCGCCGCTGGATTCCCCCGGCAAATGAGCCCGGCACCACGGAGAAGTGCCGGGCTCGCGGGGGTCAGAGACCAATGCCGCGGGGGGGGTGGTGTGGGAGTCCGGGGAGGAAGGTGCGGCCAGGCGGCCGCCGGGAAAGCGGCCGGCCGCACCTCCACCTTTACGCCCCAGCCTCTTGGAGCTGCAAGGCCCCGTTTTACAAACGCTCTTTGCGGCCGCAACTGAATTTGGGCGTCAGGCCAGCATCGCTTTGGAACCAGGGCGCTGCGCACACCGATGACGTCATCGGTGCCGGCGCAGCGCTACCGGCTAACGCCGAATTTCGCCCAGAACTGAATTTCAGGTGCAACAACACTTCCGGCGCAAAACACCTCCTCAGGCGCTAAGTGGGCGCAAACGCCACTGAATTTCTAGGCCCTTGATTTTAAAATTCTCATTCTTGTGTTCAAATCCCACTGCTTTGCCTCTCCCTATCTCTGTAAACCTCATCCAGCCCTACAACCCTCTGAGAATTCTGCATTCCTCCAATTCTGGCCTCTTGTGCATCCCCAATTTCCTTTGCCCCTCTTCAGCTGCCTTGGCCCGAAGCTCTGGAATTCCCTCCCTAAACCTCTCCACTTCTCCACCTCTCTCTCCTCCTTTAAGACGCTCCTTAAAACTTACCTCTTTGACTAAGCTTTTGGTCACCTGTCCTAATATCTCCTTATGTGACTCAGTGTCAAATTGTGTCTGATAACGCACCTGTGAAGCACCTTGGGACGTTTTACAATGCTAAAAGTGCTATATGAATGCAAGTTGTTGTTGTTGTACTTGACACAAATAATATTAGGATTGTAAAAACAATCTATGCTATAATTAGTCTAATATAAATATGTACAGACAGTTAATTCCACCAGTGCATTTTTCCATTTAACCTAACAAATACACTCTCTGGGCGTGATCCTGCCAGCCCTGGGGGGGGCGGGTATGGAGGCAGGACTGCCGGGAAAATGGCATAATTTGGGGGCGGTTGCAGAGGCGAGTCGTGGGTCTGCAGGGGTCGGAGGGGTCCAAAAGTGTGCTGTGGAGGTGAGTAATGGTAGCAAGTGTGGAGAGGTGAGTATCTGAGGTAAGTGGAAAATGATAGAAAAAGTGTACTTACCTTTGTTTCTTCCTGCAGGCTTCAATCAGTGGGTATGCGGAGAGTCTCGGACCACCGCGGCAGAGATGACAGATGGCCACTGCATTCTCCAATGCAACAACCATCTAATTTCTGCAAAAGAAAGAGGTTTGATGAGGTCTTGAATTCAAGAACTCATCAAACTCCAGAGAATGTCACTGTTTGACAGCTTCACAGAGCTGTCAAACAATGACAATCCATCTGTCAAAAGTTTTTGACTGAGCGGGCTTAACAAGGTCAATCAAGGGAAAATAGCATGGGTTGGCCAGAAATCGATGAAGGCGGGACATCGACCCGCCAAGCAGCAGTCCCGCCTCCAACGCGCCCCCATCGGCAAAATCACCCCCCTTTCACAAAAAAGGCTAGATATTGATTAAGATATCAGGGGAAATCTATTATTTTATTAATCTAATTTGTCTATGCCAAAATCCAGACATAATATAAGCATTAAATATTATTCCTATGAGAAGAACAAAAATGCTGCCCAAGTATTTTTTTGAAGACCTAAGTCATGTCATTTGAATTATTCATGAGAATGGAGGAAAGGTTTGCATGAGTAGAAATAAAGAAAATCTTGCATTTATATAGCGTCTTTCACAACCTCAGAACGTCCCAAAGTGCTTTACAGCCAATGAAGTACTTTCTGAAGTGTAGTCACTGTTGTAATATAGGAAACGCGGCAGCCAATTTGCGCACACCAAGCTCCCACAAACAGCAACATGATAATGACCAGATAATCTGTGTTTTAGTGATGGTGGTTGAGAGAGATAAATATTGGCTAGGACACCAGGGAGAACCCTCCTTGCTCTCCTTCGAATATTGCCATGGGTTCTTTTACGTCCACCTGAGAGAGCAGACAGGGCCTCGGTTTAACCTCTCAACTGAAAGACGGCACCTCCGACAGTGCAGCACTCCCTCAGCACTGCACTGGAGTGTCAACCTAGATTTTGTGCTCAAGTTTCTGGAGTGGGACTTGAACCCACAACCTTCTGACTCGGAGGCAGGAGTGCTACCCACTGCGTCATGATGATATTTCTCTCTACTTGCAACTGATATTTTAGCAAAGATGATGCTCAGAGCATGACTTTATGTACAAGTGTAATAATAGTTTGCAGCCGGAAATACCATAGTTGCTAACTTTGGCTGAATGTATTCCTGGAGTTTACATCGCATGACCCGCCCCCACGTTCCTGCCATTGGTTGCCCAACACGTCCATCCTCGCAGTGCAATGTCTTCCCAGGCCAATTGAAAAGCAAAACGACTCTTCATTACCCAATTGGATGATGCTTGGCTGCCAGTCAAACAGCCTTTTCCCCCCATCTCCCTTATTTTTATAACTAATAAACAAAAGTATTCAAAGAAAATGAAAGAGACACAATCTTTTTTAACGCTCCTATGATTTCCTCCAAGCTGCTCGCAGCAGTGTCCCAGAGATTAATCTTCAATTCCTGGAGGCTCCAGGCCAATCCTGGAGGGTTGGCAACTCTCGGAAATGCCCATATACCGAGAGCTTTTTGATCAATCACTCAAAATGGTGGCACGTCACTCAGAAGCAGATGGGAGGGGCTTACTCCACATTACGCGTTCCCTGCGCCATTCGGGGAAGGCACGGATATAAAGTAAGGAGTGTCCCGGGAAGGAAGGAAGGAGGGGAAATCTATGAGCGTGCTACCCTGGGCCACTTTCACATCACCAGATAACAGAGCAGAACTGACAGAGTGGTGAAAGCAAGTCAGCTGCTTAGCCTCTTGGTGCTGGGAATGGGAACATAAAGAATGAAAGGAAAGTAACTGAAAATCGATGCACAAATGTAAAAACACAACCACTAAAATCAATAAAATTACATCTTCACAACCAGTGAATAATCACATTTGTAGCAGTTACTTCTGGTTAGTAACCACTCCGCTGTTTCACAGCTCTTACTAGCATTAGTCTTTCTAATGTTTTTCAAGAATAGCTCACCAGTACAGCGTAGGTGACTACACTCTTGTGTACAGGACCGTACACGTTGAAACATTTGATCTCAGAAATGAAAGCTGCCTAAATCACTCCTGACTGACAAAGCAGCATTTCCGTTTTCTTTCCATTGTGTTAGGTTCTCAGGTTTTAATACATTTTCACAACTTGTTCCGGGCATGGGAAGAGAGCATCTCCTTCCTGAGGGCTCAGAACATGGGGCGAGTCTTGAGATACTGGTCATGCAAATGAGAGAGAATTGTAACTGAGCATAGGTAAATACGAGAGCCAAAATGTATCGTCTAGAAGTTCTTTCTCTTATGGCTGCATTGGAGGATCACAGCAGTAAACTATTAACCCTGAATGGCAATATAAAGAAAGAAAGACTTGCATTTATATAGCGCCTTTCACAACTTCAGGACGTTCCAAAGCGCTTTACGGCCAATTAAGTACTTTTGAAATGTAGTCACTGTTGTAATGTAGGAAACGCGGCAGCCAATTTGCGCACAGCAAGCTCCCACAAACAGCAATGTGATAATGACCAGATAATCTGTTTTTTTGTTATGTTGATTGAGGGATAAATATTGGCCAGGACACCGGAGAGAACTCCCCGCTCTTCTTTGAAATAGTGCCGTCCACCTGAGAGTGCAGGCGGGGGCCTCGGTTTAACGTCTTATATAGGCCATTCGGCCCATCCTGTCTGTGCCGGCTGTTTGAAAGCGCTATCCAATTAGTCCCACTCCCCTGCTCTTTCTCCGTAGCCATGCAAATATGACCTGCTAGTCTTTTATAATGACTGAACCTGAGGACTGAGCCCATTATTTCGCATTAAATATACTTTAGTAACCTGAGGGGCAATAATTAATCTTGTAACCCTTATTCTACAATCAAGAATTGTTTTATCACTTCACGGAACCAAATATATTTTTGCCTGAATATGTTATTTTGCGCATGCCTCTGCTGCATGGTGACAGCAGGCAATAGTCACTGTTTTATTACTTTCAGCATCTCTTTCTGAAGACATCAATTAATTCAAAACAGCAAGAACAATTTCCTTACCGAGACCATATTCAGCTAATCTTACTTAGTACTTTGGCTCAAGGATATTTAAAAAAATCAAACTTGACATTTACTATTGGTGGATGTGATGCACTTAATTAGAACTGAAGTTGGGAGAACAAAGATTTCAGGGAAAGATTACATCGAATTTACAGCACAGAAACAGCCCATTCGGCCCAACCAGTCTGTTTATGCTCCATACAAGCCTCCTCTCCCTCTATTTACTTCATCTAACCATATCAGCATCCTTCTATTCCTTTCTCCCTGGTGTACTTATCCCCTGAAAGGTATCTACGCTATTCACCTCAACCACTCCATGTGGTAGCGTTAAGATTGTGATGATCAATTCATATACTAAAATGGCAAGGGGTCCTGCAAGACACTTATGGCTTAATTTTCCATTTCCCACCACTATATGGTTTGTATTTGAGCTTGACACAATCAATCATCCAATCCAACGGCTAGGTTCGGTATTCAGGAAGGAATGGTAGCTGTTCTAATGGGTCTATGTAACTGGTGGCCTAGGGAGGAACAGGGCTTCCTGCCAGTCCTTCATTACTGACGATCTAGGGCTATCCATTTGAGGATTGTGTTTCTCCTCTATGTTCCTGTGGCATCAGTTTCTCTGGAGGGTTTGGGGACTATCTGATTGAGATATCTTGGTGGTCCAGGGAAGTTTTTATTACCAAACCCCTTTTAATGCTGTGGAGTCTTGTTTTTTTTCTTCAGATTTTGAAGTTAGTCTATCTGAACTTTAGGAAGAAGACATTGATCAGAATGCTCACCCCCAATGTACAGACATAAATTTGACAGACAAAGTACTATTTAGATTAAAGACAGCTATAAATACATGCAAGGCACATGGGTTTAAAAGGTTTGCAGAGAGAGAGGGAGAGAGATAAGTGTCTTACCTTGTAATCTTCAGCCTCACACTGAGGGGAAATGTATTTTTAATGTAATTTTATAGGCCACCGCCCAGCTACTTGAGACCCCATTGGCCCTGTTCCAGTCACGAATCGATGACACTCGATTATGCTGCTTCATTGCATAGATTCATGGGAGATTTTACCTTCGGGATTAAGCTGGTGAGTTTTCGCTGAAAATTGACCGTAACTTCACATTGGCAATGTCCAGCGCATTTTAGGCGCCTTTTTCCGATTACACCCATAGCGGAAGCTCCTGGCCATTCTACATTGTAATATTAAAACATACATTGGCCTGTATTTCAGTCTACTTGCTTTTAATGATTACCAGCTGACAGTTCTGAGAATGTCACCATTTGTAACGTTTCTGACTATAAGGAGCTCTTTACCTCACTCTCCAGTGGGTTATAAAGTAGGAATGAAAACTCACGTAGGAGAGTAGCCTGTCAGAAACATTCAGACAGCAATGTGGCATCGCCACAGATGTAATATGCCATTAAGTCGGTGAAGGTGACAGGCACTATGGAGAGTTAAAAAACAAAAACAAAAATCAATGGCCCTGATTTTACGGGGCCTATGAGCGCGTACGCACAGTGTACACAGTCGCAGGTGCCCCGCAAGTTTCAGCTTGACAGATCATCCGCATGCACAGGAAGTGGACATTCACGAGCTGAGAGTGGGCTATTTGCCCAACTACTGCCCAGCGAATGCCCACAAAACTCTTACGCCCGGTAAAAGCAGGCATAGGGCCTTCTTTTACCCGCGTAATGGTTTAAATAAATATTAAAATAAATTAAAAAAAGCATTTAAACATTCAAAAATCTTTAAAAATTAGTTTAGGTTATTTTTGGCCCTTTTAAAAAAAAAGTTTACATTTATTTTTCAAAAAAATACATTTTTATTTTAATTGTATTTTTATTAATTTTAAACGTGGTGATTATTTTTATTTAGGTTGTGTGGAAGTGTGTTTTTTTTAATGTCATTCCTAATATGATTATGGGGATTCTGTATGTAAATGGATCCCCATAAACATAACCCTTTCTGACTGGTCGGGCCGGCCCACGAGATCCCATAGGACGCTTGCGAGCCGCGTGCACCCCGGGATACGTGGGTCTTTATGCAGGCCTGCAGGCCCAGGACTGCAAGATTCCGAAGATACTGAATTTGGATGATCAGCCATGATCTCATTAAATGGCGGAACAGGCTCGAGGGGCCGAATGGCCTACTCCTGCACCTATCTTCTATGTTTCTATACGGAGGCGCCAGGTCGGTGCGTACCTTTCTTGTGGATCGGAGGCATTCGTCCACGCGAAGCCTCCAACCGCAATTTCAGGTCCAATGTATTTCCCAGTCCTCATGTCGTACACCAGATTAATACAGGAGAAAGTCTTGCTTTTGCCTGACAATCACAACAGAAGGCATATTCAGCAGCGATTGTCAGGGGAATAGGACTGCATTCGTTGCTGGCTTGCACGCTCCTGTCTTATTGTCAAACAGGCATATCTCAAACAGTTTCTTTTATATCCAATTGAATTATATTTTAGCATCTCATCAATAACTTCAGCAGAGACATCACATTTCAGGGCACAATTTATGAAGCCGGAGAAACTGAAACACATGATGGGAGAACACAGAAGGATGAGAAGAGCAGATTCCGTGCAGCAATTTTCAAAACAACACATTGCCAACCCACCCACTATTGCTTCCCCCAACCCTTTCATACAGTCATGGAATTTTATAGACTCAAGTTGTATTTTTGAGAAATCAGATTTACATTTCTAGTCTAGGAGCTTTTGAAATGCTGGCAAAATATGATTTAATATAGCTTTTCATGGTGGGTGGAATAAAACTATGAAAGCTGTAAGATTCTTAATTGTTACAACTCTTGATCAACCTGCTGTCCATTTCTAACATTCTTTTCTTTTTTTTACATTTGATTGTATTTTAGAGCATTTGGTAGAGCACAGATCAATTCCCTTCTTCTCCTTCCTTTCCTCCCCCACCCCCGCATCTGCCATGTTGCATCACGTGATGGGGAAGGGAGGGGAAGGAATTAACGTGACAACCTGGCTCCATCAGCTTATTACACTGAAAGTGGGGCTCCTGCCTCAGTCACCATGACATTCTACTGCTCTGTGTTGTACAAGCAGAATGGAAAACATTCCCCCCCACCTCCCAAACAGTTACATTTGCTTGATCTTTTAAAAAATGCCATTTGATTTGACATTGATGATGGGAATATGGAAAACGATGCCTCAAGGTACTGTGTGAGGGGGGGGCGGGGGCGACACCAATGACACATCAAAATGTAGCGTGTGCTTTTAAAGTTGCTAATTTTTCCAATATTGTCACCACAAGAACAATTAAATGTGACATCATGGGAAGCAGGGCTCAGACTCCCTGAACTCAATCTGCATTCATCTTTCTGAGTGCAAGATGGTAAATGGCAAAGCTAGCATCTCTGCAAACTACACTTCGAAAATGAATGATGACAAAGCATCCCTTTGACGAATAAAAGAGATATACTCTGGCTTGTAGGAGCAACACATTTGTAATAAACATTTGGTATTGCCAAATAAAGTAACAGCACCCTTAAATTAAAAAAAAACTTTATTACAGACAAAAGATATTTATCCAGCATATTTTACACTTAACAAAAACGTATTTCTATACAATAAATTACCTTATATATCAATTTAAGTGTCAGCTTGGCTTAGTGGCAGCAGTCTTGTTTCTGTGCTTCCAAGTCTCTCCCAGAACTTCAGGGTATGTGTCCAATTCTGGGCACCACATTTTGGGAAGGAGGGGGAAGGCTTTGGAGTGGGTACTGTTGTGTCGGTACCTTTCTACCTAGACACAATTTAGGACTCAGAACTCAGAGATTCAAACATGAAGTGCTTTATTGGAAGGAAAGGAAGTTCTGGAAAGTTCCGAACAAAGAGAGCTAAAACTTAACAGAGAACACCCAACCATTTATCTCCTGTGACAGCGCCACCACAGGTGGGAGGAGAACACACAATAGAACACACAATACATAACATTTCCTCCCCTCTTAAATGGAAGGTCCACATTATTCCTCAACAGGTAAGTTACTTTCAATGCACTCAACGAACCTAGGGTAGAGGTAGACTGCCTCAAACCCTGACTTTACCCTGGGGTTTATTCTGCCCCAGTCTTGTGGGTAAGTCACTAAGCCTACAGATCCAAGCGTCTTGGAGGCCGCCGCTCTCTGACAGGATACCGGCGGTCATCGCTGGCTTCCACAGCAGTAGGCATTGACACAGGCCTGGATGGAGAAGGTGCCTGTGTCAGTTGAAAGTCAGGAGTTTGCACAGGTGGAACAGTCTCTTTGACTTCCTGTGTTGGAGAAGAGCACTGTGGCAAAGGATGCTGGTTTGCGGTATCATCCGGAAACAGTTCAGGCCAACCAGCCGTTGGAGCCTCTGTGGCTGTCTCTGCTCCTAGCAACAGTTGATCTGTGTGTCTTCTCCAGACGACGTCCTCAGCAGTCTCAACCGTGTAAGACACAGGGCCCGTCTGCGCGATCACCGTAGCAGGAACCCATTTCGGTCCAGTGTTGTAGTTTCGAGCTAGGACGTGCTCTCTCGGATGAAACCGTCTCTCCTTGGCTCTTTTCTCTCTCTTTTCAACTTGAGCTTGTTGTTGACAATGGACAACCTGTTCTGCCCTTGGAGGTTTGAGTAAGTCAAAACTTGTCCACAACTGCCTCTTCATCATGAGCGAAGCGGGGGAAGTTTTGGTTCTGGCATGCGGCTTGTTCCTGTAGGACAACAGGAAGCTGTTCAGACGTTGGTGGATTGAGCCCTGACCTTGCGATGCTTTCAAGGCATGCTTCAAAGTTTGCACAGACCTTTCTGCCTGGCCGTTAGTAGAGGGATGATAGGGCGCAGACCTGATGTGTTGGACACCATTCACATGCAGGAAGGTTGCAAACTCCTGTGATACAAATTGTGGACCGTTGTCACTTACGAGTTGTTCTGGTGAGCCATAACGGCTGAACATCTCACCAAGTTTCTCAATTGTTTTCTCTGCCGTGGCAGACCTCAATACAGCGCCCTCCGGCCACTTGCTACAAGCGTCCACAACCACCATAAACATCTTCCCTTCGAAAGGACCGGCGAAGTCCACATGTACTCGCTGCCACAATTCTGCAGGCCAATCCCAGGGGTGTAGGGTTGCCAGCTGTGGAACATTCCGGACCCTTTGACATGGGGAACATGTTTTGGCTTTCTCCTCAATATTCCCATCGAGACCTGGCCACCAGAAGTAGCTTCTTGCCATTTCCTTCATCCGAACCATCCCGCTGTGGCCTGTATGAAGTTGTTGCAGTATAGGTTCCCTCAGAGGTGGCGGAATGATGACACGGCGTCCCCAAAGAAGACAACCTGCCTGGACAGAGAGCTCATTTCTTTTTGAAACGTAAGGTTTCAAACTAGGAGAATCTCCTATCGCTCTCCCTCGAATGACATCGTCCATTACCTCAGACAGGACTGGATCGTTGCGGGTGTACCTTCGCACCTGAACTGCAGTGACAGGTGCTCCCTCCACTTGTCTAAAGTAGAAGATGTCTATCTGACGAGGCTCTGGGGGAGTAACAGGCAAGGGTAGCCTCAAGAGACCGTCTGCGTTGCCGTGCAAGTCTGATTTGCGATATTTGATGTCGTATGTGTGTCCTGACAATAGTAAAGCCCACCTTGGCATCCTGCTTGCAGCGAGACAAGAATTCTGGTGTGGGGCCCGAAGATTGAAGTCAATGGATGGTGGTCCCTCAGGAGTGTGAACCTTCTCCCAAACAGGTACTGATGAAATTTTCGAATTCCAAAAACGATTCCCAAGGCCTTGCACTCGATCTGCGCATAGTTACTCTCGGCCTTGTTCAAAGTGTGTGATGCGAAGGCGATAGGTTTCTCTTCACCCGAAGGCATGATGTGGAATATGACTGCTCCCACACCATATGGTGATGCATCACATGCTAGCTGCACGGGTAGCTTTGGGCCGAAGTGTGTCAGGACCTCCGAATTCAGCAATGCTTTCTTTGCTTGGGCGAAAGCTTCGTTGCACAGTTCAGTCCATTTCCATGTTTTGCCTTGACATAGCAACTGATGTAACGGCTTCAGCAATGTTGCTAAGTCTGGAATAAACTTCCCATAGTATTTAAGTAGCCCCAGAAATGAACGTAACTGGCTCACATTCTGGGGTGCTGGGGCCTCCATGATCGCCTTGACCTTTGGCGGTGCCTTATGCAGGCCAGTAGTGTCAATCACATGCCCCAGGTACTCAACTGAAGACTGAAAGAATTCACATTTGTCTTTACGAACTCTGAGTCTGTACTCTTTCAGTCGTTGTAGTGTCGCATCCAAGTTCAGAAGACGATCCTCCTCATTTGTCCCAAGGATGTCGTCCAGGTAGCACTGGACTCCTGGCAGTCCACTCAAAATCTGATCCATTGCCCTTTGGAATAGAGCAGGGGCCGACGTAATTCCAAATGGAAGGCGGCAGTACCTGTATAGCCCCTTGTGTGTCACAATTGTCAGCAGCTCCTTTGATTTGTCATCGACATGCATTTGTAGATAAGCCTGGCATAAGTCTATTTTGCTGAACTTTTGCCCTCCGGCCAGGCCCGTAAAAAGATCATCAATGAGGGGAAGAGGGTACTGTTCCACAGACAGCACCGGGTTAATAGTCACTTTAAAATCCCCACAGATTCGAAAAGATCCATCCTTTTTCAGGACAGGAACAATGGGTGTGGCCCATTTTCTCACGCTCACAGGCTCCAGGACTCCATTCTCGACTAAGGCCTCCAAGTTAGCCTCAACTTTTGGCCTAATTGCATTGGGTACAGGTCGGGCTTTGTGAAGCTTCGGCTTGCTGTCAGGTTTAATGTCCAGTCTCACGCTAATCTTTTTCATGCTCCCAAGTTCCCCATTGAAGAGTTCTGCATGTTTGTTTAACACTACAGTCAGACCTGACTCCCCTTTTGACATCATGCGGACTGCAGGCCAGTCCAGCGTGATTTTCTCTAGCCACGCACGTCCCAGTAGCGATGGGTAATTTCCCTTTACCACATATAGTGGCAGTTTTGCAGTCTGTCCGTTCAATTTAACTGTCACCTCAATGACGCCTCTCATGGCCTCAGGTTCGCCGGTATACGTCTTTCGCACAATGTTTGTTGGCTGAAGGGTAAGATGCTTTAGCATTTTGTTGTAGACAGTGTCTGAAACAAGGGACACAGCCGCGCCTGTGTCCAACTCCATCTGCACTGATTGTCCCTCCACCAGTGGTGACACCCAGTAGCCATTTGAACCACCTGCAACCGTCAGTATGTGCACCTCTTCCTCCTCAGAGGTGTCGCTCCCCTCTGTTTTGCTTGTTCCAACATACTGCACTGAATGAACACTCTTTTTCCTCTCTTGTCCAAATACAGACATTTTGCTTCCATGCTTCCCAGCTCTGTCTGTTCTTTTTTTACCTCTACAGGCGCGTTCAATGTGACCCTTTTTGCCACAATTTCGGCATTCCAGCTCCGTACACCAGCAGTCATTAGCGTGATGGCCCGTTTTCCCACAACGGTAACATGTGCCGTTCCGCGCACCTTTAGGCTCAGACGACACCTTGTGAACTCTCCCTGTTGAACTCAACTGGTGAGCCTCCTTTTCCGCCATCTCCATGGAGACACTAACTTCAATGGCCTTTTCAAGAGTAAGGTTGTCCTCAGTAAGAAGGCGTTTCTGTGTGGCTGCATTTTGCAGACCACACACGAGTCTGTCTCTAATGGTGTCATTCAGCACCTCCTTGAACTCGCAGTGTTCCGACAACCTTTTTAAAGCAGCAATAAACATCGTCACCGATTCCCCCTCCTTTTGATTCCGTTTGTGAAATCTAAATCTCTCAGCAATAACCAGAGGTTTTGGTGAAAAATGTGCTCCAAGAATTTCCACTAGTTGCTTCTATGTTTTAGTTCCTGGTTTATCTGGCTGCACGAGGCTGTGAAGTAAATTGAAAGTCTTCAGCCCGATTACACTCAAAAAGGTAGGCACGACCTTTTCATTTCCCACCGCATTCGCCAATACAAAATAGTCAAAACGTTCCGTATATGCGCTCCATTGCTCCACATTTTCATCAAAATCACTGATGTTTCCTAATATAGTAGCCATCTCACGTTTCAAATTAAATTTTCTGTTTACTCACTGCACCCGTAACGTACGCAGATTCATCCGCTCCTCGTTGCCACTTGTTGTGTCGGTACCTTTCTACCTAGACACAATTTAGGACTCAGAACTCAGAGATTCAAACATGGTGGCATAGTGGTTAGCACTGTTGCCTCACAGCGCCAGGGACCCGGGTTCAAATCCGGCCTCGGGTGACTGTCTGTGTGGAGTTTGCACATTCTCCCCGTGTTTGCGTGGGTTTCCTCCGGGTGCTCCGGTTTCCTCCCACAGTCCAAATATGTGCGGGTTAGGTTGATTAGCCATGATAAAAATTGGCCCTTAGTGTTAGGGGGGATTAAATACGTGGGGTTACGGGGTTACGGGGATAGGGCTTGGGTGGGATGGCTGTCGGTGTAGGGACCGGGTGCTAGGGTTTGGATGATCAGCCATGATCTTGTTGAATGGCGGAGCAGGGCCGAATGGCCTACTCCTGCTCCTAGTTTCTATGTTTCTTAAGTGCTTTATTGGAAGGAAAGGAAGTTCTGGAAAGTTCCGAACAAAGAGAGCTAAAACTTAACAGAGAACACCCAACCATTTATCTCCTGTGACAGCGCCACCACAGGTGGGAGGAGAACACACAATACATAACAGGTACAGGAGTGATTTACTAGAATGGTTCCAGGGATGAGGGATTACAGTTACGTGGATAGACTGGAGAATCTGGGGTTGTTCTCCTTTGAGCAGAGAAGGTTAAGAGGAGATTTGATAGAGGCGTTTAAAATCATGACGGGTTTAATTAGAGTAAATAAGGAGAAACTGCTCCAGTGGTTAGGATTTGGAATGCATTGCCTGATAGGGTGCTGGAAACAGATTCAATAGCAGCCTTCAAAAGGGAATTGGATAAATTCTTGAAGGAGAAAAAATTGCAGGGATATGGGGAAAGAGTGGCGGGGTGGGGGCAGGGTGTGGTGGGACTAACTGGATTGCTCTTCGAAAGAGCCGGTGCAGACTGGATGGGCTGAGTGGCCTCCTAGTGTGCTGTACTGTTCTATGATTTTGTGATAATCTATGCTGACATTTAAGTGCAGTGCTCCATTGCTGTATTGTTGGAGGTGCTGACATTTCAGAGGAGTGCTGCAATATTGGGTTTTACAACTACCTGGCATCTTTCAGTGTCATGGTTTCTGGTGCTATCCCACAAACGTAACAGATTTATTGGGCTCGATTTTAACTGAAGGTGGGGGGTGGCTGAATGGCCAGCACATCTGAGAGTCGTGAAAGAAGCTGTTAAAATTGGCTGGCCCTCATTTACATTTAATAAAAAATCCATCTCCTGCCCAAAGACAGCAGGAATGACATCAGGGCTGGCGGGCGGGAGCGGAGAATTGGGACGGGAGGTGGACGCCACCCGAGAGAACTGTCCCCGGCATAAGGTACGTGCTGGGGGAGGGGGGGGGTGTTGCCGAGCCGATACCAATCGGGGGAGGGAGAGGCAAGGCCGGGGCTGGGGAGACCCAAAAGCTCAATGCGGGGCCCGGCTGTGGGGTAGTGGTGGCGGAGGCGGTGGGGGGGGGGCGGTGGGGGGGAAGGGAGGGGGAGGGTAGTGCGTTGCAGTACTCCTGCTCATCCTGGCCCACAAGGACTCCACGTAAAAGTAACATTTATTAACTTACCAATGGCCTCTCCTGGCCACTCCGGGACTCCCGCCGTGGTTCGGCTGTTGGGGGTTGACCTTCGTGCAGGCCTCCCGAATGCTGAAGTTAAAAATGCCGTTGCGGCGCTAACGATGTCATCAATCTGTGACTTGTAGATTTAAATTAGGCCCCCGCCTGCCTGCAGGAGGAGCCGCAGCTGACTTCAAAGTCGGTGACGATAAAATATCACCGGGCGGGAAAGGTGCGGCCTCGGTAAGTGGAATCAAATGATTTTTAACCCCTCCCACCATGCCATGCCCGCCAGGCAGAGTATGGGGATTAAAATCGACCCCATTGAATTCAATTTCATAACTTGCCATGGAGGCGGATTATGAATTTACAATCTCTGGGTCGCTAGCCTGGTACCAGAGTGATGCGCTATCAATTACTCATAAAAGACGGAGAGTTAGGAGAGTAACTAAAAGGCTTTTATTAACAAAGAACAGAGCATGCCTCTCGTGGTTGACTGGTTTCCAAGAAGGCAGGGGGCTGCAGAGCAGTCACCTTTATACCTGGGCATGTGGGTGGAGCCAGGGGCGGAGCCAGCTGAGGCATGCATAGATACAACAGTGTGCAACAACAACAACAACGGTGAACAACAATAACAGTGGTTTACCACACAGAGTCATCACATTACTGCTCCCTATCTCTGCCTAAATATATTTACTATATAACATTATTCTCTGTATATACTGTTCATGTAACTCATGATTCCTGTTAACGTTCATTTATTTTGTATTTTCTTGGCGAGCCTCGTATATAAAAAGGACAACCTCTGTTGAATTTCTGGGCCTTGCTTTGTGGAGTGCATTAGTGTTTGGTGAGGTTGTTGATCCAGTGAGGTTTGGCACCTGTGTGTTAGCAGTTGGTTAATTGGATATTGTAACACCTTACTGTAACATTAAGGTACTGAGTGTACTGAGTGTAACAATACAAGGCACCTGGAGTAAGAGGAGAAGGTTCTCTGTTTGTGACCAGGATATGTCTTTACAGTGTCAGCTGTGGCTCAGTCGGTGGCACTCTCGCCTCTGAGTCAGAAGGTTGTGAGTTCATAGTCCCACTCCAGGGGCTTGAGTACATAACACGAGGCTGATATTCCAGTGCAGTCCTGAGGGAATGCTGCACTGTCAGAGGTGCTGTCTTTCGGATGAGACGTTTAAACCGAGGCCCCGTCTGCTCTCTCAGGTGGATATAAAAGATCCCATGGCACTATTTCAAAGAAGAGCGGGGGAGTTATTCCCGGCGTCCTGACCAATATTTATCCCTCAACCAACATAAGAAAAACAGATTATCTGGTCATTATCACATTGCTGTTTGTGGGAGCTTGCTGTGCACAAATTGGCTGCTGCATTTTCCACATTACAACAGTGACTACACTTCAAAAGTACTTCATTGGCTGTAAAGCACTTTGAGATGTCCGGTGGTCGTGAAAGGCGCTATATAAATGCAAGTCTTTCTTTCTTACTAATCTCCGCTATGCCTATGTAACCCAGATTCCTTCTGTATCTATTCATGTGCACAGTTTGCCTGCCGCTCTGCACCCATTATTACTATCTTTTTTTTGTTGCTCTTGGGCCCTTCTCTCCTGCCTTCTCCTCTCACTGCCACTCAGTCATGCTGGGGGCTAACCTCACCAACCTCCTTCCCATCCCGTTTACCCCACCCACCGCCACTACCCCCAGCGACTCTGCCAGCAGATCAATCACAGCTCCGTCCAGAATGTCTGTTCACTCATGCCCAAGGCCCTTGCCATCCACAACATATTTATGACTGATTGAATTGTCATCCTGGGGTCCATTTTTATCTGGGCAGTAACCTGATGGGGCAGATCGCCCGCCCTTTATAGAGCCCATTTTCATTCCTTCCAACCCTACTTCCCCAAAACTCTCCCCCAAATCATTTACAACTGCATTTCCAAACTCCCAACGGCTAGCCTTCGGCCTTCCATTCTCCATGATACTTCTGCAGCTGCTGATGTGCTCAACCACCCCACCTTTGGTGCCCTTCTCCCAAGAAAAACCTTTACTTTCTCCCGCCCCCACCAGATTAATGCCCAGTTTGGAAGTGGAACATCTACCTCCCTAGCTTTGACTGAAACTTGGCTCAGGGGTGATATCTTGACCATTACTGAAGTCTTCCCATCTAGCTGTAATTTCTACCACCTGCTTAGCCCAAAATGCTGTGGTGATGCTGTGGCCCTTATCACCAAGTCACACACCTTTGTTTCTCCCTTCTTCTCCTCCATTAAGCATCTCACCTTGCTCCATCCCTCTCACCTCTCCTTTAAAATCCTTAATATCTACCACAAATCCCTGTGTAAATCCCAACCTAAGTTTCTTCCCGAGATATCTTCCCGCCTTTCCTCCCTCAGCCTCTGCACTGAGCGATTCCACATCCTCGATAATTTCAGTCTCCATCTCAGGTTCCCTTGCCCTCTCTCATCTGAATTCACTGCCCTCCTCTGCTCTTTTGTCACTGAATAAGAAAAATAATAAAGAGGTAAAGGACAATGAGATCAGAGTGGATAGCTCCAGTTGCTGAGCTAGCAACAACAACAACAACGACTTGCATTTATATAGCGCCTTTAGCATGGTCAAATGTCCCAAGTTGCTTCACAGGAGCGATTATCAAACAAAATTTGACACCAAGCCACATAAGGACAGGTGACCAAAACCCTGGTCAAAGACATTAAGAGAGAAGGAAAAAGAAAAATCGAAGTGATGAGCGCGGGTCCAGAGCAGCAGCCAAATGCACATGCACAGGCAATGATGGGCTGGATGGCCTCCTTCTATATAATCTCCTACCCAAATTCACACCCATCTCCTCCATCTTGCCATCTCCTGTGGCCCCACTACTCCCATGGTCTCAATCACTGACAAGGCATTCCCCAACCATATCCTTGTATCCCTGATATCCATATACCCCTACCCCTTTCCAACCCCATTTCCTTCTGTGTCCATCACTGGAAAAATAACTCCCCTAAATCATTTACAACTGCACTTTCAAACTACCAACTTCCTAGCCTTTGGCCTCCCCTCACTCCCTCACCCCCATCTTTGATCCCCTTGTCTCCAGCAAAACCTTTCGTCACTCCCATCTTGGTCATTCCCAGTAGTATGGCCCCCATCTTCACTCCCTTAAGTCCGAGGGGTGCAGCCTTAGCACATAACTGGTTTACCCATCCATCACCAGATCTGGCTGGGCCACAACGCGTGCTGCCAGGCCTCACTCACCTCTGCATAAACCACTCATTACTTCAAGATCATCCTGGAGAGCAAAGATAATACATCCTTGGGGGACTCCAGAGGTAACAGTATGGGGGTCGGAAGGGAAGCCATTGCTGGAGATGCTCTCGAACCAAATGAGGGGAGTCCCACTGAGCTGGACAACGGAGGAAATATGTTGGAGGAGGATGCTGTGGTCGACCATGTCGAAGGCTGCAGAGAAGTCAAGGAGAACCGTAAGGGATAATGCACCATGACCACTGTTGCAGAGGATGCATTTTGTGACTTTGATTACGGTTATTTCTGAGGTGAAAACCAGATTGGAGAGTTGCATAAAAGATGGGCATGATTTTGGGAGATGACAACAGGTTCAAGGACTTAGGAGAGGAAAGGGAGGTTGGAGATGGGGTTGTAGTTTGCAGGGACAGAGGGGTTGAGGATGTGTTTTTTGAGGAGGCAGATTACAGCTGCTTTGAAAGCGAGGACAGTATTTGAGGAGAGGAAGCCATTTACAATGTCAGCTAGCACAGGAGCCACAAAAAGAAGTTAGACGGTCAGCGGTTTAGTGTGAATAGGGTGAAGGGAGCAGGAGATGAGCTTGGAGAGGGGAGATAGAAGAGATACTCGAGAAGGATTTGGGATCATGGGTCGGGCAGCAGGGAAGGTTTGGCTTGATGGTCAAGCGGAAGGGGGGAAGAAGCTTAGGAAGGATGCATTGGCCTTGGAGGGAGCGCAGCGTAGATTTACCAGAATGATACCTGGACTCCAAGGGTTAAATTACGAGGAGAGATTATGCAAAATAGGGTTGTATTCTCTGGAATTTAGAAGATTAAGGGTTAATTTGATCAAAATTTTCAAGATATTAAGGGGAACTGATAGGGTAGATAGAGTGAAACTGTTTCTGCTGTTTGGGGATTCGAGGGCTAGGGGACATAGCCTAAAAATTAGAGCCAGGCTTTTCACGAGTGAAGTTCGGAAACACTTCTACACACAAAGGGTGGTAGATGTTTGGAACTCTTCTGCAAACAGCAGTTGATGCGAGGTCGATTGTTAATTTTAAATCTGTGATTGATAGATTTTTGTTAACCAAAGGTATTAAAGGATATGGGACAAAGGAGGGTATATGGAGTTAGATCACAGATCAGCCATGATCTCATTGAATGGCGGAACAGGCTCGAGGGGCTAAAGTGCCTACTCCTGTCCCTATGTTCCTAAGATGATACAGCTGAACAGCTGGTCAGAATTGTGATAAAGAAGTCTAAGAGCTCTTCGCACTTGTACTAAAATATGTGGAAGTTGGCATTTCATTCAGATATATGTTCTGTACTAACAGATAAATAGGTACTCCTGCTGTAGCTTAAGCTAAAAGTTCACGCCTGAGTTTGAGGAGAGGTAGAGGTAGAGAAAAGATCTGTAGGGCTCAAAGTGTCTTTACAGGGTCAAGTTAGAGATTACACCATCTAGATAGATCTTACAGCAATTGTTATGCCATAGGTAGACAACCACCTGACTGGCTCCAAAGAACTAACCCGTAAACAAACAGTCTGATTCCTTCTACCCGATCTCCCTTTCTGAATTTTGAAAAGGTTATGTTAAACATAAGCACAGCGGACACAGTAAACTAATCCTTACCCTTCACAAGGAGCCAGAGTCTTTCATTTCCATGTTGTCGTCAACTGCATGCTACCATTAAAGCTTAATGAAGTATTTTATATTGGCGAGTGCCTAATGTGAATATATTTCCATATATCTGATCGAACTGCCAACTTGGATATCTTTTAATGCTGTGGGCAGCCTTTCTCCATCAGAGATCAATTAATCTTTCATGTGAAGGGACTAAATCTCCATTAGTCAGTGACCTTCACAGCCTTTGGAGAGCTAAAATTGGAACCCAAGGTTACGGTGACAGCGAAGAATAAATTTGCACTAGTGAACTACACGAGCTTTTTTTAATAAAAACAAGAGATTCTGAAAATAGACCGCAGGTTTGAATTTTTTTTTTTTTTTAAAAGGCTAATTTTTTTGATCGTAGCCCCTACATCAAAACTAGCTTCGAGACGGACTGACTGTTTCGTTCATGAAACCTCACCTCGTATTTCTGCGAATGCAGTTTTTTGACATGTAATTTGTAACATCTCCATCACCAGATGGAAAGATGGGAAGTGATATTCAGGACAGATGAAAGGAAATGTTCTGTGACAGATGCTGTCACATCTGAGCGTCTTGTATTTGATGCATGAGCAAGCAACCTTTCACCGCTTACTGGTAAACTAATCCCCATATAATTTTTTTAAAAATGTTATAAGCAGAATGGTAACGTAAGTCAAATTGCCTTTTGGATGAAAGATGAAGCTCCCCCCCCCCCCACAATATTAAAAAGATAACCGAGCCTGCAGAGGAATATAATTACAAATCTGGTCCCGTCTGATGATTTTCTGACATAATTTTACATGTGTTGCTGCGTATTATGTGCAGGCACTCGGCCAGGATATTTGATTATCGACATCTGATGTGCTTCTGTTGCTGAAATATTGCAAATTTGACTACATTTACTGGATGATGACAGGAAAAACGTGTGCAACAATGAAAGTTTCGATTAGATACAGACAAAGAAATATGCAGCTTTCTTGGAAATGAGAGGAGTTGGTTAGAATTACATATCATATAATAATTTACAGCACAGAAACAGGCCAATCAGCCCAATCTAGGCCGGTATTTATATACTCCACACAAGCCTCCTCCCACCTTACTTCATCTCACCCTATCAACAATTAGAGACTGATTAAGTGCATAGACTTACGTACATAGAATATCAGCACAGACACAGGCCATTCGGCCCAACGAGTCTGTGCTGGAGTTTATAATTCACATGAGTCTCCTTCCTCCCATTCCATCTACTGTAAGCGGTTTTTGATCCTAGCCCAATTGCTAGACGGATGGTTCGAATCGCCCCCGCCTTACGAAAGTTCTATACCCGGGAATTATTATTCAGAGTGTAAATGGAATAAGTCACGGACAGGAATGCTTTGGTGAAAAATCGTACTTATATTTATTTGGTCTAACGTACACTGGCTAAAACATGCACTACTAAATGAAATCACTGTCTCTGTGGAGAATAAAATCCAGGTTACAAACAGCATACATACAGTACACAACTGGGGACTATAACAAGCAATAATTTCCTTGTTGCTATGGTGGACTCTAACCCCACCCCTAACAACGAATTACCCAGTCGCATAAACCCCTTCGCCTGGCTGAACCAAACGAAGCTCCCACCCTCGGAATAGCCCAAAAACTTCACTTCTGAGGAAAACCCTGAGCCCTTACACCTCACCCAGCTTGCCTGGGATATCTGGTTACCAGCTTGGGACACTCAGGACCATGCTTACCACCACACACAGTCAGTTTCGATCGCTTCACTCAGCGGCTTCTTCCTCTGGTACTTCTTGTTAGGTCGATCTAGGTGGAGCGAGGGCGAGAGAGAGAGAGAAGGAATGGTGGAAAAGGATCTATCTTTATAGGAGTCTGGCTACCCCTATCTTTCCCACCAATCTTTAAAATCCTTTTGTTTCTAAGCACTCCAGTGCTTAATCAGTGATGGATCATCATCAGACCCATGAGTATTCCGTGATTGGATTAATGGCCCTAAGTCTGGGACATATCTTTCAGTCTTTGTGTTGGGAAAAACTGGCTCCTCTTCGGCTGGCTGAGGCTAGTGGGTTCATTGTTCTGCTTCTCTTCTGAGATGGAGGTGAGAAGTGCTTTTGCATATTAGAGTGGCTTTCTAATAAGTTCAAGTTCAATGGCCCCCTTCCTTTTTCCAGGACTGTCGGGCGAACCCATACATTCTGGATGACTGACAGTTCTTTTGTCACAGCCAACTGCCATGCGTTCTCTGGAGTTTTAACAAACCAGTCCCCCACGCATCTGCACAGGGTGATCCCACTATAGGGAAAACACCCTCAGCCCATAAAGTCCACAAAAATATTCTAGACTGAGTCCATTCTTCAATCAGAGACTTTGCGATCTCTTCACTACCTCATCTCAGCCTTTCAACATATCTTTCTGTTCCCTTTTCTCTCATGTACTCGTCTAGTTTCCTTTTGAAGGCATCTACTCTATTTGCCGCAACCACTCCCTGTGGTCGCGAGTTCCACCTTCTAACCACTCTCTGAATAAAGAAATTTTACTTATTTCCATACTGAATTTATTCGTAACTATCTTGTATTTATGGCCCCTAGTTTTGGATTCTCCCACAAGTGGAAACATGCTCTCCACATCTACCCTGTCCAACAATTTGATAATTTTAAAGACCACTAACAGGTCAGCTCTAAGTCTTCTCTTCTCTAAAGAAAAAAGCCCCAAACTGTTCAATCTTTCCCGATAGCTGTAATCTCTCCATTCTGGTAATCTTAATAGACGCACAGGTTAAGTAAGGATTAAAAAAAAGTAACAGAAATTTGCACGTGGGACAGAACAATGATAGGTGAGCAAAACATTCCCCTGAATGTACGGTTTACATAAAGTCACCTATACTTATAAATGCCTCGCTGTGTGCATTTTGACTTTAAATAGTCGACTATCTCCAAGAATCAAATGGTTAGAGCTTACAAGTGGCTGTACGTAAAAAGGATGGAGATGTCCTGAACTCAATGGTTAAAATTCAGCAGCTTTATTGTTCAGTTGCTCTGAGGGATCAGTGACATGTGACCAAAGACGGATCGAGAGTTTTAGGTCAAGGGTTAGCTTTCTTAGCCAATAACATATGCAGACAGACAGCTTATTTGCTTTTAAGTTTATAGGAAACATAATTATTGCCTTCCCTTTGTAGTAAAGTGGTAGCGCACGGAATGTCGTTCTGAAACAAGAATAAAATGGGAGAGTGTCAGCTACTTCTTTTATTACAACTGTTGCCACTACCTAGGCCACAACTGGACTCCCACCATAAAGCCCCGCTCTAACACAAAAATAAACGGGTAAATATCATCCCGCTAATCGCATTCTAAATCAGTGCCAGATATAAGTATTTAAGATCTTAATATAAGATAATGACTTAATATATGAGTCACTTATGATAGTGAGAGTGTGGATTAGGATGTATGCTAATTAAATTCCTGAACTACGAGTTGATCCAGGCTGTTCATGGACTAAGGAAGGATTATTAGGCTTTTACCTCCTTTCTTCTTATCTCTTATCTCCCGCCTCTCTCTCTCTCTTTAATACACTATTTAAGCCCATAATTTCTCCTCTCCATTCCACAGCTACGCCAGGACTTGATGTGCGGTACATTTGTACTTGCAGTCGAGTTGCTATCCTACTACATTTTATGCTTCCTCAAGTACACAATTCACGAAACATAATTGTTTTTCTTCAGTGAACATGCAAAAGATAGTTGGGGATGGAAAGAGCTGTGGGGTGGGACGGAACATTGTATTTGATAGATGGGGTGGGGGTCTGCTCACGTTGGACCTGAGGTGGAGGGTGGAGGCGGAGTTGTATCTGGTTACCAAGTATAGGAGGAGAGTTTACCTGAGGTTGGGGATGTTCATGAGGCTCTTGGGTGGGGTGGCGGAGTGGTGCATCAAACCAGGTGAGGGATGGTCATTGGGGCAATTGGGAAATGGAATGTGAAGGATTCTCCGTGTGTGGCGTTTTATTGAATTGTTAATTTGTTTATGTGTTCATTACATAATAAATATTGGCCTAAAAATTTGGTTGCTAAGAGGGCGCTAACAGGGTGCAAAGCAACTAGCGCCTGGGCGCGGCGCTGCCAACGCCTCCCGCGAAGTTCAGCGGGAGGTTAGCGGCGGCGGTAACCATTAGCGCCCTGCAGCACTGCGCTGCAGGCGATGATGTCATCACCATGCACAGTGCCCCGCTCGCGCCCCGGCCACAATCTTCGGTAGCGCCCCCTGACTTATCGCCGGACGCTATGTCCAACAGGAACAGGAGGGCCTACCTGCAGTTGGGGCAGCCCGAATTAAAGGGGAGGTGCTGGGCGGCCATTTTTGTTGCTGGCCGCCTGCCAGCACCTGCCCCCTCTGCCGTCCCCGGCCTCCTCTGCAGCCCCCCCCGCGGAGTGCCGGCTGTGCTCCGTGAGCCCGGCACTTCTCTTGAGTGCCGGGCTCTTTTGCCAGCACTCCAATCCCTGGTGGCCCAGCTGGGCCCTGGGTCGCGCTGCGCTAGGCCCCTCCTCTTTAATAAGAGGAGGAAGGCCTGCAGTACCGTGGTGCGACCGCTGCAGCACGTAGCGCTGCAATATTCACTCGCAGCGTCCCAAGAGGGAGGCAGGGCGCTTCCAGTAGCACCCTGCTTTCCTCTTGGGGCGCTACTGGTGAATTTCGGCCATGGGGGCGCTAAAAGTATCACCCCGGCAAAGTTAGTGCTCCAAAGGGGGCGCGACCCAATTTCCCCCCCATTATTTTTAGGGCTATATAGTGGGGTGGGCTACTGTCATACCAGCTGTATCTCAGCGAATTTAACGGGACAGCTCATTCAAAGAGCCAGCACAGACATGATGGGCCGAATGATCTCCTTCTGTGCTCTATGATCCTATGGAGGAAAAATTCAGTTGTTTGCGCCTCCTGTTAGTGCCTTAAGAGGGCGCTAATGGGGCTGTTACATAGTTAAGTTGGGACTACATTGTACAAGTGTACTAACACTCAAATCAAGTGTAGCAGCACTACGATGCTGGGAAAGTAATGCGCAGGCGCCGCACAGGACTTGAAAATATCACCCCGCACCATGCGGCAGGCAGCCATTACAACACGAATAAAACAATAGTTATAATTACAAACTACCGAGTCCAGAGTCGTCTTTACAAAGCACTACGAGCGCTAGAAGACATAACATGGTGGCAGCGGTATAAGTGAGTAAAACTTACGCAAATAAAAACGATATCAGATTGAAGAAAGAAATTTAAAAGTAAACTCTGCAGCGTTGTAACTGTGAATCGTACGGGCAGCTAAAATGATGGCGTCCAATGCATTGACCGCGAATATGCTCCCCATCATGAACTGGGAAGCCGACGATATCGTGGAAGCTTTCCAGAAATTTAAGCAAAAATGCGAGCTTACATTTAAAAGTTTCCTGAAAGGCTCCTCCGATGAGGAAAAAGTCAGCTACATTCTACTGTGGGCGGGAGAAAAAGGTTTAGATCTCTATAACAGCTGGAGTTTATCCGAAGAGGATAAAACGAACCCTACGGAGATTTATGAAAAGTTCAGTAACCATCTCAAGCCTAAATCAAACCACCGCATACACAGGTATAAATTCCAAAGTTTAAAACAGGAACCTGGTGAAACAGCTGACAATTTCCTGACGAGATTAAAAAACGAAGCCAGCAAATGCAAGTTTACGGAACTAGAAGAAAGGCTGGTAGATCAATTAATATGGGGATCAGCACATACAGAAGTGCAAAAAGAACTAATAGGAAAAGAAAAGCTCGGAATATCAGAAGCCATAGATACAGCGAGGGCTCACAAAGCCACAAAACAACAGATGAAAACGCTGAATACTCATATGGCTGCCTCTACCAGGGGGCTGGGGGCAGCCCTCATGCAGGAAGGAAAACCAATAGCTTTCGCATCGAAGGCATTGACATCAGCAGAGACAAGATACGCAAACATTGAAAGAGAGCTATTGGCAGTAGTATACGGATGCGAAAAGTTTCACACCTACTTATACAGAAGAAAATTCGAGGTAGAGAGTGACCATCATCCACTCGAACAAATTTACAAGAAAAACCTAAACAAGGCCCCAGCAAGACTGCAAAGGTTACTGTTAAGACTCCAAAGTTACGACTTCGAATTAAAATACCGGCCAGGGAAAGAAATGGCACTGGCAGATGCATTGTCTCGATTGTCACCACACAAAAAACACGAGATGAAGGGCCTGACAGTAAAAATACACCACCTCGTAAATGTTACTCCCACAAAGCTTAGCCAAATTCAAGAGGAGACTGGTAAAGAAGAGGAGTTGCTACTACTCATGCAACAGGTAATACAGGGGTGGCCGGAGAAGATCCAGCAGGTCCAAAACCAAATCCGACAGTACTGGATGATCAGAGACGACATCTCGGTGGAGGACGGTGTTCTCCTTGCTGGCTCAAGAATCATAATACCAAAAACAATGCAAACGGAACTTCTCCGCTTAATACACCAAGGCCATATGGGGATGGAGAAATGTAAACTAAGAGCCAGATCAGCTGTGTACTGGATAGGCATGTACAAAAGCATAGAACAAATGGTCTCCACATGCTGCATGTGCCAGAAATACCGAAACACACAGCAGAAGGAGGAGATGATTCAAATGGAAGTACCCCCGAGACCATGGCACACGGTCGGAACAGATCTGTTCCTGTGCAACCAGGAGTGGTACATCATAGTAGCAGACTACTACTCAAAATTTCCTTTTGTCAGAAGGATAAACGACATGAGAGCCACGACAATCACAAAAATTGCGAAAAACTTATTCGCAGAACAGGGCATCCCAGAGAAGGTCATCTGCGACAATGGGACACAATTCACCTCCAGCGAATTCAGAGCACTGGCTGGAAAATACGGATTTAAAATAATTACCTCATCCCCACATTACCCAAGGGGACACGGATTTATTGAAAGACAGATCCAAACAGTCAAAAGAGCTCTCATTAAAAGCAAGGAGATGGGAGAAGACCAAGACCTCGCACTTTTGACAATCAGATTGACACCTTTGAGAGCAGACTCGAAATCACCAGCAGAACTACTAAACGGTAGAAAATGCAAAACAACTCTACCAGCAAAGGTATATCCTCCCCAGGACCAAGAGGATGTTCGGCAGAAGCTGATGGAAACACAAGCTACGGGGAGCACACACTATAACAAGCATGCAAAACCACTACCGGAGCTGCTAAATGGGTAATCAGTGCATATACAAGATCCGTTGTTGAGAACATGGAGTCCAGCCAAGGTTATTGGAAAAGCTGATACTCCAAGATCTTACTTGGTAGAGACAGAACCTGGAAACCAATACAGGCGAAACAGGATCCATATCAGACCCTCACCTGAAGCTGTCAAACAGCAGACAACATTAACAGCAGTTAGGGTACCAGACACGGAAAACAATATAACGCCAGAAACAAACACCTCAAATACAACAACTGCAAACATGCACTCTCCAGAGCCAAACACGACAGCACCGGCAACAAGAAAAGAACACACCAAAACACCGCAGAAAGGAATAGTTACAGCCAAGTCCACAAGATGGAGGAGTAACATACAACCACCTGAGCGGTATCGCGAATAATTATAAAGACAATTATAATTCGCACAGAACAGTAAAACAACATGGACAAATATCTGTATATAAATTGAGCAAAGAAAGCTCACGTTCTGTATTTTGTTAACGTTATTCAACTGGAAACATTGTAAAATAGAAAATTGATGTAATTAGTTTTGTTGGGAAAGAGGGATGTTACATAGTTAAGTTGGGACTACATTGTACAAGTGTACTAACACTCAAATCAAGTGTAGCAGCACTACGATGCTGGGAAAGTAGTGCGCAGGCGCCACACAGGACTTGAAAATATCACCCCGCACCATGCGGCAGGCAGCCATTACAACACGAATAAAACAGTAGTTATAATTACAAACTACCAAGTCCAGAGTCGTCTTTACAAAACACTACGAGCGCTAGAAGACATAACAGGGGCGCAAAGCAACTAGCGCCCAGGCGCAGAGATGTTTGCGCCGCTTGCGAAATTAACTGGACATTTTGCGGCGGCACTAAACACTACCGCCACGATCTCCTGCACCGGCAGATTGTGACGTTAGTCGAGTGCGCAATGCCCCGTTAGCACCCTGGACCGGATATTGAGTGGCGCCCCCTGCCTTACCGCCTGCCGCTAGCAACGACAGGTTGAGGGGAGCGTTATGCTGTCAGAAAGGGACTGGGGGAGTGCTGTTTAAAGGCGACCGCTCCCTGCCTTTTTTTGTCGGTGACATTTTTGCACCACGCATTCTGAGAGAGAGAGAGAGACTTCTGGAGCGATTCAACGCTGTGTGAAGGAGTTTTGAGTACTGAGCAGAACTTTGCAGGTTTATTTTGATTTGCCCTTCCTTGCTTCGCCAGCGCTCTGAGGTAGCGCCTCACTTCTCGGCCTTTGCGCCTTAAGACAGGTGTGAAGCGCCTGGTTTAGCGCTCCAATCACCTCCAGGGGCGATAAAAGCCAAGTTTGCTGTCGGAGGCGATAATTAGCGCCAGGCGCTAAACTTTGCGCACGGCCGATAACGGCGCCCCAAACGGGGCGATACTGAATATTTCCCCCTATGAATTTTTATTTTGCTGTAAATGATTGGGTCGAGCATTTTTTGCCTAATGTGACTGGGGAGAAAATTGTAATTGGGAGACTGATTTTGTGTGGGGTGTTTGGTGAATAACAAATGCTTAATTAAAGTAGAAAATAAACAATTAGAAAGGAGAAAACCTGAGACTTAATCCTTTTAACACTGAAGAAGAAGAAAATTGACCGTTTTGATGGAACTGATGCGCATAACACGGCTATGAATGTTATTATAAGGATTTGAGTATTACTTTTCCCATGGGAGTAGCTTTTGACAAACTGATGTATGCAGAATAATGGCGCATGCTGGGAAATGGAGCAACCTGATACACTGACCATTCCATTTTAATTTATTTAATCCTTCTTAACTTATTTAATTATTTTAATTTATCTTATTCTATATATTTATTCAATAATTTATTTTTGCATTAAGTCCTGCTTGCCCATCATCCCTGTTATTTGCTGACCTTCATTGGCTCCTCATTCCCCCAAATTTAAAATCCTCACCCTTACCTTTAAAATCCTCCTCACCGTACCCGATCTCTGCAATCTTCTCCAGCCTTAATTCGTTCCTCTCTGATTCTGGTCTTTTGTGTAGTCCCCCTCTCCCTTTGCTTCACCACTAGTGGCAGGGATTTGGCCTTCATTCACTCAGTCCTACTCTATAGACTTCCCTCCCTAAACCTCTCCACCTCTCCACCTCTGTCCCCGCCTTTAAAAATCTCTCAAAATCCATCCCCTCGACCAAGCCTTGGATCACCCCCTTTAGTCTCTCCTTTCCTGGCTTAACATCCATTTTCCATTTGCTTATTCTGTATAATGCATTGGGATAGTTTTTTTTTACATATAAATGGAGATTGATGTAATAATAATCGAGTATCCTTGATGTAATAATAATCGTCTTGATTTTACATTTTGCGCTGAAAATGGGGGGAAGTATCTGGAAATTGAGTGAACGATTTTAAAACTGAACAATGTGAGAGGCACATTAATGGATGTGTAACTACAGATTCTATCTTCAGCGATGAAGCAGCTTGTTTGTCTCGTTTGCTGAGGAGGACAGTAAGTTAAGGGACTATTCCCCTCTAGAACTACAGCAGGATTTCCATTGGCCTTATCCCTGCTGTCGTTTTGCACACAGCAAGCTCCCACAAACAGCAATGCGATAATGACCAGATCATCTGTTTTTAGGTGTTTGGTCCAGGGATAAATATTGGCCCAGGACACCAGGGAGAACTCCCCTGCTCTTCTTCGAAATAGTATGGTGGGATCCTTTAAGTCCACCTGAGAGGGCAGATGGGGTCTCGGATTTTTAACAACTCATATAAACGACAGCACCTCCGACAATGTAGCACTCCTTCAGTACTGCGCTGAAGTGTCTCTGGAGTGAGACTTGAACCCATAACCTTCTGATTCAGAGGTGAGAGGGCTATTGCCGAGCCACAGCTGGCACTGTTATCATTTTGTGTGCGAGTGCGTTCTCGTAGAAATAAAGGGATAGAGAGAGCACAAAGCATCACAACCATTCTTCTCGCAAAATTATACTTAATTGACATTTCCTCAGAGTTGTGGGTGAAAGTTTGTTTTAACTGAATTTTCAACTTCTCTTTCGCATTCCCTAATATTATTATGCAGAAAGTTCTATAAGTGCAGCCTTGCCGTCAAAGATTACATGCTGAAGGAGAGCTAACCTAATCCAAGCAATTCAGAAGAGGACCAAAATGATTGATTAGGATTACCATCCTCGACGACAGAGCTTGATGCCCGGCTACACGTGCCGGTGAGCAAAATTAGGGCATGTATGAAGAGAGAAGTTAATTTTCCTGCAGGACCTCAAGGTGAGGGATATCAGTCCTGGGGAACAGCAATCTTTTTGGGCTTTTTGAGCTTACCCATTTAATTCCAATTTGTGCCAAATTATAGCCAGTTTTGCACTGTGGACCGCTGCCTGCTAAGAACTGGGCTAACCTGGCCTGACTCATTTCAATTAGGGTAGGAGCCTTACAATGGTCAGAGAAAAGAATCCCCCTTCTCAATCAAATTTGGGTGTGGCCTGGGAGATAAAAAGAATAATGGTTTTGTTGAAGATAACACCAGCAGGGCTCAATCGAAAAAACAAATTGACCATGTGTGGAATTGAGCCACACAGATATGGAAGAAACCAGGTCGAATCTGCAAAATGTGCTGTCAGCTGATCTCAAGTGTGATGGCGCGATGACCTTAGGCACCTTGGGGGAAAAATTCAGTTGGTAGCGCCACCCGTTAGCACCAACAACTAGCGCCCGGGCGCGGCGATATCTGCGCCTCTCGCGAAATTGACCGGACATTTTGCGGCGGCGCTAAACAATACCGCCCGATCTCCTGTGCACGCAGATCTTGACGTCATTCGAGAGTGCAACGCCCTTGGGGCGCCCCGGACCGGAAATTCAGTGGCGCCCCGCTCCTTTCCGCCTGGCGCTACCAACGACAGGTTGACTGGAATGCTTCCCAGTCGCTGTGGGGCTGGGGGGGGGCGCTATTTAAAGGGGGCCTCTTCCTGGCTTTTGTGTGGTAGCCATTTTTGCACCACTCGTTCTGAGAGAGAGAGAGAGGGAGATTTGCAGAGAGACAAAGAGAGAAAGAGAGAGACTTCTGCATTGAGTCAACGCTGTCTGAGGTAGTTTTGGCTTCTGACCATAACTTTGCAGGTACTTTGCTTTTTGACCTTCATAACTTTGATTGCCCAGATACTGTGGGGGCTGCAATGGATGGGAACGTCGTCCTTCTCCATCACATTCGGAGGGCACAGAGATGCAGAGAGAGAGTGGCAATCATGGCCAGATGGAGGAGGGCCAACAGGCCTCGGTACAGGAGACCTTACCCTCCCAGGGTTTTTCGCCAAGTTCCCCTACATTAATATGTCTGCGAAGGCTGCGATTCAGCAAGGAGGTGGTCACTGAGCTCTGCCACCTGCTTCAGCCAGATCTGCAGCCTCAACTGAGGAGCAGGACGTCTCTGTCAGTGGCAGTGAAGATAACAGTGGCTCTCAACTTTTATGCCACCAGCTCATTTCAATCAGCTACTGGGGACATCGCCAATATCTCCCAGTTCGCGGTGCATTGCTGCATCCGTCAGGTAACAAATGCCCTCTTTAAAAGGAGACGAGAGTACATCTCTTTCCCCATGACCCCAGCCAAGCAGCAAGAACGCGCAATGGGCTTTGCGATGATAGTGGGCTTCCCCATGGTGCAGAGCGCCATTGACTGCACGCATGTGGCTTTGCGGGCGCCGCAAGAGAATGCCGAGGATTTCCGCAACCGAAAGGGCTTCCATTCCTTAAACGTTCAGTTGGTCTGTGACCACAGACAGCTGATACTCGCTGTCAATGCCCACTTTCCAGGCAGCAGCCACGATGCCTTCATCCTGCGCCAGACTTCTGTGGCAGACCTTTTCCAGGCACTGCATCACCCAGGAGGTTGGCTTCTCGGGGACAAGGGATATCCTCTGTGCACCTGGCTGATGACACCGCTCCGTTCGCCCAGCACCCCTGCTGAGCTACGATACAATGAGAGCCATCAAGCTACCAGGAACATCGTTGAGCACACAATCGCTGTGCTCAAGCAACGGTTCCGCTGTCTGGACCATTCTGGAGGAGCCCTGCAGTACTCGCCTGAGCGAGTCTCCCACTTCGTTGTTGTGTGCTGCATGCTGCATAACCTTGCAATCCTCAGGACCCAGCCAATGCCACCAGACATTGGAGCACCAGCAGAGGAGGAGGAGGAGGAGGAGGAGGAGGAGGGGGGAGATGAGGAGGATGATCATCAGCAGCACCAAGGCGGGAGGGATGCACAAAGTGGAAGGGCTGTCCGTCAAAGGCTCATAGCAAGTCGCTTCTATGCCCCCTCTGAGGAAATGGCTTCTGCCATTCCAACAACCTGAATGAAACCATCCCGCAACCCCTAAGCCGGTCAAGGCAACAATGAGTGCAAAGACCAAACATGCACATTTTGAATACAGACACTTCTTTATTTCACAAACTGTGTCTCATTTCCGCATGACAAAGTAATAGAAAGAAACACAAAAAAAAGCAGTCATTCACATAACTGGCTCTCACAACCTGGAGACAATGTCCAAAACAGTAACAAAAATTTGACCACGAATCTCGGCCTTCAATAAAACAATGAAAAACATTTTGCCACACCTCCTACTTTTTGCCCTTCGAGGGTGATCTGCTTCCCTTGCGAAATTGCCCCCTTCCCACCCTGCAGCTCCTCCGTAATGGGACCCCAGTGGCTGGAGCAAGGCTGGGGGATGGCTGCTGAGTGTCAGAAACTGAGACTGCAGATGCCCTTGAGGGACGGCCTGGACCAGCTCTGGGCCTGGAGGGCCCGGCTGCTGACTGCTCCAACTCTGCATGGGCGGCAGCAGTCTGTCCTACAGGTGGTGGCAGCTGCAGTGGAGAAGTGCCAGTGGTGGCAGCAGGAATGCTGTCATCCTGAGAGAGGACAGCAACTCCCTGCTCGACTGACACACTGGCACTCCCACGGGGCAGCACTTCAGCATCCGGAGCAATCTGATGGAGCACAGATTGCTGGCCTGCTGCGGCGCGGTGAGAGCCCCGGGGAAATCTGCCCGATCCAGTGAGGGTGACATCAGTTAGTGCTCGCGTGGCCTCAGTCTGCGTCTGCATGAGACCAGCCACTGACTGCATTGCAGCACTTAGCATTTGCGTGGCAGCCACCTGTGCTACAGCGAAGTGCTCCACACTCCTTGCCAGTGATTCAATGGATTCGGGCATCCTTGCCACTGCAGCCATGACCTCATTGTGCCTTTGCTCCGCCTGGGTGCTCATTTCAGCGAGGACCCGCTCCTCGTCTGCGTTCAGTGCAGCAGGACTCGAGGCCATACTCTCCCTCTGGGGAGAAGGCCCCCTAGCTTCCCTACCCCCCTCGCATTGCTGCAGCCCACTGGGTCCTGGAGCTTCACCCTCATCAGACCATTCCCCCCTGCTCCCCTCCAGGGAAGGTGTGTCCCCAGTATGGGCATGGGCTGCTTCGGTAGAGGGTGGCGCTGATGGTCCGGCTTCCTCTTCCTCCTCGCCTTCAGCTTCACTCTCACTGGCAGCTTGAGGGCCCGTCTCCTCACCTGGTGAATCACCATCTGAAAGCAGGGAGGTACAAGAGTGGCTTTAGCGTGAGGACAGGGTGGCAGCAAGGGAGGCATGAGTTCAGCGATTTAGTGATTTGGATTGAAAGTGTCAAAGGCTGCTGTTGTGAGGAACAAGTGGAAGGAGAGAGGACAAAAAGGTGATGACCTTACCATTGCTGTCCAGAACGGGGTCGGCATTTCCAGTGGCGACGGGACCAATCACCCGGCTTGCCATAATCCTGTGGACGTGCTGCTCAAGATCGCTGAGGGGTTGAAGGTGAGGCCGCCCTCCACCGGTCCGTTGCTGCTGTCTCCTATTATGAGACAGCTTGGCCTGCAAGAAAAAGGACGGCATCTGAGTAAATATGCAGCCATGATCTTGCCTGAAATGCCTCCCATGGTTGAATAGCCCTCACTGTATGCAACCATGATCTTGCCTGAAATGCCTCCCATGGTTGAATAGCCCTTACTGTATGCAAAGTGTGGGATGTGCATGTGTGTTTGATGAAAGGGCCATAGGTGTTGGATGAGTGTTGGGCATTGGGGCTTTCAAGACCCTCTGGCCATAAAGTGAGGTTGAGATGGAGGGATGGAGAGGTTTTGAAAAAAAGGCACTCACCCTGACGACCCGAGTGAGCTCATTGAACTTTTTCCTACATTGGAGATGGGTCCTAGGCACCATGCTGCTTGAGGACACTCTCTGAGCCACCTCCCTCCACACTTTTCTGTACTCGCGTGGCAAAGGCCTCCTGCCACTCTCTGGGTACAGAATGTATCCTCTGCACTCCACCCCACGAACCAGAGCCTCCAAAGCCCACTCGCAGAAGCGCTGTGCTCGCTCCCTGGCCCTTTCCATAGTGTCTGGCTGCTAGATTTAGCCACAGGTCTGTCCAGGTCGAGATTCAAGGCTCCACTGAGCAGGGTGCGCCTGCAGAGCAAGATCAACCCTCCCCTTTAAGAACTGACCGGCGCCAGTGTGTCTGTGTTCAATCGCTAACTGACAGCACCTGCGCTGCGCCCGCCCTCTGAGGTAGCGCCTCGCTCCTTGGCCTTAGCGCCTTAAGAGAGTTGTGTAGCGCCTGATTTAGCGCTCCAATCACCTCCAGGGCCGATAAAAGCCAAGTTTGCTGTCGGAGGCGATAATTAGCGTCAGGCGCTAAGCTTTGCACCCGGCCGATAATTGCACCCCAAATGGGGCGATACCGAATTTCTCCCCCCTTGTGTTATTGAGGAGAAAAATCAGTTAGGGTTTGCACTTCTGATCACTACTCAGTGACTCCTGCTGAAAAGTGGATCTCAGGTGAGGAGAGGACACAAGCGTAATACCCTCCACAGTTGAATGGTCTGCTGACAATCACTGTGCACACTCACATGTAAAACAGAGGCCCTTCACGGCCCCTAGAACCATACTCCAGCAACATAAAGAAAGACTTGTATATATATATATAGCGCCTTTCACCACCACCGGATGTCCCAAAGCACTTTACAGCCAATGAAGTACTTTTTGAAATGTAGTCAACACAGCAGCCAATTTGCACACAGCAAGCTCCCACAAACAGCAATGTGATAATGGCCAGATAATCTGTATTAGTGATGTTGTTGGGGAATAAATATTGGCCAGGACACCGGGGATAACTCCCCTGCTCTTCTTCGATACAGTGCCATGGGATCTTTTACATCCACCTGAGGGGGCAGACAGGGCCTCGGTTTAACATCTCATCTGAAAGACGGCACCTCCGACAGTGCAGCACTGGAGTTTCAATCTAGATTTTTGTGCTAAAGTCTCTGGAGTGGGACTATGAATCCAGAACCTTCTGACTCAGAGGCAAGAGTGCTACCAACTGAGCCACGACTGACACTTCAGCACCTGCAGGACTGTAGGGGAGAAAATGGAAGAAAAAGGGAGTCACATGCAGGTAAGAAAAAAACATAACATACAAGATTTTAAGACTTGGTACATTGTGCAAATATATTATCAAATCTTGAAAACTTACTGATATTTTTTCCTGACGTTTGATCCTAATAAATTTAAAGGATCAGATGATTGTATCTGGAGAGTGCATACACTTCTGATATAATAGCGTTATTAGTGATGGAATTTCCCATTCGTAAATTAAATGCTGCTCCCTTCCACTAATCAAACTTGAAGATAACTTGGTGGCTTGATCAGTTGGTAGTGAGGGTATGATAGTGTAATGGTCTTGGTACTGCCCTAGCAGCTGAGAGGTCGCTCATATCCTGAGTACCAAAAATCCTCTCATTAAGCCCCACTCCAGAACTTGCGATCAGAAATGTCACCCTAGCACCGAGAGAGTGGTGTATTTCCAAGGTGCTGCCCTTCAGATGAGAAAGAAATTGAAGCTCGGTTTGATCTGCCAGCTCAGGCTTAAAGATGCCATGACGTTATTTGAAGAAGAGCAAAGAGCGCTCAACATTTCTCCCTCACCCAACACCATTAAAAATAGATTAACTGGTCATTCGTTTCATTTGTGGGATCTTACTGTGTGCAAAATGGCTGTCGTATTTACCTATATAACAGCTCCCACTGCATTTTGAAGTAATTCATTATACACTGGAAATTCCTGTTGGCGTAATTGCTTATGCCATGGGAATTTTGTGGGTGAGGAGCAAACTTGCGAGTTCTTGAATGCACCCACCCATCATAGCGCTTAAAATTGTCGCAGTGCTCCTCAGTGGTCGAGAGGGTTTCTTGCACAGAATGTGCATTATATGAGGTTAGCATGCAAATGTGGCCATTGAAGGGGCACTTTGATGTGTTTCCACTTTCAGCGTGCAGCCTCGCCCACTGGGAGCTCATGTGGCGAACATGCACCCAAATTCCCAATATGCACTCTCGTCAAGTAAAGCTCTGCACTGGGAACACGAAAAACTCTACAAATCGCCCCATTCAAGTATTTGCCTGCAATATATGAAATGGTCAATAGAGGTCAGCTTGGTGCTTGTATGCTGGGAATGAAAAGGCAATTGCTGTATACTTGAGATGGAACATTAAATAACTTTGTCAGACTCAGCTGGTTGCTCCCTATTTTGATTTAATGGACACATCATACGAAAGAGATGGAGAGCAATCTGAATGTTCCCAGCCAACAACTTCATCACTTTCACCCCGGACTGACAGCAGCAACAAGCAAGGACAAAACAATTCTACCGGACATGCTGACTTTCTCAGAGTCTGAGGAAGGGTGTTCTTGCCATGGAAGGAGTGCAGCGAAGATTCACCAGACTGATACCTGGGATGGCAGGAATGACGTATGAGGAGAGATTGGGTCGATTGGGCTTATATTCGCTGGAGTTTAGAAGAATGAGAGGGGATCTCATTGAAACTTATAAAATTCTAACAGGACTAGACAGACTAGATGCAGGAAGGATGTTCCCGATGGCGGGGAGTCCAGAACCAGGGGTCGCAGTCTAAAGATAAGGGGTAAGCCATTTAGGACAGAGATGAGGAGGAATTTCTTTACCCAGAGAGTGGTGAACCTGTGGAATTCTCTACCACAGAAGGCAGTTGAGGCCAATTCATTAAATATATTCAAGAAGGAGTTAGATATATTTCTTAAGGCTAAAGGGATCAAGGGTTATGGGGAGAAGGCAGGGACAGGGTACTGAATTTGGATGATCAGCCATGATCTCATTAAATGGCGGAGCAGGCTCGAGGGGCCGAATGGCCTACTCCTGCTCCTATCTTCTATGTTTCTATGAGTCAAGACTGCACCTATGTTGCCATTCGAGCCCCTGGGTACCAGGCTGCACTCTATATGACTCCCTCAGTTCTGCATTGAAGTTTATGTTCTCAAGTCCAGGAGTGGGGCTTAATAAAAAGATTTTTGGTTCACAGGATGTGAACGACCTTTAGGTTGTTAGTCTAGTACCATAGCCCCGCATCCCCACTACCAACTGAGCCAGGCTGACCAGTGATGTTCTAGTTCAATCAGTGAAGGGGAACAGCATTTAATTTAGAAATGTGAAATGCCATCATTATTAACTATTATATCAGAAAACTATGCACTCTCCATATACAGTCATTGTTGTCATCCTCCAGCCCTGCAACCCTTTGAGATCTCTGCGTTCCTCCAATTCTGGCCTCTTGCGCATCTCCAATTTTAATCGCTCCGCCATTGGCAGCCGTGCCTTCAGCTGCCTAGGCCTGAATCTCTGGAATTCCCTCCCTAAACCTCTCCACCTCTCTACCTGTCTCGCCTCCTTTAAAACGCTCCTTAAAACCTACCTGTTTGACCAAGTTTTTGATCACCTGTCCTAATATCTCCTTATTTGGTTCGCTATCAAATTTTGTCTGATAACACTCCTGTGAAGCGTATTGGGATGTTTTACTACATTAAAGGTGCGATATAAATGCAGTTGTTGCTGTTTTATCTCCGTGACCTCTGTGTGAGGTTATGTGCCCTTTAGGACAGACTGATAGGGTGTTACCTATTTCCGCAGAAGTTCTCACAGTGCTTTTACTTTAAGGCTTTCATCTGTGACATTCTCATTTGAAAGGGAATGAACAGTGGAATGTTGCCCGAGACCTCCCTGGGTTAGTCAATTCAATTCAATTCAATTCAAATCGCTTTATTGGCATGATAAGGTACATCTTATGTTGCCAAAGCATCAAAATACATTTATGGTTGAACACATAAACGCAGTTCTATTCATACAGTGTATAAACAGGTATATCCCTGAGTGTATAAATATACATTCGCATTATTTATATATACTCTTTTCTTAGGTTCACTGCCAGGGCCTTTCATGTGAGGAAGTTGCATCCTGGACTGTGGTGGCTGACTGGAGTTAAGCTCTGCCTATACGGCAGTTGTGCAGAACACAGCTGCAATAAGCCTCATGCTACAACCAGGATTATTATCAAACATACCATTGGGATCTTCAAATAGGGCTTTGCATGTCGACACCGATCATGGGAGCCATGCAGTACCCACCCTCCTCCAGTTTGCATAATAACCGTCGTCTGCTGCACACTCCATAACTTCACCTTGAAAAGAGGAGTCAGCATGCACCTTGCTGAGCAGGTTGGCAGTGCAATGGCAGCAAATGAGGGTGAAAATGTCAATGAGGAATTAGCTGAGACCAGCGATGCAGCAAGGATAACTGTTGTCCCAAGCACTGATTACAGATGCCTTTTAAAGAGTGTCACAGCTGCACCATTTCTTAAAGGGCAAAGCAAACCTGCTAAGTAACCATGTCCAAACCACCTTGACATTAGCTCTCAGTCACCATCAATCATCATTTTAGAAGTGTAGCTCCTTCTGTATTGTAGCAAATGACAAATAAATACCCAGGACTTACCTCAAGTACAGGGCTTTTGTTTCCCCATTACTTAGTGTGTGAATGTTGGCATTTTTGAGTTGGTGCAGTGCTGCTTCTCTGTGTCAGCTGTGGTTCAGTTGGTAGCACATTTGCCTGTGAGTCAGAAGGCTGTGGGTTCAAGTCCCACTCCAGAAACTTGTGCACATAAAGCTAAGCTAACACTGTTAGGGGTGCCGTCTTTCGGATGAGATGTTAAACTGAGGCTCTGTCTGCTCTCTCAGGTGGATGTAAAAGATCCCATAGCACTGCTTCAAAGAAGATCAGGGGATATATCCCTGGTGTCCTGACCAATATTTATTCCTCAATCCCCATAATAAAAACAGATTATCTGGTTGTTATCACATTGCTGTGTACAAATTGGCTGCCATATTTCCCACATTACAACAGTGACTGCACTCCAAAAGTATTATATTGGCTGTAAAGTGCTTTGAGATGTCCAGTGGTTGTGAAAGGTGCTATATAAATGCAAGTCTGTGGCAGAACCACTGAATGACTCTGGCTAACTGTATATAATTCTCTTTAACGATGTCCTAACACCGGCCTAAACCTGTACCATTGTGTTAGGCATTACAGTGTTTTGTATATAGAGTTTGCATGTACGGGGCGTGGCCCCTTTAAGAGCGCGGGCAAACGCGATGACGTCACATCGCAAACCACGGGACTGCCCAGGCTGTCCTTGTGGCATCTCCGTTGAGTAAAGACCTGTTTGATTGTTCTCTTGTGTCGATCTCCGTTATTCGTAGGAATTCGTTAATTCCTACATTGGTGACCCCGTTTTTGTGAACGTTTTCACAAAAGAAGAGCACAGCATGGAAGCAAACGCTGTTTCGCTAAAGCTACCGCAGTTCTGGGAGCAGCAAGCGCCCTCGTGGTTTATTCAGGTCGAGGCCCAGTTCGTCCTGAGGAACATCGATGCGGATCAGACCAAGTATCTTTACGTGGTCTCCGCACTCGACAGCTCTACCGCCTCTCAGATCGTCAGCCTCCTCGAAAACCCCCCAATGGAGTGCAAGTATGAAACCTTCAAAGCGCGGTTACTGCAGGTTTTCGGGCTCACAAAATCGGAGCGCGCCCGTCGATTACTCGCTATGCCCGGGCTCGGGGACTCCAAGCCTTCAGAGTTGATGAGCCAAATGCTCACACTCCTGGGCTCAGAACGGGAATGTTTCCTATTCCGCAAGATTTTCCTCAGCCAACTGCCTGAACAGGTACAAGCTGCCCTGGCCAGATCTGAAACTGAAGACTGCGCAACACTCGCTGCGGAGGCTGACAAAATTTTCGCTGTAACTCAGTAGTACTGCGCTGCCACGAGGCACCCATCCCCCGCAGACGCCACCCCAGCTCGTCAGCCTGCTGGGCTGTGTTTCTACCATGCGCAGTTCGGCACGAAGGCGAGGCGTTGCCGCCCTCCCTGCAGTTTTCACCAAAAAAAACAACTGACACTGCGACCACCGAGGAACGGGTCTAACGGGCACCCCGCGGCCGCGATGGCGATCGGCAATGCGGGAAAGTTGCTGTTCATCACTGATACTCTCTCCGGTCATCATTTTCTGTGCGACACCGGCGCGCAGTGCAGCATTTTACCCGCGTCTGCCCTCGATGTGCAGACGGGGAATCATGGCCCCACCCTTGAAGCGGCCAATGGCGGAACAATTCGGACCTTCGGCAGACGGTGAGTGGAGTTGTGCCTCGGGAGGCAACGTTTTCACTGGGAGTTTGTTACGGCCAAAGTTTCCCAGCCCCTCCTCGGCGCAGATTTCCTGTGCACCAACAGCCTCCTGGTCGATGTTAGGAACCGGCGGCTGATCAACGCAGCAACTTTTAATTCTCTTCCGTGTTACCGCAGTAACACTACATCACGCACCATCTCCTGTGCGTTCCCGACTCCTGATGAGTTCGCTCGCCTGCTCAGCGAATTCCCCGACCTGACAAGACCCACGTTCTCCTCCACAGCCACGAAACATGGTGTGGAACACCACATCACCACCAACGGCCCCCCGGTCTACGCGCGGGCCCGGCGCCTGAAACCTGGCAAGCTGGCGGTCGCAAAGGCGGAGTTCGCAACCATGGAACGGTTAGGGATTATTCGCCGGTCGAATAGTCCCTGGTCTTCACCCCTCCATATCGTCCCGAAGCCTGGCGGCGGATGGCGGCCATGCGGCGACTATCGACTGTTGTGTCCGTGTGTTAATAGAGACACTGAAGACAGGAGTTGGCTTCACAGGTGTTTACTGAACAAAGTCTGGAGGGGAACTAACTGATACAACACAATATACAGGCTTATATAGCCCGAGTGGCCATTACCGGCATTACAGTACACAGGGGGCTCTTAAAGGCACATACACTACAATTCCTCCCCTTTTAGCCAACCAGTACATAATATTTTAAGTAATCATTAATTACATGTTACAAGAAAAATAATCTACACATTGCTGCAGTTAATCAATTATAAGTCAGTCTCTCTGGAGGCTTCATGACTCGGTCCGGATAACGCCTCGGTGGTGTAGTAGTTTCTGGTGGTGTAGTAGGTTCTTTTGGCAAGGCTGATTTGGCTTGAATGCCAGTGTCGGGTTCATCTGGTTCCAGTATCACCGGATCGGAGGTAGATACTATGGGTATCTCTACTTCATCATTAGGCGTATAGAGTTGTGCTGTAGGTTGTCCCTTTTCGGATGACTCCATGATTTGGTCAGCATGGTGCCTTATTATGCTTTCTCCGATGTCCACGGTATACATCAGCGGTCCTAGTCGTGTGCAGATAGTTCCAGGCTGCCATTTCTCGGTACGGTAGTCCCGGGCCAAAACTTGTTGACCTATCTGGAAGGTTCTAGTTGGCCTTTCATTCATGCCTTGAAACTGCCGGTTCTCCACGTCCCTTCTGATGTTTGGCTTGATCAAATTCAGCCGGCATCTTAGGCTTCTATTGAAGAACATCATGGCGGGAGTTTGGTTTGTAACCATATGTGTTGCATTCCTGTATGCAAACAAGAAGTTATCCACCTTATGCTGAAGTTTTATGTCTTCATTACCCATGGCCTTTATGGCCTTCTTGAAGGTCTGGACAAACCTTTCAGCCAATCCATTGGTGGCGGGATGGTATGGGGCGGACGTGTAGTGCTTAACCCCATTGTTTTTTAAGAACTTCCTGAATTCTTCGGACACAAATTGCGGTCCATTATCAGAACAGATCTGTTCAGGCAGCCCATTCCTGGCAAATATGGCCCTTAATACTGTGTTGGTTTTTTCCGTGGTGGTGGAGGACATCTTTATTACCTCCAGCCACTTGGAGTGTGCCTCAACCGCAATTAAGAACATTGAGTCCATAAATGGACCAGCAAAGTCGATGTGTACCCTTTGCCAGGGAGATGAGGGTCACTCCCATGGATGTAGAGGGGCTTGTGGTGGAGCGTTTTGGACCTTCTGGCATCCTAGGCAGCTCTTGGTCATTTCTTCGATGTCTCCATCGATACCTGGCCACCATACAAACGCCCTGGCTAGGTTCTTCATTTTCACTCCACCCAGATGCCCCTCGTGAAGCTCCTTTAGAACTTTATCCTGGAGTTTGGGTGGAATCACCACTCTGGATCCACACATCAAGGTTCCTTGGCACACTGACAGCTGTTTTCTTCTTTGCGAGAATGCTGGCAACAGTGGTTCGCCATGTGCTGGCCATCCCTTCACTGTTAAATCGTAGACTCGTGAGAGAGTCGGGTCATTTCTAGTTTCCCTTTCAATGGCAGAATTTGTTACTGGTAGACATTCGACTATGATAGAGTGGAAAATCTCCACTGGGTCTACGGTAGGTGCCTCTTCTACCGTTGGCAACGGTAGGTGCGATAAACCGTCAGCATTCCCATGCTGTTTGGTCCTTTGTATTCTATGTTATATTGGTGTGCCCCTAGAAAAAGGGACCACCTCTGTAGCCTTTGCGCTGTCATAATGGGAACACCCTTTTTAGGGTTGAATATGGAGATGAGGGGTTGATGGTCAGTCAACAAGGTAAATTTTTGTCCGTGTAGGTAATGGTTGAATTTCTTCACTCCCCATACCAGGCTGAGTGCTTCCATGTCGATTTGGGCATAGTTACGCTCAGCTGAGTTCAATGAGCGTGACGCAAAAGCTATCGGCCGTTCCGAGCCATCAGGGAATTTATGCGATAATACTGCTCCTACACCGTAAGGGGATGCATCGCACGCCAGTCTGATTGGCAGTGATGGGTTGTAATGAGCCAAAAGTTCTTTGGACGTGATTAAGTCTTTGCATTTATGGAAGGCACATTTACAGTCTTCGCTCCATTTCCAAATTACTCCTGTTTGTAGCAATTCATTAAGAGGGTGCAGAAGAGTTGATAAGTTCGGTAAAAATTTATGATAGTAATTTATTAATCCCAGGAACGACCTTAATTGTGAAACATTTTCAGGTGCAGGGGCTTTTATGACCACTTCAATTTTTTCAGGTGACTTATGCAACCCTTCCTTATTAATTATGTGGCCACAATATGATATTTGATTTTGGAAAAATTCGCACTGGGGCGATTTGCTCATAGGCCCCGTTCTCTCAGCCTAGTGAGCACCTGCTCCAAATTGGCAAGGTGCTTGTTGTCATTTTCTCCTGTTACAAGGATGTCGTCTAGGTAGCATTGAGTTCCCGGAATCCCTTGGAGGACTTGCTCCATAGCTCTTTGCCAGATAGCTGGAGCGGATGCTACTCCGAAAACCAGTCGATTGTACTGGTACAGGCCTTTGTGTGTATTTATCGTGAGATACTTTTTAGAGGCCTCTTCAACCTCCATCTGTAGATATGCCTGTGCCAAGTCAATTTTGGTGAAACGTTTCCCTCCGGATAGTGAGGCGAAAATATCTTCTATCCTCTGAAGAGGATACTGTACCGTGTGAAGGACCGGGTTTACAGTCACCTTGAAGTCTCCACAGATGCGAATTTTTCTCTGTTCTTCAGATTTATCATTATTCAACGTTTTCTTCATGACCTGGACGATGGGTGTTGCCCAATCGCTCCAATCTATTTTGGATAATACGCCTGCCTTTTCCAAATTCTCCAGCTCTGCCTCGACTGCTGGACGAATTGCGTATGGCACCGGTCTTGCCTTAAAAAACTTGGGAATTGCCGCATCTTCCACTTTTATTGAGGCGGTGATGCCTTTCAAGGTTCCTAGTTTCTCTTGAAACACTTCTTTGGCGTTGGCCAAGATGTCTTTTAATCGTTCAGGTATGACGTCATCATTTTTTTCCTTACTGGTCACCGTCAGTGCCTGAATGGAGTGCCAGTCTAAACATATTTTCCTGATCCATTCACGTCCCAACAGCGGTGGACCACCATCTTGTAGAACGTATAAATACAACTTTTGTATTTCCTTGCCGTTGTATACAACAGGCACCCTTATTTTTCCTTTGGGGTATACTTTCTGCCCCATATATGTTTTCAAGATAATGGATGTGTCTTTTAAAGGTATATGCGGAAATAGCCGCTCGTAATCCCGTCGATTTATGACGGTCAGAGCTGATCCTGTATCTAGCTCCATTTTAACTGGGGAACCTGCTATCGTGAGGGTAACCCAAATGGTCTGGTAATCTTCTTTGGCAATTACATTATGTAATTTGAGACAGCTTAGTCTCTTGTTTTCGGAGTCGCTATCGCTCTTCTGGTCTTCGGAGCTACTGTCCGTCATCATTTGTACCTTTCTGTACTTTTCTTTATTGATTTTTTTTTTCCTGTCTGTGGATTTTTTTTGTCCAGACCGGCATACTCATGCAATGTGTCCAATCTTTCCGCATTGCCTGCATGCTTTGTCCTTGAACCAGCAGTCCCTCTGGTCATGGGTGGATCTGCCGCAGCGATAACATCTCTCGAAACCCTGTGTCATTTCATGGGTGCCGAAGTCCTGTGTCTTTTGTTGTATCTCTGCAGCTCCTCTTGCGGTTGCTTCGTATGATACAGCCATACTGAAAGCCTTGTCCAGTGTTAAATCTTTCTCAGAAAGCAGCCTTTTCTGTGTTCCTTCACTTAGGAGACCGCAGACGAATTTGTCTCGAAGATAATCTGCTAGTCCTGCCCCGAATTGGCAGTGCTTTGATAGCTTTCTTAATTCGGTGAGGTAATCAGCATTACTTTCATTCTTGTGTTGATTCCTCTTGAAGAATTTGAATCGTTCCGCTATCAGCAGCGGTGTTGGGTTTAAGTGCTCCTGTAGGGTATCAACAATTTCTTTAAAATTCTTGTCCTTTGGTTTGGCTGGAGTGATTAAGTTTCGTAACAGCCCATATGTCTTTGCACCCATTAGATTTAGAAGTACTGACGCTTTTTTTTCATTTTCTATTCCATTTGCGGTGCAATATACCTCCACTCTTTCCACATATGTGGTCCAATCCTCTATATCGTTATCAAAAGCATCAATAATGCCAGCCTTAGGCATCCTGGAAAAAAAAATGGCGCTTCCCGCGCTTTTCTTTCTTTTCTGCAGAAAAGATATGGCGCTTCCCGCGCTTCCCCGCCGCTGCTGCCGATGACAACACTGTTTTCCGCGGGTTTCCCTTCTTTTTATTTATTTATTTACAGGTGTAGACTTATTTCTGCCGGACTCTCTCTGCTAGGTCTGAACGCCGACCTGCTTGCAGCGCCGGCCGTCTCCCGAGTGCTCCCTCCCCGTCTGTTACTGCTTGCCTCCGCCTTCGCTGCTTGGCCTCGCTGCAGAGCCAGCCGCTGGAGCCCCAGCCTGACGCCCAGGAAGGATTATTGCAGTACCTGCCACCAGCTTGGCTAGCTGGTGAAACCACAGCTTTTTCTTTTTCTTGCATTTCTTCGACTTTGGACGCCAGAGGAATCGATGTCCTTGAGGTGCTGCTGAATTGCAGGTAAGTCCGTTTCCAATTCGTCGCCACTGTTGTGTCCGTGTGTTAATAGAGACACTGAAGACAGGAGTTGGTTTCACAGGTGTTTACTGAACAAAGTCTGGAGGGGAACTAACTGATACAACACAATGTACAGGCTTATATAGCCCGAGTGGCCATTACCAGCATTACAGTACACAGGGGGCTCTTAAAGGCACATACACTACATCGACGACTAAACGACGCCACCACTCCTGATCGGTACCCGATCCCCCACATCCAGGATTTCTCTGCCCATTTAGCAGGGAACACCGTGTTCTCAAAAGTCGACCTCATCCGGGGCCACCACCAGGTCCCAGTTCATCCACAAGACGTCCAGAAGACTGCAGTCATCACCCCATTCGGCCTCTTCGAGTTTTTACGGATGCCATTTGGGTTAAAGAATGCCGCCCAGGCTTTCCAACGCCTGATGGACTCCGTGCTGTGGGACCTCAAGTTTCTCTTCGTCTACCTGGACGATATTCTAATTGCCAGTCCTACTAAGGAAGAACATACCTGTCACCTATGCACCCTTTTTCGACGCCTCAGCCAACATGGCCTAATTATCAACCTGGTCAAGTGTCAGTTTGGCCTGCACCAAATTGACTTCCTGGGGCATCGCATCACCTCAGAGGGAGCGGTTACTTTACCTTCGAAGGTAGAGGTGGTGACATCCTTTCCACGCCCGCAGAACATAAAGGCCCTGCAGGAATTCCTAGGCATGGTAAACTTTTACCACCGTTTCGTGCCTAAGGCGGCACTACTCATGCAGCCCCTGTATGAGGCCCTCAAGGGCAAGACTGGCAAGAACCCGGTAGACTGGACGGATGACATGGCCCGAGTGTTCGCCGACACCAAAAGCGCCTTAGCAAACGCGACTATGCTGGCACACCCGCTGCCAGGAGCCACCATCGCCCTCACCACCGACGCGTCGGACTACGCAGTCGGTGCCGTGCAACAGCAGTGGGTGAATGGGACGTGGCAGCCATTGGCATTCTTCAGCCGCCAACTACGGCAGAACGAGAGAGCATACAGCACGTTCGACCGGGAGTTGCTCGCCCTTTTTCTGGCCATCTGCCATTTTTGCTTCCTGCTGGAAGGACGTCCTTTCACCGCCTTTGTGGACCATAAGCTGCTGACCTTTGCAATGTCCAAGACCGCCGAACCGTGGTCAGCCCGACAGCAGCGTCAACTGACCTACATATCCGAATTCACCACGTATATACGGCACGTGGCCGGTAAGGACAACCTGGTGGCAGACTGCCTCTCCTGTGCGATCGTCCATACGGTTCATTTGGGCATTGACTACGCCCTCATGGCAGCGGACCAAGCCTCAGACCCGGAAGTCCAGGCTTACAGAACGGCCATCACTGGCCTCCAGTTGGCCGACGTCAAGTTCCATTCGGCAGGCACCACGCTGTTGTGTGACGTCTCCGTACAGGATCCTCGCCCTGTCGTGCCGGTCGTCTGGCGCCGCAAAGTGTTCGACGCCATACATGGGTTGTCACACCCTGGAATGAAGGCCTCTCAGAAACTGATGTCTGCGAAATTTGTATGGCATGGCATGCATAAAGATGTCCGCGACTGGGCCAACACCTGCGTGGTCTGCCAAAAGGCCAAGGTACAGCGCCACATCAAAGCTCCGTTGGCCGCCTTCACAGTTCCAGAGCGACGTTTTGACCACGTCAACATGGACCTGGTAGGACCACTCCCACCCTCCCATGGTTTTTCACACATCCTGACCATGGTTGACCGCACCACCAGATGGCCAGAGGCGGTCCCCCTGTCATCCACTACTTCGGCGGACGTGGCCAGGGCATTCATTTACTCCTGGATCGCCCGTTTCGGAGTGCCCGCAGATATTTCATCAGACAGGGGACCGCAGTTTTCATCCGAACTCTGGAATGCAGTGGCCCACGGACTCGGTGTCAAATTACACCGCACCACAGCCTACCACCCACAGGCGAATGGCCTCTGCGAACGCTTCCACCAGTCAATGAAAGCCGGACTGAGGGCCAGCCTCCAGGACGCTGGATGGGCAGACAAGCTACCATGGGTCCTGTTGGGCCTTCGCACGGCCCCCAAAGAAGACCTTCACTCTTCTTCAGCGGAGCTTGTGTATGGTCAGCCGCTGCGAGTCCCAGGGGACTTCCTACCAACATCGACGGAGCCATGGTCCGCGTCTGCCCAGCTTGCTAGTCTCCAAGAGGTGGCCAGATGTTTCGCACCGGTGCCCACTTCGCACCACGGGCCCAGAGGTCACACGTTCCCACGGAGCTTCACAAGGCTGAATACGTTTTTATTCGCCATGACGCACATAGGGATCCGCTCAAGGCCCCATATACCGGCCCCTTCTGCATGTTGGAAGCAGGGGACAAAACCTTCACGGTAGATGTCGGTGGTAAACCGGACCACATTTCGGTCGACCGCTTAAAGCCAGCACATTTAGACCTCGACTGCCCCGTCGAGACAGCACAACTGCCGAGACGGGGTCGGCCACCCGTCGTCGTTACGGCAGACCAAGTGCGACCGCCCACCAGACCGCCAGCCGCCCAGCAGCCTCTGCCTCGAGAGTACAGGAGTGGTTCTGACAGGCTTGTCAGACCCCCTCACCATTTGAATTTGTCTGTTAAAGTGAATTCTGGGGGGGCGCATGTGGCAGAACCACTGAATGACCCTGGCTAACTGTATATAATTCTCTTTAACGATGTCCTAACACCGGCCTAAACCTGTACCATTGTGTTAGGCATTACTGTGTTTTGTATATAGAGTTTCCATGTACGGGGCGTGGCCCCTTTAAGAACGCGGGAAAGCGCGGGCAAACGCGATGACGTCACGTCGCAAACCACGGGACTGCCCAGGCTGTCCTCGTGGCATCTCCGTTGAGTAAAGACCTGTTTGATTGTTCTCCCGTGTCGATCTCCGTTATTCGTAGGAATTCGTTAATTCCTACAAGTCTTTCTTTCTCTGTGATACCTAACCTGCCACTCCTTAAGTGAAACCCTGCAGTCAGCTAGCTCCCTGAGTGCTTGAGGTAGGACTGAGTGTGTTAGTGACTGCAGGGTTTCGCTGACAGTCTGTCTCAACTTCCCCGGGTTATTTATTGCCAGATCTTTGCCTTCGAGTCTAATCGCATCCAGGACTGTTGATTGGAGTTTGCTGCTTTCATGTCTGGTGAAGTAGGCACTTCTAGGCAAGGGGGCTGGAGAAATGGCCACACGTGCTTTTAAGTGTATACTTTCTCCACATGAGTCCTTGCAGACGGGTTTGCAACTCTCAGCCGGTGAAACTGGCTGCTCTCAGTTGGTAACAGCCAAATCTACAGCAATTTGGCGAGTAATAAATTAGCTAAACTGTCTCTTAATTTCAGCTCACAGCTGATTTGGAGCTGTTCCCTGCTCAATGGCTAGCTCACGATATGGGAGCCAATTCCCACGGTTCTGCCCACAGACTGGTAACAGTGATATGGAGCGTTAACCAGCAGGAGCAAATTCTGCCAGTTTCGGTAACTCAGTCTGTGTACGATGAGCACGCGATTAGAAGTTTCAAGGCAACTTGATACGTTTCTGAGAGATGTGTGATGGCGCTTTTTAAATGCATCCTTCAGAAGGTCCTAACCCGATCCAACTTTTCTTCCCCAGTGAATGAAAAACATTTGGTGTAAAAATCCTTCCATTATTTTTGAGCTTCCCGGCTGAGATATTATTTATTGCAAAGAAATACTGAAAATATTTGTCATCAAGTTGTTGGGAACACTTGAGGAGGAGCTGTGAATAACTGGAATAAAAAGTGACCGTGGCTATTTCAGAAAGAACCGTAAAATGACTAGCTTTGAAACACAAGAGTTTGCCACCACTAACCTTGGGTTTTCAAGTCAATAATGAACTCTCTGGAGATAGAACAAGATAAAAGAGATAACACAATCTGATTGTCCACACACTTAAAAAGGTTTGTAAATAATAATGCTTTATCGATACTTATGTCCATACTTCACACGGTCTGTATATTTCGTGGTAAATGATAACACTACTGTACGGGGAAAAAAGATAATAATTAACATTTACAAAGACACACCATTAGCTTTATTCTGTTCTTTTTCTATTTATTTAAAAAAAAATTCAAGTACATCATCAGGGGACCTGAAATAGATTTGTTGGGGTAGAAATTGGACCCCGCTGTGCCTGTTTTTTGGGTGCAGAATGGGGGGGGGGGGCAAAAAGCCCCAATTTCCTGCTGCGTAATCCCGTGCACCAAAGGTGCCTGTAATATAACCGCCGCCATATTGGACCGGGCGATATTCAAGCGTCTCCGGTGGCTGTCTAAAACGGGTGCTAGACCCCTCTGCTCAGATTTTTGGTTCCTTATGTGGCCTAACCAGCCATCACTAAAGAGACCACAGGAGGCCTTCAACAAAAAAGGTAAGCCTGTTCTTGTAACGTAGCCAGGAGGAGTAGGAGTGCTCTACCCATCTCCACAGCAACACCACGGACCACAGACTGCCCGCGCTCGCCCCTCTCCCGTTCACCCCTACCACCTACCTGAGGGCCACTACCAGAGCTGCAGCAGGCCCATATTGGTCTTCAGCAAACCGCCGAGCTGCTTCTGGATGCCCGATTAATGTCCGCAGCTCGCTGGAGTTATTCGGATGAGGTCCGAGGCCCAATTTGAGAAGAGCCTCAGGCCTTCGGCTTCTGGCATGGCACCGAGCTCGGTGCCTAAACCAAATTCTACCCCACTGAGTCACCAAACCCCGTTCACCCATCACCCCTGTGCTCACGAACCTACATTGGCGCCCGGTCTGGCAACGACGTGATTTTAAAACTCTCAACCTTGTTTTCAAATCCTTCCATGGCTTAGCCCCTCCCTATCTCTGTAATCTCCTCCAGCCCAACAACCCTCCGAGATCTCTGCGCTCCTCCAATTCTGGCCTCTTGTGCATCACAATTTTCATCGCTCCACCATTGGCGGCCGTGCCTTCAGCTGCCTGGGCCCTAAGCTCTGGAATTCCCTCCCTAAACCTCTCCACCTGTCCTACTATCACCTTATGTTGCTCGGTAGCAAATTTTGTTTGATAATGCTCCTGTGAAGCACCTGGGAACGTTTTACTACGTTATATAGGCACTATATAAATGCAAGTTGAGGAAGCTGAACTGACATATCCAGGTGAAAGGTGAAGACCACAGATTCAACTGAAAGGGTAGATAGAGATAAACTATTTCCGCTGGTTGGGGAGTCTAGGACTAGGGGCGATAGCCTAAAAACTAGAGCCAGGCCTTTCAGGAGTGAAGTTAGGAAACACTTCTACACACAAAGGGTGGTAGAAGTTTGGAACTCTCTTCCACAAACGGCAAATGATGCTAGGTCAATTGTTAATTTTATATCTGAGATTGATAGATTTCTGTTACCCAAAGGTATTAAGGGATATGGAGCAAAGGCGGGTATATGGAGTTAGGTCGCAGATCAGCCATGATCTCATTGTATGCCTGCCCAGTGCCAGGGTTAAAGACATCTCCTTGTGGCTGAAGGAAAACTTGGAGTGGGAGGGGGAGGATCCAGTTGTCGTGGTCCACGTAGGAACCAACGACATAGGTAGAACTAGGAATGAGGTTCTGCTGAGGGAGTTTGCGGAGTTAGGATCCAAACTAAAAAGCTGAACCTCAAAGGTAATAATCTCTGGATTGTTACTTGAGCCACGTGCAAATTAGCATAGGAACAAACAGATTAGAGGTTTAAATGCGTGGCTCAAAGAGTGGTGTGGGAGGAAGGGGTTTCAGTTCATGGGGGACTGGCACCAGTACTGGGGAAAGAGGGAGCTGTTCCATTTGGATGGGCTCCACTTAAACCGGGCTGGGACCAGTGTCCTGGCGAACCGAATAACTAGGGCAGTAGACAGGGCTTTAAACTAATGGGGGGAAGGGGGGGTGGAAGGCTTCAGGAAAGAGTAAATTTAAAAGCAGTGAGAGAAATGTCAAGGCTCTAGAGCAGCGTAGAGTTTTGGGTAAAAATAAGCAGAGTGGGTCAGGAAGGGACAGAGAGAGTAACAAAGGTAATAAGGCATCAGTGACTAAGGTGACATCAGGGAAAAAGAGAAATAAATCAAAGCTAAAGGCACTATATCTGAATGCACGAAGCATTCGCAACAAAATAGATGAATTGATAACGTAGATAGAAATTAATAGGTTTGATCTAATAGCCATAATGGAGATGTGGTTGCAATGTGGCCAATGTTGGGAAATAATAGTCCAGGGTACTTAACTTTTAGAAGAGATAGGCAAAATGGAAAAGGAGGAGGGGTAGCCCTGATCATAAAGGATAGGATAAAGACAGTAGAGAGAAAGGATCATGGGGTCGATTTTAACTCAGATGCGGGGAATTGTCGGGTTCCCCGAATTTGGTGTTTCCCACATGAATCTAAATGGGTGCGTGAGATTGATGCAATTTTAACTCAATTGGCCAATTGATTTCCAACGTGTGGGAACCCTTGGCAAATGAGTATTTCCAGTCAGAAAGTCGCATAATATGACGTCATTATTGCTGCTGCATTTAGGGTCTGCAACAAGCCTTGCTTCTTCTGCAGGCTGCCAACCTTTTGGTATTTGCTGATACACTGAGCTGGAAGCAGAATGGCAAGAGAAAGACCGAGGTCTGCACCCCGTTTTGACGACGTTGCCCTGCAGGCTTTAGTGGAGGGAGCAAGAGCTCACAAGGAGGTGCTCTTCCCTTCATCAGGGAGGAAGATGCCTCCCCATCAGACAAAGGCTGCGTGGCTGCAAGTGGCAGAGGAGGTCAACTTCTTATCGGCTATCTGCAGAACCTGGATACAGTGCCGGAAGAGATTTCATGACCTTCAGCACACTGGAAAAGTGAGTATGAAGTTCCCATCACTCTCAATCTGATCTCCATTGCCTCTCCTCACCAGCACTCAGCTTTAGCAAACTCTTCCTCCACATCCCACTTGACACTGACATCCATGCACCCTTACCCATTCCTTCTCTCTCTATGCTCACATTCACCTAACTATTCGACTATGCAGCCCTCACACTCCCTATCACTCTGATGCAATGAAAACAACTGACAACACACAGGGAGGGCCCTTGGTCTTGCCACCTCACTCCATCTTTGTCTCCTTCTAAGCATCTATGCTATGGATTCTCTACACTCACTCCTTCATTCTCACTCAAACTCCACTTGTCTCCCTCATTGCAGGAAAAGAGAGCTCACAATAAAAGAGAATGAGCGAGGACAGGAGGAGGGCCACCATCAGTAGCCCACCTCACCCCCTGGGAGGAGGCGGTCCTGGAGATCGTAGGACTGGAGGATGAGGCGCAAGTGGGGGACGGACAGACGGGTGCATCACAGCAAGTTGGTGGCAGAATAGTTTTCCATCTCATAAGAACATAAGAACATAAGAAATAGGAGCAGGAGTAGGCCAATCGGCCCCTCGAGCCTGCTCCGCCATTCAATAAGATCATGGCTGATCTGATCCTAACCGCCAATCTACTATCACAGAACCATCTACTGAATCTAACAGAATTAGACACACGAAATAGGAGCAGGATCAGGCTACACGGCCCCTGGGCCTGCTCCGCTACCCACAGGGCCATGTCCGATCCGAACCTAGACTCATGTCCAAATTCCTGCCCGCTCCCCGTAACCCTTAATTCCCTTTACTTCTAGGAAACTATCTATTTCTGTTTTAAATTTATGTAATGATGTAGCTTCTACAGCTTTTTGGGGCAGCATATTCCATGGACCTACCACCCTCTGAGTGAAGTAGTTCCTCCTCATCTCAGTTTTGAAAGAGCAGCCCCTTATTCTAAGACTATGCCCCCTAGTTCTAGTTTCACCCATCATCGGGAACATCTTCCCTGCATCCACCCGATCCAACCCCTTCACAATCTTATATGTTTCAATAAGATCGCCTCTCATTCTTCTGAACTCCAATGAGTAGAGTCCCAATCTACTCAACCTCTCCTCATATGTCCATCCCCTCATCCCCGGGATTAACCGAGTGAACCTTCTTTGTACTGACTCGAGAGCAAGTATGTCTTTTCTTAAGTATGGACACCAAAACTGTATGCAGTATTCCAGGTGCGGTCTCACCAATACCTTGTACAACTGAAGCAATACCTCCCTATTTTTATATTCTATCCCCCTAGCAATGAAAGCCAACATTCCATTGGCCTTCTTAATCACTTGCTGCACCTGCATACTAACCTTTTGAGTTTCGTGCACCAGGACCCCCAGATCCCTTTGTACTTCAGTACTTTCCAGTTTCTTGCCATTAAGATAATAACTTGCTCTACGATTTTTCCTGCCAAAGTGCATAACCTCATACTTTCCAGTATTGTATTCCATCTGCCAAATCTCTGCCCACTTACTTAGCCTGTCTATGTCCCCTTGCAGGTTTTTTATGTCCTCCTCACTCACTACTTTCCCTCCCATCTTAGTATCATCTGCAAACTTTGATATGTTACACTCGGTCCCCTCCTCCAAATCGTTAATATAGATTGTGTGGGTTAGGATGTGCGGGTTAGGATGATTGGCTATGATAAATTGACCCTTAGTGTTAGGGGGATTAAATACGTGGGGTTACGGGGATAGGGTGGGATATGTGTTGGTGTAGGGGTTACGGGGATCGGGTGGGATATGTGTCGGTGCAGGCTCGATGGGCCGAAATGGCCTCTATCTGCACTGTGGGGTTTCTGTGATTCTGTGATTGTAAAGAGTTGGGGACCCAGCACTGACCCCTGCGGAACACCACTAGTTACTGATTGCCAGTCTGAGAATGAACCATTTATCCCAACTCTCTGCCTTCTGTTAGATAGCCAATCCTCTATCCATGCCAGAATATTACCCCCAATCCCGTGATTTTTTATCTTAAGCAATAATCTTTTGTGTGGCACCTTGTCAAATGTCTTTTGGAAGTCTAAATACACTACGTCCACTGGTTCCCGTTTATCCACCCTATATGTGACTTCCTCAAAGAACTCCAGCAAATTTGTCAAACATGACTTCCCCTTCATAAAACCATGCTGACTTTGTCCTATTAAATTATGATTATCCAAATGTCCTGTTACTGTCTCCTTAATAATGGACTCCAAAATTTTACCTACCACAGATGTTAGGCTAACCGGTCTATGGTTTCCAGCCTTCTGTCTACTGCCCTTTTTAAATAAGGGTGTTACATTAGCAGTTTTCCAGTCTGCCGGGACCTTTGCTGAGTCCAGGGAGTTTTGGAAAATTATTACTAATGCATCCACAATCCCTACCGCCACTTCCCTCAAGACCCTTGGATGTAAGCCATCAGGTCCAGGTGATTTATTCGCCTTGAATCCCATTATTTTACCGAGTACCACTTCCTTAGTGATTTTGATCGTGTTTAGCTCCTCCCCACTATAGCCCCCTGTTTGTCCAGTGTTGGGATATTCTTAGTGTCTTCTACTGTAAAGACTGATACAAAATATTCATTCAGTGTTTTTGCCATCTCCATATTTCCCACCATTAATTTCCCAGTCTCATCCTCTAAGAGACCAACATTTACTTTAGCCACTCTTTTTCTTTTTATATAACTATAAAAACTCTTACTATCTGTTTTTATATTTTTTGCTAATTTACTTTCATAATCTATCTTCCCTTTCTTAATCAATCTTTTTGTTATTTTTTGCTGTCTTTTAAAGTTTTCCCAATCCTCTATCCTCCCACTAGATTTGGCTACCTTATATGCCCTTGTTTTTAGTCGAATACTATCCTTAATTTCTTTACTTAGCCACGGATGGCTGTCTTTTCTTTTACACCCTTTTCTTCTCAGTGGAATATATATTTTTTGGAAGTTGTAAAATAACTCCTTAAATGTACACCACTGATCATGTATCGTCTTACCCTTTAATCTATTTTCCCAATGCACTCTACTCAATTCCGCTCTCATACCTTCATAGTCTCCTTTATTCAAGCTTAGCACGCTTGTTTGAGATCCAACCTTCTCACCCTCTAATTGAATATGGAATTCAACCATGTTATGATCGCTCATTCCAAGGGGATCCTTTACTAGGACATTTTTAATTAATCCTGTCTCGTTACACAGGACCAGATCTAAGGTTGCTTGCCCCCTGGTCGGTTCAGTTACATACTGCTCAAGAAACCCATCCCTAATACACTCAATGAACTCATCCTCAAGGCAGCCCTGCCCAATTTGATTTGTCCAATTAATATGATAGTTAAAATCCCCCATAACTATAGATGTTCCCTTATTACAAGCCTCAACTATTTCCTGATTGATACTCCGTCCAACAGAGTTGCAACTGTTCGGAGGCCTATAGACTACGCCCACTAGTGTTTTTTCCCCCTTATTATTCCTTATCTCCACCCAAACTGTTTCATTATCCTGATCTTTTGACCCAATATCATTTCTCTGTATTACAGTGATTCCTTCCTTTATTAACATAGCCACCCCACCTCCCCTTCCTTCCTGCCTGTCCTTCCTGATCATTAAATAACCTGGTATGTTTAATTCTCAGGCATTGTCACCCTGCAGCCATGTTTCTGTAATGGCCACAAGATCATACCCATATGTAGTTATTTGTGCCATTAGCTCGTCTATTTTGTTACGAATGCTACGTGCATTCAGATAGAGAACTTTCAAATATGTTTTGTGACACTTAGTTCCTGCTTTTGCCCTTTTTATTACTTTACCTTTTACTCCATACCTCTCATTGACATTGCATGAGTCGCTGATAATGATTCTGAAGCTATAACAGATGGACCTATGATCATCTGCAATATGCAATGTACATGTAACCTTGACCTCACATCTCTAACTCTTTCCTTCACTCCCCCACAGGACCATCGAGAGCCCCCGTCCCCACTGTCCAGGAGAAAGAGCCTGAGCTTCCAGACTCCTCAGAGGAATCTGCAACCTCTGAGGGTGCAGCGTCAGCAGAATTCAATACACCCAGTACCAGCGCAGACACTCACACCTCGGTGGGACCTTCGGGACATAGAATAGTGTTGTCACCTGGTGTATCACAGCTCACAAGTGAGCATCAGCAGATTGTGGAGACAGGGACAGCAGTGGAGAGTGCTAGTTGGAGGGCGCAGGACTCTGCCAACTCGGCTCAGCTGCATGTCGACCCTCTGCCTCTGGGTCCATCCATAAGATCAGCGGGGCTGGAACTCCAGGAACAGATGCAGGAGTCTCTGGCAGGTTTTGTCTCCAGGGTCGATGTGAGTGTGGAGCGAATGGAGGAGTCCATAGCGAACATGAGCAGAGCCTTTGTGGAGTCATTGGTGCATGAACGCATCACCATGGAAAGGATGGCAACCTCCATGGAGGAGATAAGTCGTTAGGGTATGGAAAACATGGTGAGTGTTCATAATAGAATGACATCTCTTGAGGAGCGATGGGCATCTATTGAACAGAGAAACCAGACCTTCATGGAAGTCCTTCTGAGTAGGACTGCCAGTGCAGATACGGGTCCACATGGCCCCCTGATGTGCAGCAAGGTGCTCTCAAGCCACTTCCAAGCGCTGGCCCCTTCTGGCCTGTGCAGCTTCAGGTGGGTGAGCAGCAGCCTGGCGCTCCTGTTGCTGCTGCTGTTGTTCCTGGTTCTGCTGGTGCCACGGCTGGTGTTCGAGCTCATCTAATGCCGAGGAGGGAAGGAAATAAATGGCTCCCATGCTTCTGGTATATGCCTCCGTTGAGGAAGCGCTGAGTGAAGGTGGCAAGCGGGGTTTCCCAGGAGGTCACACTGGAGATGTGTGTGAGGCGCCAACCTTCCACAGGTGTGGTTAAGCCTGGTAAAAGTTGCCCCAGGCCTGAAAGAACAAAGTCCTGCCACCTGCAAATGATGACTGATCAAATTTCCTCTTTAATGGTTGACCTGCAGCTGATAGTCAGCAATCCAATAGTGCTCACGCCAGGTTTCACAGGCGTGATCCCCACCAGGCGTCTTTAATGTGGGAAAAGGGTTAAACAGGCAAGGGCCTGTTAAAATGGGATTATAAAGGCCAATGAGTGCTGTTTAAGGGCCTAAAGACCAGTCCCGCCTGTTGGAGGCGGGACTGATTCGGGACCATCAGACACGCCTGGGTTAAAATGGCTCGGGGTCGGGAACCAGGCCGGGGGGGGGGGTCCCGACTCCCAGTTTTTGCGATTTTAACGCCCCACACACCTCAAAGCCGGCCTCACGGCTGAGTTAAAATTGACCCCCATAGCTCCAAAAATCAAGAAGTAGAAACAGTTTGTGTAGAGTTAAGGAACAGCACGTTGCAGAAAACATTGGTGGGAGATGTTTATAGGCCCTCAAACAGTAGTTGTCATGTAGGGCAGAGTATAAATCAGGAAATTAGAGGCGCATGTAACAAAATCATGGGGGACTTTAGTCTACATATAGATTGGGCAAACCAAATTTGCAGTAATAGTGTGGAGATGCAAGATGGTATGTATGCAAGATAGTTTTCTAGATCAGTATGTTGAGGAACCAACTAGGGAACAGGCTATTTTCGATCTAGTGTTGTGCAATGAGAAAAGGTTAATTAATAACTTTGTAGTAAAGGGGCCTTTAGGGAAGAGTGACCATAATATGATTGAATTTTATATTGAGTTTGAAAGTGTAGTTTAATCCAAATCTAGTGTCTTAAATCTAAACAAAGCAAACTACGTAGGTATGAGGGGTAAGTTGGCTAAGGTAGATTGGGCAACTACATTAAAAGGTATGATGGTAGACAAGCAATGGCTAGCATTTAAAGAATTAATACATAATTTACAACAAATATACATTCCTTGAAGGCACAAAACCCCATAGGAAAAATGGTTCAACCGTGGCTAACAGGAGAAGTTAAAGATAGTATTAGATCAAAGGAAGAGGCTTATAATGTTGCCAAAAAGATTAGTAAGCCTGAGGATTGGGAGGATTTTAGAATTCAGCAAAGGAGGAATCACATGACATCACTGCAGGAGTTCCTCAGGGCAGTGTCCTAGGCCCAACCATCTTCAGCTGTTTCATCAATGACCTTCCCTCCATCATAAGTTCAGAAGTGGGGATGTTCGCTGATGATTGCACACTGTTCAGCACCATTCGAGACTCGTCAGATACTGACGCAGTCCATGTCCATATGCAGCAAGACCTGGACAACATTCAGACTTGGGCTGATAAGTGGTAAGTAACATTCGCACCACACAAGTGCCAGGCAATGACCATCTCCAACAAGCAAGACTCTGACCATCTCCCCTTGACATTCAATGGCATTACCATCACTGAATCCCCCACTATCAACATCCTGGGGGTTACCATTGATCAGAAGCTGAACTGGACCAGCCATATAAATACTGTGGCTACAAGAGCAGGCCAGAGGCTGGGAATTCTGCGGCGAGTGTCTCACCTCCTGATTCCCCAAAGCCTTTCCACCATCTACAAGGCACAAGTCAGGAGTGTGATGGAATACTCTTCACTTGCCTGGATGAGTGCAGCTCCAACAACACTCAAGAAGCTCGACACCATTCAGGATAAAGCAGCCCGCTTGATTGGCACTCCATCCACCACCTTCAACATTCACTCCCTCCACCACCGGCGCACTGTGGCTGCAGTGTGTACCATCTACAAGATGCACTGCAGCAACTCGCCAAAGCTCCTTCAACAGCACCTTCCAAACCCGCGACCTCTACCACTTAGAAGGACAAGGGCAGCAGACGCATGGGAACATCACCACCTACAAGTTCCCCTCCAAGCCACACACCATCCTGACTTGGACCTGTATCGCCGTTCCTTCACTGTCGCTGGGCCAAAATCCTGGAACTCCCTTCCTAACAGCATTGTGGGTGTACCTACACCATATGGACTGCAGCGGTTCAAGAAGGCGGCTCACCACCATCTTCTCAAGGGCAATTAGGGATGGGCGCTAAATGCAGGCCTAGCCAGCGACGCCCACATCCCATCAATGAATTAAAAAAAAGAAATTGATAAAAAATGGGAAAATAGAATATGAGAGTAAACTAGCGAGAGACATAGAAACAGACTGTAAAAGCTTCTATAGGTATGTAAAAAGGAAAAGATTAGCAAAAGTCAATGTGGGTCCCTTACAGGCTGAGACAGGAGAAATTATAATGGGGAATAAGGAAATGGCAGAGAAATTAAACAAATACTTTGGCCGCGAATTTGCCGGCGCTCAGAGGGTGGGTTTGGAGGTGGATCCGCTGTCAAAATAGCAAAGATTGACAGTGGGTAGGGAACCTGCTGTCAACCCACCTCCACACGAGTCTCCCAGTTGTCAGATCCAGTGGAGAACTGACCCAACACCAAGCGGCGGGGGAGATAATTGAGCTTGTTAAATGACTTGTTAAGAGCCAATTTAATACTACTTTGAGGCTTCCTTGCAATTTTAGCTGCCCCCCCATGGATTACCTGCTGTTCTGGGAACACGCCAGCTCAACCTGGCATGATTTGATTCTGCTCTGATGTTTCTGATAAGCTGACAGCTGCAGAAGTGGTGTAAAGGATGCCATGTTGCAGATGGTGAGTTTCAGAACGCAGAAAACGTAGGTTACTGCATTTTTAATACATATAGAGATTTCTCTAACTTACAAGTTTTTAGATCCAACTGTATGTCCAGTACTACCTCAGTGGGAGAACCTCTGTCACCATTGACAGATCGCTTCTGTCATCTCACCTGCAGCTGCCATCTATTGCAGCAACATCGGTGCCCTTGAAAAAAAATCAGACCTTGGACCTCTGAATCCTTCCACGATCAGCCCCAACACCAACATCACCAGGCACACCAACAACATCACCAACCTTCTCCGCCATCACCTGATGCTGCACTGGACACAGGGCATCAGCCCCTGACAACATTGGTGCCCGGGAAGCCAGCGATGGCATCATCATGGCCAGATTTACTTCACTTGACGCTGTTAACCCTGGCTGCCACATGATGTGCCAGGTTGACACTGTCCCACACCAGCACCTTGAAGCATTCCTTTAATGTCCAAGCCATTCCATGCACACTCATCACTATAGTGGGGGGAGAAGTTATGTCTGAACATTCACTGGAACTCAGCAAGGCACTTCTCAAGGTGCACTCAGATCTGTCCAATAAGGGGCAGTTTTGGAAAAATAGATTTCACTGTACGACAGCACATTACCAGAAACTTCACATGGACATTGGCTAAACTTCTCAAGTACCTACCCTTGTGTGTTGCTAGTTGGTATGCTTGCAGTAGGATGAGGGTGAGTGTCAGGGGTGGCTAGTGAGATGGGGAAGTGATAATGTAGATAGAGAGGGTTGGATGGAATTGCAAGGTAAGTTGGTGTGAGTAAGGATGTGCAGGAGGAGGGTATAGAAGGCAGAGTGATGGGGATGTGTTGAGTGGCACAGCAGGGTGAGTTTGAGTGTGGCTTTGCAGTAACGTTTCGTGATCCACTGAGATCATTGAAAGATTGGCGCCACTGCAGCCAGGGACACCTGACGACATCCCTGCTTTTGCCTTCCTGTGCAATGTGCAACCAGACTGCGTTGGTGTTCTGGGGAGGTCTCTTCTGCCTTTGGAAGTGAAGAGAACCTCCCTGCGTGCTGTGACTCCCTCCTCATTGAAGAGCCTGGGTGCAAGCGTTGACCTTTATGCAGTGCTCGTCAGTGTTTGCAGCACCTCAATGCTGTCAAATACTGACAGAACAACTGTCAAAATCCATGTGGATGTGGTCCCTTTAAGGAAACTGGCTGATGACGCGTCATCAAATGACGTCATCAGACCTGCTTCTTGTTAATTGGCCGGGAAGCCTGAAGGGTGGGCTTAACAAGGCCAATCAAGGGAAAATACTGTTTACAGAGTGGCTGCAGCCAGGTTCGTGTCTGGAACCCGGAAACCAGCTCTCCCGCCTCCATCCCGCCTCCACTGGGAAATTCACGGCCTTTGTGTCTGCCTTCACAGAAAAAGATGCAAAAAACTTCCCGGAAATAGTGGAGAACCAAGGGTCTCGTGAGAATGAGGAACTGAAAGAAATTAGTATTAGTAAAAAAAATAGTACTGGAGAAATTAATGGGACTGAAAGCCGATAAATCCCCATGACCTGATGGCCTGAATCCTAGGGTTTTGAAAGAGGTGGCTATAGAGATAGTGGATGCATTGGTTGTCATTTTCCAAAATTTCATTGATTCTAGAATGGTTCCCACAGATTGGAAGATAGAAAATGTAACCCCACTATTTAAGAAAGGAGGGAGAGAGAAAATGGGGAACTACAGATCAGTTAGACTGACATCAGTAGTAGGGAAAATGCTAGAATCTATTATTAAGGACGTGGTAACAGGGCACTTAGAAAAATAATAATAGGATTGGGCAGAGTCAACCTGGATTTATGAAAGGAAAATTGTGTTTGACAAATCAGTTAGAGTTTTTTTTAGGTTGTAACTAGCAGAATAGATAAGAGGGAACCAACGGATGTGTATTTGGATTTTCAGAAGGCATTCGATAAGGTGCCACACAAGAGGTTATTAAACATGAATTGAGGATTGAGGATTGGTTAACGGACAGAAAACAGAGAGTAGGAATAAACGGGTCATTTTCGGGTTGACAGGCTGTAACTAGTGGGATACCGCAAGGATCAGCTATTCACAATCTATATCAATGATTTGGATGAGGGGACCAAATGTAATATATCCAAGTTTGCTGATGATACAAAGCTGGGTGGGAATGTAAGTTGTGAGGAGGATGCAAAGAGGCTCCAAGGGGATATAGACAAGCTAAGTGAGTGGGCAAGAACATGGCAAATGGAATATAATGTGGAGAAATGTGAAGTTATCCACTTTGGTAGGAAAAATAGAAAAGCAGAGTGTTTTTTAAATGGTGAGAGATTGGGAAATGTTGGTGTTCAGAGGGACCCTTGTACACGAATCACTGAAAGTTAACATGCAGGTACAGCAAGCAATTAGGAAAGCAAATGGTATGTTGGCCTTTATTACAAGAGGATTTGAGTATAAGAGTAAAGACGTCTTACTGCAATTATATAGGGCCCTGGTGAGATCACATCTAGAGTATTGTGTACAGTTTTGGTCTCCTTAACTAAGGAAGGATATACTTGCCATAGAAGGAGTGCAACGAAGGTTCACCAGACTGGTTCCTGGGATGGGGGGATTGTCATATGAGGAGAGATTGAGTAGACTAGGCCTATATTCTCTAGAGTTTAGAAGAATGAGGGGTGATCTCATTGAAACATACAAAATTCTTACAGGGCTTGACAGGGTAGATGCAGGGAGGATGTTTCCCCTGGCTGGGGAGACTAGAACCAGGAGACACAGTCTCAAAATAAGGGGTCGGCCATTCAGGACTGAGATGAGGAGAAATTTCTTCACTCAAAGGGTGGTGAATCTTTGGAATTCTCTACCCCAGAGGGCTGTGGAGGCTCAGTCGTTGAATATATTCAAGACAGAGATGGATAGATTTTTGGATATTAAGGGAATCAAGGGATATGGGGATAGTGCGGGAAGGTGGAGTTGAGATAGAAGATCAGCCATGATCTTATTGAATGGCGAGCAGGCTCGAGGGGCTAAATGGCCTACTCCTGTTCCTATGTTCCTTTTCTACACTAATATTAGGTCAGCACCCTCACACTGTGAACTTCATTTACTTCAAGCCAGCTCCTCTAATGGTTTCATCAACACTTGCATATTAAAGAAAAACATTTAATAAAATACCAAACTGAAAAATAAACAAAAAAATGTTAGAGCTCATTATAGATCTATTTAAAATATTGATACTGATGGTAAGATTCCTTCTTTAAATCATTTTCAATTTGAACACTAGGAAGATATCTTACAATAGGCATTATCAGTTAATATTGAGGTAGGACTTAATCTGATTAGTGTTTTCATTCATGCTGTCATGATGTGTAATAGATAGATAGTCACGGTAAGATGTGTGGCGTTTGCTCAACGCTGAAAGGATTACACATCATTTAACTCAGGCCTATTTTTCTTTCATGGGAGTTATCACTATACAGGTAGACTATCCTTTATCCGCACTTCCGAAAACCGAAAACCTCTAAAAACCGAAAGTTTTTTCGTGGAGCGTAAGTCGTGCGCACGACATGACCCGAGTGGCGCCAAACATGACAGGAGTGGTCCGGGAGCTCTGCCTTTCCCTGTGAGCAGGGCAGAGGGTTACAGAGTTCCCTCCTGGATAGGAGATTGCAGGCCGAGCCGGGCAGTGTGAAGGAGGTACCGGGAGAGAGAACCCAACAATACAGCGGCCCGTCCGATAGCTGCAGCGGCCCGTCCGATAGTCTTTTCTTCCCCCCCCCCCCCCGACCTGATATGCGGGCCAGCTTAGCGTAGGAGTCAGCCGATATCCGGCTTTCCCACAACTGGCAGCGGCAGTCGAGCCCCAGACCCCCGCTAAGTCAAGGAATTCAGATACGGAGCAGGGGGAGCCGGAAACCTTGATCTAACGGCAGAAATCAGCAGCTGTTTTGATAGGTTTTTTTTCTTCCCCTTGCATTTGTTTTCTTCCCCTAGCATTTTTTTAAACAGTCAGGCTGTGGAAAAAGTCTCTGTAGCTTAGCAACAGCTTCAGAGACGCTTCCAAGGCAAGGCCCGAGTGTTTACAAGCTGTTGCTAAGCAACAGTGTTTGTTGTCAAAACCTTCTGAAATCCGAAAAATTCCTAAAACCGAAACACAGCTGGTCCCAAGGTTTTCGGATAAAGGATAGTCTACCTGTACCTCCAACACATGTTGTTTCAATGTAATCTATTGTCAACAGCAAAGAATTTTATGGAACTATGATCACATATCTGGATCAGTAATTAAACAGAGCATAGTGGAGCTTGACTGCACCCACAGAAATACCGCACTGTAAAGTGAAGGCTTTCAAGTAAAGTGGCACACTCACCTGCTTCTTATCTTAAGAATTCATGGCAGGCACATCTGCTGATGTGTAGTGTGTTGTGCATCAGGTTTCTTCTGAGCTCCCCTTGAGGGCTTAGTGAGCAGATGTACTACCTGGAATCATACTGCGCTCCACCTAAGGATAGCACGGTATGATTCCAGGTGGTACAGCGACTAAGGAAGACACCAGGTACTATCCCTTGTCCGTGCTGATTTAGTCAGTCAGCTGATCTCGGTGCCCTGAGTTAGGGAGAGGAAAAAAAAACAGGCAAGCATCCTGCCCTGATTGCTATCTAGTGACTCCTTCCAAGGAAACTGGACCTCAGGTGAGGTACTAGAGGGCTGGTAATGCTTGTGAAAATGTTCAGTGTCTTCAGGGGAGAAAACTGGGGGCCGGGGGAGAGGGGGGCGTGGTGGGAAAGCCTTTCTTCTGAAAGTTTAAAAATACCCATTTATTTGATTGTGACTGGTTTTGTTACCATAGTAACGTCAGCAATCCATTTCAAAATCAATTGCCCTAAGGTCATTGTAATTAAGATATTTTTATTAATATTGGTTTAGTCTATTAATCATTCATGAAACAATCGTTGGTAAACAAGGATTGTAAATATTCTAACAGATTAGTAAAATATAGTTTTGCTTTAATGAGTATATAATAGACTATTGATATATCAAAATTTGATACAGCGAATAGCTTGACATATCAAACTTTGTTATATTAAGCTTTTGACTTGCTGGAGTATCTTATTGAATTTTACTTTGATATACTAAAGTAAAACCTTGAAATATAAAGCTACTTTTCAGCTCCACCCAACTGCTTTCAGCTGCTCCTGGCTTGGTCCCACTCACTTGCATTCTCCAGTAGGTCTCCTGCTCTCACAAGATGCTGTAAATACCTGCACTACTTTAAAACTGGCCCAGCTCTCCAGCTATAAATTGCGCGATAGTTCCTGGATTACTCTTCAGAACCGATCTGCTGTTCGGCTGCCTTTCCCTCTCTGACTCCCAGTCAGTACATGAAAAGGTTCGCGTTGACCCAAGACCGCTACTCTTATCTATGCTGCGCGGTTTGAATTTGACAGGTCCAAAGCTTGGCGCCACTGATATGGGATTTGGAGGGAAACATTCATCAGATATTTGTCTGTCCTGTTGACTTTGCTGGCAAACCCTTCCCGCCTTGATAACAAACTCTCCCGCCTTGTTGCCCCACCTTCCCGCCTAGCTTGTTGCAGTTCCCACCAGCTTGTTGCTACCTCCTTAGGCCTTGCTTTTGATGTTGTTGTTGCTAGTCTTGCTAAATAAATCTGCCTCTGGAATAAATTCTTCCTGGATTAGGGTCAACTGATGGTTAATGTTCAGCATGGCGTAGGGTATTTAGACTTTGTGTTAGGGTGGATCTTAGGGTTAGGAGTGGGTTTAGGATTAGAATGAATTTATTTCCAGGGGGAACTTTATTTCATTGAAGGGCAGTGTTTATTTCGGCAGGGAAGAGTCTGAACCAGATGGAACAAGTAGAGATTTATGTGGACCGATATATGTCATGATATATGGCTTTGATGCCCCTACTGCTCTCCCTCACTGCTGGCCATGCGATTGCTGCTCTTTGGGTTCAACGATTGCAGAGTGAAGTCAAAATTTGCTGGACACGGCCAAAATACAAAGCAGCCGGCTAAGTCGGGGAGACATTACTTAACAAAATCCATTTTAACCACTCACACACACTTGGGCTGAAGTACCAGTTCCTTCAGGGTTCTCTGTAGCCATTTCATCTCTGTCTCGAGTTTCAGACTTCTTTCAACATCAATAATGGGTCTATTTTTTTTCTTCATTCCTGGGACGTGGGCGTCGCTGGCGAGGCCTGCATTTATTGCCCATCCCTAACTGCACTTGAGAAGGTGCTGGTGAGCCGCCTTCTTAAACCGCTGCAGTCCGTGTGGTGAAGGCACTCTCGCAGTACTGTTAGGGAGGGAGTTCCAGGATTTTGACCCAGTGACGATGAAGGAATGGCGATATATTTCTAAGTCAGGATGGTGTGTAACTTGGAGGGGAGCTTGCAGGTGATGGTATTTCCATGCGCCTGCTGCCCTTGGCCTTCTAGGTGGTAGAGGTCGCGGGTTTGGGAGGTGTTGCTGAAAAAGCCTTGGCAAGTTGCTGCAGTGCATCTTGTAGATGGTACACACTGCAGCCACGGTACGCCGATGGTAGAGGGAGTGAATGTTTAAGGTGGTCGATGGGGTGCCATCAAGCAGGCTGCTTTGTCCTGGATGGTGTCAAGCTTCTTGAGTGTTGTTAGAGCTGCACTCATCCAGGCAAGTGGACTTGTGCACTAACAATGACAATAAAAGTTGATTTGATTGATTTAGTATTCCATCGCACTCCTGACTTGTGTCCTGTAGATGGTGGAAAGGATTTGGGGAGTCAGGAGGTGAGACACTTGCTGCAGAATACCCAGCCTCTGACCTGCTCTTGTAGCCACAGTATTTATGTGGCTGGACCAGTTAAGTTTCTGGTCAATGGTGACCCCCAGGATGTTGATAGTGGGGGATTCGGCGATGGTAATGCCATTGAATGTCAAGGGGAGGTGGTTAGACTGTCGCTTGTTGGAAATAGTCATTGCCTGGCACTTTTGTGACGCAAATGTTACTTGCCACTTATCAGCCCAAGCCTGAATGTCACCCAGGTCTTGCTACATGGGGGCATGGACTGCTTCATTATCTGAAGAGTTGCGAATGGCACTGAACACTGTGCAGTCATCAGTGAACATCCCCACTTCTGACCTTATGATGGGGGGAAGGTAATTGATGAAGCAGCTGAAGATGGTTGGGCCTAGGACACTGCCCCGAGGAACTGCTGCAGCGATGTCCTGGGGCTAAGATGATTGACGTCCAACAACTACTGTACAACCATCTTCCTTTGTGCTAGGTATGACTCCAGCCAGTGGAGAGTTTTCCCCCTGATTCCCATTGACTTCAGTTTTACTAGGGCTACTTGATGCCACACTCAGTCAAATACTGCCTTGATGTCAAAAGCAGTCATTCTCACCTCACTTCTGGAATTCAGCTCTTTTGTCCATGTTTGGACCAAGGCTGTAATGAGGTCTGGAGCTGAGTGGTCCTGGCGGAGCCCAAACTGAGCATGGGTGAGCAGGTTATTGGTGAGTAAGTGCTATTTGATAGCACTGTTGACAACACCTTCTATTACTTTTTATGATTGATGGGGCGGGAATTGGCCGGATTGAATTTGTCCTGCTTTTTGTGGACAGGACATACCTGGGCAGTTTTCCACATTGTCAGGTAGATGCCAGTGTTGTAGCTGTACTGGAACAGCTTGGCTAGAGTGCAGCTAGTTCTGGAGCACAAGTCTTCAGCATGACAGCTGGGATGTTGTCAGGGCCCATAGCCTTTGCTGTATCCAGTGCGCTCAGCCATTTCTTGATATCACATAGAGTGAATTGAATTGGCTGAAGACTGGCTTCTCTGATGGTGGGGACCTCAGGAGGAGGCTGATATGGATCATCCACTCGGCACTTCTGGCTGAAGATTGTCTCAAACGCTTCAGCCTTGTCTTTTGCACTCGCATGCTGGGCTCCGTCATCTTTGAGGATGGGGATATTCATGGAGCCCCCTCCTCTTGTTAGTTGTTTAATTCTCCACACCATTCATGACTGAATATGGCAGGACTGCAGAGCTTTGATCTGATTGATTGATTGTGGGATTGCTTAGCTCTGTCTATAGCATGCTGCTTCCACTGTTTAGCATGCATTTAGTCTTAACTGCCCTCTGAAATGGCAGCTTCCCCAAGTTGGCACCTCATTTTTAGGTATGCCTGGTGCTGCTCCTGGCATGCTCTTCTGCACTCCTCATTGAACCAGGGTTGGTCCCCTGGCTTGATGGTAATGGTAGAGTGAGGGATATACCGGGCCATGAGTTTACAGATTGTGGTGGAATACAATTCTGCTGCTACTGATGGCCAACAGTGATTCATTGATGCCCAGTTTTGAGTTGCTAGATCTGTTCTGAATCTATCCCATTTAGCACAGTGGTAGTGCCACACAACACGATGGAGGGTGTCCTCAGTGTGAAGACGGGATTTCGTCTCCACAATGACAGTGCGATGGTCACTGCTACCAATGCTGTCATGGACAGATGCATCTGCGACAGGTAGATTGGTGAGGATGAGGTCAAGTAGGTTTTTCCCTTGTGTTGGTTCTCTCACCATCTGCCGCAGGCCCAGTCTGGCAGCTATGTCCTTCAGGACTCGGCCAGCAGTGGTGCTACCGAGCCACTCTTGGTTATGGACATTGAAGTCCCCCACCCAGCGTACATTCTGTGCCCTTGCTTCCCGCTTCTTCCAAGTGGTGTTCAACATGGAGGAGTATTGATTCATCAGCTGAGGGAGGGCGATAGATGGTAATCGGTTTCGCCATGAGACTTCATGGGGTCCGGAGTCAACATTGAGTATTCCCAGGGCCACTCCCTCCCAACTGTGCCGCCACTTCTGGTGCATCTGTGCTGCCGGTGGGACAGGACGTACCCAGGGATGGTGATGGAGACAATGGCTGAAAGGTATGATTCTGTGAGTATGACAATGTCAGGCTGTTAGCTTGACAGCTCTCCCAATTTTGGCACAAGTCCCCAGATGTTGGTGAGGAGGACTGGGCTGGGTGTGCCATTGCCGTGTCTGAAGCCGGTCTTATTATTGGTTTGTTACAACTGAATGGCTTGCTAGGCCATTTCATAGGGCAGTTAAGAGTCAACCACATTGCTGTGGGTCTGGAGTCACATATAGGCCAAACCAGATAAGGACGGCAGATTTCCTTCTCTAAAGGACAATAGTGAACCAGATGGGTTTTTACGACAATCCGATAGTTTCATGGGCACATTACTGATTTTTAGCTTTTTATTCCAGATTTATTTAATTAACTGAATTTAAATTCCCCAGCTACTGTGGTGGGATTTGAATTCACGTCTCTGGATCATTAGTCCAGGCCTCTGGATTACTAGCCTAGTTACATAACCACTATGCTACCGTTCCCGGTGGACAATCTGTGTTAGCAAAAATGAGGAATAAAATTTAAATCATATTTTTATTACAAATGATAAAACTGGGGCAACTTAACTGAACTAGCTGTTATCTGACAGTTCTGAGCTAAGTGGAGAGCTGGTTAAACAAGCTCCGATCTGCATCTGCTTAAAGTATTGAGCAATCTACATTTCTTTACCTGTATGCTGTGGGGCTGGGACAGCAGGGATATTCTGTACTGTAAGTGAATACAGTGCCATCATATGGACAGAATCTGGAACAACACACATTTGCTTCTGGTATGAGCTTAACGGTCGAGAATGTCAGTGTTCTCCGATGGATGAGGAAGGGCACGTCAATGGTAAAGAGATAGCAAGATAATTGGAGCAGTATAATGGAATCCTGTCATCTACAACAGGTTGGGATGCTTTAGAAAAAACATCAGCCCCGAAATTCCTGGGTCGAGAAGGGCCTAAGTCAGGATCTGCATCTTTGCAGGGTCAGGAATTTCCAATGCGGCCGATTTATGCCGGGATTCTGCCGGAGAACTGCCCCACCAGAAATTCCATTTGGGTTCAGGGATGGGCTGAAGAAGTGCCTGCCCTCACAGTGGCAGCGACATGCAAGTGACGGAGTTAGGACGGAACTTCTGCCCTTGTCAGCTGCCCCTGACAACCTGCACCACCGTTTAGAAGGCACAGTTGGCCAGGACCAATTCATCAAGGGAGAAGTAATTTGTTAAAGGGACACTGCTCACTGAGATTACTTGGGAGATGTTTGGCCATCTCTTGGGACTCACTGCTGCTACTGCAAAAGAGATTTCACTCTTCTACTCAGGAAGTTTTCCCCTACAGTCTGCATTACCCATTCTATTTGAAGAGAATTTCAGAGCTAGAATCTAAGGGCTGCACAATGGAACATAGGAACAGGAGTAGGCCATTCAGCCCCTCAAGCTTGTTCTGCCATTCATTTAGATCATGGCTGATCAGTATCACAACATTTAACTGCCTTGGTTCGAAGTTTTTAATTGACTTAGCCTCAACAGCTTTTAGAGAGTTTCAGATGTCCATTACCCTTCATATGAAGAAGTGCTTCCTGACATCACCCCTGAACAACTTAGCTTTAATTTTAAGGTTATGCCCCTTGTTCTGGACTCCCCGACCAGAGGAAAAAGTTTTTCTCTATCTACCCTATCATATCCTTTAATCATCTTAAACACCTCAATTAGATCACCCTTTAATCTTCTCAAGGGAATACAAGCCTAGTTTATGCAACCAGTCCTCATAACTTAACCCTCCAAGGTCAGGTATGATTCTGGTGAATCCATGCTGCCATTGAGAATCCCTATGGGAATCCCACTTAACATGAAATACATGCTGGAGGAAGAGATGTCAGAATAGGAGGAGACTGTAAGGCTAACCAGATTCATTAGGCAGCACCAGAGGGGAGCCATTCCATCCCGGCATTGCCTATCCAGCAGGATCTACAGGCCCAAGCCTACTTTCTGAGACCTTTCCCAGGGGCTCTGTTTTAGAAGACCCTGTTTACATCAGGAAGCTTTGGAGCAGCTCTGTTCGCTGCTGTAGCCAGATCTGCAAACAAGGTCTACAACACGGACAGCTCTCACTAGGGCACAGACAGTGATCACAGCTTTCAACATTGATGCCATAGGTTCATTCCAGGAAACCACAGGGTCAGTTGTCAGCTCAGCCAACCTGCTGTGCAATTCTGTATAAGGAACGTCACCAGTGCCTTCTTTGTCAGGTCAGTTTAATTTGTACGATTTGACAGTGCTCCCATGCAGACGACTCAGAGTGTGCCCCAAATGTAAATCCCCATAGTTATATGAACCACAAAGGCTGCCATTCCATTCTTGCATGTGAATTCACAACAACAACAACTTGCATTTATATTGCGCCTTTAACATAGTAAAACGCCCCAAGGTGTTTCACAGGAGCATTATCAAACAAAATTTGACACTGAGCCCCATAAGGAGATATTAGGGCAGGTGAGGTCAAAGAGGTGGTTTTTAATAAGCGTCTTAAAGGAGGAAAGAGAGGTAGAAAGGCAAAGGGGGCTAAATTTGGTTGATTTGCGGCTCCCTAAGAGGGTGCTAACAGGGTGCAAATCAACTAGCACCTGGGCGCGCGCTGCTAATGCCTCCCGCGAAATTCAGCGGGAGGTTAGCGGCGGCGCTAACCGCTAGCACCGTGCGGCGCTGTGCCACTGGTGATATCATCGCCGTGCACAGCGCCCCACTCGCGCCTCGGCTGTAACATTGGATGGTGCTCCCCGACTTATCACCAGATGCTATGTCCGCCGGGGTCAGGGGGGCCTACCTGTGGCTGGGGCGGCGATAGTTAAAGGGGAGGTGGCGGGTGGCCATTTTTGTTGCTGACCGCGTGCCAGCACCTGACCCCGTTGCTGTCCCTGGCCCCTGTGAAGCCCCCCCCCCCGCGGGGTGCCGGCTGCTCTCCATGAGCCCGGCACTCCTCTTGAGTGCCGGACTCGTTTGCCGGCACTCCCAATCCCTGGTGGCCCAGCTGGGCGCCGGGACACGCTGCACCAGGCCCCTCCCCTTCCAGTAGCGCCCCTCCTCCCTCTCGGGGTGCTACCTAGGAAAATCAGCCGCGGGGGCGCTAACTTTTTTGGGGCGCTAAAATTAGCGGGGGCGCTACCCAACTTTTACCCCAAAGAGGTTTAGGGAGGGAATTCCAGAGTTTAGGGCCTCGGCAGCTGAAGGCACAGCCACCAATGGGGGAGTGATTAAAATAGGGAATGCGCATGAAGTAAGAATTGGAGGAGTGCAGATATCTCAGCGGGTTCGCGGGCTGGAGGAGGTTACACAACATGTCGGGAGCTGCTATCGTGATGCTTTTATACTTTGTCAGCCTATTGTCTCAGCTCTACAAGATCAGGAGCAAGGGCCAGGATGGCTGCTGGATGACAAGAGATATTCGCTACTCCCATGGGCCATGACACCTCTTCGTAGGGCCACCAGCGCAGAAGAGGAGCACTGCAATGAAGCATACATGTAGACAAGGGTAAGAATTGAGCAAGTCATTGGGATCCTCAAAGGAAGGCATCTGAAAAGGTTTGGTGGTCCCTTTCAGTGTGCACCTAGCATTGTCTTGCGAATTGTGCTAGTATGTTGTGTGCTTCACAACTTTGCAATCGGTAAAGGACTGATGGTACGTGTCCCAGAGGATGCCTGGAAGCCTGCTGATGCTGTAGACCCAACACATGAAGAACATGAAGCAAGTGAAGTGGCAATGGTTGCCAGATCCCTAAGAGACAGACTCATGTGGCACTCCACAGATGAATAGAGCACCATTATTTAGAAGTCCCAGCCCATCAAAGATCTATGTCCTCTCACCAAACACTCAACAGTCTACGTAAAATTTTGGCTTTTCACAGCAAGTCATCACATCCTAGTCCTGAACCATTGTCCTACAAGAGCACCAAACACCAAGCACTTCTTACCTCAAATATTCCAGTGATTTATTACAGTTATTTGCAAAATCCCTCTTAGATGTTGGCACACAGCAGGGCAGTGGACTCCACTACTATTCCATCCATTTGCAGTACATCTTGGAAGAAGTCACGCAGAACCTCCATCTGATGCTCGGCAAGTATCCTTTTCTTCATAGCAGGACCCCTGAGGTCAGCATTGGTTTTTTTCTGCAGGCTGAGACTGACATACCTCATGCCGCCACTCAACTAAAACAAGCTCCGCTTCCACGTCTGCATCCTCTGGCTTCCTTGTGCTCTGTCTCACATGTATGCTTCATTGTTAATTCCTCATCTACACTATCTGTACCCCCCTTGAGTGGGTGCCTGTGAGCTGCTGAGTCCAAGGGAGAGGATGAATGGTGGGAAAGGGTGGATGAGTGGTTGGCAGTGTTGCCAGAGATTGAGGCAACTGCCAGATGTTGCTCTTCAGAAATCTCCTCCTTTTGCTTCCTGATTTGCAGCCTCTGGAGGTAAAGGCAGTACTGTGAACTTGTCCTATGAGGAGAGATTGAGTAGATTGGGCCTATACTCTCTGGATTTTAGAAGAGTGAGAGGTGATCTCATTGAAACATATAAGATTCTGAGGGGGAGTGACAGGGTAGATGCTAAGAGGTTTCCCCTGACTGGAGAGTCTAGAACTGGGGGGCATAGTCTCAGGATAAGGGGTCGGCCATTTAAGACTGAGATGAGGAGGCCGCCTTCGAGACACACGACAACGCAAAATCGTCGAGCAGAAACTGATAGCCAAGTTCCGCACCCATGAGGACGGCCTCAACTGCGATCTTGGGTTCATGTCACGCTACATGTAACCCCACCTGACGTAGGGTCATCCAGACTCGAGTCATTGGCTTGTTCTCTCCACACAGATGTGGCCGGACCTGCTGTGATTTCCAGCAAAAAAAATGTTTTTTGTCTGTTTTTTTGTTTTTCATACAGACCCCAGCATCTGCAACATTTGACCCCTTGCGACCCCACCTCATTGTTCTTTGATGTAATGTTTTCCTGACTGACCTGTTTGGACACCATTTACACCTTTGACTGCTGTGATTATCTCTCTGCCGAGGTGTGATAAATGGCAGTTAGAAAGATTACCTGTAAACATCTGACATTATTCTCTGACTATATAAGCTGTGTTTTTATGCATCTCTCCACTTCACCTGACGAAGGAGCAGCACTCCGAAAGCTTGTGATTTCAAATGAAGCTGTTGGACTATAACCTGGTGTTGTGTGACTTCTTACATTTGTCCACCCCAGTCCAACACCGGCATCTCCACACCAATAAAGAAAGTGGTAGCTGATGAAGAGATTGAATACATAGAATCATTAAAAAGCAAATGTATACATTCAAATGAACCCACTGAAGGCACAGAGACTCCCACATTTCCATTCCCAACTGCCAGACCAGGATGGAAGTCAATTATGGCCATTGTTTCCTCTTCATGTGCTGTCAGGTGCCAGATGATGGCACATCCTCTTTCAGTCGCCTGGCATTCCCTGCTATTGTGTGCTGTCTTATCCTGCAGAAGGAATGTAAAGTGTTAACTGGCTGCTGCAGTCTCCAGATCCTGCTGTCACAGTCAGTCCCGACTCATGGAATGGATGTAATAATGGTAAGGAGCAAGGACCTAGGATGAGGGTCTTTAAGGAGCTAGCATGCATTCCAGGATGTGAGACGCTTAACATGAATGCTCTCAAGTAACTTTGCTTCTGGGACAAGAGACATGGTGGCATGTGATATCTGAAAGGGCAATGTTTGTCTGTCATTCTAGGGAATACCCATGTGCTTCTCTGTGATTCAGTTATCTGCCCTGTTATTCATCTGAAAGAACTCCTACCTTTGCTGACCTAGCGAGGCCATTAAATATCTTCCGACACTCCAAGGGAGTGCTTGGAGTTATGGAGATCCCATTCATACCAACAGCCACCTCCTTTCACATGGCACCGTGCTGCTGTATGTGACGGCATCTTCTTTGGTACTCGCAGTGTGGCAATCCTTCATTTTATAAATTGTGCCAGCAGCACTTCCACGTCAGTGTCTGAACAGTTGGAAGCTCGCCTTTCTCCTTCTGTAGCTCCAGCCAGTTCAGTCCCTCTTCCAAGAGCATGCTCAGCCCTTTAACTGCAAGGAGCCCTTTAAATACAGAAGTTGTGCCCTAGCTCGGAGCTACGGCTCAGTTGGTAGCACTCTCGCCTCTGTGGTCCAAAGGTCATGGGCTCAAACCCTTACTTCAGAGACCTGAGTGAAAATGGATGCAAAAGATCCCATGGCACTATTTCGAAAAAGAGCAGGGTAGTTCTCCCTGGGGCCCTGGCCAATATTGATCCCTCAAACATGATCAGTCAACAAACAGGTTATCTGGTCATTATCATGTTGCTGTTTGTAGGAGCTTGCTGTGCGCAAATTGGCTGCCACATTTCCTACATTGCAAAAGTGACTACACTTCAAAAAGTACTTCATTAGCTGTAAGGTACTTTGGGATATCCTGAGGTTGTGAAAGGCGCTATGTAGATGCAAGTTATCTTTTTTTCTTTTGCTCTGAATTTTCCTGGCTCCACCTCTCCCTCATCCTGCCAACGTTATTTAAATGAGCAGATCCTGGCATTTCTGACAGATCCAGCCTCCTCTGATGTCGGCGAGCGCAGGCAGCGCTCCCCAACGATTGTGCTGGCGGAGTGGGTCCCCAGGAATATCTGGGGCAGCATGTTTGCAACCAGGAGGTTATGTAATAGGAATGTCTATACCCGTGCTGATCTTCTTAGCAATTGCTGATCAATTGGCGACCAGTGCAATTTTTGTGGGGCAATTGAGGACTATTACATTTTAAGATGGCTAAAGTGAAATCTTTATGGTAAGCTTGAACAAAAATGCAATACAGTTTGATAAGAGGGAAGTTAAAGTTAGCTAATGGGCCCACAAGAATGAAAGGATTTGTACGCGGGTTGTGGGGATAATTACATATGGTGGTATTGTGCTGTGTCACTCTCATCACCGGCCAAAATGAGACAAAAAACAGAAAGTGCTGGAAACACTCAGCAGGCAGGCATATCTGAGGAGAGAACAGACACGTTGATATTTCGGTTCTGATGAAGAGTCCACCCCCGAAACATTGACTTGCCTCTTCTCTTCACAGTTGCTGCCTGGCGCGCTGAGTGTTTCCAGCATTTTCAGTTTCAGATTTCCATCATCTGTGTGTTTTTTTGCCGATATAAACGACAAACTGTGTCTCTCTCCCCCGCCCCATTCTACAGTTCTTTCCAAACGGAGACATTGGGCTCGATTTTCCCAGCCCCGAGGAGACGGGTTTGGAGGCGTGCGAGTTGTTAAAATCACCAAAACTGGCGGGCGGGCCCGTTCCCGCCTCCATCCCACCTCCGAGCAATTTTCCCAAGTGCGTGTTTTCTGACGTGCTTTCCATCCCGCCTCCAAGAGGTGGGATAGGCCCTTAACAACCACGTAATTGCCTCTATAATCCCATTTTGAGAGGCCTTTCCGATTTTAACATTTTCCCCATCCTACACGCCTCCTCTGGAACACGGCAGGTAATCCTGGCGGCTTCACTAATGGATTGCTTACGAACAGCTGCAGCTCCACCATTACAAAGCAGTTTTCACCGATGATCATTTGCAGGTGGCAGAACTTTGTTGTTTCAGGTCTGGGGGTACTTTTAGCAGGCATACTCGGTGTTGTAGAAGTTTGGAGCCTGACACCCATCTCAAGTGTGACCTCCTTGGAACCGCCTCTCCCCAACTTGACTAAGCGCTTCCTCAACTGAGGCATATACCAGAAGCATGGCGACCATTTAATTCCTTTCCTCCTGGACATCAGATTCGGATGAAGACCAGCCGTGGCAGCAGCAGAACTGTAGTGTCCGAGGATCAATAATACTCAGACTGCAGGAGAACAATAAAACAGGTATTTACTGAACAGAGAGTAATTCAAGACTGAAATACAGAAGCCTGCTATGGCTTTATATACAGGGGTGGTCACTGCCGGTACTGCAGTATAGAATCAGTTCTTCTCTTAAAGGCACATACACAACAATTCCTCCCCTTTTAGATAAACAGTACATAACATTCATTTAACAACTAAATAATAACTAATTACAGTTACAATTTTCTCTGTACTATATACATCAACTGAAATAATCATTTATAAGTTCAGTCTTTGAGGAGGCTTCCTGATCCTGACTGGATAGCGCCTTTCTCGAGTGTCCTGTTCTTGCGGCGGAGTTGATTCTGGCTCATTGTCATTGGTTGGTTCGTCAGCTTCCAATACCACTGCTTCTGAGGTAGACGCAATCTGTACTTCGGGTTGATTACCAGGTGCACCTGCTCATGGTATGGGTTTGGCTTGTTCCTGTGACTCTAGAATCTGGTCAGCATGGCGTCTCACGATGCTCTCTCCAACGTCCACTGTGTACATTAGTGGTCGCTGCTGTGTGCATATCGTTCCTGGCTGCCATTTTTCTGTTCGGTAGTCGTGGGCCAAGACTGGTTGCCCTATCTTGAAGCTCCTGGTTGGCTTCTCATTTATGTGCTGGAATTGCCTATCCTCAACATCTCATCTTATGTTTGGTTTGAGCAAATCCAGGCGACATCTTAGCCTTCGGTTGAAGAACATTATGGCTGGAGCTTGGTTGGTGACTGCATGTGTCGCATTCCGGTAAGCAAACAAGAAATTATCCACCTTGTGTTGTAGTGGTATGTCGTCATTATGCATTGCCTTTATGGCCTTTTTAAAGGTCTGAACAAACCTCTCAGCCAATCCATTTGTGGTTGGATGATATGGGGCAGATGTGTAATGCTTCACCCCATTATTCCTCAGAAACCTCCGGAAATCCTCTGACGCAAACTGTGGCCCATTGTCGGAGCAAATCTGTTCTGGCAAGCCATTCCTGTCGAAGATGGTCCGTAGGACTGCAATAGTTTTCTCCGTGGTGGTGGAGGACATTTTGATGACTTCTGGCCATTTCGAATGGGCGTCCACAGCGATTAGGAACATTGAGTCCATAAATGGACCAGCAAAATCAATGTGTACCCGTTGTCATGGAGATGAGGACCACTCCCATGGATGTAGCGGGGCCTGTGGTGGAGCGTTTTGGACCTTCTGGCATCCTGTGCATCTCTTGGTCATATCCTCGATTTCTTTATCGATTCCCGGCCACCACACAAACGCCCTGGCTAGGCTCTTCATTTTTACCCCTCCCAGATGACCCTCATGAAGCTCATTGAGCACTCTATCTCTCAACTTGGGTGGAATTGCCACTCGGGATCCACACATCAAGGTTCCCGGCGCACTGACAGCTGTTCTCTCCTTGGCGAGAATGCTGGCAACAGTGAGTCGCCATGTGCTGGCCATCCCTTCACCGTCAAATCATAGACCCGAGAGAGTGTCGGGTCATTTCGGGTTTCCTTCTCTATACTTGAGTTTGTAACAGGTAAACATTCGACTATGGTCGCATGAAATATCTCAACAGGGTCCACTGCAGGTGCTTCCTCTACTGTAGGCAACGGCAGGCGCAACAGCCCATCAGCGTTTCCATGCTGTTTTGTACCCTTGTACTCTATGTCGTACTGATGTGCCCCTAGAAAAAGTGACCATCTTTGCCGCCGTTGCGCCGTCATCACCGGAACGCCCTTCTTTGGGTTAAAAATGGAGACCAGGGGCTGATGATCAGTCAGTAGGGTGAATTTCTGCCCGTGCAGATAGTGATTGAACTTCTTCACCCCCCACACCAGGCTGAGGGCCTCCCTGTCAATCTGGGCGTAGTTACGCTCGGCTGAGGTTAACGAGCGCGACGCAAAGGCTATTGGCCTCTCTGAACGTCAGGGAATTTGTGTGACAGCACCGCTCCGATGCCGTAGGGAGACGCATCACATGCTAACCGAATCGGTAGTGTTGGATTGTAGTGGGCCAATACTTCTTTTGAAGTGATTAGGCATTTACATTTCTGAAAGGCACGCTTACACTCATCACTCCATTTCCATGTTACTCCAGTTTGCAGTAGGGCGTTCAGTGGGTGCAGAATTGTAGATCAATTCGGCAAGAACTTATTGTTAGATCCATGTGTTAATGGAGACACGGAATGCAGGAGTTGATTTAACAAGTGTTTACTGAACAAAGTCTGGAGGTGAACTAACTACAGAAGACGCTACACAGGCTTATATAACCGAGTGGTCACTACTGGTACTACAGTATACAGGGGCTTCAAAAACATAGTTCCTCTTAAAGGTACATACACTACAATTCCTCCCCTTTTAGATAAATAGTACATAACATTTTAAGTAATCATTGAATAACATTTTTACAAGAACAATAATATACACATTTGCTGAAGTTAATCAATTACAAATTCAGTCTCTCTGGAGGCTTCCTGACTCGGTCCGGATAACGCCTCGGTGGTGTAGTAGGTTCTTTTGGCAAGGTCGATTCGGCTTCAATGCCAGTGTCGGGTTCATCTGGTTCCAGTATCACCGGATCGGAGGTAGATACTATGGGTATCTCTGCTTCATCACTAGGCGTATAGAGTTGTGGTGTAGGTTGTCCTTTTTCGGATGACTCTATGATCTGGTCAGCATGGCGCCTTATCATGCTTTCTCCAATGTCCACGGTATACATCAGCGGTCCTAGTCGTGTGCAAATAATTCCAGGCTGTCATTTCTCGGTACGGTAGTCCCGGGCCAAAACTGGTTGACCTATCTGGAAGGTTCTAGTTGGCCTTTCATTCATGCTTTGAAATTGCCGGTTCTCTACGTCCCTTCTGACGTTTGGCTTGACCAAATCCAGCCGGCATCTTAGGCTTCTATTGAAAAACATCATGGCGGGGGTTTGGTTTGTAACCACGTGTTGCATTCCTGTACGCAAACAAGAAGTTATCTACCTTATGTTGTAGATTTATGTCTTCATTACCCATGGCCTTTATGGCCTTCTTGAATGTCTGGACAAACCTTTCAGCCAATCCATTGGTGGCGGGATGGTATGGGGCGGACGTGTAGTGCTTAACCCCATTGTTTTTTAAGAACTTCCTGAATTCTTCGGATACAAATTGCGGTCCATTATCAGAACAGATCTGTTCAGGCAGCCCATTCCTGGTGAATATGGTCCTTAATACTGTGATGGTTTTTTCCGTGGTGGTGGAGGACATCTTTATTACCTCCGGCCACTTGGAGTGTGCATCCACCGTGATTAAGAACATTGAGCCAGCAAAGTCGATATGTACCCTTTGCCATGGAGATGAGGGCCACTCCCATGGATGTAGAGGGGCTTGTGGTGGGGTGTTTTGGACCTTCTGGCATCCTAGACAGCCCTTGGTCATTTCTTCGATGTCTCCATCGATACCTGGCCACCACACAAACGCTCTGGCTAACTTCTTCATTTTCACTTCACCCAGATGCCCCTCGTGAAGCTCCTTTAGCACTCTATCCTTGAGTTTGGGTGAAATCACCACTCTGGATCCACACATCAAGGTTCCTCGGCACACTGACAGCTGTTCTCTTCTTTGCGAGAATGCTGGCAACAATGGTTCGCCATGTGCTGGCCATCCCTCCACCGTTAAATCGTAGAGTCGTGAGAGAGTCGGGTCATTTTGCGTTTCCTTTTCAATGGTAGAATTTGTCACCGGTAGACATTCCACTATGGTCGAGTGGAACATCTCCACTGGGTCCACTGTAGGTGCCTCTTCCACCATTGGCAACGGTAGGCGCGATAACCCGTCAGCATTCCCATGCTGTTTTGTTCCTTTGTATTCTATGTCATATTGGTGTGCCCCTAGGAAAAGGGACCACCTCTGTAGCCTTTGCGCTGTCATAATGGGAACGCCCTTTTCAGGGTTGAATATGGAGACGAGGGGTTGATGGTCAGTCAACAAGGTAAATTTTTGTCCGTGTAGGTAATGGTTGAATTTCTTCACCCCCCACACCAGGCTGAGTGCCTCCCTGTCGATCTGGGCATAGTTACACTCAGCTGAGTTCAATGAGCGTGACGCAAAAGCTATTGGCCGCTCCGAGCCATCAGGGAATCTATGCGATAATACCACTCGCACGCTGTAAGGGGATGCATCGCACGCCAGTCTGATTGGCAGTGATGGGTTGTAATGAGCCAACACTTCCCTGGACGTGATCAAGCCTTTACATTTATGGAAGGCACGTTTACAGTCTTCGCTCCATTTCCAAACTACTCCCGTTTGTAGCAGTGCGTTAAGAGGGTGCAGAACCGTCGACAAGTTTGGTAAAAATTTATGATAGTAATTTACTAATCCCAGGAACGACCTTAATTGTGAGACATTTTCAGGCGCTGGGGCCTTTACGACTGCTTCAATTTTTTCAGGTGACTTATGCAACCCTTCTTCGTTAATGACATGGCCACAATATGTTATTTGTTTCTGGAAAAATTCGCACTTGGGGCGATTTGCTCGTAGGCCCCGTTCTCTCAGCCTCGTGAGCACCTGCTCCAAGTTGGCAAGGTGCTCGTTGTCACTTTCTCCTGTTACAAGGATGTCGTCTAGGTAGCATTGAGTCCCCGGAATCCCTTGCAGGACTTGCTCCATAGCTCTTTGCCAGATAGCCGGAGCTGATGCCACTCCGAAAACCAGTCGATTGTACTGGTACAGGCCTTTGTGTGTGTTTATCGTGAGATACTTTTTAGAGGCCTCCTCAACCTCCATCTGTAGATATGCCTGTGCTAAGTCAATTTTGGTGAAACGTTTCCCTCCGGATAGTGAGGCGAAAATATCTTCTATCCTCGGAAGAGGATACTGTACCGTGTGAAGAACCGGGTTTACAGTCGCCTTGAAGTCCCCACAGATGCGAACTTTTCTCTGTTCTTCATATTTATCATTATTCAACGTTTTCTTCGTGACCGAGACGATGGGTGTTGCCCACTCGCTCCAATCTACCTTGGATAACACGCCTGCTTTTTCCAAATTCTCCAGCTCTGCCTCGACGGCTCGACGAATTGCGTATGGCACCAGCCTTGCCTTAAAAAACTTGGGAATTGCCGCATCTTCCACTTTTATTGAGGCGGTGGCGCCTTTCAGGGTTCCTAGTTCCAGTTGAAACACTTCTTTGGCGTTAGCCAAGATTTCTTTTAATCGTCCAGGTATGACGTCATCATCGTTTTTTTTCTTACTGGTCACCATCAATGCCTGAATGGAGTGCCAGTCTAAACGTATCTTTCTGATCCATTCACGTCCCAACAACGGTGGACCACCATCTTGCAGAACGTATAAATACAACTTCTGTATTTCCTTGCCGTTGTATACAACAGGCACCCTTATTTTCTCTCTGGGGTATACTTTCTGCCCCGTATATGTCTTCAAGATAATGGATGTGTCTTTCAAAGGTATATGCGGAAATAGCCTCTCGTAATCCCGTCGTCTCATGACGGTCAGAGCTGATCCTGTATCTAGCTCCATTTTGACTGGGGACCCCGCTATCGTGAGGGTAACCCAAATGGTCTGGTAATCTTCTTTGGCAATTACATTATATAATTTGAGACAGCTTAGTCTCTTGTTTCCAGAGTCGCTATCGCTCCGCATCTTTCCGCATTGCCTGCATGCTTTGTCCTTGAACCAGCAGTCCTTCTGGTCATGGGTGGATCTGCTGCAGCGATAACATTTCTTGAAACCCCGTGTCATTTCATGGGTGCCGAAGTCCTGTGGCTTTTGCTGTATCTCTGCAGCTCCTCTTGCTGCTGCTTCGTATGATACAGCCACTGAAAGCCTTGTCCAGTGTCAAATCTTTCTCAGAAAGTAGTCTTTTCTGTGTTCCTTCGCTTAGGAGACCGCAGACGAATTTGTCTCATAGAGAATCTGCCAGTCCTGCCCCGAATTGGCAGTGCTTTGACAGCTTTCGTAATTCGGTGAGGTAATCAGCGTTACTTTCATTCTTGTGCTGATTCCTCCTGAAGAATTTGAATCGTTCCGCTATCAGCAGCGGTGTTGGGTTTAAGTGCTCCTGTAAGGTATCAACAATCTCCTTAAAATTCTTGTCCATCGGTTTGGCTGGAGTGATCAAGTTTCGTAACAGCCCGCATGTCCTTGCGCCCATCAGATTTAGAAGTACCGATACCTTTTTATCATCCGCTACTTCATTCGCCTTGCAATATACCTCCACTCTTTCCACATATGTGGTCCAATCTTCTATATCACTATCGAAAGCAGTAATATTGCCAGTCTTCGGCATCTTGAAAATTTAAAATGGCGCTTCCCGCGCTTTTCCTCCGTCCCCGATGGATCAAAATGGCGCCTCCCGCGCTTTTCTTTCTTCCCCGCCGAGTTACGATAGCGCCTCCCGCGCTTTCCCGCCGCTGCCGCTGCTGCCAACGCTGTTCTCCGCGGTTCCCGTTGCGACCTGCAGCTTTTCGCGGTATTTCTATTTAAATTTTTTTTTAATATATCGCTTCAATAGTTTCTCCGTTACTTGGAGAACCGTTCCCGTCGTGGAGCGGACCCTCTGGGACTTTCCCCTCCCTCTGCTCGGTCCGAACGCTGACCTGCTTTGCAGCACCGGCCGCGCCCTGAGTGCTCCACCCTCTCTCTCTCTTTGCTTCTGCTTCCCGACTCGCTGCCCGACCCCGTTGCAGAGCCACCCGATCGAGCTCTAGCCCGCCGCAGCCCAGGAAGGATCAGTGCACTACCTGCCACCAGCCCGTTTAGCTGGTGAAACCACAGGTTTTTTTTCTTGCTTCTGGCTTTGACCTTCGTCTGAGGAATCGATCCCCTTGAGGTGCTGCCGAATTGCAGGTAAGTTCGTTTCTAACTTGTCGCCACTGTTAGATCCGTGTGTTAATGGAGACACGGAATGCAGGAGTTGATTTAACAAGTGTTTACTGAACAAAGTCTGGAGGTGAACTAACTACACAAGACGCTACACAGGCTTATATACCCGAGTGGTCACTACTGGTACTACAGTATACAGGGGCTTCAAAAACATAGTTCCTCTTAAAGGTACATACACTACACTTATGGTAGTAGTTCACCAACCCGAGGAACGACCTCAGTTGCGACACATTTTCCGGTGCTGGAGCCTTGACTACAGCCTCAATCTTGTCCGGCGACTTATGCAACCCTTCCTCATCAATCATGTGGCCACAATACGAGATTTGTCTCCTGAAGAACTCGCATTTGGGGCGGTTGGCTCGTAGCCCATCTTCCTGTAATCTCGTGAGCACCTGCTCCAGGTTGGCAAGGTGTTCACTGCCATTTTCGCCCGTAACCAGGATGTCGTCCAAATAACACTGGGTCCCCGGGATCCCTTGCAGGACTTGTTCCATCGCCCTCTGCCAAATAGCCGGGGCTGATGCTACCCCGAATACCAGTCGATTGTACTGGTAAAGGCCTTTGTGAGTGTTTATCGTGAGGTATTTCCTAGACGCTTCTTCCACCTCCATTTGTAGATACGCTTGGGCCAGATCAATCTTTGTAAAGCATTTCCCTCCAGATAGTGAGGCGAAAATATCTTCTATCCGTGGAAGTGGATATTGTACTGTGTGCAGGACTGGGTTCACAGTTACCTTGAAGTCCCCACAGATGCGAACCTTCTTCGGTTCCCCAGGCGTGCTGCTCAATGATTTCTTCATTACAGGAATGATGGGTGTGGCCCACTCGCTCCAGTCCACCTTGGACAGCACACCCGAACGCTCCAGACTCTCCAGCTCTGCTTCAACGGCTGGGCGGATCGCGTAAGGTACCGGTCTGGCCTTAAAAAATTTTGGGTTTGCGTTATCTTCGATTTTTATCGTTGCCGTTACTCCTTTTAGAGTCCCAAGTCCTTGTTGGAACACCTCTTTCACGTCAGTTAGAATTTTTGACAGTCGTCCAGGTATGATGTCATCATCCTTTTTATCAGTCACAGTTAGCGCCTGAATGGAATGCCAATCCAATTGTATTTTTCGGATCCATTCACGTCCCAATAATGGTGGTCCTCCATCTGGTAGTATATATAGATACAGTTTCTGTGTTTCCTTGCTGTTATATTCAACTGGCACCCTTATTTTTCCTCTGGGGTAGACTTTTTGCCCTGTGTATGTCTTCAATACAATGGACGTGTCCTTCAAGAGTATGTGTGAGAATAGCCGCTCATAGTCTCGTCGATTCATGACAGTTAGGACTGATCCTGTGTCCAATTCCATCTTTACTGGGGACCCTGCTATCATGAGGGTGACCCAAATGGTTCGGTGATCCTCCTTTGCGATCACGTCGTGTAACTTTAGACAACTTAGTCTCCTGCTCCCAGAGTCCTTATCACTCTCCTGATCTTCCGAACTACTGTCTGTCAATTTCTTTACTTTCTTGTACTTTTCCTTAGTAGTTCTTGTAGTGTTGGTTTTCTTTCCCGACCTGCAGACTCTTGCTATGTGTCCCATTTTCCCACATTGCCTGCATACTTTGTCCTTAACCCAGCAGTCCTTCTGATCATGGGTTGTTCTGCCGCAGCGATAGCACTTTTCTGCTCCATACGCCATTTCGTTAGCGCTGTATTCCTGTGGTTTCTGTTGTATTTCCGCAGCTCCCCGTGCTGCTGCTTCGCAGGATACTGCCACGCTGAAAGCCTGTTCTAGCGTCAGGTCCTTTTCCGAAAGTAATTATTTCTGGGTTCCTTCACTCTGGAGCCCGCAGACAAACTTATCCCGCAAGGTGTCTGCCAGTCCTGCTCCAAACTGGCAGTGCTTCGATAACTTGCGTAGTTCCATAAGATAGTCAGCATTGTTCTCATATTTGTGCTGGTTTCTTTTATGGAACTTGAATCTTTCAGCTATCAGCAGCGGTGTAGGGTTTAGGTGTTCCTGTAAGATATTAACAATCTCTTCAAAACTTTTCTCCATTGGTTTAGCTGGGGTAATTAAATTCCGCAATAGGCCGTACGTTCTCGCACCCATCAAATTTAATAATACCGACGCCTTCTTTCCATTGGCCACCTCAGTGGCATTGCAGTACATTCAATTCTTTCCACATACGTGGTCCAGTCTTCTACCTCATTGTCGAAAGCAGTGATACTGCCACTCTTCGGCATCTTGGGTGATTTAAAATGGCGCCTCCAGCGCTTTTTCTTCTTCCCCAATGTAATAAAATGGCGCCTCCCACGCTTTTCCTTCTTCCCCAATGGAATAAAATGGCGCCTCCCGCGCTTTTCCTTCTTCCCCTTGCTGCCACGCTGCTCCTAGCGTTGTACAGGGTAATGGCGGCGACCCACGGCTTCGGCGCGTATCACTTTTCCTTCCCCGCGTTCTATCCTCTCCACGCTGCCCTGTTCTTGAGCACCGACCGCGCCCTGTGCGCTCCACCCTCTCTCTCTCTCTTCATCCTGACGATGCGGCACGGCCCGTTTGCAGAGCCGCTCGATCGAGCCCGAGCCCGCCGCAGTCCGGAAGGGTCAGCGCACTACCTGCTACCAGCACGACTTGCTGGAACACCTCGACTAGGGAGCCAGGCCCAGCTCTCCACAGCCTCCCCTGCAACTCTCTGATGGATCCCTGGGCGGTTGCCCGCGGTCGACGCCCGCCGTTCTGATTTCGACCTCCAAGAAGCTTCTCTTCAGGGAAAAGATCCCCGTGAGGTGATGCTGTACTGCAGGTGAGTTCAAACCTGCCCGTCACCAGTGTGGTGTCCGAGGATCAATAATACTCAGACTGCAGGAGAAGTATAAAACAGGTATTTACTGAACAGAGAGTAATTCAAGACTGAAATACAGAAGCCTGCTATGGCTTTATATACAGGGGTGGTCACTGCCGGTACTGCAGTATAGAATCAGTTCTTCTCTTAAAGGCACATACACAACAAGAACCATGAGCAACAGCAGCACCAACAGAAGGAACATCAACAGGGGTGCCAATCTGTTAGTCACCCACCTGAAGATGCACAGGCTAGAAGGCGCCAGAGCGCCACCATATTGCTGCCTGGGATGCACTCATCCTGGCCAGGTTTGCTTAGCCTGCACAATCAAACACCTTAGTCTCGCTCCTTCTTACCAGATCATCGACAATGGAGAAGAACCTACGGAATCCTGTCACTCTGACCACCATTCTGATAATCGCAAGGTGTCCTAAGCCCTCAATGTGAAAGTCCCATTTGCGAAATGACACAGGCCACAACTTCAACAGTTTGCCATCAAAACACTTTATGATACAATCACAATGATGGCTGGTCCAAAAACAAAACAACACAGCCCCCAAGTGACCACCCTTGTGACTACTTGTGCTTTATCTTCCTCTTACGCGTGCTCCTACGTGGTGCTTCCCCTGTGGCTTCAGCAGATGTGGAGGCCCCTTGCTCGCTCTCTTGCTGCTCCTGTCTCGATGCCTTTGGCGGGCATCCTCTGGGGTGGCAAACCTGTGCGGGCTTGCCAACAGTCTGCTGCTCCTACAGTTGTGCAGGGGCTGAGACGCCCATCTCATTTGGGTGAGGACTCTGGTGGGGCTCTGACCGAGGGCTTTGCTGTGGCATGGTCATGTGAGCGCTTGGAGAGGAGCCCCTAATTTTGTTGTCTGCCACCAACATCCCTCTCATGGGTCAGCCCCATTTCAGAGGTAGCAAGTGGCTTGACAGCACCTTGCTGCACTGCAGGGGGGGCCATGAGGACCTATTTCTGCACTGGAAGTCCTACTCCAGAGGACTAGCATGAAGGTCTGCTTTGTTTGCCCAATAGCTGACCATCGCTCCTCAAGAGATGTCATTATATTCTGAACAATGACCGTGTTTTCAATACCCTTGCGACTAAGCTCCTCCATGGACAATGGAAGGAGTGAGTGTAGTGAATGCATAGCATAGATGCTTAGAAGGATACAAAGGACCGTCCCTGTGTGTTGTAAGTAGTTGTTGTCATGTCATCACAGTGATAGGAAGTGTGAGGGCTGCATGGTCGAATAGTTAAGTGAATGTGACCATAGAGAAAGAGAGGGAATGGGCAAGGGTGCAGGGATGTAAGTGTCAAGTGGGATGTGGAGGAAGAGGTTGGCAAAGCAGAGTGCTGGTGAGGAGAGGCGATCGGGATCAGATTGAGGGTGATGGGAAAGTCATACTCACTTTTCCGGTGCGGAGAAGGTCATGAAACCTCTTCCTGCATTGCAGCCAGGTTCTGCGGCACATTGAAATGGAGTTGACAACCTGGGCCACTTGTAGCCACGCAGCTTTTGTCTGCTGGGGTGGCTTTTTTCTCCCTGAGGAAGGGAACAGCACCTCCTTATTACATCTGGCTCCGTGCACCAGAGCTTGGAGGGAGGGCTCATCAAACCGAGGAGCACACTTTTGCTTGATCGTTGACATTTTCCACAATTCAACTCCTTCATATAAATTGCAGAGCCTTTGCAGTCTCCAGAAGAATCAAGGCTGCTTGCAGGTCTTAAATCCAACAGCATTGATGACATCATCAGAGACGACTTTCAGGATGGAAAGACTAAGTGGGCCAAGGGTTCCCACACGCTGGAAATCAATTGCCCAATTAGGGGAAAATCGCATATTTTCCCCACATCAAATTGGAGTCAGGTGGCTAACACAAAAAGCGGCTGACACGCCCCCAGCCCGCACCAATGGCAAAATCAAGCCCATTTTCTTTGTTTTAGATTTGCGTAACACAAGATTTGACTGCACTTCCGTGAAGCAATACCAAGGAATTACTTGGCAGACTGAGCATTTCCCTCACTGAAGGTGCTTTTACACTGCAAGAGAGAGCCGATGACAGATTAGGTGCTGCTGGACTGAAGATTAAAACAATATTATCCCAGATTGGTTACATTGGAATGGTTACAGCATGGAAGAAGGCCATTCGCCACATCGAGCCCGTGCCGAAATTGTTTTCGATATTTTTGCACCTCACTTTGATGGAGCAATGTGAAACAGATGGGATTTTAGAAGTGCAGTCAAATCTTATGCAAACCTGAAACAGTTGAAGAAAATTTGGACTCTACAATGTAAACAAACCCATGTTCCTGGAACCAACGACATTGTGGACCCATGAAAACATGGGACTGCGACTCTACTGGACTGGGAGCTGGATTTGCACACTCGTAACTGTGCCGACGAAAGTTTGACCCAGCCCCAGTGTAAAAGTGAGTGAGGCACAAAGGTCAATTTCACACAGAACACAGAAATCACACAGAAACCCCACAATGCAGATAGAGGCCATTTCGGCCCATCGAGCCTGCACCGACACATATCCCACCCGATCCCCGTAACCCCTACACCAACACATATCCCACCCTATCCCCGTAACCCCACGTATTTAATCCCCCTAACACTAAGGGTCAATTTATCATAGCCAATCAACCTAACCCGCACATCTTTGGACTGTGGGAGGAAACCGGAGCACCCGGAGGAAACCCACACAAACACGGGGAGAATGTGCAAACTCCACACAGACAGTCACCCGAGGCCGGATTCGAACCCGGGTCCCTGGCGCTGTGAGGCAACAGTGCTAACCACTATGCCACCATGCCAATTTCCTGGAAGCAGGATGTGTAGTAATGTTATAAGTATAAAAGTGCCTTTAAAGTACTTTTGTATTAACCTTGGTGTCATATTTGACCCTGAAATGAGTTTCTGACTGCATATTTGCGGCATAACTAAGACCGCCTATTTCCACCTCCGTAACATCGCCCGTCTCCGCCCTTACCTCAGCTCATCTGCTGCTGAAACCCTCATCCATGCCTTTGTTACCTCTAGACTTGACAATTCCAATGCACTCCTGGCCGACCTCCCTTATGTAAACTTGAGGTCATCCAAAACTCGGCTGCCCATGTCCTAACTCGCACCAAGTCCCGTTCATTCTCAGCCTTGTTTTCAAATCCCTCCATGGCCTCGCCCCTCCCTATCTCTGTAATCTCCTTCAGCCCCACATCACCTCCCCCCCCGCCCCCGAGATAACTGCTAGCCGCTAATTCTGCCCTCTTGAGCATCCCTGATTATAATCGCTCAACCATTGGTGGCCGTGCCTTCTGTTGCCAAGGCCCTAAGCTCTGGAATTCCCTCCCTAAACCGCTCCACCTCACTACCTCTCTTTCCTCCTTTAAGACTCTCCTTAAAACCTACCTCTTTGACCAAGCTTTTGGTCACCTGCCTTAATTTCTCCTTATGTGGCTCAGTGTCAAATTTTTTGTCTTATAATACTCCTGGGAAGCACCTTGGGACGTTTTACTATGTTAAAGGCGCTATATAAATACAAGTTGTTGTTTTGTGACTTCATCTGTTCTGGGACAGCAACGTTCCATCTGCCCATTCTCTGCTTTCACACTCAGACTGGGAAGCTGGTCTCTTTAAGGCAGAGTGTGTGTGCATGGGGCCAGCTCCCCACATTTACACTACGAAAACAAACTCCCATTATCCAGATGGTAAAGTCGTAGTCCCACATTTCCATGGGCTTATCGTGCCATTTGGATAAGGGAACCAGGTGGATGGACATACTATGGCTTGCCTCCGACATAAGGACACCGCGTTTACCTCCATCAACTGTACTCATATGAACCTGGAAATGGCTGCGAGTGTGCTGTTGAGAAGTTAAATGAGGGTTCATTTTGGGTTTTAAGGGGTACAAAGAATGATGCCAAACTCAAGATTTTACCATTTTTCAGCAGGCAGCCTACAAAGCAGGCTTTAACAGCTGCACAACCAACCAGCCAACAGAGCAGAAGAAACAACAATCTTCGTAATTAATTGTGATCTGCAGTTATTGAAGACATTGAAGCAGCTAACATGGTGCTGAGGAGGTCAGGCTAGCTTATTACCTGACAAATAATTGCTGAGGATTGGGACATTGCAATGTGAGGTGAGGCAGGTTTTCTGCTTCGGTGCAGGAAGGTGTAGGACAATATAGTTTGTGAACTTTATAGATGTGGTATGCAGTTTTGAAGAAACGGTTCTGGATTTTCCCCAGTGGTGGATTTATCACTGAAATAGCACCAAAAATGCACTTTCACCTCTCAGCGTAATTCCGCCAAGAACCAGCCCAGTTTTCCTCAGTGCAGCCTCCTGGCACTATTACACCCTCTATAGGCAGTCTGCCTCTGAGGGAGAGCAGAAAATTCAGCGCCACTTTAGCAACTGAAAGAGCCAAGGCAGCCATTTTGAGAGTGTAATGCCGACAGTGCCTGATCAGCCTGGCATCTCTGCGGTAGTCCTCTCCATCCTCCTCCTCTTCCTCAAAGCAGAGGAATGGGGGGTGGCCTAAGGAAGTCGCCATCGCTTCCCGAGGCCCAGCCTGCAACCTTAAAACTTGAAAAAAAACCTAAAATATGTTTAAAAAAAAATGTAAATTAAGGAAGTTTTAAAGGAAACTTAAAGAAACTTTGAAACCTAAAAATACTGTACATTTTTATGTAACTAATATTGTTACAGAAAAGGTCCCTTTAGTTGCCCCGGGTCCTTCGTGGTCTTTAACTATTGAGCCCCTCTGGCCTGCCCCAAAGCCCCTTTCCCAGAGGCGTTCTTTTTTGCCAGTGGGCAGGGAAATGGGTCTCTGCAGCAAATCCTGCCACTCCCTGTGTTTGCTTGCAGCAGGTGAAGATGTGGTGGGCATTGCTGGCTACTCCCAGCAAGTGATAAGAATGTACAGCCAATAGATTTTTGTGGCAGGGGTGTAGTGTTGGGCATTGCCACCCAATGTTCCTCTATTGGTTGCCTCGGGTACAGCCAACAAAGGGCAATGAGGTGGGAGAAAATCTAGCCTATTATGTAGCTATGACATTCATTGGCTTGCATCTTAAATGAGTGCATCAACCTTTCTTGCTGCCTCGCTAGTCTTACAGCTGTTGTTATTTTCACCCTCTTACTCTGCCATAACTACATCAGGCTGACCATTGACTTTCCAGGTTTATTTCCAAGGGGAAGATGTGGGGCATGTAACAGAGGACAGTCACTCTTGAAAGCAGAAATGGTATGTTCTCTCATCATTTTGATTGAACTATGAGCTCCACTGTACTTCTGCCCATGGTTGACATTTGGGGGTCATGAGCCATGGCTATACTGTATACTTTGGAGCCACCCTACCTTCTTCATTCCCCTTCAAATAAGGATGACACAGACGATTGTCCTTAAAACAAATATATCATAATGTAACAAGCTGAAGCAGGCTGAGGACCCAGTGGTCAATTAGACACACAAACTAGAGCTTACTATTTAAAACAAGTGAGGTTTATTTACCCACAGCAGTTGCGTTCGAGTACAAGAATAGACAAAACAGGGATTACTTTCCATTCCTTTCCTTTCCTCACTCTCGCTCCTCTTCAGACTCCTCTCCTCAACTGAACTGAACTATCATCCTGCCTTTTATGTTTCCAGGCTGGGAGTCATTCCTGATTAAAGGCAATTCAGGTGAATGATTTCTTAAAGCTATACCATCTTGCCTTGGTCATTCTGACATTTTGTACAACTTCTTAAAGCTGTACCTATATTGCGAAGCCTATGGCTCACGTATCGTCTCTCAATCTCACTCTGTTACAGGATGAACTCCCAGGGAAGTAAGGGATTCACCTATATGATTCTGTGCTGTGGTCGCTGGACATTGTGAGAATAAGACTCCTTTTCAAAGGGCTGAATGGCAACGTAGCTGCCTCAGTGACCCCCTGGACTCTGGGAAAGGCTGCAGGTCTGTTGAAGTTGTGTTGCCCTCTCACATTGCAGCCATTGGTCAGTGGCAAAAGTTATGAGGTTGTTGACCCTGCTGAATAATGCATTTGTGCTCTCTTTGATACCCTTGTGGACAGCAAACTGTCCGACACTACAGATGTCTCTAGGGCTGGTCAAAAAGGGGCTGACACAATGAAACAAGCTGACTTTGATAAGTGAAATGTAGGTGTAACTGGGGTTTTCACAGCGTATTGACTGCTAAACAAATGTCATGGCCCTGAAAAACTCATTTTAATTTTGTGGAGTGTCAAATTTATACATTATGATAAAAATTAACATTTTTAAGAAACATTAAAAAAAGCAATTTTTAAAATATTTTTTAAAAGTTTGTTCATATTTATTTCTGGTTTACCTTTTCCCTATGTGAGAACCCCAATCTTGGTTTTGCTCTCTGTAGCATTTTTAAAAAGTCAGAATAAAAGCAGCTTCTTCACCTCCTGGTTCCCCGTCTGTGAGAATTCTGCATTGCGATTGGCTGCTTAGACAGCCTGTTGACGGCACAGCAGATCGCGGGAGGGATTCCCCATTATAGAGCACTGCAATCTCTTACACATCGGAAAAGGCAAACTTCTTGCCAGAGAAATTGCGAAATCTCTGTGGGCAGCTTTCTTTGGGGCCGATGGTAAATGCCTTTGCTTCGCCGCTGACTGCAAATTCCGGGCCATGAAGTTTCAGCTGAAGTATGAAGGCCTTTCACTGGGTCTTAAACCACAGCCTCAGGTTCAATGAGGACTAACAGCACATTACACTTGCAAAGCTGGGTGGGAATGTAAGTTGTGAGGAGGATGCAAGGAGGCTTCAAGGGGATATAGACAGGCTAAGTGAGTGGGCAAGAACATGGCAAATGGAATATAATGTGGAGAAATGTGAAGTTATTCACTTTGGTAGGAAAAATAGAAAAGCAGAGTGCTTTTTCAATGGTGAGAGATTGGGAAATGTTGGTGTTCAGAGGGACCTGGGTGTCCTTGTACATGAATCACTAAAAGTTAACATGCAGGTACAGCAAGCAATTAGGAAAGCAAATGGTATATTGGCCTTTATTATAAGAGGATTTGAGTATGAGAGTAAAGACGTCTTACTGCAATTATATAGGGCCCTGGTGAGACCACACCTGGAGTGTACAGTTTTGTTCTCCTTACCTGAGGAAGGATATACTTGCCATAGCGAGAGTGCAACGAAGGTTCACCACACTGGTTCCTGGGATGGGGGGATTGTCCTATGAGGAGAGTTTGGGGGAAAAATTGAGTCGCGCCCCGTTAGGGGCGCTAACTTCGCCGGGGCGCTACTTTTAGCGGCGCGACAAAATTAGCACCCCCGCGGCCATTTTTCCCAGGTAGCACCCCACATCCCTCTTGGGGCGCTGCGAGGCAATATCACGGCGCTACGTGCCGGAGCGCCACACGCTGCGGCACATCGCGCTGCAGTACTGCAGGCCTTCCTCCCCTTATTAAAGGGGAGGGGCCTGGCGCAGCATGTCCCGGTGCCCAGCCGGGCCACCAGGGATCGGGAGTGCCGGCAAACGAGCCCGGCACTCAAGAGGAGTGCCGTGCTCACGGAGAGCAGCTGGTACCCCGCGGGGGGCTTCATGGGGGCCAGGGACAGCAACGGGAGCAGGTGCAAGCAGGCAGTCAGCAACAAAATGGTCTCCATCCACTTTACCTTTAACTAGCGCCGCCCCGGCCGCAGGTAGGCCCCTCTGACCCTGTCGGGCATAGCGTCTGGTGGTAAGTCAGGGGGCGCTACCGAAGATCGCGGCCGGGGCGCGAGCGGGGCGCTGTGCATGGCGATGACACCATCGCTGGTGGCGCAGTGCCGCAGGGCGCTAACGGTTACCCCCGCCACTAACCACCCGCTGAATTTCGCGGGAGGCATTGCCGGTGCCGCGCCCGGGTGCTAATTGTTTTGCGCCCCGTTAGCGCCCTCTTAGGGAGGCGCAAAGCAACCGAATTTTTCCCTCAAGGAGTCGACTAGGCCTATATTCTCCAGAGTTTGGAAGAATGAGAGGTGATCTCATTGAAACATACAACATTCTTACAGGGCTTGACAGGGTAGATGCAGGGAGGATGTTTCCCCTGGCTGGGGAGTCTAGAGCCAGGGGTCACAGTCTCAGAATAAGGGGTCAGCCATTTAGGACTGATATGAGGAGAAATATCTTCACACAGAGGTTGGTGAATCTCTGGAATTCTCTACCCCAGAGGACTGTGGAGGCTCAGTCGTTGAGTATATTCAAGACAGAGATCGGTAGATTTTTGAATATTAAGGGAATCAAGGGATATGGGGATAGTGCAGGAAAGTGGAGATGAGGTAGAACATCAGCCATGATCTTACTGAATGGCGGAGCAGGCTGGAGGGGCCAAATGGCCTACTCCTGCTCCTATTTCTTATGTTCTTATGTTCTTATGGTGAGATAGCATTTGGAATATGGGCAGGGGGGCGGGGTGTTGGAGGAAGTGGCACTCTTGACAAGATATTGTATTGGCAATAATAAGGTTAATAACTATCACCTGTCTTCACCATTATAGTACTCAGAACCAACTTTCGCTCTGCAGCAATTTTGCTACATTCAGCGGAAGGGCAGTAAATGTGCGATAAATGACACTCACTAAATTACTGATTGGTAATGCTTCAATACCACAGGCAGGCTTAATAGAGACAGTAATTAATTTCCAGACTCTGGTGTGAAAGTTTAGTCACTGTAATTGCTCTAAAGGGTCAGCTCTGTTATTAATATAATAATCAGCTCGCTTGTAGGCAACCGCCATTTCAAGCTAATGAGTTGTGAGCTGAGGTAAGTTAGCTGATAACATTTATATAATAAAAAGCGATAGACATTATGCCCATTGACATTGCAGCGCCTGCTTCCTTTGTTCAGGCACTTGCAGCTGTGCTTTGTTTCGTTTACAGAGCCAAGCCAGAGCTCTAATCAATTTTAGAAGTCCTTTGTCTAATGTACAAACACATTTTCCTTAGCTTATCAAATGGTAATAATAACCTTCACCACAGCCAAAAATTATGAAAATGAAAGGTTGCAGAAATGTGATCTGACGGTGTTCTTCCTGAAACTCTGGGGGGCGATTGAGTAATATGAAGTAAATCACTGTAATTGTCACTTGTCAGGAATAGTCATTTGAATGAAGCAAGACATTTTGTCACGCTGTGCAACATGACAGTGTGAGAATCAACGGCTGTCTATTCTGGCCAGATTAGCTGAAATCTTACGGCGTTCTTAACAGAAAATCTTTGATGACCACAATGTCAGATTAACCCATATTTGCTAACTGTCCTATTTTTCTTGGGCCAATACCGTACTGAGTTATCTCTTCAGTATGCACAACTCTGAAATAACATGCAAAAAGAAACTCCATCCCGTTAAAAAACTTGGGGGGAATAATTTGGTTGGCTGCGCCACCCATTAGTGCCTAAAGAGGCCGAGAAGTGGGGCGCTAACCAACTCGTGCCCGGGCGCAGCGAACCCTGTGCCTCTTCCCATATTGCGCGGACATTTTGCGCCGGCGCTAAACCATAGCACCCGCTCACCGGCGCACGCAGATCATGACGTAATTTCAGTGTGCAATGCCTTTGGGGCGCCCCAGACCGGAAATTCAGTGGCGCCCCCCTGCGTTCAGCCTGGTGCTAACAAGGGCAGGTTACCTGGAACGTTTCCCAGTCGCTGTCAGGCTCGGGGGGCGCTATTTAAAGGGGACTGTTCTGGATCATTCTTGGTAGCCACTTTTGGACCACAACTTCTTGGAGAGAGAGAGAGAGTTGCTCAGAGACAAACAGAGAGCCATTCCTGCAGTGAGCCAGCGCTGGCAGAGGAACTTTAGCCTTCTGAACATCACTTTGCAGTTGGTGAGCTTCTCAGCCGGAATAACTTTCAGTGCGCTCTTACTATGGGGGCTGCATTGGATGCGAACGTCGTGCTTCTCAATCATTTGGACAGGGCACAGAGACGCAGGGATAGAGTGGCAGGCATGGCCAGACGGAGGAGGGCCTACAGACGTCGCCCCATGAGACCTTACGCTGCCAGGGTTTTCCGCCAGCAGTTTTCATATATCAACATGTCGGAGGAGCAGTGTTTCCAAAGGCTGTGCTTCAGTAAGGAGGTGGTCACTGAGCTCTGCCACCTGCTTCAGCCAGATCTGCAGCCTCAACTAAGGTGCAGGACATCACTGTCGGTGGCTGTGAAGATCACTGTGGCTCTAAACTTCTATGCAAGCGGCTCCTTTCAGGCCGCTCCTGGAGACATTGCCAACATCTGACAGTTCGCGGTGCATTGCTGCATCCGTCAAGTGACTAATGCCCTCTTTAGAAGGAGACGGCAGTACACCTCCTTCCCAATGACCCTGGACAAGCAGCGAGAGCGCGCAGAGGGCTTTGCAATGATAGCGGGCTTCCCCATGGTGCAGGGCGCCATTGACTGCAAGCATGTGGCTTTGCGGGCACCTCTAGAGAATGCGGAGGATTTCCGCAACCGAAAGGGGTTCCATTCTTTGAATGTGCAGCTGGTCTGTGACCACCGACAGCTGATACTCGCTGTGAATGCCCAGTTTCCAGGCAGCAGCCACGACGCCTTCATCCTGCGCCAGACTTCTGTGGCAGACCTTTTCGAGGCCCCGGCTCACCCAGGAGGCTGGCTTCTCGGGGACAAGGGCTATCCTCTGTGCCCCTGGCTAATGACCCCGGTCCGTTCGCCCAGCACCCCTGCTGAAGAAGGATACAATGAGAGCCATCAAGCGACCAGGAACGTCGTGGAGCACACAATCGGCGTGCTGAAGCAACGGTTCTGCTGTCTGGACCATTCTGGAGGAGCCCTTCAGTACTCACCTGAGCGAGTCTCCCACTTCGTCGTTGTGTGTTGCATGCTGCATAACCTGGCAATCCTCAGGACCCAGCCAATGCCACCAGACATTGAAGCACCAGCAGAGGAGGAGGAGGAGGAGGAGCAGCAGCATCAAGACGGGAGGGAGGAACAAACTGCAAGTCGCTTCTAGGCCCCTCTCAGGGAATGCTTGCTGCCATTCCAAGAACATGAATGGAACCATTCTGCTACCCCTAAGCCGGTCAAGGGCAAAATTTGTCCAAAGAACAGACATGGCCATTGTGAATAAAGAAAGTTGTTTATTGTACAAAATGTGCTTCCTTCCCGCCTGACAAAGCAATGGCAACAAAAAGCAAAACATACAGACTGCCACATAAGTGCCTCTCACACCGGGAGACTGTCCAAAACATAAGTGCCTCTCACACCCGGGAGACTGCCCAAAACATAACTAACATTCAGACCAGCATCCTCTGCCTTGAATGAAACAAATAACATGATTCAGCAGCACCTTCTACTTTTTCCCCCTCGATGGTGATCTGCTTCCCTTTCGGCATTGGCCCCTTCCCGCCCTGCAGCTCCTCCGTAATGGGACCCCAGTGGCTGCAACAAGGCTGGTGGAGGCCTGCTGACTGTCCAAAACCGCAGATGCCCCTGAGGGACAGCCTGGACGAGCTCTGGCCATGGAGGGCCCGGCTCCTGACTGCTCCAACTCTGCATGGGCGGAAGCAGTCTGTCCTGCAGGTGGTGGCAGCTGCAGTGGAGAAGTGCCAGTGGTGCCATCAGGAATGCTGTCATCCTGAGAGCGGACAGCAGCTCCCTGGTTGGCCGACACACTAGTACTCTGACGGGCCAGCACCGCAGCATGCGCAGCAATCGGCTGGTGCACAGATTGCTGGCCTGCTGTGGTGCTGCAAGGGCCCCGGGGAATCCTGCCCGATCCAGCGAGGGTGGCAGCAGTCAGTGCTCGCGTGGCCTCAATCTGCGTCTGCATGAGACCAGCGAGTGACTGCGTGGCAGCACTCAGCACTTGCGTGGCAGGTGCCATTGCTTCGTTGAAGCCCTGGACAACCCTTGCCAGTGCTTCGCTGAAGTCCTGCACACTCCTTGCAAGTGCTGCGCTGAAGTCCTGCAAACTCGCTGCCTGTGCTGCGCTGAAGTCTTTGACACTCCTTGCCAGTGTCTCAATAGATTCGGGCATCCTTCCCACTGCAGCCATGAGCTCAGTGTGCCTGAACCCAGCCTGGGCACTCATTTCAGCGAGGGCATGCACCTCCTCTGCGTTCTGTGCAGCAGGACTCGCGGCCTGACTCGCCCTCCGGAGAGATGGCCCCTGAGCTTCCCTACCCCCCTCGCGTTGCTGCAGGCCACTGGTTCCTGGAGCTGGGTCCTCCTCAGAGCATTCCCCCCCGCTCCCCTCCAGGGAAGGAGTCTCCCCAGTCTGGAGATGGGCTGGCTCGCCTGAGGGTTGAGCGGATGTTCCGGCTTCCTCCTCCTCGTCGCCTCCGGAGTCAGTCGCAGTGGCAGCTTGAGGGCCCGCCTCCCGAGCTGGTGATGCAGCATCTGAAAGCAGGGAGGTTCAAGAGTGGCTTTAGCGAAAGGACAGGGTGGCAGCAAGGGATGCATGAGTGCTGCAATGCTCTGAATTGGGTTGAAAGTGAAAAAGCATGCTGGTGTGGGGAACAACTGGAAGGAGAGAGGTCAAAAAGGTCATGGCCTTACCATCACTGTCCACAATGGGATCGGCATCTCCAGAGGCGACGGGGCCAGTCATCCGGCTTGCGACGATCTGGTGGACTCGCTCCTCCAGGTCTGTAAGGGTCTGCAGGTGAGGCCGGCCTCCTCCGGTCTGAAGCTGCTGTCTGCGGTTACTCGCCAGCTTGGCCTGCAAGAGAAAGGACGGGGTGTGATGAAACATGCTGCCCTGTTCTGGCATCACATGCCTCCCATGGTCGAATAGCCCTTACATTATGCTGCCCTGATCTGGCATCACATGCCTCCCATGGTCGATTAGCCCTTACATTATGCTGCCCTGATCTGGCATCACATGCCTCCCATGGTCGAATAGCCCTTACATTATGCACTGAGCTGAATGTGTGTGTGTGTTTCCAGAAAGGGCCATGGGTTCTGGATGACAGCTGGCCATTGGGGCTTTGCAGACCGTCTGGCCATAAAGTGAGGTGCAGATGGAGGGATGAAGATGATTCTGGAAAAGGCACTCACCCTGACGACCCGAGTGAGGTCGTTGAACTTCTTCCTGCATTGCACAGGAGTCCTCGGAACCATGCTGCTGGAGGTGACTCTTTGGGAAACCTCCCTCCAAGCCCTGCGGTATTCGGTTTGATGAGGCCTCCTGCCATTCTCCGAGTACAGCACAGCTCGCCGGCGCTCCACCGCGTCAACCAGAGCATCCAATGCCCCCTCGGTGAAGCGCTGCGCTCTCTCCCCAGCCCTCTCCATGTGGGTGAAGCTTTGGCTGCCACAGGTAGATTACCGCCGATTTTGAGGCCTGCAAGGCGCAGAGTGTGGCTGCAGAAGAGAATCGATCCGGCCCTTTAAGAGCTGGCCGGCGCCAGCGTGTCTGGGTGAATTTGATAATTGACGGCACCTGCGCTGCACCCACCTGCGGAGAAATTGCGTCGCGCGGCCGGGTTAGCGCCTTAAGAACACCGTGCAGCGCCTGATTTAGCGCCGCAATCACCTCCAGGGGTGATGCAACCCAATATCATTCGAGGTGGCGAGAACTTGCGCCTGGCGCTAATCTTTGCGCACCGCCAGAACTAGCGCCCCAAACGGGGCGATACCGAATTTCTCCCCCTTGCTTTCTATAAGGTGAACGTCCTTGACCTACCCCCTCCCCGCAGCATTAAATATCAGGGGACAGCAGTTTGCAAAGTTGTCAACTATGGATTAAACTGCTGTGGAGTACCCGTGCGGCATCTGTGAATAGGAATATACAATGAACTCCTGGAGCTACATCCATTGCAAGTATCAACTTGAACAGGATCATTTAATCATCAATATATTGACATATAGTTAGTGCCAATTGAAACAATCTTTTTTTAAAACTTTTATTTCCATTTTCAAGTTTTTTAAAAATTAAAACTTATTTTTAAACCTTCTCAGTTGAATTTCTGGAGGGATTGTCCCAATCCGCAACCCTAACATCGTTTACACCATTCTTCCGGGGTTTCCAAGGCTCTTCCGTCAAAGTTACTAATTATATTCCAATGGATGGATGAATAAATGATCCTGTTCCAATTGGCACTGGCAAAGGATGCAGCTGGAGGGGGTCATTGTACACTCCCATTCACAGAGACAGATTCCTATCTGACATGGCCCTAAAGATTCCAGCTTCTCACCCAACCTCAAGTGTTGCAGCCAGTTTTCATTCGGAATAATGCCTGAAGCATTTACCACCAGCAACAAGGTGATGCAGGATATCATTGGAAAAAAGAAACTTAACCAATAGTTGAGGCAGTTTTCGCGGGGGAGTCAGATCAGAAGTTGCAAAATGGCTCCGTAAAAGTCAAGTTAGGGCAGGAGAAAAACTGAGGGGCAATTTTGAACAAGGAATCCTTTGTTAGATGAAATTCAGTCAAAGAGACCATTACAGTTGGAGTGGACGATCGAGGAAACTTAATTTCATAAGCCGCCAGGTTTAAGGACAAGGGGAAGGTCAGTCTGAGAAGTTGTTAACGAAAACCAGATTTCCCCACACTCCCGACTCCACCATGAGTACAGCCAGCTTCGCGGCATTGAGTATCCTGTAGGCAGTGAATTTAAAAAATGGGTCAACTAAGTATTGGGAAGGCCGAAGCCATTGTCTTCGGTCCCCGCCACAAACTCCGTCCACTAGCCACCGCCTGCATCCCTCTCTCTGGCCACTGTCTGAGGCTGAACCAGGCCATTCACCACCGTGGGCCAGAATCTTACCGGCGCTGCGAGGGCGAGTTTGGAGGCGGGTCTGCTGTCAAAATGGCATTGATTGACAGCGGGACGGAAGTCCACTCTGAACCCACCTCCTTGTTAATTTCCCAAGTGGTGGCTGTGCCTGTGGTTTGCAAACCCGGCACTAAGCGGCGAGTCAGGCAATTGCGATACTTAAGAAGCTGCTTAAAGGTATTTAAGCAGCATTTTACTAGGCCCCAATTATTTTTCCAGGTTTTTTACGAGTTTCCCATCGCTCGGGGATCATGTCAGGTAAGTGTGTCAGGTTCTCAATGACTCTCCGTTGCTGTGAATAGTTGACAGCTGCAAAAGTGGTATAAAAGCTACCATTTAACAGCTGTTCAATTTCCAATCTTAGAGGCTGGAGCCTTCAGGTTTTGGAACACACTTTTCAGCTTTATGGAGGTTTGAAGTGTTTGGAGCAAACTCTCTATCCAGTGTCACCTCCTTGGAGCAACCTCTCTCACCTTTGACAAATATTCACAATCCACATCAATGATTTGGATGAGGGGACCAAATGTAATATATCCAAGTTTGCTGATGATACAAAGCTGGGTGGGAATGTAAGTTGTGAGGAGGATGCAAGGAAGCTTCAAGCGGATACCGACAAGCTAAGTGAGTGGGCAAGAACATGGCAAATGGAATATAATGTGGAGAATTGTAAATTTATCCACTTTGGTAGAAAAAATAGAAAAGCAGAGTGTTTTTTAAATGGTGAGAGATTGGGAAGTTTTGGTATTCAGAGGGCCCTGGGTGTCCTTGTATATGAATCACTGAAAGTTAACATGCAGGTACAGCAAGCAATTAGGAAAGCAAATGGTATGTTGGCCTTTATTACAAGAGGATTTGAGTATCAGCGTAAAGACATCTTACTGCAATCATATAGGGCCCTGGTGAGACCATATCTCGAGTATATGGGTTTCCTGCGGGTGCTCCGGTTTCCTCCCACAGTCCAAAGATGTGCAGGTTAGGTTGATTTGGCTATGATAAATTGACCCTTAGTGTTAGGGGATTAAATATGTGGGGTTACGGGGATAGGGTGGGATATGTGTCGGTGCAGGCTCGATGGGCCGAAATGGCCTCTATCTGCACTGTGGGGATTCTGTGTGATATTGTGTACAGTTTTGGTCTCCTTGCCTAAGGAAGGATATACTGGCCAGAGTGGAAGTGCAATGAAGGTTCACCAGACTGATTCCTGGGATGGGGGGATTGTCCTACGAGGAGAGATTGAGTAGACTAAGGCCTATATTCTCTAGAGTTTAGAAGAATGAGAGGTGATCTCATTGAAACATACAAAAATCAGGGCTTGACAGGGTAGTTGCAGGGAGGATGTTGCCCTGGGCTGGGGAGTCTAGAACCAGGGGTCACAGTCTCAGAATAAGGGGTCGGCCATTTAGGACTGAGATGAGGAGAAATTTCTTCACTCAGAGGGTGGTGAATCTTTGGAATTCTCTACCCCAGGGGGCTGTGGAGGCTCAGCCGTTGAGTATATTCAAGACAGAGATCGATAGATTTTTGAATATTAAGGGAATCAAGGGATATGGGGATAGTGCAGGAAAGTGGAGATGAGGTAGAAGATTAGCCATGATCTTATTGAATGGCGGAGCAGGCTCGAGTGGCCAAATGGCCTACTCCTGCTCCTATTTCTTATGTTCTTATGTCCTTATCTCAACTTCAGCTGCCATCTATTCCATCAGCATCAGTGCCCTTGAAAAAATCTCACCTTGGTCTTCAGAATCCCACCACGATCAGCCCCAACACCAACATCACCAGGCACACCAGCAGCACCAACAACAACACCAACCTTCTTTGCAATCACCTGATGCTGCACAGGACACAGGGCATCAGCACCCGACCACATTGCTGCCCGGGAGGCCAGGGATGGCCTCACCATGGCCAGATATACTTCAGTTGACGCTGTACACCCTGGCTGCCACATGATGCGCCAGGTTGGCACCACCCTACACCAACACCATAAAGCATCGCTACAATGCCCAAGCCATTCTTTTCACACTCATCACTATTGGGGGAGGGGGGGGAGGTGTGCCGTTATGTCTCACCATTCACTGCAACTCACTAAGCCACTTCCAAAGGTGCGCACAGATCTGTCGAAGAAGGCAAAGTGTTGAAAATAAAGATATCAATGTTTGACAACACATTAACAGAAACTTCACATGAACATTGGCGATAACACCCAACTGCCTACCCTTGTGTGTTGTTAGTTGGTCTGATTGGACAAGGATGATGGTGAGTGTGTGGGGTGCCTAGTGAGAGGGGGAAGTGATAATGTAGATAGAGAGGGATGGGTGGAGATGCAAGGTAAGTTGGTGTGAGTAAGGATGTGCAGGAGTAGGGTGGGGAAGGCAGAGTGATGGGGATGTGATGAGTGGCATAGCAGGATGAGGTTGAGTGTGGCTTTGCAGTAAAGTTTTGAGATCTACTGAGATCATAGAAAGGCTTGCGCCACTGCAGCCAGGTCCTCCTGACAACATCCCTGCTTATGCCCTCCTGTGCAATGTGCAACCAGGCTGCGTTGGTCTCCTGGGGAGGTCTCTTCCGCCCATTGGAAGGGAAGAGAACCTCCCGGCGTGCTGTGACTCCCTCTATAAGCATATGGAGGGAGTCATGGGAGAGCCTGGGTGCAGTCCTGCACCTTTGTGCAGCGCTTGTTAGTGTTTGCAGCACCTCAATGCTATAGAATACCGACAGCAGAACTGTCAAAATGAATGTGGACATGGTCCCTGACATGAATCAGACTTATGAAATAATACTGAGCGGCCTGCGGGTGGTGCTGTCCAAGGAGAATATAAATACTCGGGCACGGGCCCAGCTTGCACAGGACATTCTTAACAGGAACTAGTGAAGGACACAACTAGACCTCCATGTTGTAAAACAGTTGATTAAAGCTTTGTTTAACGTTTAGGCCAAGTGCCTAGTAGTTATCTTACGTCAGTCCCTTTAAGGAAACTGGCTGCTGACGCGTCATCAGATGACGTCATCAGACCTGCTTCATTTTAATTGGCCGGGAACCTCGCAGGGCGAGCTTAACAAGCCCAATCATTGTAAAATCATGACAGAGGCCCGGATCAACACAGCTGTGAGGTCGGGACTCGCCAACGACGTCACCCGTCCCGGACCCGCCGAGGTTGGTAAAATCCAGCCCCCGTGTCTAATTGACCCTGAGGTGAATTTTCTTTTATTCGTTTATGGGATGTGGGCGTCGCTGGCAAGGCGAGCTTTCATTGCCCATCCCTAATTGCCCTTGAGAAGGTGGTGGTGAGCCGCCTTCTTGAGCCGCTGCAGTCCGTGTGGTGAAGGTACTCCCACAGTGCTGTTAGGGAAGGAGTTCCAGGATTTTGACCCAGCGACGATGAAGGATCGGTGATCTATTTCCAAGTCAGGATGGTGTGAGACTTAGAACATAAGAACATAAGAAGTAGGAGCAGGAGTAGGCCATACGGCAAGGTTTCCCTGCCCATGCTTGACCTGAAGACTTGAGACTTCATGGGGTCCGGAGTCAATGTTGAGGACTCCCAGGGCCACTCCTTCCTGACTGTATACCACTGTGCCACCACCCCTGGTGGTTCTGTCCTGTCGGTGGGACAGGATTACAACTCTATCTCCTCTCAATCACCGAGACCCTCTATCTCCTCTCAATCACCAAGACCACCGAATTCCGCCTCCATAACATTACCCATCTCCGCCCCTGCCTCAGCTCATCTGCTGCTGAAGCCCTCATCCATGCCTTTGTTACCTCTAGACTCGATTATTCCAATGCTCTCCTGGCCAGCTCCCACCTTGCACCCTCTGTAAACTTGAGCTTGCGCTAAACTCCGTTGCCCATATCCTAGCTCGTACCAGGTCCCGTTCATCCATCACCCTTGTGCTCGCTGAGCTACATTGGTTCCCGGTCCAGCAACACCTCGATTCTAAAATTCTCATCCTTGTCTTCAAATCCCTCCATGGCCTTGCCCCTCCTTATCTCTGTACCCTCCTCCAGCCCAACAACCTTCTGAGATCTCTGTGCTCCTCCAATTCTGGCCTCTTGTGCACCTCCGATTTTCATTGCTCCATCTTTCGCGGCCGTGCCTTCAGCTGCCTAAGCTCTGGAATTACCTCCCTAAACCTCTCTGCCTCTCTACCTCTCTCTCCTTCTTTAAGCTTCTTAAAACCTACGTCTTTGATCAAGTTTTTGATCACCTGTCCTAATAGCTCCTTATGTGGCTTGGAGTTAAATTTTGTTTGATAACGCTCCTGTGAAGCGCCTTGGGACATTTTACTACATTAAAGACGCTATATAAATGCAAGTTGTTACTGTGTTGAATTGGCACCGCATAATTCACCAAACCCAGAGGAGCGGGAAGTGGGGGAGGATGTGCCACCTTCCCAGCAGAGGTCGGGGTCGAGAAACCTTTGGCGGGGGGTGGTGAAAGAGTAGAACTCAGTCAAAATGAACAGCAGGTCTCAGTAAGTACAAAGCAAACTAAAAAATACGTTGAAAAAGTGTTTCCTGAAACCAGTAATCAGCAAGCAACATTGGAGGACTCTTCCAAGCTCTCAAACTCCTCACTCTTCCCTGGATAAGGTGACGGGGGAGGAGGGGTGGGGGAGGGGGACCTACTGCTCCTCATTTCTCTGGGTGTAAGTTACCCCGAGTGCAATAGGTGTGCAAAAACCAAGAAACTCAGGTCTCCAGTGCTACTGGCTGAAAGGCGTGCCATGGAAACGAGGCCTGTGGGTGGGCGGATTGTGGAAAGGACCAAAAAGATCGAGTAAGCTCAGGGTAAGCGATTTGGAGGCAAATGTCCCCATTTGAAATTGATCCTGTAAGTATGTGAGGAACGCGGAAGAAATTCATCCCCAATTATTCGATACACAGCATTTCATAAAATTGTACAGGGCCCTACTATGAAGTTGAATGATTATAGAATCAATACTATGTCTGCTGCCAGGGGGGATCAGTTTAAGTGGGTTTATGGCGATGTCCGATAGAAGAAGGAAAAGAAATTTGTGTAAGTTGTCCTTGGATAATGCCATGCAAAGTAGATTAAGCCTGTGACAGAGAATTGATATGTGTGTTTATCAATGAACAATGGAAACATTTGCATAAGCATCTCGTAACTTCAGCCCATCTGAATGACAGATTAACCTGGGGCAAAACTGTTTGCAGCAGATGCTTCAAGGTGTGGGAATTATTCTTCAGAACATTCCTAAATTCATTGCTGGACAAGACGCTATTTTGTTCTTGTGCCCAAGAGATACACTTGAGATGCACAGTGCAAACAAATTATATACAAATGGAGGCAAATTATACCATAGAGCAGATCACTTAATTGTTGTTTGTTAAATCGAATGTGAACATGATATGAAGCGGGTATCGCTAGATCAATGCTAACCACAGAAGCAACTGTCAAGGATGTATGCTTTTTAAATATTTTATAGCATTGGTGTTTTGTATAGATTACAAGTGCAAACATGATTCTGTGCCTGCAATCTTGTGACTGTCAAAAGTATTAATGTACACTGCACTGAACGTCACAGGAGTGTTTAAATGCGCCAAGCACGGAAATAGCTTTTCTTCCCTTTTCTTTTTTCTCTCATGTCCTGAATAGGAGGGACACATGTCATGGTACAGTTCCTCCAGGCATTGCCATCCTTTATACATAAAGAAAGACTTGCATTTCTATAGCACCTTTCACGACCACCGGACTGTAATGTATATACCTTTAAGGGGGGAACTATCTTTTACAGCTCATGTATACTGCAGTACCGGCAGTGACCACACCTGTATATAGCACTGAGTAGTAATCTGTACAGATCAGTTCCAGCGTGAGCCACGTTGAGTAAACACCTGTTGTACCGTTCTCCTGCAGTCTGTGTCTTATTATACACGGACACAACACGGACGTCTCAAAGTGCTTTACAGCCAATGAAGTACTTTTGAAGTCGAGTCACTGTTGTAATGTGGGAAACGCAGCAGCCAATTTGCGCACAGCAAGCTCCCACTAACAGCAATGTGATAGTGACCAGATAATCTGTTTTGGTTATGTTGGCTGAGGGAGAAATATTGGTCAGGATAACTCCCCTGCTCTTCTTCAAAACAGTGCCATGGGATCTTTTACATCCATCTGAGAGGGAAGACAGGGCCTCTGTTTAATGTCTCATCCAAAAGACGGCACCTCCGACAGCGCAGCACTTCCTCAGTACTGCTCTGGAGTGTCAGCTTAGCTTTATGTGCTCAAGTCCCATGAAGTGAGACACTCACCGCAGAATACCCAGCCTCTGACCTGCTCTTGTTGCCACAGCATTTATGTGGCTGGTCCTTTTAAGTTTCTGGTCAATGGTGACCCCCAGGATTTTGATGGTGGGGGATTCAGCGATGATAATGCCGTTGAATGTCAAGGGGTGGTGGTTAGACCCTCACTTGTTGGAGATAGTCATTACCTGGCACTTGTGTGGCGCGAATGCTACCTATCACTTATCAGCCCAAGCCTGAATGTTGTCCAGGTCTTGTTGCATGCGGGCATGGACTACTTCATTATCTGAGGAGTTGTGAATGGCACTGAACACTGTGCAGTCATCAGCGAACATCCCCATTTTTGACCTTATGATGGAGGGAAGGTCATTGATGAAGCAGATGAAGATGGTTGGTCCTAGGACACTGTCCTGAGGAACTCCTGCAGCGATGTCCTGGGGCTGTGATAATTGACCTCCAACCACCACAACCATCTTCCTTTGTGCTAGGTATGACTCTAGCCAGTGGAGAGTTATCCCCCCGATTCCCATTGACTTCAGTTTTACTAGGGCTCCTTGATGCCACACTCAGTCAAATACTGCCTTGATGTCAAGGGCAGTCACTCTCACCTCACCTCTGGAATTCAGCTCCTTTGTCCATGTTTGCACCAAGGCTGTAATAAGGTCTGGAGCCGAGTGGTCCTGGTGGAACCCAAACTGAGCATCGGTGAGCAGGTTATTGGTGAGCAAGTGCCGCTTGATAGCACTGTCGATGACACCTACCATCACTTTGCTGATGATTGAGAGTAGACTGATTGAGCGGTAATTGGCCGGGTTGGATTTGTCCTGCTTTTTGTGGACAGGACATACCTGGGCCGTTTTCCACATTGTCGGATAGATGCCAGTGTTGTAGCTGCACTGGAACAGCTTGGTTAGAGGCGTGGCTAGTTCTGGAGTACAAGTCTTCAGCACGATAGCCGGGATGTTGTCGGAGCCCATAGCCTTTGCTGTATCCAGTGCGCTTAGCCGTTTCTTGATATCACGTGGAGTGAATCGAATTGGCTGAAGACTGGCTTCTGTGATGGTGAGGACCTCGGGAGTAGACCGATATGGATCATCCACTCGGCACTTCTGGCTGAAGATGGTTGCAAACGCTTCAGCCTTGTCTTTTGCACTCACGTGCTGGGCTCCATCATAGAGGATGGGGATATTCATGGAGCCTCCAACCTTACAGCTGACAAAGGGAGAAGTGGGTTCAGCCTACAGAACAAAGCTGTCAGCAGTTCAGCACAAAATGACAGTAATTTGCTGATCTTAAATGGATAGTTAGTGTGGGAAATAGAAAAATTAATATTCACACATAAGGTTGTTCTTTTGAGGATGATGTAAAGGCCCTTTATTTGGTCGTCACTCTGCATCTAACCTCTGCCGAGGGCTTCTGGTTTGCAGGTTTGATTGCTGACGCCCATTAAATATCAACAAATAGAACATTTTGTGTTGCCCTCAGAGATGCTGATAAAGTTCTAATGGCCAAGTCATGTTTTGTGTCTCACTGACTTGGATACATCAGACCACCTATTTATAAAGCTGCAGGGTCGGATAATTATGTATTTTTCAATGCGAGGAAAGGAGCTAAACATCTGCTTCAAAAATGTTTATCACGTGCAATGTTTTCCATTATTGAGATTGTTTTCCAGCAGGGAACTTCACCTTTTCACCCCTAATTCTAACTCTACCAGCGTCAATTGCACAAACTGCATTTACTGATCCTAAATTCCTTGAAAGCAAATGGCGTGCTGCAATGCATTAGCATGTCCTGGCTCCGAATCTCTGACCTCACTTTGAATCTGACTAGTTGGATTAAACGCTCTGTTGCTCTCTGCGCCAGCTGTAAGGATCTTGCGCGAGAAATACCCTAAGAATTGCCCTTAAGTGCACCATGACAGCAGCCCTGGCTGCAGCACTGCTGTATTATACAAATGAGAGATTAACCATTGAAGTAGCCCAGGCTAAAGAATGAGCTTTGAAGGAACTTCAACAGCAGCTGGCCCTGCAGGTGTTAGAACTTAAAGGAGAGTTAGCCGAGGAGCTTCAGGCTTGGAAAAATTGCCCCACAGGTGTTATTTGAAGATTGGGTAGCTCAGAAACCTCAGGTTCAGAAAACTGCCTTGTAGGCTAAATTCAAATGCATGTAGACCATGGACTCCAAGTTAGGGAAAATGTCTTTGCTGAAAGTGTCAGCCATGGCTCAGTGGGTAGCACCCTCACTTCTGAGTCAGAAGGTTGAGGAATCAAGTCCCTACTTCAGAGACTTGAGCACAAAAATCTCGGTTGACTGTCCAGTGCAGTGCTGCACTGTTGGAGGGTGCCATCTTTTGGGTGAGACGTTAAACCGAGGCCCTATCTACCCCTCAAGTGGACATAAAAGTCCATGGCACTACTTGAAGAAGAGTTGGGGGTTTCTCCCTGGTGTCATGGCCAATATTTATCCCTCACCCAACATCACTAAAAACAGATTATCTGGTCATTCTCACATTGCTGTTTTGGGGAGCTTGCTGTGCACAAATTGGCTGCCGCGTTTCCTATATTACAACAGTGTTATAAATCTCATCATTCATCAAGAAACTACTCATGAAATAATGCCGGATGGCCAGCTGGTGGTGCTGTCCAAGGAGTATAAATACTCGGGCGTGGGCCCAGCTTGCCATGGACATTTTGTAAGACAAGGAACTAGTGAAGTACAACTAGACCTCCATGTTCTGAAACAAGTTGATTAAAGCCTTGCTTTATGCTAAAACCAAGTGCATAGTGAGTTTTATTATGTCAATTTAATCAACTTGATATCGACTCCACGCTTTGGGTGATTCGGGAACAGCCAGCTACGACTCGAACCATAGAAGGGAACTCAGACAAGTAATCGATCCATCATGGAGAAACTACTCATACCCGCCAGTCTCGACCTGGACCCGAATTCACTTACAGCCACTAAGGTATGGAAACACTGGTATCGTACCTTTAGCAACTTCCTTGAGGAGTGTGGTGAGAATGTTCCTAACAGGTTACAAATGCTTGTTAATTATGTATCCCCTCATGTGTTTGATTGTGTAGACTATGACGCCACTACCCAAATACTACAGCAGCTATATGTCAAGTCCTCAAATGAAATTTTTGCTCGGCATCTACTGGCCACAACTCGACAACAACCCAGGGAATCACTTGATGAATTCCTTCAGAAACTTTGCAGGCTCAGCAAGGATTGTAATCTTAAAGCTGTTACAACTGAGCAGTACCAGGAGAAGTTAATTCGTGATTCCTTTATTAATGGGATTGCGTCTCCCTTCATACGTCAGCGTCTGTTGGAGAATAAAACCCTCAAGTTACAGGCTGCCTATGACCAGGCATGTTCTCTGGACTTAGCAAAGAGGAATGCAGATATCTATCTTTCACCACGTGCATGGGCTGCTGCTATCACTTTTCGTGACTCTTTCGATTGGCCTCGGGTAGAAGCCCTCACGGATGACGACTACAACCCGGCCGATGACAACCCTACCCTAGAAACCTACACTGATGACAACCCTGCCCTAGCAGCATCTTGGCAGTCTGGAAGGAAGTGTTTCTTCTGTGGAGGTGCGTTCCATTATAGGAAATTTTGTCCTGCTCATAACGCGACCTGCAATCATTGCAGCAAGAAAGGTCACTTTTCTAAGGTATGCCAGTCAAGAGCCGCTGTTAGTAAGAAAGGCCACTTTTCTAAGGTATACCAGTCGAGAGCTCCCGTTAGTTTTGCAGCTGCTATCTATAAAACTGCTCCTCCCACAAGAGCCACTACTAAGGCTACAGCTGCAATCTATAAAACTGTTCCTCCCCCAAGAACCACTACTAAGGTTACAGCTGTCAAGGGTAAAACTGCCCCTCCTCCCATCACAGCTGTTTTTCCCCAAAGTCTATCCCATGCAGCCACGAAGGTTTCGGTAAATGGACAAATTTTGAGTGCACTAATCAACTCATGCAGCTCTGACAGCTTCATTAGTGAGCGGGCTGTCAGTAAGTTAAAACTGCGTATTTACCCCTCGGACAGGGAAATTGCAATGGCTCTGACGACACTGACCACCAATTCTTCTGACTTTTGCCTTGTCGACCTTATTCTCAATGGCCGCACTTATTTCTCCACCCGGCTCAGGGTGCTCAAGAACCTATGCAGTGATGTGCTCCTGGGACAGGATTTCCAGAAACAACACAAAAGACTCACTTTCGAATTTGGAGGGTCAAAGCCGGAGCTTACTATTTCCAATGTACCGTTTTGCGCTATTTCGCTGGCTTCGCTCAACGAGCCCTCCTTGTTTGCCAATCTTTCCCCCCGATGTAAGCCCATAGTCATTAAATCACGACGTTTCAGCCAAGATGATCTATCCTTTATCAAGGCAGAGATCTCTTGCCTTCTAGCGGTATCATTGAGCCATGTTCATCTTCCTGGTGGGCTCAAGTCGTCGTTGTTAAAAATCCACTGAAGCAACACAAGAATTGCATCGATTACTCGCAAACTATTAACCAGTATACCGACCTGGATGCCTACCCACTACCATGCATCGATGACATGGTCAATAACCTTGCTAACTACAAGGTATTTTCAACTTTTGATTTTAAGAGTGCATACCATCAAGTACCGTTAAAGGACTCTGACAAAAAGTATACGGCCTTTGAGGCCAATGGTCAGCTTTACCAGTTTTGTCACCTTTCATTTGGGGTCACCAATGGGGTGGCCGTCTTTCAACAGGCAATGAATAGCCTAGTCAAACAGGAGAACTTAACGGACACTTTTCCATATCTGGATAATATCACCATTGCTGGTCATGACCAGAAGGAGCATGATGCCAACCTCCAGAAATTTTTTGACGTTCTCCGTCGTTGCAACTTAACCTTAAATGAGTCCAAATCTGTGAAATCAGTACCATCAGTCAACATCCTTGGCTACTGGGTGGGCAACGGTGTCATCAAACTGGATCCGGGGCGACTTCGTCCACTTCAGGAGCTCCCTCCCCCTACGAATCTCGGCTCTCTTCGTTGTGCACTCAGCATGTTCACCTATTATGCGAAGTGGATACCCCACTTCTCCGACAAGATCCAGCCCCTGCTTCACGCAAAGTCATTTCCATTAGAGGCAACGGCTATTTCAGCTTTCAACCTCCTCAAGTGACAACTGGAAAAAGCCACGCTTCGTTCCATTGATGAAAATCTTCCTTTCGTGGTCGAGTGCGATGCATCGGATGTGGCGATCTCTGCTACCTTGAATCAAGGTGGTCGACCCGTTGCGTTTCTGTCCAGAACTTTGCAGGGTAGCAAGCTCCATTATCCTCCTGTCGAGAAGGAGGCTACGGCCATCATCGAAGCTGTACGTAAATGGAGTCATTTTCTCGCTCGTCGCCATTTCACGCTTATAACCGATCAGCGCTCCGTGGCCTTTATGCTGGATAGCCGGAAACGCACTAAGATCAAGAATAACAAAATACAACTCTGGAGGATGGAACCCAGCAAAGAGAATGTGGCCCCGGATACCCTCACGTGGGCATTCTGCTCTTCTATGTCAACTTTGACTCTGGCGGATCTTCATACTGACTTATGCCATCCTGGCGTTACCCGTATGTTGCACTTTGTGCGATCTAAAAGTCTCCCATTTTCTGCGGAAGATGTGAAAAGAACGTGCTCCTCCTGTAGAATTTGTGCGGAATTAAAACCGCAATTCTTCCATCGGATGGCTCGCTCATACACACTATGCAGCCTATGCAGCGACTCAGCATTGGCTTTAAAGGGCCATTGCTTTCCTCAACGCGAAACACCTACTTACTGACTATGGTGGATGAATATTCACGCTTTCCCTTTGCTTTCCCCTGTCCCAGTATGCTTACTTCCACAGTGATCAAATGCCTTGATCAAGTCTTTTCCCTTTGCGGTACGGCCAATTTCATCTACCCTGATCGGGGTCCCTCCTTCATGTCAAGCGAACTCAAAAGTTATCTCTCCCAACGGGGAATCGCCACAAGTAAAACGACACCATACCATCCCATCAGTAACGGACAGGCTGAGAGATACAACGCTATCATTTGGAACGCTGCTCGTCTTGCGCTGAGGTCACGCAATCTACCAGACCAGCAGTGGGAAACTATGCTCCCTGACGTGTTGCATTCCATCAGGTCTCTCCTTTCTATGTCTACCAATGTCACACCTCACGAGCGATTCTTCAGCTTCCAGCGTCGCTCCACCCATGGGACGTCTCTACCATCATGGTTGGCAACTTTCGGCCCCATGCTGCTCCGAAGATTCGTCCGATCGTCTAAAAACGATACTCTTGTCGACGAGGTAGAACTCACTGACGTCAACCCCACGTATGCGCACGTGCGGTACTCTGATGGCCAAGAGTTCACCGTTTCGCTCCGGGACCTGGCTCCCTGTCCGGCCGGTTCCACGGACCCAACCGATAGAGGGACCCACGGGGATGATGCTGACACTCTGCGCTCCCCCGAAGATGACGCCCTACCTGGGACATCGAGAGATCTGCCAGCTGCCCCACCGGATCCACTCGGGGAGCCGAGTGCTCCCCGTGGGATGGCCACCCGAGGCCAGGACGCTGGTCAATCCCCGGCTATCCAACAGGATGAAGCCAGTTCTGCGCCTGTGGTGACCTGCACCCGGAGTCACGATCTCCCCAGCCTCCCTCGGGTCGATCAGAGCAACACGGGCCCTGTCGATCCACTGGTACGGATCAAGCAGCCCAGGGACCAAGACACGGTCCGGGGAGACGTGCCTTCTAGCCATAAACAAAAATCTAAAAGACTGCGGCTATTCGTGGACCGCCTAATCCGCTAAGAGGAAGTCGTCGGACTTCCAAATCTTTTAGGCAGGAAGAATGTTATAAATCTCATCATTCATCAAGAAACTACTCGTGAAATAACGCTGGATGGCCAGCTGGTGGCGCCGTCCAAGGAGTATTAAATACTCGGGCGTGAGCCCAGCTTGCCAGGGACATTTTGTAAGACAAGGAACTAGTGAAGTACAACTAGACCTCCATGTTCTGAAACAAGTTGATATGCTCAAACCAAGTGGGTAGTGAGTTTTATTACGTCAAACAGTGACTACATTTCAAGAGTACTTTACGGGCTGTAAAGCACTTTGGGATGTTCTGAGATTGTGAAAGATGCTATATCAATGCAAGTCTTTTTTTCTTTCTAAAAGAGAGGCAGAACTTAACAACAGCTAAGCCAAAAAGAACAATGCCGAGAATATCCTCGGGGCTACTCTGTAACTTTGGTGGAAACCCCATTTACGTGCATCAACAAGGTTTCTGCCAAACTTCCTGCGATGTCACAGCGGTAGAGCAGGAGAAGCTCTGGGAAAATTCCCAGCAGTAGAGTTCATGTGACAGATAGGCCAGAAAAAATAAGAGCTCACGCAACATATCGCAATGGTTTAGCCAGAAAGAACTGGAGGTCACTCAACAGGTAAACTAGAAAGAGCTCGCAGGAGGTGAGATCACAGCCCAAAAAGAATTGGAAGTTCCACACCAAGGAACACTCCTAGAAGGAGTCAAGCCAACACAGTAACGTAGCAACCGTAGAAACAGGAGTAGGCCATTCAGCCGCTCAGGCCTGCTCTGCCATTCAATTCGATCTTGGCTGATCTGCACCTCAACTCCATTTTTCTGCCTTTGCTCCATATCCCTTGATACCCTTACCTAACAGGAAATCAAGCAAAGACTAGTTGAATGCGTTACTGAGAACCCAAATGGAATTGTGAAATGAGCGTGTTCAGATATGTGTGCGACCTTTTGTGCACAGATTTCTATAGCTGATCATAAGCCTGTGACAATGGAGAGAAAAGTCAAGTTCATGCACTTTATCTATTGCAGTTTTATATTTATATTTTATATAATTATATGACTAGCCTAAGGATATAATAAATTTGCACAGTATATATATCTCTTATGCAAATACCAGTTGTCAGCTGACTTAATCTTGAAGTCCACGGACAGAAACTGGGCAATCTCGTCAAAACTACTGTTAATTTTACTGTATTTTTTTCTTGCTGTTCTATTAATCAGAATTTTTCACTGTCATACAACCGAACATCTTGCTATGATCACCTTTCATTTATTATCTCTTACATTAATCACTGAGGAATACGGTGTGGCGCTGAGCTATTCATACCAGCAAAGTCCCATGCTAGTCCTTATTCTGCTCTGAATTAAGGTGCGGAGGTGGTAGGAGTGCTAAAATACGCCTCAGTATTCCCAGGTTAGAAGTGGGGGGCGGTCAAATCAGCAATGTTTCTTGCTCCTGAATGACATCCAGCAGCCCTGTAATGAAATCTGTTTGTTCTTGCCTGTATTCGTTTTGCACTCATGTATATTACCCTCCCCCACACGGTGTATGGTTTCACTTCCTCTTTCCTGACTAACCTGTATGGCTCATTCCTGCGAGCCAGTCAGTGTGTTGAGATGTTAGCTCTGATCTTAGTGATTAAAAGCCAACTTGTTAAAGTCAATACCTTCTAGTTTTGTGGTTATTGAAGGCACATCAAGCCCCAACTGGAAGGTCTTCCAAATAATGAATGGAATTAAAGAAGTTACTTGACTTGGACAATGAGGAATGGACAAGAAGTCACAGGTGCAAAGTTCACAAGGCTCAAGCAAGGTTAGCGATTAGGAAAACTTTCATCCTCCACAGGATAACCCAACATGGGCAGCAGACGCTCAAAGGAGGTCGTTGATTTGGGGACAACTGACATGTTAAAAATGGTGCTGGATCAATACCTGTTGAGAGGGTGATTGAAAGATAGAAAGATATTGGGTAAACATCGCCCGGCAGGAAACTGATGGAATTGGATTCGCTGCCCAGTTTACACCGCGTCCGATTTTACTTCCAGTTGAAGTAAAACGGGCGGCCAATCCGATCCCGTCAGTTTCCCGCCGGCCGGGTTCGGTTAAAATTAATCTCGATGTCTCTACACTCCAAGCGCATGCTGGGAGCACATATCCCAAAATGACACACCTGGAGCTATGATTTTCCACCCATTAAGCATATTGTACAGCAAATCATGGCTAGGACGCATGTGGGCTTTTGCAATTAACGCAGCTGGCATGCTGGGGGCGTAGAAATGGAACGTTTGCATCTGTTTGATCTTATTTTGCAGGGGAGTTTGGGAAAGGAAACAAGGGGCTGAATTTCCACTGCTGGTACAGGGACGGTTTGCGTAATGTGTGCCATGTGCTTGATGTTAGAGAGAGCCTTCAAAGCACTGGTGAAGGTGAGTCCCAGAATTGGTGTCATATAGAACCTGCATAGAAAAGACTTCTTTCTTAGCAGCATCACTTCATCGAATCTTTTGAGAGTGTGCAAAGAACATTGCACTGCATAAGGACTAGTACGGAAGAGTCCATTGGCCACATCAGTGCAGTAACTGTTGATTGCATAACAGAACTGCAGTATGTAGCAGCTCCAGAGCTATCTGCAGGTTAGCCCCCTCTTACCAGAGGTCCTCAGCACACCTTGTGGGCTTTGTCAGGAGGTCCATAACTGATGGTATGGACACCTTGGGCTCCAATCTCTTGTGAGTCTGTTCTCACGGGATTTTCTATGCTATTCGAAAGTGTGCTAATTTACTGCTCCACCCAATCCCCCTTTCAGCTCATTATTATTTGTCCTCAAACCATGTCACAATGGTATCTCGGAACACAAGTAAGTTAGGAAGTCCTTACTGAGAGCAATTCTTGCCCCGTGCCTGCATTGTTGGTGCTCCTGAGATCGCATTGTGCATCATGGTGAGTCTTTGACTAGTCTGATTTCTGTTGCGACCCTGTGCCTATACCTCCAGCTGGCATGCACCTTGATATCCAATAGGTTTACCTGCTCGAGGAGTGTTAAGGGGAGTCTACCTGCTTCTGAGTACTCACTAGAACAGATTATCTGGTCATCATCACATTGCAGTTTGTGGGAGTTTGCTGTGTGCAAATTGGCTTCCACATTTCCTACATTACAAGAGTGACTGGCGTAAGAAAACTACCAGGCACTTGGTCTGAGTATTAAACAAGGCTTTAATCAACTGTTTTTCAACATGGAGACCTAGTTGTGTCCTTCACTAGTTCCTGTTAAAGAATGTCCTAAGCAAGCTGGGCCCATGCCCGAGTATTTATACTCTCCCTGGACAGCGCCACCAGCAGGCCGCCCAGTATCATTTCATAAGTCATTTCCACATGAATGACAAGATTCATGTCAGTGACTACATTTCAAAAGTACTTCATTGGCTGTAAAGCACTTTGGGACATCCTGAGGTCATGAAAGATGCTATATAAATGCAAGTCTCTTTTTTTTCTACTGGTGCTTTTTCTTTTTCCTCCCTGCTCCAATTGTCCCTCATGTTTGTCTCCGTATTCTGCCTTTCTTGAAGGCGGTGGAGAGGTCAGTTCCCCAAGTGGTGGTAGCAGTTGCCTAAGTTGGCTATTCCTCACATGTGTACCTGGACAAGTCAATTTTTTGGCAGGCAATTCAATCACTGGGTGTATCGCAGCCAATCCCATTCCTACCCTCATCCGCGATGCACACACAAACACACAGTTTTGTAGCAGAGGAAACTGGATAGCAAATCAGAGCAAGAACCCTGGCTGACCTTTGTCCTCTCTAGCCCAAGGGTTCTGAGACCTATTGCAACTGTATAATCTCAACCGATATCAGTAACTTGGCACAGAGCAGGGACTGAACATAGAACCTTTCCTGACCGGTTTAGCTCAGTATCACACCACCTGGTGCATTTGCTCATCAAGCCTTCAAAGAGATTTTTTTTTTAAATGATGCACTGGAATGTGGCTTGAGTTTACTGTAACTCTGCAGAATCTGACATCCATTTAAACACTAAGTACGGTAGTAATCAGTCCAAGTGCTCTTCCCTTGTGCAATTGTATTGTAGACTGAAGGTTTAGCAGGGGCCTTCTGAAAACAGCAACCTAGAAATTACAGTCAGCAATAGTAGCAGAAGAAAGCTTAACATTCATATGACATGACTTTGTCCTACTTTAGGGGAGCACTCAACCCATTTAAAACACCCATTTAAAATAAACTGGTCAACTCCTCTCTTAAAATACCAGGCAGAGGAATACCATATGAATGCATAATGATTCATCTGCCAATATCGCCAAGTCATTTTTAGGTCCATGTTTTGTGAGAATGTCAGTAGATGTCCTTGTGTTAGCAACTGAATGAATCAATTGTCCATCAGCCTTGTAAAGGTTCTCACAAAAAAAGAAAACCAAAAGCTGGAATGACAGAAAGGACAGGAATATTAGGGGAGATTTTATGAACTTGTGCTTCTGGTGTGGAGATTTACCTTTCCCCGCCCCCCCCCACCCCTTTAGAGACTTCAACATTTTTATTTATCTATGTAATTCTACACTGTACTGAAACTGTCCCCTTTTTATTCCCAGACAACGAACATGTCAGCAGTGTCTTTGGTATGCTGGTAGCAGGATGTTATTATAATTTAAACCACAGAGCATTTATTCAAATCAGAGAACAAACACTGAACATTTAAACCACGAGAATGATGTTAGATGACATTTAAATGCAAATCATTTCAATTAGATTGACATTAAACAATTTATTTATGCAACGTAGCATGAACTGAACCTGAGGGCCGCCTAAAACATGATCCTGTCTCAACGATTTTTATTCTACCAGGTTTCCAGTGGGTCTCCCATGGTATTTATACAGGTAGTCCAGGATCTGTCAAGTGGTTTCTAACACTTACTGCAGTGTTGGTGCTGTCTAAACACAACAGTGGTTTCCTCTTTGATGTAATACAAGCAAATTTAGCAACACAGTGGGCCGGAATTTGCTGGCAAAATAACGGCGCGTTTAATGGTGCTCGCCATTATCGGTGCGTAAATAGTCCAGCAACTTGTGGCGAGGAAGAGATACCCCGTGAGCTGTGAATCACCACAAATTGCTGGACGATTTACACCGCTAGCTTCATGAAAACGGCAGATTGCCATCAATCTCCCTTTGAGTTTCAAGAAATTGCTGCGTTAAACTCGCTGCAGAAAGTTAGGGCTGGTATTTAACAGCATAAGAACCCTTTTAATGACAAGATTTATGTTCCTGCAATGCCACTCAACTGCTCCGGCCCAAAAAGAGAACAAGTTAATCTGTGGAGTCTTATTCCTCCAGGTAGTAAATTGTTCTTAGAGATTTTTGAAATTAGCATTTTATTTATTTTATCCTTTCTTTTCCTTTCTGTCTCTTTTTTTCTCTCTTAATCCAATCTTTCTTTCCCTCTCTTTATTTTTCTTGCTGTACCTGATTTGACTCTAATTCAGCTTCGCCATCTTTCCTCCATTTCTTTCTCTATTCTTAAATGTAATTGGTTAAGGAGATACACCGTTAGTCCTGTCGTTCACCAAGGTCCCAGATGCCCCTTTGACCTCGCTGTGACATCATCAGCTTGCACTTCCAGCAAATTGTGTTGCAAAACTTTTTGAGCTGAAGGGTGAGGGGAAAAGTCTAACTATCGGGACACGCCGTGAGCTTCTGGGCCAATCTATCACGGCTGGGTTTCCTGCTTCTGCGCTCACCAGATTGCAAGATTCTACCCATTAAAGTGAAAGGTCGGAAAACTCTGGGCTGACAAGTGCATGAGCGGAATACCCTGGCCCACATGTCTGATTCAAGCTAACAATATTACGCACCTTACTGATATTGATACAAGCCTCCCAGATATGTTTGTTTGTTCTATTCTTTGCCTGCCACTTTGGGTGGAGTGAGCCTTTGGCTTAGTGGCGGCCTTCCTGCCTTTGAATCATGAGGTGATGGGTTCAAGTTCCACTCCAGACAAGCCCGATGAGTGGAAACTCAAATATGGGGGTAGAGTTTCCACTTTGGGCGCAATTGCTGATTCCGAGGCAAATTGTGCCTTGTTGTAAAGTGTTTTTTTCCCCCGAGGTTCCCGCACAGAGAATCAAGGGGCATATGTTGTCTGCTGACGGCACAATTTGGAAATTCAGTGCACACTACCTACAATTTTCTGACCATGATTTTCCTTCTCCTGCTCCATGGTTAAACCTTTTTTTTTATGTCAAAGTTGTGGAGAAGGCAGCAGACAATCTTGGAGGCCTTGAGAGATGTGTATTATAAGACGGATAGGCTGCTTCAAGATGCCAATGCTGTGCTTAGTAGTGGGTGCTGGGGCCTTGTTCTACCTGCACTCAGGTTCTCTCCATTAATAGCACAAGGGTGTCATAGGCCAGCCCTGACAAGGGTGATCTTGGTCTCTGAGGAGCCATCCTTCCAGTCACTCTTCAAATAAGCCTGACATGGATGATTGTCGTACAATGAAAGCAGCCAGTGACTTGCTTGGTCCAGTATTGGTGATCACTGACCAGCTGCACATGATCGAGTAAAACCCCTTTGTATTCATGTAGGCCATTGTCCCTGGGAGGGCAGATGGCAACATCAATTATCTCCTGTGCATTTGGAAATCCAGTTGCGAGGTGAAATTGGCCAGTTGAATTATGCTGCGGTTGCTGGTCAGTGAAAAAGGAGATGAAGGTATTGCTCCTGCTGAATTAAGCTTTAGTCTGATTTTTCTGTGGACAACAAATTGGCTGATAATGGTGATGTCCCCTGTGCAAGCCTGAAAGGAGCTGTAGGCATAAACATTGAGGGTTGCGACCACTCTGACCGCCATTGACAGTACCATCTGTATGTTTGAGGTTGTCTGCAGCTCTCCTTGAAGCGCTCTGTAACTGTCTCTCTGCTAAACCCGAGCCTCAGGATGGAATGCTCTTCAGCTGTACCTGAGATTGTCAATGGGTGGCATAACAGCAGCTTAAGACATCACACCTCTGGTGCCATCTGACATCCCTGGCAGCCCTTCCTTGATCCTGTTCCTTCTCGTCCTCCTCCACTAGAACATAGGAAATTGACAGGGTAGGCAAAGATCAGCTTGTCCATCAAACCTGCCCCACACCACGATGGCAGGCGCATCATGACTAAATACGTTCCCCCCCTCATCGCGCCCCCCACAACCCACAGCCATGTAATAAGTGATAGGAGAGCACCGTAAACAATCCCCATTGCTGTAAATTTTCTGACTGCAAACCGAATCGACATGGCTGCTGCTGCCTTTTGATCCCCAATATGTGAGATCCCACCTGAGCTCTAACACACATTTCACGTAGGCGAGATCAGTCTATCATGTGTGCGATTTTAAAGACTCTTAAAGGCTCCCCCTTACCAAGTAATAATCCCCCAAACTGCATGAATAACAAGCCTAATGTACAGTCTGTGAGCTGATCGCGAATCACCAGCTCAAAAGCCTTGGAGCAATTTCAGGACAGGCATCAACGGGTGGGAATTATGTGAACTCCAGAATTCCCGATATTGCCGATGAGTGTTGCATAATTACCACCAGAGTAAAGTTTCACACTGACAGCAATTTATAGGTGCAGAAAGCTAGTCGTGGCTTGTTTTCTTTCCTTTCAGTGGGGCGTGTGTGACTTACAGGTTTTCTTCAGGGCTGGACCCTCAGCTAGGTGTACTTTGAGTTCCCTTTTATTTGGAGTTTAGTTCTCATACTCTGGTTTCTGATTTTGATTGATGCCTAGTTCAAGTTTCCTTGGGGAAAAGTTGATTCAGAAATTGAGTCAAGAACCATAGAGGTTTACAGCACAAAGGGAAGCCATTCAGACCATTGTGTCCACTCTTTGCAAGAACAATCTAAAACTAATCCTGCTGCCCCGTACTCTCCTTATAGTCATGCATTTTCTCTCTGCTTCAAATATTTATCCAATTTTCTGGTTATCCAAGGTGCAATGGTCCCTTTAAGGACTGACGGTTAGGCTGCTCAATGCCAGGGCACATGGGCAGAGCATGTGCACACTACACCAATGTATCCCTGAAAGTTACAAGTAACGCCCTAAAGAAAGAAAGACTTGTATTTATACAGCGCCTTCCACGACCACCGGACGTCCCAAAGCACTTTACAGACAATGAAATACTTTAAGTGGAGTCATTGTTGTAATGTGGGAAACGCGACAGCCAATTTGCGCACAGCAAGCTCCCGCAAACAGCAATGTGATAATGACCAGATAATCTGTTTTTGTTGATTGAGGGATAAATATTGGTCAGGGCACCGGGGATAACTCCCCTGCTCTTCTTTGAATTAGTGCCATGGGATCTTTAACGTCGACCTGAGAGAGCAGACGGGACCTCGGTTTAACGTCTCATCCGAAAGACGGCACCTCTGACAGCGCAGCACTCCCTCAGTACTAACTATGTCATAGGGCCGATTTGCATAATCAAGCGGCCGACTGCCTGAAACAGGCGGGTGCTAATGACACAGTAACACATGGCAGATGAGATTTAATGCAGAGAAGTGTGAAGTGATGCATTTTGATAGGAAGAATGAGGAGAGGCAATATAAACTAAATGGTACAATTTTAAAGGGGGTGCGGAAACAGAGAGACCTGGGGGTGTATGTATACTTTGAAGGCGGCAGGATAAGTTGAGAAGGTTGTTAAAAAGGCAGACAGGAACCTTGGTTTTATAAATAGAGGCATCGAGTACAAAAGCAAGGAAGTTATACTAAACCTTTATAAAACACTGGTTAGCCCCCAGCTGGAATATTGTGGCCAATTCAGGGCACCACACTTTAGGAAGGATGTTAAGGCTTTCGAGAGGGTACAGAGGAGATTTACTAGAATGGCACCAGGGATAAAAGACTTCAGTTACATGGAGAGAATAGAGAAACTGGGGTTAATCTTAGAGCAGGGAAGGTTAAGGGGAAATTTAATGGAGGTTTTCAAAATCATGAAGGGTTTTGATAGTTTTTTAAAATTCATTTAATTTTATTTGCCTTGGCAAGTTGCTGCAGTGCACCTTGTAGATGATACACACTGCAGCCACAGTACGCCAGTGGTGGAGGGAGTGAATGTTTAAGGTGGTGGATGGGGTGCCAATCAAGCGGGCTGCTTTGTCCTGGATGGTGTTGAGCTCCTTGAGTGTTTTTGAGCTGCACTCATCCAGGCAAGTGGAGAGTATTCCATCACACTCCTGACTTGTGCCTTATAGATGGTGGAAAGGCTTTGGGGAGTCAGGAGGTGAAACACTCGCCGCAGAATACCTAGCCTATGATCTGCGCTTGCAGCCACAGCATTTATGTGGTTGGTCCAATTAAGTTTCTGGTCAATGGTGACACAATGTTGATGTTGGAGGATTCGGCGATGGTAATGAAATTGAATGTCAAGGGGAGGTGGTTAGACTCTCGCTTGTTGGAGATAGTCATTGCCTGGCACTTATGTGGCGCGAATGTTGCCTGCCACTTATCAGCCCAAGCCTGAATGTCGTCCAGGTCTTGCTGGATGTGGGCATAGACTGCTTCATTATCTGAGGAGTTGCGAGTGGTACTGAACACTGAGCAATCATCAGCGAACATCCCCACTTCTGACCTTATGATGGAGGGAAGGTCATTGATGAAGCAGCTGAAGATGGTTGGGCCTATGACACTGCCTTGAGGAACTCCTGCAGAGATGTCCTGGAGTTGAGATGATTGGCCTCCAACCGCCACAACCATCTTCCTTTGTGCTAGGTATGACTCCAGCCAGTGGAGAGTTTTCCTTCTGATTCCCATTGACTTCAATTTTACCAGGGCTCCTTGATGCCACACTCGGTCAAATGCTGCCTTGATGTCAAGGGCAGTCACTCTCCCCTCGCCTCTGAAATTCAGCTCTTTTGTCCATGTTTTGACTAAGGCTGTAATGAGGTCTGGAGCCGAGTAGTCCTGGCGGAACCCAAACTGAGCATCGGTGAGCAGGTTATTAGTGAGTAAGTGCCACTTGATAACACTGTCGATGACACCTTCCAACACTTTGCTGATGATTGAGAGTAGACTGATGAGGCGGTAATTGGCCGGATTGGATTTGTCCTGCTTTTTGTGGACAGGACATACTTGGGCAGTTTTCTGCATTGTCGGGTAGATGCCAGTGTTGTAGCTGTACTGGAACAGCTTGGCTAGAGGTGCGGCTAGTTCTGGAGCACAAGTCTTCAGCATGACAGCTGTGATATTGTTGGGGCCCATAGCCTTTGCTGTGTCTAGTGCACTCAGCCGTTTCCTGATATCACATGGAGTGAATCGAATTGGCTGAAGACTGGCTTCTGTGATGGTGGGGACCTCAGGAGGAGGCCGAGATGAATATGAATCATCCACTCGGCACTTCTGGCTCAAGATGGTTGCAAACGCTTCAGTCTTGTCTTTTGCGTTCGTGTGCTGGGCTCCACCATCATTGAGGATGGGGATGTTCATGGAGCCTCCACCTCTCTTCAGTTGTCTAATGGTCCACCACCATTCACGACTGGATGTGGCAGAAATGCAGAGCTTTGATCTGATCCATTGTTTGTGGGATCGCTTAGCTCTGTCTATAGCATGCTGCTTCCGTTGTTTAGCATTCAGGCAAGTGGAGAGTATTCCATCACATGTCTGACTTATGCCTTGCAGGTGGTGGAAAAGCTTTGGGGAATCAGAAGGTGAGTAACTCGCCACAGAATACACAGCCTCTGACCTGTTCTTGTTGCCACAGTATTTATGTGGCTGGTCCAGTTAAGTTTCTAGTCCAAAATGACCCCCAGGATGTTGACGACGGGGGATTCGACGATGGTAATGAAATTGAATGTCAAGAGGAGGTGGTTAGACTCTCTCTTGTTGGAGATGGTCATTGCCTGGCATTTGTGTGGCACGAATGTTACTTGCTACTTATCAGCCTAAACCTGGATGTTGTCCAGGTCTTGCTGCATGTGGGTACAGACTGCCTCATTATCTGAGGAATTGCAAATGGAACTGAACACTGTGCAATCATCAGCGAACATCCCCCACTTCTGACCTTATGATGGAGAGGCGGTCATTGATGAAGCAGCTGAAGATAGTTGGGCCCAGGACACTGTCCGGAGGAACTCCTGCAGCGATGTCCTGGGGCTGAGATGTTTGGCCTCCAACCACCACAACCATCTTCCTTTGTGCTAGGTATGACTCCAGCCAGTGGAGCGTTTTCCCCCTGATTCCCATTGACTTCAGTTTTACTGGGGCTCCTTGTTGCCACACTCAGGTGGTGTCGAGTTCTGGGGTGCCTCCTATATTTGCTTATGTGAAAACTTCTGCAACCAATGGGCAAGAATTCCACTTGTTGCTATGTGGAGTGGACATTGTAAGTTTATTTATGAAGGTTTCTTGTGAAATCACAAACATATCATCAGCCTTGGCTCAGTGATGGCACTTCTGTCTCTGAGTCAGAAGGTTGTGGGTTCAATTCCCACTCTAGAGATTTGAGCACAAAATCGAGGTTGACACTCCAGTGCAGTGCTGAGGGAGTGCTGCACTGTTGGAGGTGCCATCTTTCAGAAGAGATGTTAATCCTAGATGGATATAAAAGTTCCTTTGCCCTATATCGAAGAAGAGCAGGGGACTTTTCCCAGGCGTGCTGGCCAATATATCTCTCTCAACCAACATCACTAAAACAGATTATCGGGTCATTATCACATTGCTGTTTGTGGGAGCTTGCTGTGCACAAATTGGCTGCCACTTTTCCTACGTTCCAACAGTGACTACGCTCCAAAAATACTTAATTGGCTGTAATTCGCTTTGGGACTTCCTGTGGTTGTGAAAAGGCGCTATATAAAAGCAGGTCTTTCTTTTACAGCCTGACCGAACACATTTCCAATTTTTTGAGAAATCCTCACAAATGCACTTATGATGTCTGCCAGATATAACAAGCCGAGGAATTCTTACCCCCCTCCCCCTGCCCCCCCCACCGTGGTGGCCTTAAGTAAAATGTTAGGGCACGCCATTCCAGCTAAGTCTGTCATCTGAGCCGCCATTTAAAATGTTCATGCTTTGTCTGTACAGATCCTACTATTGCAATGTGAAGCCTATTTTATTCATCAACGAGCATTCTTTCATTTCAGAGGCCTGCTACCTCCCTGAAATAAGCAATGAAGGTGCACAATATCTGGCTACAAGCTTAAAAGACAAAAGCAATGTTAATGTAGAAGTAAGTCATTAACATTTCTTTAATTAATATGATGTGGAGCTTCTAAATCATTTAAGGTACCATGTAAAAAATGCCTTTGGACAAGCTGCAGTGACTGGTAAAGATTGTGTCTGTCGGCTTCAGTTACAGTGGACTGGCTGATGGAATTAGAGGAAGTTCAGGCAGCTTTACCAGACAATGAAACTGCTGACTGCAGCACATTAACCAGCCTCCCGGACGCTATCCCTTTTAACTCCGCCGTGTGTAGCACAGGAATACGTCAGCCATTCGATTACACTAACATGATTCTGTGAAACTGTAACAGCAAATAATAACTCAGTACAAAGCACACTGAACCTGGGCGTGTATAGTAACAGGATCTGAGGACAAAAACAGGAATAGCTCTCCTCATCATCACTCTGATATGGTGCTAAAAGGTTGACAAAAATCTGTATTTTCTATAATGGGTGATCTTTATTAAGCTGCATTGTTCCCCCCTCTCTCCTCCCCCCTCTCCTCGCCCCCCTCCCCAATATTTACATTTATTAGAATTCTGTTGTTAGATTTCTGGGCTATAAAAGTGATCGAAAGGAAAAGTAAACGTTCTATTGCTAATTTATGAAGTGAACAATGAGTTTGGACAATCTACATTCACGGTGCAGTCACACTGCTTTTACAGTCAGTCTCTATAGTTTTCAGATCCTGGCAATCAAACCTATAACCCTAGAGTCTAAAGGTCACAGTGCCCTTTGGCACAGGTTTAACCTGTCACCTCCTGACTGTCATTGATCAAACCATCACAACTGACATAAGCAACAACAACTTGCATTCATATTGCGCCTTTAACGTAGTAAAACGTCCCAAGGTGCTTCACAGAAGCGTTATCAAACAGAATTTGACAGCGAGCCACGTAAGGAGATATTAGGGCAGGTGACCAAAAGCTTGTTCAAAGAGGTAGGTTTTAAGGAGCATCTTAAAGGAGGAAAGAGAGGTAGCGAGGCAGAGAGGTTTAAGGAGGGAACTTCGGAGCTCAGGGCCTAGGCAGCTGAAGGCACGGCCACCAATGGTGGGCAAAGGAAACCAGGGTTACACAAGAGGCCAGAATTGGAGGAGAGCAGAGTTCTCGGAGGATTGTAGGGCTGGAGGAGGTTAGAGATAGAGAGGGGCGAGGCCATGGAGGGATTTAAACACCAGGATGAGAAGATTAAAAGCACCATGATAAGGAAGTCTTGCCTACTACTGTCATTATGTAGGTTTCTCCACAGAAACAAATCAGTGAGGACCAAGTGCTGAGTTCAAGAACCTTCAACAGGCAAAAGGAATGTAAGCATCTGGTCAAGCTTGAAAATTTCCATTTAAGCTGAGTTTATATCATCCATATACCATTTAGAGCAAAGTGATCACAGCACCAGCCCTCAGCAGAACGGTTATAGAGGCAGCATCACACTTTCAGCGCCATCACTGCTGTGGTAGCACTCATCCTCTGGAGTTGTGTCACCAAGGCTCCAAGCTTCCTTCATTTAACCAAAATTCCCAGAAAAGCAAACCGGAGTCAAAACACAGGATTGTGAGGGTGAGGTCTTTGAGTTTGTCAAAACCCTGTGTTCTTTTCTATTGGGAGAAAGAAGATCCTTGCATTCCTGTGCTGTGCCAGAACTGTCTGGGTTGCACTTCTGCTGAAATTACGCCAAAGTTTGCACCGGGTTTTATGGCGAACTTGCCAACTGCAACTTGCGGCAAAATTTCCTGAGAATCTTGTTGGCGTACACCAGAACGTAAAAACTGGCAGAAAGCAGGCGGAAATCAGCATAAAGAATTGGGGCCCAAGCAAAGTGCGGAACCTCATCCATCTTCCTTCTTTAAGCCCCTCTTTATCATCGGTACTATGACAATTAATGATTGAAGCCACAAACCATCATTTATGCATATTAAGCACAGCAGGGGAGATCTGGACTCTGTGCAATAGTGTAAAACGGGTGATAGTAAATTGGCTGCCCGAGTTATATCTCTCCCCATTTTTATTTCCATTGACTTCAATCAGGAGAGACGTAAAACAGGCTGCTGACTCACTATCACCTGTTTTACATTATCGCACAAAGTCACAATTACCTCTCAGCCCATTTAAGAAGATACAATTGTAAAAGCTTTTCTCGTTTTAGTGTAACAGATTCTGATGCCATAAAAAGGCATTCAAAGATATTTAAAATACAGTGCGGTTCTCAGCAAAACAACATAATTGAAAACACCAGAAGTCATCACTTTGGATCCTGCTGTGCCTAAAATTTTGGTCTTAAATTTGTGCCCATTCAGAACTGACATAAATGCAGTCTTTTGCATGGGATGGGGCGGAGCTTTGTCCATGAGCTAAGTGGGATTCCGTCAGATGTGACTCGGGACTGGCGCAAATGATCAAAGAAATTCAAGCTTAACAACGCTTTGGCGTAAAACCGACACAAATCAGTTATAGGCACCATTTCCTTGGGAAAAGAATGGCGCAACTCCATCCTCCTCCTCCTGTGCCATGGTGGATCTACAGGAAAGGAGGATAGAATGGCACCAAGGTGAATTTATGGCTAAAAGGGGAAATGGTTGCAGGTAGGGAAGCCTCTATGCGGCCTCCACTGTCCTGCCACTGAGCATCCTGAAGGGAGGGCTCAGCCTCACAGTGGAGAAGTCTCTTTGACAAAGCTTGTCACACGAGGAGCTGGATTAAGCAGTTGGTGATGAGTAAGGCTGAAATGTGGCATTGGATGTGTACATCAGAACATCAAGCTGACTGCCACATCTCTATATAGGTGCCCTACGTCGGCCCTGTCACAATCACTGTGAGCTCTAAGACCTGGAATGAATGACCACAGACTAAGGCCTAGAAATTGAGTTTTGGCGCAGCCAGGGCTTTAGCGCCGGAAGTTAGTGCCGGAGCTAAGTCGCGCTGGTCGGGCCCAAAATTCAATAGTTCTGCGCCCAAACGGCTGCCGGCGCTGCTGAGAGCTGTTTGCGCCTGAAAACTGGCGCTACGCGCTGAATATCGGCGCTATTCCGGCGCTGCGGCGCCCGCTGCGGTGCGGCAGGTTCGGGAAGTGCAGGCCTCCTCCTTCCCTTAAGGAGGAGCTGCCTGCACCCGGCCGCGGCCTGCGAAAATCTTTTTAAAAATGAGCCCGGCACCTCGGACAAGTGCCGGGCTTGCTTCTGTTCCGGGGGGGGGGGGGGGGGGAAGTCCGGGGAGGGAGCTGCGGCCAGGTGGCCGGCGGGAAAGCGGCCGGCCGCCGCGGGGCCTTTAATGCGCCGGCGCAAAGTCATGTAAGACTCTGTTGCCAGAGTCTTAGTTGCGGCTGCCACGGGCGAGGCGGCCGCAACTGAATTTCGGCGCTGGGGCCCGTCGGCATGGCAACCGGGACGCTGCGCACACCGATGATGTCATCGGTGCCGGCGCAGCGCTAACGGTCTACCGCGGCGGAAGGGCCCCAGGCAATTTCGGCGCCGGCGCCAATTGCAGCGCTAGGCCCTCTAGCGCCGCAAAATCGGCGCTAAGGGCACTGAATTTCTAGGCCTAAGTGTGAACTCATTTATCCAGGGTTCCATGATTGGGTAACAGAGAAGCAAGCAGCTTCTACTGAAGCTCTGCATCTCCAACAGGTGAAACAATGCAATTTGGTGGGGTATGATGTATGGCAAAGGTGTATAGTCAGGAGGATGTCAGTAAGGCACTCGCCCCTTTTATATAGGTTTGTGCTGTATACCATTCTGCTTGTGAGCAGCTCCTAGTACCTGCTGCCCACTGTACAAGAACTCAAAACTGTGCTTGCTAGCACACTAATGACCAACTACTGACTATCCTCTTTAGGGGGAACGGAAGCAGGGTCTCTTAGGGGGAGGGTTGCCAACTCTCCAGGATTGGCCTGGAGTCTTCAGGAATTGAAGGTTAGTCTCCAGGACACTGCTGCGAGCAACCTGGGAGAAACATCAATGGGGCGTTAAAAAGATATTGTGTGTTTTTTTCATTTTCTTTGAACACTTCCGTTTATTGATTACAAAAATATTGGAGATGGGGAGAAAATGCTGCCAGTCAAGAATCATCCAATCGGATAATGAAGAGTCTTTTCACTTTCTGACTGGTGTGGGAAGATGGGGCATCGCGAGGATGGAGGTGTTGGGCGACCAATGGCAGGAGTGTGGGGGCAGGGCAGGTGGAGGCAGGAGGTCATGTGATGAATCGCCAGGAATACGGCCAACCAGAGTTGGCAACCCTACTTAGGGGTCAAAGTGACTCCAAGATGACATATTTAGAGATGCAAGATCTGAGCCAAACCAACACTCCGTGGCAAGCTGAGTAATTAGTAAGCAGACTGAGCTGGGTGTTTCACAGTGGGCCGATCCAATATCATCTGTTCTACGCCTCTGCTGAAGTTGAAAATTCCGCCGATGGTTCTCCTCAGGCTGACTACTTCCTGCCTGGGTCAGCCCCTCCCACTCCTACAGCAAGCCTTTTGCAATTTCTGTCCCTCTTGAAAGTATTGCTTCCTCCTGGGGCAGGGTCTTGAGCACCGGTTGCCCTTTGGTGCCTCGACTCAGTATCTTCTCTTCAAGTGTGAGTCTAGGCAGTGAGTGTCCGTAGGCCGTTCGAACAAACCCACTCTATCTTCACCTGGTGTTCGCACATGCACGCTTCCCAACAGCGGTCCTTGGATAGTGACCAGGAGAGGAGACTTGGACTGAGTTTCACCTCTCTAGTCCAGTGACACTGAGGCCAATCATTGCAGACCAGCTGGTATCACGGATGAGGTTAGCCATTTCTTCCCTGTTAGAGAAGCCGCAACTAATGTTAAAAATGGTTTCAATTCCAACACGCGTGGCAGCAGGAAGGTTTCGGAGCATGGTGGCAGTCACGTTGTTGGTCACTGCTGATTGTTGTTTTTCCTTGTGGGGCCCGGAGGTGCATGCCACTATCGTTTTATGATACTGGGAAAGTGAAATCAAAAATTGCTGTTCGTGCTGCTGAGTTCTGGAAACTCACCAATAAAAGCACGCTGCCGCAGTTGGGCTCTGTACAACGGTGTTATTTGGCAATGGCGAACAGGAGCTGAATCATGCATTCATCTAGCTTCCATTTATTGCTGCAAATGGAGGATTAGTAGATAACTTCAAACTTTAGATAAGCAAAAACTTCGGTTTCTTTTACAGACTACGGCAGAATTAATAAGTCATGCAACATGTTCTAGGCCAGTTATACTGTATAGCTCATGCCGAAACAAAACGGTTTCCAGTTTTGAATCATTAATGTAATTTGGCTATGAAGCAAACCTGAATTGAATTTAGGAAAGTGCATGGTGTAGGAAAACAACAACAACAGCTACAACTTGCATTTATATAGCATCTTTAACATAGTAAAACGTCCCAAGGCGCTGTACAGGAGTATTATAAGACAAAAAATTTGACACCGAGCCACATAAGGATAAATTAGGGCAGGTGACCAAAAGCTTGGTCAAAGAGGTAGATTTTAAGGAGCGTCTTAAAGGAGGAAAGAGAGGTAGAGAGGTGGAAAGGTTTAGGGAGGGAATTCCAGAGCTTAGGGCCTAGGCAACAGGAAGCATGGCCACCAATGGTTGAGCGATTATAATCAGGGATGCTCAAGAGGGCAGAATCAGAGGAGCACAGATATCTCGGGTGGGGTGGGCGGGGGGGGGGGGTGGTGCGGTTGTGGGGCTGGAGGAGATTATGGAGTGATCTCTAACAGGGTGAGGCCATGGAGGGATTTGAAAACAAGGATGAGAATTTTGAAATCGAGGTGCTGCTTAACCGGGAGCCAATGTAGGTTCGCGAGCACAGGGGAGATGGGCGAACGGGACTTGGTGCGAGTTAGGACATGGACAGCCGAGTTTTGGATGACCTCAAGTTTACGTGGGGTAGAACACCTTGAGGAGTCTTGTACTACTGTGTCATCCTCTATTTAACGTTAGCGGAGAGTCATCTGCCCTGTAGGCTTTGTTAACAGCAGCGTAACTTGAGCCTACCAGCTCTCCTTCCGTCTAAGCCAGTGTTGGTCTCAGACCAGTACCGTGAGTAAAATTGCACTCTTACATACTGTGCAATATTCTTTTGAAAGTGCTTGTTGGTTTAATCATGAATCCTTTCATTCCTGCATGATTACATTGTTATCCATGATAACAGTATCACTTCCGTAAAAGCCCAGAAAATGAGGATCCAAAGTTCTTTATTCTTTTTAAAGTAGTTTAGCCTGACACGTCATGAACACAGCCTGGATTTTCGGCTCTGCTGCCAAAGAAGTTTACAAAGGCGATGATGGGTCACAGTTTTCTTTTGGTTTACAAAGCAGAAATTGCTGTTTGACCAACACCAGGGTCGATGTGGATTGATAGCAGGAATGTACGTGAGGTGATCTTTGGAACAGAAACTTTTTGTCATTTATATCTTCAGTCATCTCAGGTTTTATATGAACATGATGCGATGAAAATTTTCAAGTAAAGACAGTGCGGGCCTTGTGCTTCTACTGCTGTCTTTGACGGGGCTACACTGATAGATACTATTACTGTGATAATGCCTTCTTCTGTCATACTACTCAGGTTGGACTGGGCTATTAGTCCTGTGGAATTTATCCTGAGGTTCTCAACTGCAGCGACGGTTAGAGACGCCAGGGTAGTTGCCAGATGAGTAAAAATGGTGGAATGATACTGCCACCTATTGTCTAACCTCCAAAACGACTTGCACAAGTGAACTTAGGTAAGCCTAAGGATCTGAGACTGTCAATAATATACACATAGGGCCATATTTTCCGATCGGAGGCTTCCCGCGTGCGGAGGCCTCCGATCTGGAAAAAATCTACGCCCTTACCTGAGGGCTCCCGAGGTCCAGACACTTCCGCTCCTGGGCCTCTCCAACTCGAAATGTGCAGGGCCCACGTATCCCAGAGGCGCATGTGGTTCGCATTCTTGACAGATCGGAAATGCCGGTTTTCAGCGCATGCGCTTGGCATGCCTGAAACCGACATTTCCGATGTCCCTACGGGTTATGTACACAGCGCGTACCCACCCATAGGGATCGGAATATCCAGCCCATTAAAAAATAAAATATGCAGGATGTGATATTCTTCTATAACATGCAGTGAAATAAACTCCTGTAACACTTGGTGCAACAATATTTCTGTTTAAATCATGAGACCCAACATAGCTAAGGAGTTGCTTATTTTATTTCAACAAGTTATTTTGAGGCAACCTAATTGTCAAGATTATAAAGGGAATTGGCAAAATAAATCAAAGCAAGCTGTTCACTGTGGTGAAGGATTTCCTACATTACAACAGTGACTACACTTCAAAAGTACTTCATTGGCTGTGAAGCTCTTTGGGACATCCTGAAGTCATGAAAGGCGCTGTATAAATGCAAGTCTATCTTACTTTTTTAAAATTAGAATACCAAGGGGCACAATTTATTTCTGTGAAGTGATTGCAAAAGGCTTCATTTTCCAACGTGACATTTAACTTAGTCAAAAATGAAATAAAAGCTTCTCACAAATTCTACCTGCATTTGTTAAATTGAATAAACTTGTTGGTGTAATATTCCAAGGCCAGCAACACAGCTGTTGGTTCAGTTGATAATAAACTACTTCCACATCACTCTTGAGGCTTATGATGCCATCAGAACCTTTCAATGTGATCTCCGCATGAGAGGGTTTCTGATGTCAGCCACAATCTTATCAATCTTTTTCTTTTTCACTTTCTTTATACTTTATGGTAACCAATTCTGTTTCTATGGCCCCTGTTTTAACTCCCCCCGCCCACCAAATGGAAACCAGGCGAAGATGGGGGGAGGGGCAGTTAAAACGGAGTGGGGGACTTGCCCAGTGATTTTCTGCACCAATTTGACCGACTGTAATTTTAAATTGCAGGCAGCAAGAACACCCGCCCTAAGCCAGCGATGTCGTCCTTAACTATGCAGATCAGGCTCGTATTACACAATCGAGGCCCACTCTGCTATTTTAACTGGAGGCCTGAGCGGGTAGCAGTGACAGCTTCCCCGCCAGGCCGAACCTGCTGGGAGCTGCATCGAGGGTCAGTAAAGTGAGTTTTTATGAATAGTTTTGAAGTTTCCTTGTGGACCACTCCTCTGGGACCCACTGTGGGACATGTGGAATTAACCCTCGCCCCGTCCAACATGTTATAGAGTTCGGACTTGAGGCTTATGAGAAATTATACCAGACACACGAGTTCTGTCTTTAACCTGTTATTGTTCCTAAGACAGAATCAAAACCCCAACCACTATTCGAACAGTCCACCAATAATATTACAGGAAATCATACATACAACTGCCCGCCGATGATCAGTCCAGCGTTGATTGTAGGCCACTTCCTTTCGACTGCAGTAGTTCTTCGCCTTTCGCCTGCAGTAGTTCTTCGCCTTTCACCTGCAGTAGTTCTTCACCTTTCACCTGCAGTAGTTCTTTGCCTTTCGCCTGCAGTAGTTCTTCGCCTTTCACCTGCAGTAGTTCTTTGCCTTTCGCCTGCAGTAGTTCTTCGCCTTTCACCTGCAGTAGTTCTTCGCCTTTCACCTGCAGTAGTTCTTCGCCTTTCGCCTGCAGTAGTTCTTTGCCTTTCGCCTGCAGTAGTTCTTCGCCTTTCACCTGCAGTAGTTCTTCGCCTTTCGCCTGCAGTAGTTCTTCGCCTTTCACCTGCAGTAGTTCTTCGCCTTTCACCTGCAGTAGTTCTTTGCCTTTCGCCTGCAGTAGTTCTTCGCCTTTCACCTGCAGTAGTTCTTTGCCTTTCGACTGCAGCAGTTCTTCACCTTTCAACTGCAGCAGCTCTTCGAGTTGAGATGATCAGCCAGGCTCCTCCATCCGACTGCAGTGCCGATATTTTTAGTCACTGATTTTTTTAAACAGTTTTCTCTTGCCTTTTTCAGTAAATCAATCATTCAGAGATTGTGAGATGTTCCTTTAATGTTCGACCTAAGTTGTTTAAGCTGTCAAACTTTCACACTCATTCATTCATAAAAGTTTACAGAAGTGGCAGTAAACCACTTGGTCACATTTCACGTGTTACATTGCATCCTGTATTTCAGAACTCCAAAGGTTTGACTCCTCCCCTTTAGCCACCAAAAGTCGTTCTACAACCTTGTGGCCTGTTTTGTTGTAGACACGAAGGGCTGGATTTTAATTCAGGTGCGGGTTGGTGTCATGTTATCCAAATTTCGTGTTTCCCACACGAATCTAAATGGATGTGGGCAATTGATGCAATTTTAACTCAATTGGCCAATTGATTTCCAACGTGTGGGAAGCCTTTGCAAATGGGTTTTTCATAACTGAAAGTCTCCTCTGATGACGTCATCATTGCTGCTGCATTTAAGGTCCACAGAAAGCCTTGCTTCTTCTGCAGACTGCCAAGCTTCTTGACTGTGCACTGTGAGGGAGCTGCAGCAAATATGACAAGTGGGAGGGCCAGATCAGCTCCTCACTTTGATGAGGTGGCACTGCAGGCATTAGTGGATGGGGCTAGGGCCAACAGGGAGGTGCTCTTCCCTTCATCAGGGAGGAAGAGGCCTCCCACTCAGACCAAGGCAGTGTGAATGCAGGTGGCTGGGGAGGGCAACTTCTTGGGAGTCACCCGCAGAACCTGGATACAGTGCAGGAAAAGATTTCATGACCTTCAGTGCACTGGAAAAGTGAGTATGAATTTCCCATCACCCTCAATCTGATCCCCATTGCCTTTCCTCACCAGCACTCAGCTTTAGCAATCTCTTCCTCCACATCCCACTTGACACTGACATCCATGTACCCTTACCCATTCCCTCTCTCTCTATGCTCACATTCACATAACTATTCGACCTCACACTCCCTATCACTCTGATGCTTTGAACACAACTGACAACACACAGGGAGGGCCCTTGGTCTTGCAACCTCACTCCATCTTGTCTCCTTCTAAGTATCTATGCTATGCAATCTCTACACTCACTCCTTCATTCTCACTCAACCTCCACTTGTCTCCCTCATTGCAGGAAAAGAGAGCTCACAACAAAAGAGAGCGAGCCAGGACAGGAGGAGGGACAGCCTCAATAGCCCACCTGACCCCCTGGGAGGAGGCCGTCCTGGAAATTATGGGAATAGAGGATGATTCGCGCGTGGGGGACGGACAGATGGGTGTAACACAGCAAGCTGGTGACAGAAAAGTTTCCCATCTCTCTCTTTGACATTGCATGAGTCACTGATAATGATTGTGAAGCTGTAACAGATGGACTTATGAGCATCTGCAAAAAGCTATGTGCATGTAGCCTTTGCATCATATCTCTGACTCTTTCCTTTACTCCCCCACAGGACCATCACAAGCATCCGTACCCACTAGCCAGGAAGAAGAGCCTGAGCCTCCAGACTCCTCAGAGGAAGCTGCAACCTCTGAGGGTGCAGCGTCAGCAGAATTCAGCGCACCCAGCACCAGCGCAGACACTCACACCTCGGTGGGACTTTTGGGACATAGAGTAGTGTTGTCACCTGGTGTATCACAGCTCACAAGTGAGCATCAGCAGATTGTGGAGACAGGGACAGCAGTGAAGAGTCCTAGTCGGAGGGCGCAGGACTCTGCCAGCTCGGCTCAGCAGCATGTCGACCCTCTGCCTCTGGGTTCATCCATAAGATCAGAGGTGATGGAACTCCAGGCACAGATGCAGGAGTCTCTGGCAAGTTTTGTCTCTAGGGTCGCTGCAAGTGTGGAGCGAATGGAGGAGTCCATAGCGAACATGAGCAGAGCCTTTGTGGAGTCATTGGCGCATGAACGCATTACCACAGAAAGGATGGCTACCTCCGTGGAAAGGATTGCTACCGTAGAGGAGAGGATGGCTATGGTAGAGGAGAGGATGGCTACGGCCATGGAGGAGCTTAGTCGCCAGGGTATGGAAAACATGGTCATTGTTCAGAATAGAATGACATCTCTTGAGGAGCGATGGGCATCTATTGAACAGAGAAACCAGACCTTCATGGAAGTCCTTCTGAGTAGGACTGCCATTGCAGATACAGGTCCCCATGGCCCCCCTGATGTGCAGCAAGGTGCTCTCCAGCCACTTCCAGGCACTGGCCATTTCTGGCCTGTGCAGCTTCAGGTGGGTGAGCAGCAGCTGCTGATGTTACTGGTGCTGCTGTTGTTCCTGGTTCTGCTGCTGCCACGGCTGGTGCTCAAGCTCCTCTAATGCCCAGATGGGAAGGAAATAAATGGCTCCCCTGCTTCTGGTATATGCCTCCGTTGAGGAAGCGCTGAGTGAAGGTGGCGAGAGGGGTTTCCCAGGAGGCCACACTGGAGATGGGTGTGAGGCTCCAACCTTCCAGAGGTGTGGTTAAGCCTTCTAAAAGTTGCCCCAGGCCCGAGACCACTAAGTCCTGCCACCTGCAAATGATGGCTGATCAAATCTCCTCTTTAATGGTTGACCTGCAGTTGATAGTCAGCAATCCAATAGTGCTCCCGCCAGGTTTCACATTCGTGTTTCCCACCAGGCGTGTTTTACGTGGGAAAAGGGTTAAAGTCGCAAGGGCCTTTTAAAATAGGATTATAGAGGCCATTTAGTGATTATTAAGGGCCTTAAAGACCAGTCCCGCCTGTTGGATGCGGGACGGAGTCGGGACCATCAGACACCCCTGAGTTAAAATTGCTCGGAGTCGGGAACTAGGCGGGGTGGGGGGGCCCCCACCTGCCAGTTTTTGCGATTTTAACCCCCCGCACGCCTCCAAGCCCGACTCCACGGCTCAATGAAAATCGAGCCCGAAGTCTGCAAATCTAAGGGGGTTTGTTTATCTCTGTTGTCTATGACTACCCCCTGCAGTCACAACCATGTTTGCTGCCTTTTAGTAAAGCACACCAAAGCACATTCCATGTCCACTTATCAGTGAAAGTTTATCACTTCGAATAAACCTGTTGGCCTGGCAAAGCATTTTAATATAAATTAAAAATTAAGGGTCTCTGTATACTTACACCATGAGGAAACCGTGTGCATCCCTTGACATGGGGTTCCCCCTCCCCCCACCCGCCGATCACCCCCACCACTTACCTGACTGCCAGGCCTTCTGTCGCCTGAACTGCTTTTTCTGCCTACCGGCCAGGCGGTAATTCCCCCCGAATTCCCCATGCCAGTGTGGCTGTGTATCTTGGGCACTTTCTAGAAGAGAGCTTGAGGCACGAGATATGGCGTCTGACTGCCGCGGTGCAGAGAGGCCGGCACAACCGGCTGAAAATTGCCGGAACGGTGAAAATCAGCTCTCTTAATAAGCGGGGTTTCTATTGAGGCTCCTCTTTTGTGATTTGTCTCTTCTTTGTCGGATGTTAAAAGCACAGGGAAGAAGAAACGAGATAAAAAGGAAAAAATTCCAAATGCAGGAAATCTGAAATAACAGCAGAAAATGTTGCCAACACACAGCAGGCCAATCAGAAAGGAGAAAGGACAGGCCAACATCTTGGGTGGGAATGATAACAGCACAAGCATTATACAGCAGGTCTCCAGTAGATTTCACACAATGAAACAGAACTAAGTTGGTAGAACAAGTCATGGGTTAACATTTCTGGTCGAGTGTTCCATCAGGCAGAGAAGTGGTTATCTCTGAGCATGAAGGGGCAGGATAACATAGAAAAGGGATTAGACAACAAATAATTAAAACATTATTGCTCATGGGTATTGACAGTTGTCTCATTGTGGAATGTGAGACAGACCTCCAAGAAGCATTGGTCGGAATTTTCCGGGGGTCAGCGGGCAGGATTGGTGGCAGGTCAGGCGGGAAATTTGATATTTTTGACAGCGGGTTGGGAACCTTTCCGATGTCGGGTCTGTCAGCGCTGAGCAGACCCGACAGGCAGCGGCGGGTGACCCAATTCAGGTAATTAGTGGCTTGTTTAGAGACACTTAAGAATAATTTTCAGCTCACCTTTGGCAGCTCGCCCATGGGATCCACGCTGGTCATGGACCATGTCTGTCAAACTGAGGCGGGAGTTCAGCGGCCATTGAATCAGCTGATGAGTTGACAGCTTCAAATGTACAGTTAAAGCTCCCACCTTACAGAGATATCTTCCCTCAGCCACAAGCTCCTCTTCAATGCATTTCAACAATAGATTCACCATGCTGTAAGTCTTTACACAAGTTTCCATCCAATCTGACCTCATTACCTCTCTCACCATTGACAGATCGCTTCTGTCATCTCTACTTCACCTGCCATCTATTTCATCAGCTTGGGTGTCCTTTATACTCTCTCACCTTGGTCCTCAGAATTCCACCACGATCAGCCCCAACACCAGCAGCACCAGGCACACCAGCAGCACCAACAACAACACCAACCTTCTCTGCAATCACCTGATGCTACACAGGACAGAGGGCATCAGCACCTGACCACATTGCTGCCCAGGAGGCCAGGGTTGGCCTCACCATAGCCAGATTTACTTCACCTGAAGCAGTACACCCTGGCTGCCACATGATGCACCAGGTTGGCACCACACCACACCAACACCATAAAGCATCCCTACAATGCCCAAGCCATTCCTTTCACACTCATCACCATTGTGGGGGGTACTGTTATATCTCACCATTCACTGCAACTCACTAAGCCACTTCCAAAGTGCACACAAATCTGTCCAAGAACGCAAAGTGTTGAAAATAAAGGTTTCAATGTTTGATACCACATTAACAGAAACATTACAAGAACGTTGCATAAAACACCCAAGTGGCTACCCTTGTGTGTTGTTAGTTGGTATGATTGTACTAGGATGAGGGTGAGTGTGAGGGGCTACTACTGTAGTGAGATGGGGAAGTGATAATGTAGATAGAGAGGGATGGGTGGAGGTGCAAGGTACGTTGGTGTGAGTAAAGATGTACAGAGGTAGGGTAGGGAAGGCAGAGTGATGGGGATGTGATGAGAGGCACAGCAGGATGAGGTTGAGTGTGGCTTTGTACTAACGTTTTGTGATCTACTGAGATCATTGCAATGTTTGCAGCACTGCAGCCAGGTCCTCCTGGCCACATCCCTGCTTGTGCCCTCCTGTGCAATGTGTAACCAGGCTGTGTTGATCTCCTGGGGAGGTCTCTTCTGCCCATTGGAAGGGGAGAGGACCTCCCTGTGTGCTGTTACTCCCTCCATAAGCATAAGGAGGGAGTCATGGGAGAGCCTGGGTGCAGTCCTGTGCCTTTGTGCAGTGATTGTCAGTCTTTGCAGCACCTCGATGCTGTAGAACACTGACAGCACAAATATCAAAATTAATTTGGCCATGGCCCCTTTAAGGAAATCTGCTGATGACGTGTCATCAAATGATGTCACCAGACCCGCTTCCTCCAATTGGCTGGGAAACGCGCTGGGCGGGCTTAACAAGCCCAATCAGGGGAAATTCATTTTACAGAGCGGGATGGAGCCAGCAGCTGGGTCGTGAGCCACCACTGACATCGCCTGCCACAGACCCGCCGAGGTGGGAAAAATCCTGGCCATTGTCTATCTTCTGCCCATTAAACGGTGCCCCTATATGTGGAAATTAGTGGTCAGTGGCATTAACCACAAGAGCTATTTATTTAAAAAAAATGAATGAATAGACATGTATTGAGAATAAGCAACCATAAGGGATATTTCCTCACTGATCTGATCTAATAAGATAATCCTCTCAGTGAATCATTTTTATGGCACCCCAGCAGTGACAACTTGTTCATCTATTGATGCTGACATTCTTTCAGCGTGGTTCATTCGTGAAGCTGTCAGCTATCGGCACAGGCATGGCCACAGCAGGCCTGAACTGGTCTTTACACGGTGAAGCAGAACTAAAACAGAAGTAAAGTACTGCCGATGCCGGCCATCCACTTTAGATCTAAGGACGATAGATCAGGGTATTTTCTAAAGGGTGAGAAGGTCGGGACTGTGGAGGAGCAGAGAGCTTTAGGGGTCCATGTACAGAAATCACTATAAGCTAGTTGACAGGTACAAAAAATAATTTAAAAGGCTAATGGAATGTAGGCCTTTATCTCAAGAGGGCTGGAATACAAAGGGGTGGAAGTTACGTTACAGTTATATAAAGCTCCCTCTGGCGGGGGAGTCCAGAACAAGGGGGCATAACCTTAAAATTAGAGCTAGGCCGTTCAGGGGTGATGTCAGGAAGCATTTCATCGCACAAAGGTTATTGGAAATCTGGGACTCTCTCCCCTAAAAAGCTGTTGAGGCTCGGTCAATTGAAAATTTCAAAACTGAGATTGCTAGATTTTTGTTAGGCAAGGGTATTAAGGGTTACATAGAAACATAGAAGATAGGAGCAGGAGTAGGCCATTCGGCCCCTCGAGCCTGCTCCGCCATTCAATGAGATCATGGCTGATTATCCAAATTCAGTACCCTGTCCCTGCTTTCTCCCCATGTTCCTTGATCCCTTTAGCCTTAAGAAATATATCTAACTCCTTCTTGAATATATTTAATGAATTGGCCTCAACTGCCTTTTGTGGTAGAGAATTCCACAGGTTCACCACTCTCTGGGTGAAGAAATTCCTCCTCATCTCAGCCCTAAATGGCTTACCCCTTATCTTTAGACTGTGACCACTGGTTCTGGACTCCCCCGCCATCGGGAGCATCCTTCCTGCATCTAGTCTGTCTAGTCCTGTTAGAATTTTATAAGTTTCAATGAGATCCCCTCTCATTCTTCTAAACTCCAGCGAGTATAAGCCCAATCGACCCAATCTTTCCTCATACGTCATTCCTGCCATCCCAGGTATCAGTCTGGTGAATCTTCGCTTCACTCCCTCCATGGCAAGAACATCCTTCCTCAGATAAGGTGACCAAAACTGCACACAATACTCAAGGTGTGGTCTCACCAAGGCCCTGTACAACTGCAGCAAGACCAACGTGGGTAAATGGAGTTAAGATACAGATCAGCCATGGTCTAATTGAATGGCGCCAGGGGCTGAATGGCCTACTCCTGTTCCTAGGTTCCTAAATCTGCAATAAAAAATAGAAAATGCTGGGAACATTCATCAGGTCAGGCAGCATCTGTGGAGAGAGAAACAAAATGGCCTTTCGTCACCAACCTGAAAAGTTAACTCTGTTTCCCTCTCCAAAGATGCTGCCTGACCTGCTGAATATTTACATCATTTTCTGTTTTTATTTTTGAAGCAGAACTAAACATCCTTTGCAGCCCGATCGATCTATCTCTCTGTCTATCATAAGAACATAGGAATTAGGAGCAGGAGTAGGCCATACAGCCCCTCGAGCCTGCTCCGCCATTCAATAAGATCATGGCTGATCTTCGACCTCAACTCCACTTCCTCACCCAATCCCTGTATCCCTTGATTCCCCATAAAGTCCAAAAATCTATCGATCACTGTCTTGAATATAGTCAATGACTGAGCCTCCACAGCCCTCTGGGGAAATGAATTCCAAAGATTCACAACCCTCTGAGTGAAGAAATTCCTCCTCATCTCAGTCTTAAATGGCCGACCCCTTATCCTGAGACTATGTCCCCTAGTTCTAGACTCTCCAGCCAGGGGAAACAACCTCTCAGCATCTACCCTGTCAATCCCCCTCAGAATCTTATGTTTCAATGAGATCACCTCTCATTCTTCTAAACTCCAGAGAGTATAGGCCCAATCTACTCAATCTCTCCTCATAGGACAACCCTCTCATCCCAGGAATCAATCTAGTGAACCTTTGTTGTACCGCCTCTAAGGCATGTATGTCCTTTCTCAGATAAGGAGGCCAAAACTGCACACAGTACTCCAGGTGTGGTCTCACCAAATCCCTGTACAATTGTAGCAAGACTTCCTTACTCTTATACTCCAACCCCCTTTGCAATAAAGGTCAACCTGCCATTTGCCTTCCTAATTGCCTGCTGTACCTGCATGCTAACTCTGTGCTTCCTGTATGAGGATACCTAAATCTCTCTGAACACCAACACTTAATAGTTTGTCACCATTTAGAAAAATATTCTGTTTTTCTATTCTTCCTACCAAAGTGAACAACCTCACATTTCCTCACATTATACGCCATCTGCCACCTTACTGCCTATTCACTTAACCTGTCTATATCCCTTTGCAGGCTCTTTGTGCCCTCTTCACAGCTCACTTTCCCACCTAGCTTTGTAGCATCAGCAAATTTGGATACATTGCACTCGGTCCCCCCCCATTGATATAGATTGTAAATAGCTGAGACCCAAGCACTGATCCTTGCGGCAATCCACTAGTTACAGCCTGCCAACCGGAAAATAACCTGTTTATCCCTACTCTCTGTTTTCTGTCCGTTAACCAATCCTCTACCCATGCTAATATATTACCCCCAACATCATGAGCCCTATCTATCTATTGATCTCTCTCTGTCTGTCTGTTTGTCTGTCTATCTGTCTACCTGTCTGTCTATCTATGTCTCTCTGTCTGTCTGTCTATCTATCTATCTATCTGTCTGTCTACCTGTCTGTCTGTCTGTCTATCTATCTATCTTTCCCCTGATTGCCCAGTGTGTTGGGCCAGAGTTGTGAGCTACAACCTGTTCGTGGGCCCCATGTAATTAAATTGTGTTTGAGGCAAACAAAACCATGATTAAACACCACGTCTAGCTTTTAATCCATTTTGTGCTTCTCGCAATCCTGGGAAAGTGCCCTTTCCACCTCCTTCACTTCCGTCTCTCGATAATAGGAAGAAAATTAGCAGGAAAAATTACAACCTAAATCATATCTCTATAGGTTATGAGGTGAAATGTTCAGATTTTCTCTGTATAATTTCTTATAATAAACAGCCATTTTCAGGTTGCCTGAAACATGCTTTTCTAGTTAACCACCGGTCTTCACTTAGCTCCAGCAGGAGTATTACGAGAGTCATTAAAATGCTCAAGTAACTGGCGAGGAGTTGTATTCCGTGGGATGGTAATGCATTTTTCAGGGTAAATGTGTGCAGATAGCAGATTTTATTGAGAAATGTAATTAAGATATTCTTCACATTCTGCATGTTAATGTACTGTCAAGGGTAAGTTAAGCCACCTAATTTTTAATTAAATTAAATTATGCTAATTTACCACATTACTAACCATAAATGAGCCACTTAACCTTTGCTAATGAGTACAGCAAACAGATGGAAAAGTGCAGGAATCACTTCTAAACCCAAAGTTACATAAATAAGTGTCGTGCGTCATACAGAAAGCAGTGCACTTGTTAATTTAGATATCAAAAGCCATTTTATTAAAATAAATGATCTTGGAGCTCTCTATAAACCGCCAAGTGGCTGCGCTTAGGTAACCCAAACAATAGACACCGAGGAATGCAAAGAAAAAGTGTGAATTAATTAACTTTGTATTGTGCCTTTAATGTAGCTAATATCCACTGAAATGACTTGTGCAAATAAAATGCTGGAGGGGATTGGATGGTACATTGAATTTTTAACTTTGTCACCTGAGCAGTAAGTTGGCAGAGTGGATCGCCCGCCCTTGTAGAATCCATTGGTTTTCATCCCATTGGAATCTGCCAGGTTACCACACAGACAGCCAAGCTGAGTATTGCCCCCATTGTCCTTTCTCCTCCAGAAAACTAGGTTTGAATGCAGCAGACTGAGGGTAGGAAAATCTCCATTCTCTGTTGGCTGCAAGGATCCTACGTGAACTTATTAAACATAGAAACATAGAAGATAGGAGCAGGAGTAGGCCAAACGGCCCCTCAAGCCCGCTCCGCCATTTAATGAGATCATGGCTGATCATCCAAATTCAGTACCCTGTCCCTGCTTTCTCCCCATATCCCTTGATCCCTTTAGCCTCAAGAAATATATCCAACTCCTTCTTGAATATATTCAATGATTTGGCCTCAACTGCCTTGTGTGGTAGAGAATTCCATAGGTTCACCACTCTCTGGGTGAAGAAATTCCTCCTCATCTCTGTCCTAAATGGCTTTACCCCTTATCCTTAGACTGTGACCCATGGTTCGGGACTCTCCCGCCATCGGGAACATTCTTCCTGCATCTAGTCTGTCTAGTCCTGTTAGAATTTTATAAGTTTGAATGAGATCCCCTCTCATTCTTCTAAACTCCAGTGAATATAAGCCTAATCGACCCAATCTCTCCTCATACGTTATTCCTGCCATCCCAGGTATCAGTCTGGTGAATCTTCGCTGCACTCTCTCCATGGCAAGAACATCCTTCCTCAGATAAGGCAACCAAAACTGCACACAATACTCAAGGTGTGGTCTCACCAAGGCCCGGTACAACTGCAGCAAGACTTCCTTGCTCCTGTACTCAAATCCTCTTGCTACGAAGGCCAGCATACCATTTGTCTTCTTAACCGCCTGCTGCACCTGCATGCTTACCTTCAGCGACTGGTGCACAAGGACACCCAGGTCTCGTTGCACTTCCCCTTTTCTCAATCTATTGCCATTCAGATAATAATCTGCCTTCCTGTTTTGCCACCGCATTTATCCACATTATACTGTATTTGCCATGCATCTGCCCAATCACCCAACCTGTCCAAATCGTACTGGAGTTTCTCTGCATCCTCCTCACAGCACACATGCCCACCCAACTTTGTGTCATCTGCAAACTTGGAGATATTACATCTAGTTCCCTCGTCTAGATCATTTAGATATATTGTGAATAGCTGGGGTCCTAGGACCGATCCCTGCGGTACCCCACTAGTTACTGCCTGCCACTCGGAAAAAGACCCGTTTATTCCAACTCTTTGCTTCCTGTCTGCCAACCAGTTCTCTATCCAAGACAGTACCTTACCCCCAATCCCATGTGCTTTAACTTTACACGCTAATCTCTTATTCGGGACCTTATCGAAAGCCTTCTGAAAGTCCAAATACACCACATCCACTGGTTCTCCCTTATCTATTCTACCAGTTACATCCTCAATAAATTCCAGTAGATTAGTCAAGCATGATTTACCTTTTGTAAATCCATGTTGACTTTGTCCGATCCTGTCACTGTTTTCCAAGTGCGCTGCTATTACATCTTTTATAATGGACTCTAGCATTTTCCCCACTACCAATGTCAGGCTTACCGGTCTATAATTCCCCGTTTTCTCTCTACCACCCTTCTTAAATAGCAGGGTTAAATTACCTATCCTCCAATCCATGGGAACTGTTCCAGAGTCTATAGAATTTTGGAAGATGACCAGCAATGCATCTATTATTTCTAGGGCCACTTCCTTAAGTACCCTAGGATGTGGACTATCAGGCCCTGGGGATTTATCAGCCTTCAATCCCATCAATTTCCCTAACACCATTTCCCTACAAATACTGATTTCATTCAATTCCTCCCTCTCATTAGACCCTATGTTCCCTGACATCTCTGGGAGGTTATTTGTGTCCTCCTTTGTGAAGACAGAACCAAAGAATGTATTTAATTGGTCAACCATTGCTTTGCTCCCCATTATAAATTCCCCTGATTCTGACTGCAAGGGACCTACGCTTGACTTCACCTATCTTTTTCTCTTCACATATCTATAGAAGCTTTTACAGTCAGTTTTTATGTTCCCTGCAAGCTTACTCTCATAATCTATTTTTCCTCTCTTAATTAATCCTTTTGTCCTCCTTTGCTGAATCCTAAACTGCTCCCAATCCTCAGGTTTGTGGGTGACTTCAACCTTTAATTCCTCATGGGCATAAGACCATATCTGTACATAATTCAACAAATACTTAACGTTAAAAGGGTTTGGGTACCTCAGCTAATAACGTGTTGTTCTTTCACCTATGCCACCCGGGTATAACCCCAACTCCGACAAATGAGCTGGAACTCTTAGGCCGGAATTTTGCCGGTCCTCAGAGTGCGGGATTGGAGGCGGGACTGCTGTCAAAATCGCAAAGATTGACAGTGGGCAGGAAACCCGCTGTCAACCCGCCTACAATCAATCTTCCCAAGTGTCGGGTCCCCAATTTGCACATGGACCCGACACCTAGCGGCGGGAAGGGGATTATAGCCACTTACCTGGCTGTTAACAGGTACTTGATACTTGATAACAGGCTCTTTTTCAATTTTGCCGCTTCTGCCTCAGGGTTCCCGACGTCCAGACACCACCCCAGGTAAGTGTGTCGTGTTGTGAGTCTGGTGTAATATTTGTGCATCGATGACAGCTGCAGAAGTGGTCTGAAGGATCCAATGGTGCACTGGTGAGTTTCAGAGGTAAGGAAATGTTGGGAAAATCATTTTTAATGTATTTACTCTTTTCTGTAGGTAACAAGTTTTGAATTGGCTGTCTAGTCCCACCTCATTGGGAGAATCTCTCTCACCAGTGACAGATAGCTTCTATAATCTCACCTGCAGCTGCCATCTGTTCTAGCCTAAGGAGGGAGTCACTGGAGAGTCTGGGTGCAAGAGCTCACCTGTGAACAGTCATTATCTGTGTTTGCAGCACCCCAATGCTGTCAAACACTGAGACATGAGCTGTCAAAGACAAATTGTGCGTGGTCTCTTTTACGAAAACCGGCAGATGACGCGTCATCAAATGACGTCATCTGACCGGTTTCTTCTTAATTGGCCGGCAAGCCTACAAGGCCAATTGATGTAAAATCACGTCCGTTGGCCGGATGCAGTTGGGGCGGGACTGGAACCTGGATACCAGCTGACCCGCTTGCAAGCCGCATCAATTTGCTAAATCGCAGCCATTTTGTTTTCTGAGGCAAAGACTAACTCTATCTGGCACCTTATGCAAGGAAGGTTAAAGTTTGCATGGGTAACTAAATTTTCTGCAAGGGATTTTCAGGTTAAAACCATTTAGGCAGGAGTACACACAGCATGTATGAGGGGAATTTTAACCCCAAAAAACAGGTGGGTTGGGTTCGGGTGGGAGGCTAAAAATCTGAATCCCGACTCCAATCCGTCCACTTCCGGTTTTAACAGAGACGGGACAGAGGGTGGGGCGGGGAGTGGGGCAGGCAGCCTACCCGCTCGCAGGAGGCGGTTTGGCACTTTAAATATTAGAATGAGGCTGTGTGCCTAAATTTGAAGCTCCATTTTAAATTTAACCCTGGTCTCGGGGAACCCGACAGATAAAGGAAGGTGAGGATTGCTGAATCCAGGAGGTTAGTGCCTTTCCACTTAACTGCTGGATCCAGAGTACCTGCCTTGCCAAACCCCCACGATCACACCCCCCGACCCTTCCGATCTCCCCCCGACCTCCCCCCTCCCCCCCCCAGGACACCACCCCCTCCCCAACAAGACCTCTGGCCTCCGATCCCCCTCCAGCCTTCGATCCCCCCCCGACCTCCGATTCCCTTCTCTGGCCTTCGATCCTTGACCTTTGGCCCTCACCCCGCCCCGGCCTCCGAACCCCCCTCCAGCCTTCAATCCCCAGCCCCCGCCAACCTCCAGCCCTCCGAGCCCTTCACAATCTCCACCTTCTGACCCCTCCACAATCTCCTTCCTTTGACCCCCTCCGCAATCTCCACCTTCCGACCCATCCACGATCTCCATTCTTTGACCCCTGCATGATCCCCTTCTTTGCGAGCCCTCCACGATCTCCACCTTCCAAACCCTCCATGGTCTCCATCATTCGACCCCCCCACCCGCCCCCGGTGCCTCCCTCCCTCCTCTTTGCGGCCTGGCGCCGCAGGCCTACCCGCCCGATAGCTAACCAGCCTCTCCATCTGGCTGGCTGTGGGCCAAAGCTAAATGTTAATCAGGCACTGCCGTTAAATTCGGTAGGGTCTGAGGGAATACCGTTCTCCTGGGTTTCCCGACCGCCTTGCAGCACCCCCACTCCCGACCCGCCTCCAAGATAAAATTCCAGCCTATGTGTCAGAAATATCACCAGTTAGACAGCAGGGGGGAAAAATTTAGTATCGCCCCGTTTGGGGCGCAATTATATGCCGTGCGCAAAGTTTAGCGCCTGGCGCTAATTATCGCCTCCAACTGCAAACCTGGCTTATATTGCCCCTGGAGTTGATTGGAGCACTAAATCAGGCGCTACACACCTCTCTTAAGGCGCAAAGGCCAAGGAGCGAGGCGCTACCTCAGAGCACTGGCGGAGCTCATGTGATGTCGGTCAGCAATGGAACACAGACACAATGGCGCCGGCCAGTTCTTAAAGGGAGGGTCGATCTTGTTCTCAATCCACACCCTGCTCATTGCAACCTTGAATCTCAGCCTGGACAGACCTGTACCTCAAATCTGCTGGAAAGAACAATGGAGAGGCCCAGGGAAAGAGCTCAGAGTGCAGCCCCCACAGTCTCTTCTAAATTGATACAAGGAAGGGCAAATCAAAATGAACCTGCAAAGTGCTGCTCAGTACTCAAAACTCCTTCACACAGTGTAGAATCTCTCCTGAAGTCTCTCTCTCTCTCTCAGACTGCATGGTGTAAAAATGTCACCAACAAAAAAAGGCAGGCAGCGGTCACCTTTAAATAGCGCTCCCCCAGTCCCTTCCTGACTGCAAAACGCTCCCCTCAACCTGTCATTGCTAGTGGCAGACGGTAAGGCAGGGGCTGCCACTCAATATCCGGTCCGGGGCGCTACCGGGGCGTTGCACACTCGACTGACGTCACGATCTGCCGGCGCAGGAGATCGTGGCGGTAGTGTTTAGCGCTGCCGCAAAATGTCTAGTTAATTTCGCGAGCGGCACAAACATTGCCGCGCACGGGCGCTAGTTGCTTTGTGCCTCATTAGCGCCCTCTTAAGGCGCTAACGGGAGGTGCAAACCAACTGAATTTTTCCCCCCAGGAATTCATTTTCCTGATATGACCTTATTGTCAACTGGCATAGCCTGGGAATGGGTTACAGTGGCCTCGGAATTGGAAAGTCAAGGTAATCAGTGGGAGGTAGCTGCGACCTCCAGGAGGCAAATAAAGCGGATAGGAATGCTATGCAAAACAGTGCACAAGGAATGTATTTCAACTTTGATTAGGTCAACAGGGCTTTTCCTAGTTGCTTAGAGTCTTTACTAATATAATTGGCATGGTATAGAGTTATCCAATGGAAGGCTTCTTCACATTCACATCAAAGCCCTTGTGTCGTCAGATTGCACCAGTAATTGATGTTTCATGAGCTGGCATATTCATTTGCGCGTAACTTGTATGAATATCTTTTTGCATCAAGATTAATTAAAGAATGAAACACCGAACCCTCTTTTGTGCAGCGTGCTCAAAATAACACTTTGATGCGTTTGAGTATTTGACACTTTGCTGCCCCAAAATATGAAAAGTCCAACACAGAATTGGAATAATATTCTGAATGGCTTTCACCAGAGGTAATCAATTGAACAGCACAAGAGGTGAAAGGTTAATTATTCCCAAACAGCTGACCTTGCTTTCATGCCTGTTAACCCTGAACTGAGTGAAAGATGGGACGTCAAGCAAAACAAGTGGCCAAAGTGTGAACGACCCTACAATAACAATGTGAAGAATTGTACTAACATTCACATACTAATAACTGAAAGAAAAGGAAAGACTTGCATTTATATAGTGCCTTTCATGACCTCAGGATGTCTTAAAGCACTTCACAGCCAATGAAGTACTTTTTGAAGTGCAGTCACTGTTGGAGTGTCGGGAAACGCAGCAGCCAATTTGTGCACAGCAAGAGCCCACAAACAGCAATGTGATAATGACCAGATAATCTATTTTAGTGATGTTGGTTGAAGGATCAATATTGGCCAGGACACTGGGGATAACTCCCCTGCTCTTCTTCAAAATAGTGGCGTGGGATCTTTTACATTCACCTGAGAGATCAAGATACCAACACGGAGTCATTTTCACCATCATCGCCCGGACGATAATCTGGCGGAACAGATGGCTGGCCTGTTGTAGAATCTGCCCGATTCTTATCCCATTGATTTCTATAATCCCATTGTGTTCCACAGCGGGCGGGTGAACCTTTCCACTGGGTTACCGCCAGGCAGTGAAGGTGAAAAATACCACCATTGGTTTTCCCAAGAATGTGACAGTAACAAACTCAAAAAGATTTGTCGAACTTTAAGACCCAGAAGTTCCATTCCCTATTGATTTTTTTTACATATCTCTGGCTAATACGCATCTATGGGTGATATCTAGGTCAAGTAATAACTTTGACTGTTGTTTTTTCTTTGAACCTACAGAGTGGTGGGATGCAGGTTTGCACCCTCAAAATTCCCAGTGGGGTGAGCACCAAGCAAGGTGTAATCATTTGAGGAAAGTAGGGAAGTGGAGGGATTTGAACACGAGGATGAGAATCTTAAAATCGAGGCGTTGGAGGAACGAGAGCCAATATAAGTCAGCGAGCACAGGAGTGACTGGGACTTTGTTTGTGTTAGAATACGGGCAGCAGAGTTTTGGATGAGATGCAGTTCATGGAGGCTGGAAGATTGGAGCCCAGTCAGAGAACAGAGGAGATTTCAATTCGAAAAGGTGTGTGGTTTTAAATATCTATTAAATATCTACAATAGCGTATATCTCTGCAACCCACTATCCAAAATCTGCATTTGTTGAACTCCTACATCACAGCGCTCATATTTATTGTGGTCCTATGTTATATAGGGAGGAAGGAAGGGATTTCAGACCCCTAAAATTCGTTATAGCCAAGGAATGGACGGTATCAGTGGAAAAGTTGGAGAATTAGCGGCAGGCACAAATGCTTTAGTCTGCATGCAAAATTCATGCTCACTGCTCAATAAAATGATTGGAGTCCTAAATCAAGTCTTAGGGGGAGAAATTCAGTATCGCCCATTTGGGGCGCAATTATCGGCCGGGCGCAAAGATTAGCACCTGACGCTAATTATCGCCTCCGACTGCAAACTTGGCTTTTATCGTCACTGGAGTTGATTGGAGCGCTAAATCAGGCACTTCACACCTCTCTTAAGGCGCTAATGCCGAGGAGCGAGGCGCTACCTCAGAGTGCTGGCGAAGTTCATGTAATGTCAGTCAGCAATGGAACACAGACACACTGGCGCCGGCCACTTCTTAGAGGGGAGGGTCGATCTTGCTCTCCATCCACACCCTGCTCATTGCAGCCTTGAATCTCGGCCTGGAGAGACCTGTACATCAAATCTGTTGGAAAGAACAAAGGAGAGACCCAGGGAAAGAGCTCAGAGTGCAGCCACCATAGTCTCTTTTAAATCAATGCAAGGAAGATAAAATCAGAAAGAACCTGCAAAGTGCTGCTCAGTACCCAAAACTCCTCAACACAGCTTTGAATATCTCCTGCAGTCTCTCTCTCTCACTCAGAATACGTGGTGCAAAAATTTCGGCAACAAAAAAAGGCAGGAAGTGGTCGCCTTTAAATAGCGCTCCCCCAGTCCCTTCCCGACTGCAAAATGCTCCCCTCAACCTGTCGTTGCTAATGGCAGGCGGTAAGACAGGGGACGCCACTCAATATCCAGTCCGGGGCACTACCGGGGTGTTGCACACTCGACTGACGTCATGATCTGCCGGCGCAGGAGATCGTGGCGGTAGTGTTTAGCGCCGCCACAAAATGTCTAGTTAATTTTGTGAGCGGCGCAAACATCGCCGCGCACGGGCGCAAGTTGCTTTGCGCCCCATTAGCGCCCTCTTAAGGTGCTAACGGGAGGCGCAAACCAACTGAATTTTTCCCCCCTTAAAACCCAAGCTCATTGGCGTTAGACTTAAAGGATGGACCAATATCAGGTGCAGTCTAATCACAAGTCATGATTGCCAGAGGCTTTTTTCACTACTTAAAGGAGAGGTTTATTGATGCTGCAGCACCTCATGCTCAGGGGGCAGGGGCATAAAGGGGAAGTTTATTGATGCTGCAGCACCTCATGCTCAGGGGCAGGGGCAGTGGCATAAAGGGGAAGTTTATTGATGCTGCAGCACCTCATGCTCAGGGGCAGGGGCAGTGGCAAGGGCAGGAGCAGGAGCAGGAGCAGGAGCACTCATGGCAGATCTTCTCCAGAGAGCCTGCAGATCCTCCAATGAAGAATTTGAGGCACTGGTGTTCGCTGTGGAGAGACGGAGGACGGTGTTCTACCCAGCAAGTGGCAGGAGTCCCTCGCCAGAAGTCTTCCGCACCATGTGGAGGGAGGTAGCGCAGCATGTCTCGGGCAGCACTGTGGTCCCCAGGACCCACACAGTGCAGGAAGAAATTTAACAACCTCACTCGGGAGGTCAGGGTGAGTCAATGCTTCAAAAAATGCTGCATACCATCATCTGTGCCACAGTCTTCATACACTGCCCAAAGCACCACACCCCCAGTACTCACCCACCAACAATCTCTACCTACCAACACTCACACCCACATCTCACACCTTGCACACAATAACAGCTATTCAACTATGGCAGGCACATCACCCAAACACATTGCTTCACACCCTCACGCACTTTCCTTTCTCTTGCAGGCCAAGACGGCTCACAGCAGGAGCGCATAGGCGGGGGACAAGCTGACACCCAACCACTGTCTGAGCTGGAGAATTGAGTGCTGCAGATCATTGGGCGCCAGGTGGTGGGCACCGTGGCCACCGGCGACTTTGAATCACTTGGCAACAACAACGGTATGTTCATCCCTACTCTTTCTTCTCACATCCCACTTCCCCCTCACCCCACTTTCCAGCTAATCATGCATGCATTTCTCCCTTCCTGCCCCCTCCCCTCACCTTAACCCGACTCTTGTGTCTTTATGCCTTCAGATAATGAGCAAGCACCTGAGCAACCTGTCCCTGAGGGCACCGTAGAGAGCGAGGCGGGAGAAGAGGAGGAAGAACACACCGCGTCACTGCATTTCTCACCCGCAGGCACCAGGGACGAGTGGGTTGCAGCAAGGCCAGGAGGAAAGGGTAGCTCAGGGACCAGCTCCCCGGAAGGAGAGCTCGCGCACGAGTTCTGCCGCTCAGGACTCAGATGAGGACCTCGATGGAGAGGCCTTTAGAAGAAGGGTATGCACATGGAGATGATAGGTGCAATGGCAAGGGTGCCTGAGGGCCTCTTAGCAGTGCTAAGGAGCGTGGAGGAGTCCACCTCCAACATAGCACAAGGCTCTCTGCACACCATGGAGCCCATCATTTGCAGTCTGCAAAGGATGGTAGACTTCCAAAGAGACCATGGTGACCCGACCTGATGCTGTGTGTGATGGGCGATCTGGCAGCTTCCATTGCAGCACAGGCAGAAGCCACGCAACGTCTTAGTGCTGTAATGCAGTCTATGCTTGGTGGCATCCAATCTCAGACTGCTCTCATGCAGTCTCAGCCTAATGCCACTCAAGCTCTGACTGCTGCCATCGTGGCTGGGTCTACCACCGTCAACCGGGGCTTTCACGGTGTCGCAGCAGGCCAGCAATCTGTGCTGCAACAGCTTGCTAGGGATACTGAGGTGCTGCCCCGGGGGAGTGGCAGTGGATCAGTGGAGCAGGAACCTGCTGTCCTCTCTCAGGATGACAGCATTCCTGCTCCCACTGCGCCATTGCCCTTGTCGCTGCCTGTCATCCTGCCAGCCCAGACTGCTGCCGCCATGCTGAGGTGATGCAGTCTACAGTTGGGTCTTGCAGGTCCAGAGCTGGTCGAGGGCATTCTGTAAGGCCATCTCAAGTGTCCTGCACAGACACATAGCAGCCTTCCACCAGCCCTGCTGCAGCCACAGGGCCAACACTTCATAGGAGCACTAGAGTAGGCAAAGTCACAGTAACGAGAGGCACTAAGGGATTGCACAAGGGTGAATAGTTAATATTTTTGGTGTAAATATGTGTTTACTGATTTTTGATGAATTTATTAATTCACTTACCATTCTTTTGTGGTATCTGTCACTTCATAGTCATGGTGTAATATGGCCTGCGAGAGGGATGGAATGATGGGGATGTGGTGAGCAAAGGGGATCTGGGCTTTAAGTCATCCTGGTGTGAGGCTAGAGGTCTGTTTGGAGGAGGTGGCAGAGTTCTGTGACTACGTCTTTGGTGAGGCGAGGCCATCGAATACACTGCTGCTCGCTTAATTGGAGATAGGAGAAGTGCTTTCGGAATACCCTCAGAGAGTAAGGTCTTCTGGTGAGAGCCCTGATGTCCCTCCTCATCTCTCTGCACACATGTTCCTGTATTTCTCACTGCCTATGCTCCTTCCGCCATAGATCCTGGAGGACGAGGTCGACCGCCAGTACAGCCCCCATTAATGTTAACAAGTGTAGCAGTTTGAATCTTTGAAGAATAAATGTAGCTACTTTTTAGTTGCCAGAAGACTCCAAATACAAAAGAACCTTCAAATTACTGAATGAAACTGTTGCAGTGGGAGAAACTGACAAGAAACCACTGAAACTGCACTAACCTGACAGCTGCGAGTGATTCCTTTAAATAACGTCCCTGGAGCCAGCTTCCTGGTGCTGCAGGCCAGCTCTCCCTGTTGGTGTTTTCTCCAGGTGCTGAGGTAGGTGGTGACAATCAATTTAGCAAATCGGGCATTGCACACTCACTGACGTTATGATCTACCTGGCATTGACGTTTCCCGGCAATACCTCTTGCCAGCGGTGCTACGGGGGAGGGGGTGAATTTGGCGTGCGGCACTGGATTCGCCTCGCCCCGGCGATACTGCTCTAGCACCCCATTAGTGCCATCTACTGGCACTAATGGGAGGTGCTAAGGGGATGAATATTCCCCCGAAGACTTTGCTGGAAACATTTGCAGCCTGCAGAACCTGTGATGGAAATGGACTGAGCAAAAGCTTCTGCCTGAGGAAAGTGATCATCTGTCAGGTGGGAGCTTTTACTGTACACGTGATGCTGTCAAGTAATCAGCTGGAGCAATGGCCATGGAACTCCCGCCTCAGGTTGACAGACGTACTTCCAGAGCTGTGTGAGTCCCGTGGCCATGCAGGGAAATTTAAAAAGCCAGTGAAAAAAGGCTCTTAAGTTCCTGTAAACTACTTGATAATGATTTAAATTGGGTCACCCGACGCTGCTGGTTGGGTCGGCTCCGCGATGACAGATGGCCTTGGGGAAAGGCGCGTGTGCCCTGACCCGCTGTCAAAAATAACAATTTTCCCACCCGACCCGCCACCGATCACGCCTGCTACCACCTTGGAAAATTCAGGCCAATGAAGTACTTTGAAGTGTAGTCACTGTTGAATGTAGGAAACACGGCAGCCAATGCACACAGCAAGCTCCCACAAACAGCAACGTGACAATGACCAGATAATCTGTTTTAGAACATAAGAACGTAAGAAATAGCAGCAGGAATAGGCCACTTGGCCCCTCGAGCCTGCTCCGCCATTCAATAAGATCATGGCTGATCTTGGGCTCAAAGCCACTTCCCTGCCCGCTCCCCATAACCCTTCACTCCCTTATCTTGTAAAAATCTGTCTATCTCCACCTTAAATGTATTTAATGACCCAGCCTCCACAGCTCTCTGGGGCAGAGAGTTCCACAAATTTACGACCCTCTGAGAGAAGAAGTTCCTCCTCATCTCAGTTCTAAAATGGCGACCCTTTATTCTGAGTTCCCCCGAGTTCTAGATTTCCCCATGAGGGGAAACATCCTCTCTGCATCTACCCTGTCGAGCCCTCTCAGTATCATATGGGGGAAAAATTCAGTTGTTTGCGCCTCCCGTTAGTGCCTTAAGAGGGCGCTAATGGGGCACAAAGCAACTAGCGCCCGGGCGCAGCGATGTTTGCGCTGCTCGCGAAATTAACTAGACCTTTTGCGGCGGCGCTAAACACTACCGCCAAGATCTCCTGCGCCGGCAGATCGTGACGTCAGTCGAGTGCGCAATGCCCCGGTAGCGTCCCGGACCGGATATTGAGTGGCGCCCCCTGCCTTACTGCCTGCCGCTAGCAATGACAGGTTGAGGGGAGCGTTTTGCAGTCAGGAAGGGACTGGGGGAGCGCTATTTAAAGGCGACCGCTTCCTGCCTTTTTTTGTTGGTGACATTTTTGGACCACACATTCTGAGAGAGAGAGAGATAGACATCTGGAGAGATTCAACGCTGTGTGAAGGAGTTTTGGGTACTGAGCAGCACTCTGCAGGTTCATTTTGATTTGCCCTTCCTTGCTTCGCCAGCATTCTGAGGTAGCGCCTCGCTCCTCGGCCTTTGCGCCTTAAGACAGGTGTGAAGCGTCTGATTTAGCGCTCCAATCACCTCCAGGGGCGATAAAAGCCAAGTTTGCCGTCGGAGGCGATAATTAGCGCTAGGCGCTAAATTTTGCGCACAGCCGATAATGGCGCCCCAAAAGGGACGATACTGAATTTTTCCCCCTATATGTTTTGACAAGGTCACCTCTCATTCTTCTGAATTCCAATGAGTATAGGCCCAGCCTGCTCAACCTTTCCTCATAAGTCAACCCCCTCATCTCTGGAATTAACCTAGTGAATCATCTCTGAACTGCCTCCAATGCAAGTATAGTGATGTTAATTGAGGGATAAATATTGGCCAGGACACCAGCTAACTCCCCTGTTGTTCGAAATCATGTCAAGGGATCTTTTACATCCACCTGAGAGAGCAGACGGGGCCTCGGTTTAACATCTCACCTGAAAGACTGCACCTCCGACAATGCAGCACTCCCTCAGCACTGCACTGGGAGTGTCAGCCTAGATCTTGTGCTCAAGTCTAAAAATAAAGTCTAGTGTGTGGTTGCTAGGTGAACAGTGGGTTTCATGACTGACATCAGCAGCAGCACTCACTTGACACGAGACGTGAAAAATTACATTTGCAACGTAATCACGACAAGATTATGGAAATTCAATCTGCTATGCATTACTGGGAAATAATACTCCTCTACATATTGTACAACAACAACCTGCATTTATTTAGCATCTTTAATGTAGTAAAACATCCCAAGGCACTTCACAAGCACGTTAGCAAACAAAATTTGGCACCAGGCCACATAAAGAGATATTAGAACAGGTGGAGGTGGGTTTTGAGGAGTGTCGTAAAGGAGGAGAGAGAGGCGGAGAGGTTTAGGTTGGGAATTCCAGAGCTTGGGGCCTTGGCAGCGGAAGGCACGGCCGCCAACGGTGGAGCGATGAAAATCGGGGATGGGCAAGAGGCCAGAATTGGAGCAGCGCAGAGATCTCGGGGGGTTGTGGGGCTGGAGGAGGTTACAGAGATAGGGAGGGGCGAGGCCATGGAGGGATTTGAAAACAAGGATGAGAATTTGCCAATGTAGGTCAGTGAGCACAGCGATGGGTGAACGGTGTGAGTTAGGATACGGGCAGCAGGGTGTTGGATGACACCAAAGTAACCATGTAGCTGTGCAGCTTTATTTCCAAATACAGAGCTTCTAAACAAATTTAGGCTTTGTTCTCATATTGTCAGTGACAACTGTTTTGTGCCATTTTATAAATAAAATATATAGAGGGAAAAATTCAGTTGGTTTGCGCCTCCTGTTAGCGCCTTAAGAGGGCGCTAGTGGGGCGCAAAGCAACTAGCGCCCGGGTGCGGCGATGTTTAGTGGCGCCCCCTGCCTTACCGCCTGCCACTAGCAACGACAGGTTGAGGGGAGCGTTTTGCAGTCAGGAAGGGACTGGGGGAGCGCTATTTAAAGGCGACCGCTTCCTGCCTTTTTTTGTTGGTGACATTTTTGCACCACGCATTCTGAAAGAGAGAGAGAAATAGAGATTCAACACTGTGTGAAGGAGTTTTGGGTACTGAGCAGCACTTTGCAGGTTCATTTTGATTTGCCCTTCCTTGTATCGATGTAGAAGAGACTGTGGGGGCTGCACTCTGAGCTCTTTCCCTGGGCCTCTCCATTGTTCTTTCCAGCAGATTTGATGTACAGGTCTCTCCAGGCTGAGATTCAAGGCTGCAATGAGCAGGATGTGGATGGAGAGCAAGATCAACCCTTCCCTTTAAGAACTGGCCGGCGCCATTGTGTCTGTGTTCCATTGCTGACTGACATCACATGAGCTTCGCCAGCGCTCTGAGGTAGCGCCTCGCTCCTCGCTCCTCGGCCTTTGCACCTTAAGAGAGGTGTGAAACGCCTGATTTAGCGCTCCAATCAACTCCAGGGGCGATAAAAACCAAGTTTGCAGTTGGAGGCGGTAATTAGCGCCAGGCGCTAAACTTTGCGCATGGCCGATAATCGCGCCCCAAACGGGGCGATACCGAATTTTCCCCCCGTAGAATTACAGCGGCTTGGGAGTCAGTAATGTAAATGAGCTGTTCAAATGATATCACAAACTACAAGGGTAAATCATTACTGCTTTATGGATGTCATCTGATGTCTGAGATTACTGTTCATTCCCAGTCATTTATTACTCTAATGACACTGACAGATTTCCCGTGGCATTGTTTAAGGCAAGTGAAGAGTTGTAAAGTGGGGGGGGGGGGAGGATAAAGAAGTGAGAGCGGGCTGCAGATCTTCAGTGAAAGAATGTGGAAAGAAGTTGGCACGAGATCTCCCCAGAGACAGTGAAGCAAATATTTTTGATTGGATGGGAAATTACAGGCTGCACACTCATGATTTCCCAAGTTGCACTCCCCTCTGCGAGCACTGGATCATGGAATTACCTCTGATAAGATAGCCGTATAGTATGTCCCTCTACATATTTATTTAACTTTTTACCTCTTACCCAAGATAGACAATATGTAAGAGGTTGAAGATAGACATGTGGGGTTTAGCAGTAGTGGCTCAGGTGTGCAGAGATTTGTGGCTTCAGCAGCAGACGTGGGAACCTGAGCAGCACTAGGGCCTGGCAGCTAGGGGGCAGCATTGGGAATGATGAGGGTCCTGGATTTTAGAGAAGTACCTGGATCTGTCAGCACTGGAGACACAGGACTGAACTTTAATGGGGAAGGCAGGTTGGGGGCGGGGAGGGGGGGGGAGTGGCTCTGAGGCGGTTGGGAAACCCGGGAGAACGGGTTTCCCGCAGACCCTGCCAAATTTAACGGCAGGGCCTGATTTGAATGGGATGCCTTTGTTTCCCACCTGCAGCCAGCCAGATTGAGAGGCTAGCTGGCTGTGGGGGAGTAAGCCTGTGACACTAGGCCGCACGGAGGAGGGAGGAATCGCGTGGGGGTCGGGGGCTGGCCCGAGGAGCGGGGGTGGGGGTTCTGAAAAGATCTCGATCGTGGGCCACAACATCGCTGGCCAGCTGGAGGAGCCGGGGGCAGGGGGGGCGGGAGGGTCTAGACCATCACAGGCCAGCCAGGACCAGCATGGGATGGGGGGAAGGGAGGGGTGTCGGGTGAGGATCGGGGGCTGGGAGAGCAGCAGGGGGGAGGCCGGGGGGGGGGAATCGGAGTCTTTGTGGGGGGGGTTCTCCATACGTGTGGGGTGGGTTAGGCAGGGACCCTGGATTCAGGAGGTAAATGTAAGCATTTCCCTCCTGGATACAACAGTCCTCGCCTTGCTGTAGCTGGCGAGTTTTACAAGGTGTGGGAAACCCGACCAGCTACAGCTAAAGACAAAATGGAGGTTAAAGAAGTGGCATCCTGTCTCATTCTAATCTTAAAATAGACAGCCCACCTCCTGGCAGTGGATTGGCTGCCCAGCCCCGTCCCACCTCCGTTAAAACCGGAAGTGGGTGGGTTGGAGGCGGGTTCTGGTCGGGATTCACATTTTTAACACTTTAACTTCCCACATACTCTCAACCCACCCGTTTTTTTAGGTTAAAATTCCCCCCACGGGGTCCCAAGATGTGGGAGCACTGAGGGGTCCTAACATGTATCAAAACTGGGGCAGATGGTAAGTAGCAAAGTATGTTTTCCTTACCCAGTGTAGTTGAATAAATAGGTATCATGGTTGTCTAATTACATTTTTCTATAAACAAATCGTTGTTAGGAAATATTGGGGCAAAATTGGGTGCCTTTGCGCCTCCTGTTAGGGCACAAATGGCTTTGCAACCGGGCGTGGTGCTGACATCGACTCCCGCCACATTCGGCGGGAGTTTTGCAGCTGCGCTACAACATTGCGCCCCGATCTCCTTCGCCCAGAGTTTGTGGCATCATCGGCGTGCGCATCGCTCCGGTAGCGCCCTGGACTCAAAATTGACTTCCACCCCGTACAGCCTCGCCAGTCGAAAACACCAACAGCTGCAGGAGGCGTGCATTGGGTGGCCGCTTCGGGGGCGATGATTAAAGGCGAGGTGGCTGAGGTAAGTGGAAAAAAAACTCATCTTTCCTGTTCTAGTTTTTTTCGCGGGTTCCTGCTTGAGTGCTGGGCTGATCTCACGGGATCATGGCTGCCTTGGTGTTCCAGGTAGGTACTTATTATATTGCAGAGCCTGCAGCGATGGCCCTTCCCTTTAAGGGAGGGAAGGAGCCTTTGAACGCGGCAGCGCTGCACGGCCCAGTGTGCAGCGCTGTTGAAGTCTCTGCCCCGCCTGCTGTCGACTGTGCTCCAAGAAGGAAGTGGAGCGCTTGATTTAGGGCTCCACTTCCTTCCTGGAGCGCAAAACCAATTTTTTTATTTATGCAAATTAATTAAAATACCCTTTAATTTTTGAAAAATAAATGTAAACATTTTTAACCGGGACAAAATTGGCCTAAACTAATTTTAACTGTAAGTGAATGTTTAAATCATTTAAAAAATGTTATTTTAACATTTATTTAAACCCTTATGCTGCTAAAAGAAGGCCTTACACCTTTTTACCAGGCATAAGGGTTTGGTGGGTATTCGCTGGGCATTAGTTGGGCAAATAGCCCAACCCTGCGCCAGCGAAAGTGACTTTCCAGCGGATGGGTACGACCCGTTAAGGGGAAACTTGACAGATCGCAAGTTCCGGGACTTCACGCATGCGCATCGCACGCGGAAACCTGGAACTTGCTGGGTGCTTACGATGGCGTACCCTGTGCGTACTCCATCATAGGACCCGTAAAATCCGGGCCATTATTTTTAGATGGCTAGTACAGGAAACTTTCGATTAACCGGCCCCTAAATAACCGGAACGCTCTATCCACCAGCAAAATTCAGGAGTCAGTTCAGATAACTTTTATTACTTTTATTACTTTTTTTACTCCATTTGTTGCTGTGCAAGGGTGTAGCTGAAGCTGTTGCTAAGCTACAGAGACGCTTGCAACTTGTGCCGATTGTTTTGAAGCTGGCAACAGGGTTTGTTGCTTTATACGGAGCTCTGAGCTCCGTATCTTTTACTATAGCGTTCGGTTACCCGGAATTGTTGATGAACCGGCACCACGTCGGTCTCGTCCGTGCCGGATACCAGAAAGTTTCCTGTAGCTCTCAAATGGTGTTGCTTACAGGGACTCAGATTTTCTAAGAACAAGGTTATTATTTGAAGTATTATTACCAGGGTCACTGATTTATCAGCACTGGGGGTGGCCGTGGGATATGACTGTACTGGGATAGTGTCTCACTGCCTAGCAGTACACTGAGGGTGGCCGTGGGATATGATTGTACTGGGATAGTGCCTCACTGTCTAGCAGTACACTAAGGGTGGCCGTGGGATATGACTGCACTGGGATAGTGTCTCACTGTCTAGCAGTACACTGAGGGTGGCCGTGGGATATGACTGTACTGGGATAGTGTCTCACTGTCTAGCAGTACACTGAGGGTGGCCGTGGGATATGATTGTACTGGGATAGTGTCTCACTGTCTAGCAGTACACTGAGGGGTGGCCGTGGGATATGACTGTACTGGGATAATGTCTCACTGTCTAGCAGTACACTGAGGTGTGGCCGTGGGATATGACTGTACTGGGATAGTGTCTCACTGTCTAGCAGTACACTGAGGGGTGGCCGTGGGATATGACTGTACTGGGATAGTGTCTCACTGTCTAGCAGTACACTGAGGGTGGCCGTGGGATATGACTGTACTGGGATAGTGTCTCACTGTCTAGCAGTACACTGAGGGTGGCTGTGGGATATGACTGTACTGGGATAGTGTCTCACTGTCTAGCAGTACACTGAGGGTGGCTGTGGGATATGACTGTACTGGGATAGTGTCTCACTGTCTAGCAGTACACTGAGGGTGGCTGTGGGATATGACTGTACTGGGATAGTGTCTCACTGTCTAGCAATACACTGAGGGTGGCCGTGGGATATGACTGTACTGGGATAGTGTCTCACTGTCTAGCAGTACACTGAGGGGTGGCCGTGGGATATGACTGTACTGGGATAGTGTCTCACTGTCTAGCAGTACACTGAGGGTGGCCGTGGGATATGACTGTACTGGGATAGTGTCTCACTGTCTAGCAGTACACTGAGGGTGGCCGTGGGATATGACTGTACTGGGATAGTGTCTCACTGTCTAGCAGTACACTGAGGGGTGGCCGTGGGATATGACTGTACTGGGATAATGTCTCACTGTCTAGCAGTACACTGAGGGGTGGCCGTGGGATATGACTGTACTGGGATAGTGTCTCACTGTCTAGCAGTACACTGAGGGGTGGCCGTGGGATATGACTGTACTGGGATAGTGTCTCACTGTCTAGCAGTACACTGAGGGTTGGCCGTGGGATATGACTGTACTGGGATCGTGTCTCACTGTCTAGCAATGCACTGAGGGTGGCCGTGGGATATGACTGTACTGGGATAGTGTCTCACTGTCTAGCAGTACACTGAGGGGTGGCCGTGGGATATGACTGTACTGGGATAGTGTCTCACTGTCTAGCAGTACACTGAGGGTGGCCGTGGGATATGACTGTACTGGGATAGTGTCTCACTGTCTAGCAGTACACTGAGGGTGGCCGTGGGATATGACTGTACTGGGATAGTGTCTCACTGTCTAGCAGTACACTGAGGGTGGCCATGGGATATGACTGTACTGGGATAGTGTCTCACTGTCTAGCAGTACACTGAGGGGTGGCCGTGGGATATGACTGTACTGGGATAGTGTCTCACTGTCTAGCAGTACACTGAGGGGTGGCCGTGGGATATGACTGTACTGGGATAGTGTCTCACTGTCTAGCAGTACACTGAGGGTGGCCGTGGGATATGACTGTACTGGGATAGTGTCTCACTGTCTAGCAGTACACTGAGGGTGGCCATGGGATATGACTGTACTGGGATAGTGTCTCACTGTCTAGCAGTACACTGAGGGTGGCCGTGGGATATGACTGTACTGGGATAGTGTCTCATTGTCTAGCAGTACACTGAGGGTGGCCGTGGGATATGACTGTACTGGGATAGTGTCTCACTGTCTAGCAGTACACTGGGGGGTGGCCGTGGGATATGACTGTACTGGGATAGTGTCTCACTGTCTAGCAATACACTGAGGGGTGGCCATGGGATATGACTGTACTGGGATAGTGTCCCACTGTCTAGCAGTACACTGAGGGGTGGCCGTGGGATATGACTGTACTGGGATAGTGTCTCACTGTCTAGCAGTACACTGGGGGTTGGCCGTGGGATATGACTGTACTGGGATCGTGTCTCACTGTCTAGCAATGCACTGAGGGTGGCCGTGGGATATGACTGTACTGGGATAGTGTCTCACTGTCTAGCAGTACACTGAGGGGTGGCCGTGGGATATGACTGTACTGGGATAGTGTCTCACTGTCTAGCAGTACACTGAGGGTGGCCGTGGGATATGACTGTACTGGGATAGTGTCTCACTGTCTAGCAGTACACTGAGGTGGGCTCCCAGGCTTCTAGGAACACTGGAGAGGAAGGTTCTACAAACAATGGGGCAGCTCCTAGGATATGGAATTGCTGGGCGAGGGAGTTCCCAAAGAGACCAGGGAGCACTGGGAATACAGTCATGGGGTTTGTGAACATTTAGGAGAGCCCGTGGGATCTGGGAGTGAGGCGGGGGCGGGGGTGGGGGATGAAGGAAGTCTAAGGAGGGAGAACCTTTAGCCCAGCAGGACTTGGGAATAGGGGTTGGAGCAACTAGAGCTGCTGGGATCTGACAGCATTGGGTAGAGCGGGGTCTAACACCCTTGTAGGGAAAGGGGCCCAGAAAATGGGACCGAAACTGCCGATAGCCCATTTCAAACTGTCAGGCCCCTCCCCACACATGTTCCCTGTGTCAGTTACTTCTCCAACAGTTCCACCATCATCAGTTGTTATCTTTACGTTCTTGCCCTCAAGTATTTTGACATAAATTTTCTGCTTTTAAAATTAATGGACAGAAAATCATAGGTTGGGGATGTGCAATGTCCTGATACGTACTCCAGGCATGCAACAGAAGGACACCATTAGTGAGTTTGCTGACCTACACTGTCTTTCATATGCATAAATTTACATAAGCAACAAAGAACTCATAAGGCATTAAAATTCATTGTTAATGCCGTTTATATATATAAAAAGGTTAAGCTTCAAAAATAGTCCTAACTGAATACATGCAACCAAAAGTGACGATTGACGAAAACAATCCATTGTCTTAAATAAATCTTTTAGGAATGAGATGAGGAGAAATGTCTTCACAGAATCACAGAAGCCCCACAGTACAGATAGAGGCCATTTCGGCCTATCGAGCCTGCACCGACACATATCCCACCCGATCCCCGTAACCCCACGTATTTAATCCCCCTAACACTAAGGGTCAATTTTTTTTTTATCATAGCCAATCAACCTAACCCGCACATCTTTGGACTGTGGGAGGAAACCGGAGCACCCGGAGAAAACCCACGCAAACACGGGGAGAATGTGCAAACTCCACACAGACAGTCACCCGAGGCCGGATTCGAACCCGGGTCCCTGGCGCTGTGAGGCAACAGTGCTAACCACTATGCCACCGTGTTTGCATAGTGTTGTGAATCTTTGGAATTCTCTACCCCAGAGGGCTGTGGATGCTCAGCCGTTGAGTATATTCAAGACAGAGATCGATAGATTTTTGGATACTAAGGTGTACCAAGTGATATGGAGATCGGGCGGGAAGGTGGGGTTAAGGTAGAAGATCAGCCATGATCTTATTGAATGGCGGAGCAGGCTCGAGGGGCTGAATGGCCTCCTCCTGCTCCTATTTCTTATGTTCTTATGTTTATTTAACTTTATAAATGGCTACAGAAAAAAATGAACAGCTGTTATTGTCTGTTTCAGTTTTTTTAATGAGGTGTTCAGAAAGAAAAGCACAATTTCTATATCATCACTTGGCTGAAACAAGAGCTCTGGGAATTCGAGCTTCAGCTTAAAGTATTTTGGAAAAAACAAAACAACTGCCAACTCCTCACAGGATGAGGTGACATAACCTTCTACCTTTGCACTCCAGTGATGTACAGACTGCATTCTGGGAAATTCTGTAAACGGCTCATCTTCAGCATGCAGACTAATGATTGACAATTCTCTCTTAGCTGTTGTGAGTTAAAACTATCCAGTCAAACCCTAGGATTTTGAGACAGACAGAGGCCTCTTTTAAAAATGTATTCATAAACAGGATGTGGGCGTCGCTGGCAAGGCCAGCATTAATTGCCCATCCCTAATTGCCCTAGAGAAGGTAGTGGTGCGCCGCCTTCTTGAACCGCTGCAGTCTGTGTGGTGAAGGTACTCCCACAGTGCTGTTAGGGGGGGAAATCCAGGATTTTGACCCACTGACGATGAAGGATCGGCGATGTAGTTCCAAGTCAGGATGGTGTGTGACTTGGAGGGGAACTTGGAGGTGATGGTGTTCCCATGCGCCTGCTTACCTTGTCCTTCTAGGTGGTAGAGGTCGCGGGTCTGAGAGGTGCTGCTGAAAAAAAGCTTGTGTGCCTCTCTTTTTAACAGGTAACTGCAGTCATTTTGGGAGGTGCTGTCGAAGAAGCCTTAACGAGTTGCTGCAGTGCATCTTGTAGATGGTACACACTGCAGCCACTGTGCGCCGGTGGTGGAGGGAGTGAATGTTTAAGGTGATGGATGGAGTGCCGATCAAGCGGGCTGCTTTGTCCTGGATGGTGTCGAGCTTCCTGAGTATTGTTGGAGCTGCAAGTGGAGAGTATTCAATCACAGTCCTGAGTGTGCCTTATAGATGGTGGAAAGGCTTTGGGGAGTCAGGATGTGAGTCACTTGCCACAGAATACATAGAAATATAGAAACATAGAAGATAGGAGCAGGAGTAGGCCATTCGGCCCCTCGAGCTTGCTCCGCCATTCAATGAGATCATGGCTGATCATCTAAACTCAGTACCCTGTCCCTGCCTTCTCCCCATATCCCTTGATCCCTTTAGCCTTAAGAAATATATCTAACTCCCTCTTGAATATATTCAATGAATTGGCCTCAACTGCCTTCTGTGATAGAGAATTCCACAGGTTCACCACTCTCTGGGTGAAGAAATTTCTCCTCATCTCTGTCCTAAATGGCTTACCCCTTATCCTTAGACTGTGACCCCTGGTTCTGGACTCCCCCGCCATCGGAAACATCCTTCCTGCATCTAGTCTGTCTAGTCCTGTTAGAATTTTATAAGTTTCAATGAGATCCCCTCTCATTCTTCTAAACTCTAGCGAGTATAAGCCCAATCGACCCAATTTCTCCTCATACGTCATTCCTGCCATCCCAGGTGTCAGTCTGGTGAATCTTCGCTGCACTCCCTCCATGGCAAGAACATCCTTCCTCAGATAAGGCGACCAAAACTGCACACAATACTCAAGGTGTGGTCTCACCAAGGCCCTGTACAACTGCAGCAAGACATCCTTGTTCCTGTACTCAAACCCTCTCACTACGAAGGCCAACATACCATTTGCCTTCTTAACCTCCTGCTGCACCTATATGCTTACCTTCAGCGACTGGTGCACAAGGGCACCCAGGTCCCGTTGCACTTCCCCTTATCCCAATCTATTGCCATTCAGATAATAATCTGCCTTCCTGTTTTTGCCACCAATGTGAATAACCTCGCATTTATCCACATTATACTGCATCTGCCATGCATCTGCCCAATCACCAAACCTGTCCAAATCATACTGGAGTTTCTTGGCATCCTCCTCACAGCACACATGCCCACCCAGCTTTGTGTCATCTGCAAACTTGGAGATATTACATCTAGTTCCCTCGTCTAGATCATTAATATATATTGTGAATAGCTGGGGTCCTAGGACCGATCCCTGCGGTACCCCACTAGTCACTGCCTGCCACTCAGAAAAAGACCCATTTATTCCAACTCTTTGCTTCCTGTCTGCCAACTAGTTGTCTATCCAAGTCAGTACCTTGCCCCCAATCCCATGTGCCTTAACTTAACTATACCCAGCCTCTGACCTGCTCTTGTTGCCACAGTATTTATGTGGCTGGTCCAGTTAAGTTTCTGGTCAATGGTGACCCCCAGGATGTTGATGGTGGGGGATTTGGCAATGGTAATCCCATTGAATGTCAAGGGGAGGTGGTTAGACTCTCTCTTGTTGATGGTGGTCATTGCCTGGCACTTGTGTGGCGAGAATGTTACTTGTCACTTATCAGTCCAAGCCTGAATGTTGTCCAGGTCTTGCTGCATGCAGGCGTGGACTGCTTCATTATCTGAGGAGTTGCAAATGGAATTGAACATTGTGCAATCACCAGTGAACATCCCCACTTCTGACCCTATGATGGAGGGAAGGTCATTGATGAAGCAGCTGAAGATGGTTGGGTCTAGGACACTGCCCTGAGGAACTCCTGCAGCGATGTGGGATTTGTCCTACTTTTTGTGGAGAGGACATACCTGGGCAATTTTCCACTTTGTCGGGTAGATGCCAGTGTTGTGGCTGTACTGGAACAGCTTGGCTAGAGGCGCAGCTAATTCTGGAGCACAAGTCTTCAGCACTACAGCTGGGATGTTGTTGGGGCCTATAGCCTTTACTGTATCCAGTGCGCTCAGCCATTTCTTGATATCACGTGGAGTGAATCGAATTGGCTGAAGACTGGCATCTTTGATGTTGGGGACCTCAGGAGGAGGCAAGATGGATCATCTGTTCGGCACTTCTGGCTGAAGATGGTTGTGAATGCTTCAGCCTTGTCTTTTGCACTCATGTGCTGTGCTCCATTATCATTGAGGATGGGGAAGTTCATGGAGCCTCCTCCTCCTTTAGTTGTTTAATGGTCCACCACCATTCACGACTGGACGTGGCAGGATTGCAGAGCTTTGATCTGATCCATTAGTGTGGGATTGCTTAGCTCTGTCTATAGCATGCTGCTTCTGCTGTTTAGCATGCATGTCATCCTGTGTTGTAACTTCACCAAGTTGTAAGATACCCTAGTACGATAGCAAAATACTGCAGATGTTGGAAATCCGAAATAACAACAGAAAATGCTGGAAAAACTCAGCAGGTCAGGCAACATCCGTGGAGAGAAATTTGAGTTGACGTTTCGGGTCGAACCCTTCTTCAAAACTGGAAAGAAAAGAAACTAGATCGAAGGCAGGGCTGCGATCGGACAAAAGAATAAAAGAAACAAAAGAAGTAAAAGAGATTAGAAGCTAGACGAGATGGTAATAGGCTGGGATTGGGTGTAAAGTGTACTGGCAGGGCAAGAGATAGCTGCCAGGTGTGAGACAGAAACAAAAGGAAAGGGGGGGAGGGGGAAGGAGTGGAAAAATTACAAGAAAAAATGAAATAGGGGCCGAGGTTATGATCTGAAATTGTTGAACTCAATATTGAGTCCAGAATGCTGCAGAGTGCCTAATCGGAAGATGAGGTGCTGTTCCTCGAGTTTACGTTGAGCTTCCGTGGAACAATACAAGAGGCCAAGGACGGTGAGGTCCGAGTGGGAATGGAGCGGTGAATTAAAATGACAGGCGACCGGAAGCTCAGGGTCACCCTTACGGACTGAACGGAGGTGTTCTGCAAAGCGGTCACCCAATCTGCGTTTGGTCTCCCCAATGTAGAGGAGACCACATCGTGAGCAGTGAATACAGTATACTAGATTGCGAGAAGTACAAGTAAATCGCTGTTTCACCTGGAAGGGGTGTTTGGGGCCCTGGACAGTGGGAAGGGGGGAGGTATAGGGGCAGGTGTTACATCTCCTCCGCTTGCACGGGAGGGTGCCAGGCGAAGGGGAAGGGCTGTTTGGGGTGATAGAGGAGTGGACTAGGGTGTCTCGGAGGGAGCGGTCCCTGCGGAATGCTGAAAGGGGAGGGGAGGGGAAGATACGTTTGGTGGTGGGATTACTTTGGAGGTAGTGGAAATGCCGGAGGATGATCCGTTGAATGTGGAGGCTGGTGGGGTGAAAGGTGAGGACAAGGGGAACCCTATCGTGGTTCCGGGAGGGAGGGGCGGGGGTGAGGGCAGAAGTGCGGGAGATAGAACTGACACGGTCGAGGGCAGTGTCAACCACGGTAGAGGGGAATCCTCGGTTGCGGAAAAAGGAAGACATGTCTGAAGCACTGGTGTGGAAGGTGGCATCGTCGGAGCAGATATGGCGGAGACGGAGAAACTGGGAGAATGGAATAGAGTCCTTACAGGAAGCGGGGTGGGAGGAAGTGTAGCCCAGGTAGCTGTGGGAGTCAGTGGGCTTGTAGTGAATATTGGTCGATAACCTATCCCCAGAGATGGAGACGGAGAAGTCGAGGAAGGGAAGGGAAGAGTCAGAGATGGACCATGTGAAGGTACCCTAGTTGTGTATACATATAAATGTAGGATTAGGATTTGGTTTAATCTCATATGATTGAAGTTTATGGTTTCTTTTTACTTATAGATAGCTTGTAGGTTTTTTACTGTAGCTAGAATTAATGAAATGGTTAAAGTTGTTCCTTCCCAGGATGCTTCAGGGTTTATTGTGTCAGGGTACAATTTAGCTGAGACTCTTGTTTAGTTTTTGCTGAAACTGCAGGATATGTGATTTGTGTCTCGGCATTTATTTTTGTGGCCACATTGTGAAACGAGATAGCCAAGGCAGTCTTGAGATAGAAAGTGGGACAATGGAGCTCAGAATAATAGTTACATCCTAAATGGTAAACAAGTTGGCATCTGATGTTTTGAAGGAAATATTTCCTTTCTGGGGGTGTCTTGTTCACAATATGTCATGCCATAGTGAATCAGCAATAATAGTGTTCATGAGAGATGGTCTATTAAGATCTTAAGCTTTTCTTAACAAGTTGTAGAGAGAGTCGGGTTCGAAAAGGATCAACAGGGTTACATCGCCACCCGGGGAAACGCAGTAATATAAAGAACAGAAAGAAAGACTTATCTTTATATAGTGGCCTAGAAATTCGGTTTTGGCGCAGCGAGGGCTTTAGCGCCGGAAGTTAGTGCCGGCGCTAAGTCCCCCTGCGCGCGCCAAAAATTCAGTAGCGCCGCGCCCAAACGGCTGCTGGCGCTACTGAGGGGTCTCAGCGCCTCAAAACTGGCGCCACGCGCCGCATTGCGGCGCTATTCCGGCGCTGCGGCGCCCGCTGCGGTGCGGCAGGCTCGGGAAGTGCAGGCCTCCTCCTTCCGTTAAGGAGGAGCTGCCTGCACCCGGCCGCGGCCCGCGATAATCTTTTTAAAAATGAGCCCGGCACCTCGGACAAGTGCCGGGCTTGCTTCTGTTCCGGGGGGGCGGGGGGTGGAAGTCCGGGGAGGGAGCTGCGGCCAGGCGGCCGGCGGGAAAGCGGCCGGCCGCCGCGGGGCCTTTAATGCGCCGGCGCAAAGTTCTGGAAGGCACCTCTGCCAGAACGTTGCTTGCGGCTGCCACGGGCGAGGCGGCCGCAACTCAATTTCCGAGTTCGGGCGGGTTACCATGGCAACCGGGACGCTGCGCACACCGATGACGTCATCGGTGCCGGCGCAGCGCTACCGGCCTAACGCCGATTTAGGGCCCCTGTCAATTTCTAAACTGGCCATAACTTCGGCGCTAGGCCCTCTAGCGCCTCAAAAGTGGCGCTAAGGCCAGTGAATTTCTAGGCCAACGCCTTTCAAGACCACCGGGTGTCTCAAAGCACTTTTCATGGATTATGGAGCGGTGTCCCAATTTGGGGGGGTCCGATGGTGGTCTGGCGGTCTCAATTGTGAGAGGGTCCGATGGTGGTCTGGGGGGATGATGGCGGTCGGGCGAGGGGAGCAGATAGATTGCGGGGAGGGGGTGTTACTGGGTAGCTTGTTGTGCTTAGAGGAAGCACTCCTGCTCCTCCTGGCCCACAAGCAGTATTGTAGCAGCATTTACCTTATGGATTCAGCCCTTCTTGCCTCCTTTAAGCTGCCGGGTTTCTTGAGGTCTGGGAAATTCGGCTGCCTGTGGTTAAAAATAGAATGAGTGTTAAAATGAAGGCAGGCAGCCTCATTATAATATTTAAAAGACCAACCCACTTCCCATGAGTGGATTGGTCGCCTACCCCTTGTCCTGCCTCCGTTAAAGCTGGAAGTGGGCCGGTTCAAGGCAGGTTTGGTTCCTGTTCCAGATTTTTTGCATTTTAACGTCTGACACGATCACAACCCACCCAATCTTTGGAGTTAAAATTCAGCCCAGAGCTTCCAGTTGCCTGTCACTTTAATTCTCCATTCCATTCGCACTCTGACCTCCCTGTCCTTGGCCTCTTACACTGTTCCAACGAAGCTCAACGTAAGCTCAAGGAACAGTACCTCATCTTTCGATTAGGCACTTTACAGGCTTCCGACCTCAACATCGAGTTTATCAATTTCAGATCATAACCTCTGCCCTTATTTTTTCACATGGCAGCTGTTGATGATTCTGGTATAGCCGGTTACACCGCTTCTAGACCCAGCTTTTGTTTCTTTACTTGTCCTATTGCCATCTCCTTTTGCTTTGTACAATCATCCCTTTTGTCATTTAATCACTCCTGCCTTCCACCCTATCACAGCCCTTCCCTTTTGTTCATTCCCCCACCCCCCTTTCCCTGCCCCTGCACTTGCTTAAAATCTGTTACCTCTCTAACTTTCCCCAGTTCTGATGAAAGGTCTTCGACCTGAAACATTAACCCTGTTTCTCTCTCCACAGGTGTTACCTGATCTGCTGTGTGTTCCCAGCATTTTCTGTTTTTATTTCAGATTTCCAGCATCCACAGTATTTTGCTTTTGAACCACAGACTGCAGTTTAACATCCGTTGTAGGGAAGTTACTGGAATTGTGATGGGTAGCCCATATCTGACCACTCTAGTTGATTCGTTTTTGAGGAGGTAACTGACTTGGTGGACAGGGGAGTGTCTATGGATGCCGTCTATATGGACTTCCAGAAAGCATTTGATACAGTTTCTTAGGATTATTAGGCAAAATGAAATGCACACGGGATTGGAGGTAACCTTGTGACATAAGATGGTAATTAGTTGGGAGGTAAGGAGACAGAGAGCAGGAACAAAAGGGAATGTACTCTGATTGGCGGGATGTGACAAGTGGAGTTCTCCAGAGATCTGTACTAAGGCCTCAGCTTTTCAGTGTATATATCAGTGACTTGGATGAAGGAATAGAGAGTTATATATCCAAGTTTATAGATGGCACAGTAGGTTGTGTAGATGGGAGCAGTAAGTTACAAAGGGGCATAGACAGACTAAGTGAGCGGATAAAGCTATAGCAGATGGAGTTCAATGTGGGAAATGTGAGGTCATCCATTTTGAATCCGAGAAAGACATATTAGAATAATGCTGAGAGACTAAGGGGGAAAAATTCAGTTGGTTTGTGCCTCCCGTTAGCGCCTTAAGAGGGCGCTAATGGGGCGCAAAGCAACGAGCGCCCGGGCGCGGCGATATTTGCGCCGCTCACGAAATTAACTAGACATTTTGCGGCGGCGCTAAACACTACTGCCACAATCTCCTGTGTCGGCAGATCGTGACGTCAGTCGAGTGTGCAACGCCCCAGTAGTGCCCCAGACCGGATATTGAGTGGCGCCCCCTGCCTTACCGCCTGCAGCTAGCAATGACATGTTGAGGGGAGCGTTTTGCAGTCAGGAAGGGACTGAGGGAGCGCTATTTAAAGGCGACCACTTCCTGCCTTTTTTTGTTGGTGACATTTTTGCACCACCCATTCTGAGAGAGAGAGACTTCTGGAGAGATTCTACACTGTGTGAAGGAGTTTTGGGTACTGAGCAGCACTTTGCAGGTTCATTTTGATTTGCCCTTCCTTATATCGATTTAGAAGAGACTGTGGGGGCTGCACTCTGAGCTCTTTCCTTGGGCCTCTCCATTGTTCTTTCCAGCAGAATTGATGTACAGGTCTGTCCAGGCCGAGATTCAAGGCTGCAATGAGCAGGGTGTGGATGGAGAGCAAGATCGACCCTCCCCTTTAAGAACTGGCCGGCGCCAGTGTGTCTGTGTTCCATTGCTGACTGACATCACATGAGCTTCACCAGCGCTCTGAGGTAGCGCCTCGCTCCTCGGCCTTTGCGCCTTAAAAGAGGTGTGTAGTGCCTGATTTAGCGCTCCAATCAACTCATGGGGCGATAGAAGCCAAGTTTGCAGTTGGAGGCGATAATTAGCGCCAGGCGCTAAACTTTGTGCACGGCCGATAATCGCGCCCCAAATGGGACGATACTGAATTTTTCCCCCTAAGAGCTGTGGAGGAGCAAAGGGATTTAGGTGTCTATGTACACAAATCACTAAAAGCTGGTGTACAGGTGCAAAAAGAAATCATAAAGGCTAATGGAATGTTGGTCGTTATCTCAAAGGGGGTTGCAATACAAAACTGAGAAAATGATGCTTGAGATTTACAAAGTCCCATCTGGAGTACTGTGTTCAGTTTTGGGCACCGAACCACAAGAGAGATGTATTGGCCTTGGAAGGAGTACAGCGCAGATTCAGCAGAATGATACCAGATCATAAAGGGTTAAATTATGAGGACAGATTGCATAAACTTGGCTTGAGTTTGAAAGGCTGCGCGGGGATCTAATCGAGGTGTTTAAAATGATAAAGGGATTTGATACAGTCGATAGAGAGAAACGATTTCCTCTGGTGGGGAAATCCAGAACAAGGGGGCATAACCTTGAAATTAGAGCTTGGCCGTTCAGGGGTGATATCAGGAAGCACTTCTTCACACAAAGGGTAGTGGAAAACTGGAACTCTCTCCACAAAAGGATGTGGATCCCAAAAGGTCAATTGAAATTTTCAAGACTAAGGTTGATAGATTTTCATTGGGTAAGTGTATCAAGGGATGTGGAGCAAAGGTAGGTAAATAGGGCTGAGATACAGATCAGCCATGGTCTCATTGAATGTCAGAACAGGCTCGAGGGGCTGATTGGCCCGCTCCTGTTCCTGTGTCTCTAATAAATTTAGGGAAGGCACAGCAAACAATTCAATAGATGAATGTAATCATATTATTGTGAAATATGTTGAATTTTTAACAGTTTGTTTATAAAAAATTTCAATTACTGAGGGAAAATTGGCAGTTCAAAAATATTCAGATGGTTGTTGACAAATCTGCTAAACAGTGCAACCTAGTGGCTAGAACATGTAACTACAGGGTGAAAAGCTGTTACCTTAATGGACAAATGCTACCAAAAAGGTGAGAGAGCAGGCATTGCCAGATGTGGACCAAACTAATATTCAAAACCCCATAGACACTGTTTGCATAGGACTGTTGAATGGAAAGATGACCGGGCATACTGTTTTTAATTCCCTGTCAATCCGCTGTGTTGTTGCACATGGGGAGTCGAGACCTAATGGCCAGTAATTCCGGTCCCAACACGTGAGTACGGACGGGGTACTCACGCGTGGGCCCGTTGGAAGTGCCGGATTTCAGCATGCACAGCGCATGCACGGAAAACCGGCATTTCCTCCAAGGGGTTCAGAGGTCCAACGCGTGCGCGCAGGACTCTGCGTGCACGTGTTGAACTTCCTTCTTTTTGACAGGTTTGCCCGTGTGTAAGGGCCTGAATTTTTTAGACATATAAAAAGGCGGCGTAAGGAGTGGATTCTTTAAGGTAAGTGGTCTATTATTTAAAATTATAACATTTTTTCCACAGCTTTATTGTTTTTAAGGACTTTACAGTAAGGTAAGTTTATTTTTAGACCCGATTTCTTAAAAAATTATTTTTTTCAAAAATTTGATTAATTGTTTAAAATAGTTTTTTAAAGTTATTTATAGTTCATTTAATTAGTGGGATGTTTTTTAACATTTTATTTGAAGTTTAAGTAGTGTTTTGGGCGCCCGTAGTTTTCATGAGTTTGACAGTTCTTACTATCAAACTCATGAATGAAGTTTCCCCTCCCCTGATTGGCTGCCCAGTGCTCACCTGATCCCAGCCGGCACATCGCACTAACTACGCCGCTGGATCAGGTAAGCACATCGCGCCGACATCTGAACCGGGCCAGTGACAGGAATTCCAAGCAGGCCCAGGCTTCAGCTGTCGGCGCGCCGGGTAAGTGCACATCGGGGGCTTGCACGCGCGGCAAGCTCCCGATCCTAATTTCTGGGCCAATGTGGTTAGAGGCCAGGAGAGATATTGGATCCAGCTGCGAGTAGAGATGAGAGTTGATGGGGAGAGGTAGAAGGGGAGAGGTGATGAGATGTAAGCACGGGGAGAGAAGGGGAGGGGAAAGAGAGAGAGAAGATGTGGGAAAGGGAGAGAGGAGAAGGATGGTAAGAGGGACATAGGGAGACGGAAATGGGGGAGAGGAGGATGGGGGAAGTAGCTGGGGAAGAGGTAAGGAGATGAGGCCAGGGTGTAAAGGGGGATGGGGAAGTGAGAGGCCGAGAGAAGGCAGGGGACCAGGAGGATGTGGAGGAAAGTGGGAAACCAAGGGATGGGTGGATGGGGCTGTGTGGAGGAAGGGAAGGAAACTCTCACAGCGAGGAGGGGTGTTGGTGAGCTCCCCCTTGGTCCAGGCCCTGAATCATTATTCAGTGGGGAAGGGGAGAGGGATAGGTCTCAATGAATCTAGGCCCCAAATTGAATCCTTGCTTAGTGAGGTGGGAGCATAGCTCTTCCTGAGATAGGGACTGAATCCTTGCTCTGTGAGGTGAGGAGTTTGCCAGGAACAGTCAGGAACGTTAAAAAGCATTTATGACCATTGGAGGCCAATTGAGCGTTGAGCTGTTAAGTCAAGTAGTTTGGAGCAAACAGGGAATCAACAAATCATTCACGGCTCCGGGGGTAGCATTCTTGCCTCTGAGTCAGAAGGTTGTGGGTTCAAGTCCCACTTAAAGACTTGACCACAAAAATCTAGGGTGACACTGCATTTGAGTGCTGCACTGTCGGAGGTGCTGTCTTTTGGATGAGACGTTAAACCGAGGCCCCATCTGCTCTCACTTAGGTGGACATAAAAGATCCCGTGGTACTATTTCAAAGAAGAGCAGGGGCGTTCTCCCCAGTGTTCTGGTCAATATTTATCCCTCAACCAACATCACTAATAACTGGTCATTATCTCATTGCTGTTTGTGGGAGCTTGCTGTGCACAAATTGTCTGCCACGTTTCCTATATTACAACAGTGCCTATACTTCAAAAAATAAGTACTTCATTGGCTGTAATGCACTTTGGGATGTCCTGAGGTTGTGAAAGACGCTATATAAATGCAAGTCTTTCGTTATTTTCACATGGACTGGTAGACAGGCAATATTTGGACAAAGGTTATCTAGAAAGTACGAAGGTAGTTTAATTAGCTTTCCAAGGACACTGGAGGCACACGAATAGGGTCGAGAGAGAGCGCTGTGCCTTACAATGGCAATTGGAAGTATCTTGTCTATGTCAGATACAAGATGGCGGTAGATCATGGTGTTGGAAAAAGTGGAGAGAGGTTCTGTATGATTGACAAGGATTAAAGTTACAGACACAGGGGAAAAGGGAAGGCTTTGTCTGCCATTAGTGGTCAGCGGGAGACGGTAGATATTAGATTCCAGGTAAAAGAACTGGCCAAAGATACATTTAGGCAATATTTAGCACCTGGGAGGAGGAAATAAAAGGTTATCAAACATATACACATTTAAAATTTAAAATATAAAATAAAATCTAACAAACTCACCTTGTTTTTTTAACATATATATCTTGTACAGTAAGAATCCGAAAATGGTGCCAATTTGGAACTGAGTGGAGGCAGATACACCGGTCCACAGTGCTGCTCCCTAGTGTCATCCAGTGGCCAGAACTTGCAACTACAGCACCACTGACTGTCACATCAATAAAGAAAAGAAAGACTTGCATTTCTATAGTGCCTTTCACGGTCACCGGACGTCCCAAAGTGCTTTACAGCCAATGAAGTACTTTTTGAAGTGTAGTCACTGTTGTAATGTAATGGATAGATGGGAAAATGCAACAGGCAGGAATTACCAGGTGTGGCAATAGGATGGAAAAATCCATAGGCACTGTTGGCATCGGATCTTTGAGTGGAAAGCCCGTTGTACTATTCTATGATTCTATATAATTTTTAATAATAGATAGACCAATAAGTAGGGCAAGATTTGCAAGGCCTGGCATAGAACCTTGCTTGATCAGAGCATGGATCAGAGAATTGAGTACGACCAGCTTCACGGGGCTGGAAACTTTCCGGGGCTCTGCTCTGGGTGCCCTTGCAAAAGATTAATCGCCTGAAAATCAATCCTAATAAATACTTGCTGTGCTGATATTTTGTAATGTTGCCCATCCCTTTTTATAACCAATGTCACAATTCCACAAGAAAATACTGATAGAAATAAGTCCTGGACACCTGAGGAGGACTCCAGCACTTGCTTTTATTTACATTTCCTTGTGCAATTCTGTGTGGGTTTATCAGAAGAAGACTTTAATGTGGCCTTAACGGTTCTTAACTGGCGATAATTTCCGATCAGCCATTTTAGGCTGGGACAAAGATTCAGAGTTGAGGTAAAAATGGACTCAAAGTCTGTTACCACTTCCTACTAGTCTTGCTCCCCATGTGTTCATGTGCACTTTTTAATTAACTTAGAGGAAACTATGGCCTCAAGTTCATAAACAGAGGTGTGTACAATGATGTGGTCAATGATGTGTCAATAGTATTTACCCCACCCCCCCCGAATACAATCCTGCCCTTACCTGATATCCTCACCTGCTCACTTTCCAACAGAAGTTTTTGGATAGCAACCAGGAGTGGGAACGTTAGCTGATTGTTTTCTCCGCCTTACCAGTCCCTACCTGAGATCAGTGGTCACACCCCAAGCAGCTAATTCAGCGAAGGTAGTGATCGGGCATGGGGCCTTCTTGGACTGTGTTCTTCAGAGATAAAGCAATACAGCACACTTATCTGTTACACCATCGGAGGAGCTCAGTACAAAGCACCACTCAATAAAAAGAGAGAGAAAAGTGGAAATAAGAAAGTATTTTTAAATAGATCTACTGTGTGTGAAGCAATTGGCTCTCAACAAGTATTTACAGATTCTGAACGGGCCCTTCAAACTTTGATCAAAAGGACTTCATTCCCTTCAAAAGGGAATTGGATAAATGCTTGAAAAGGAGAAATTTGCAGGGCAATAGGGAAAGAACAGGGGAGTGGGACTAATTGGAGCGCTCTTTCAAAGAGCCGGCACAGGCACGATGGGCTGAATGGCCTCCTTCTGTGTTGTATGGTTCTATGATGTTATTGCAAGATTTTCCCAATACATCAACCCACGCTTAGCTTGTTCCATGTCTGGTAGCTGGATTTTGATTTATTTATCATAAAATCAAACCGCCCACCTATTCCCCAACCCCAAAGGAAGTATTTTGTATAAGTGCGATAATGGGCCTTGCAACAGCTTCCCCGCCAACAGTCTCCTTAGAAGAGTATATTCATCTTCCATCTGTATCTGGATATATATAGACAAGTATTGCTCCTGACACTCACCTGCCATTTCGTTAATGGTAAATGTTACTGTTTGCACAGCTGAACAAGCTCTTCTGTCTTTCATATCATAAGGCCATGCCACTCTGATAACCACCCAGGCATTTCCAGATTCCCAGCTGCTGCCATTTCCTCACTAACTCCATCCATGCATCTTACTCGACAGCAGAGAGACACCCACTCATGAGGAATTAGTTAGACAGTCAGAAGGGTTGTCACCAGGGGAGTCAATAAGCACTAGTGAAGAAAGAAAGACTTGCATTTATATGACACCTTTCACGGCACCAGGGCGTCCCAAAGCAGTTTACAGCCAATGAAGTACTTTTGAAGTGTAGTCACTGTTGTAATGTAAGAAACACGGCAGCCAATTTGTGCACAGCAAGCTCCCACAAACAGAAATTAAATAAATGACCAGATAATCTGTTTTAGGTGTTACATCCAACTGAGAGGGTAGACGTGGCCTTGTTTCATCCTAAAGACAACACTTCCAACAGTGCAGCACTCTCTCGGTATGGCATGAAATGTCAGCCCAGATTATGTGCTCAAGCTTCAGGAGCAGGCTTGAGAACCTTCTAACCCAGAGGCGAGAACTTTACCACTGAGCCAACACTGACACTAAGGGCTGGATTTTCATTGGGCCGTGGAGGTGGGATTGGAGGCGTGTGGGGGGTTAAAATCCCGAAATCGGGGGGCACGAACCCATCCCGCCCCCAACCCACCTCCATGCCAGCTTCAAAGGAGGCGGGTACCCGCCCCACACTGGGACCCGCCTCCCCGAGGCGGGAAGGGGATTAGTGCCAATTAACTGCCTGTTAACAGGTAGTTAACAGGCAGTTTTTAGCCTGATCCCTATTTTTATTCCTGAAGTGTGGGATTCCCAACAGCTCCAAACCTCGCCAAGTTAGCGAGGCGGGCCGTCGGGCTGAAGGGCTTGGAGGGTTCGAGATGTCCGGTGTTCAGGTGCATGAGTGCAAAGGTAAGTGTGTTTGGTGTGTTTAAAGTGTGTAAAGAAGTTCTGCTAACCTTTACTTACCTTTACAGCCTCCCTTCCTTCAGGTCTCGGGAGTCCCTCATCTCACTGGCACAGAAAGCAGAATGGCCGCGATCTGTCAACAATTGCAGCATTCAGCTTTCTGTTCCAGAGAGATCTCTAAATCATCCTGAGAGGAAGGAATTAACTTGGAGTACAGATTGTCAGTGTTTGACAGCTTCAAACAGCTGTCAAACGCTGGTATTTCCTCTTTCAAAAGGTCTTGACAGATGAAATTTCAGTCTGTGACGTCACCTGTTGCCGGGTGGCCCTTAATTGGCCTGCTGAGCCCGCTGGGCGGGCTCAACAAGGTCAATCAAGTCAAAATCGCGTGGGTTGGCTGCATCTCGATGGAGGCGGGACTACAACCCCAAAAGTTGTAGACCCGCCTCCTACACGCCTTCTCAATGAAAATCCAGCCCTAAGAGTGAGGACCTGGTGGTGGAAGAGGGCCATTCCTTCAAGGATGTGAGAGCGATTACTGTCCTTGGCTGAGGAGTGTCGGGGCCCAGATCTCAAGGGCCGTTCTTCAAATGAACAATGATTTGATCTCACGTAGAGGCAGTGGAGATTTATTTTGCCTTTTGCGTCCGCCCCTGGAAAATACTCTCCCCAAGTCACTTACAACGGCACTTTCTGCATCCCAATTGTTAACCTTATGCCTTCCGTTATATATGGACAAAAAGCGGGGATGTGGGTCTAAGCACGACTGCACTTTCAATGAGCCAGCATGGGAATGACAGGCCAAATGGCCTCCTTCTGTGCTGTAAGTTTCTATGATCCTATTCCATTTGCCACGTTACCTCTGCACCCATCGATCTGCTCAACCACTCCATCGATCTGCTCAACCACTCCCTCGATCTGCTCAACCACTCCATCGAGCTGCTCAACCACTCCATCGATGCCCCCTGACCCCAGCAAAACTGCATATCTGGTTCAGCCATCCATCACCAGATCTGGCTGGATCATATCAAGCACTATTAGGCTTCACTCAGCTCTGCCCAAACCACTTAATACTGCAGGATCATCCAGGACAGCAGAAGTGCCGAGTGGATGATCCATCTCGGCCTCCTCCTGAGGCCTCCACCATCACAGAAGCCAGTGTTCAGCCAACTTGATTCACACAACATGATGTCAAGAAACGGCTGAGTGCACTGGATACAGCAAACGCTATGGGCCCCGACAACACGTAGTGCTGAAGACTTCTGCTCCAGAACTAGCCGCGTCTCTAGCCAAGCTGCTCCAGTACAGCTGCAACACTGGCATCTACAATGTGGAAGATTGCCCAGGTATGTCCTTATCACATAAAACAGGATAAATCCAATCCGGCCAATTATCGCCTACTCACCAATAACCTGCTCACTGATGTGCAGTTTGGGTTCCGCCAGGACCATTTGGCTCCAGGCCTCATTACAGCCTTAGTCCAAACATAGACAACAGAGCTGAGTTCCAGAGGTGAGATCAGAGTGACTGCCTTTGACATCAAGGCAGCATCAAGGAGCCCTCGTAAAATTGAAGTCAATGGGAATCAGGGGGAAAACTCCCCACTACCTGGAGACATACCTAGCACAAAGGAAGATGGTTGTGGTTCAAAAGCAAAATAATGAGGATGCTGGAAATCTGAAATAAAAACAGAAAATGCTGCAAATACAGGTTGAGCGTCCCAAATCCGGAGCTCTGGAACCCAGAATGTTCCGGAATCTGGACTCCGGGACGATTGGTGGTAGGGGTCCAGAATCCGTAAAATGTTCCGGAATTTGGACACCCTGAGGGAGGCTTACCAAAAACCGGAACCTGGGCCCAGGCATTTTCGGACTCGGCACGTGTTTCTGATGTCCGAAGTCCGGAAATATCGCAACCTGGGCTCGGGCGTTTCCAGACTTTGGACATCAGAAACACGTTCCGAAGTCCGGAAAAACCCGAAAGCCGGCTCGGCCTCGGTCCCGAGGTTGCCGGATTCGGGACGTTCTACCTGTACTCAGCAGGTCAGGCAACATCTGTAGAGAGAGAAACAGAGTTAATGTTTCAGGTCGATGACCCTTCATCAGAATGGGGTAAAGTTGGAGATGTAACAGGTTTTTAAGCAAGTGTAGGGGCAGGGAGAGGGGGGAGAGGAGGAAAGAACAAAAGGGAAGGTCTGTGATAGGGTGGAAGGCAGGAGTGATTAAGAGACAAAAGGGATGATGGTACAAGGCAAAAGGAGATGGTATGGGACAAGTTAAGAAACAAAAGATGGCTCTAGATGAAGTGTAAATGGCGATGGCAGAATCATCAACAGCTGCCATGTGAGAGAGAGAAAAAGATTGATAGGGGCCGAGGTTATGGTCTGAAATTGTTGAACTCGATGTTGAGTCCAGAAGGCTGTAAAGTGCCTAATCGAAAGATGAGGTGCTGTTCCTCGAGCTTCATTGGAACAGTGTAGAGGCCGAGGACGGAGTGGTCAGAGTGGGAGTGGAGCGGAGAATTAAAGTGACAGGCGACCGGAAGCTCAGGGTCACCCTTACGGGCTGAACGGAGGTGTTCTGCAAAGCCATGTGGGAAATCCACAACGCTTCCCATGTCCTGGACAACCACCTATGCAGAAAGTGTCGTCGGCTGGAGGAGTTTGAGCTCTGGGTTTTGGAGCTTGAGCAGCAGCTGGCGTCACTGCAGTGCATCCGCGAGGCTGAGAGCTACGTGGATAGCACGTTTCAGGAGGTGGTCACCCCACAGATAAGGAGTGCACAGGCAGAGAGGGAATGGGTGACTGCCAGACAGAAAAGGAGGACCAGGCAGGTAGTGCAGGAGTCCCCTGAGTGTATCTCACTCTTCAACCAGTATTCTGTTCTGTGTACTGGCGAGGGCGATGGTTCCTCTGGGGAGTACAGCCAGAGCCAAGTCCACAGCACCACGGGTGGCTCAGCTGTACGGGGGGGGGGGTAGGAGGAAGATAGGGAAAGCAATAGTGGTAGGGGATTCGATAGTTAGGGGAGCAGACAGGCGTTTCTGCAGCCGCAGACGTGACTCCAGGATGGTATGTTGCCTCCCTGGTGCCAGGGTCAAAAACTGAGCGGCTACAGAACATTCTGAGGGGGGAGGGTGAACAGCCAGAGGTCATGGTCCATATTGGTACCAACGACATAGCCAGAAAGAGGGATGAGGTCCTGCAGGCAGATTTTAGGGAGCTAGGAAAGAGATTAATAAGCAGGACCTCAAAAGTAGTAATCTCCAGATTACTCCCAGTGCCACGCTCAAGTGAGTATAGAAATAGAGCAGATGAATGCGTGGCTGAAGAGATGGTGCAGGAGGGAGGGCTTCAGATTCCTGGGGCATTGGGACCACTTCTGGGGGAGGTGGGACCTGTACAGGCCAGACAGGTTGCACCTCAACTGGGCCGGAACCAATATCCTCGCGGGGAGGTTTGCTAGTGCTGTTGGGGAGGGTTTAAACTAATTTGGCAGGGGGATGGGCACCAGGATGTAACAATAGAAAGGGGAAATAAAGTGTTCAAAGGATTGGGAGAGGCAGAGAGCACTAAAGTAAGAAATAGTAAGTTATTAGGTGGGGTCCAACTAAGAGAGAATACAGGATGGTCTAAGATGGGTTTACAGTGTATGTATGTGAACGCACAAAGCATAGTAAACAAAGTAAGTGAGCTGCAGGCACAAATAGCCACATGGGAATATGATGAGAACTAGCTCAAAAAAGGACAGGATTGGGTATTAAATATTCCTGGATATAAGGTGTGAAGGAAAGATAGGAGGTGGTGTGGCAGTATTGGTGAAGGAGAATGTTACAGTGGTGGAGAGAAAGGATGTCCTGGAGGGGTCAAGGACAGAATCTATATGACTAGAGTTAAGAAATAATAGAGGTACCATTACACTACTAGGCGTATTCTACAGGCCACCAACTAGCGGGAACAATATGGAGGAGCAAATTTGCAGAGAGATTACAGAGAGATGCAAGAACTATAGAGTAGTAATAATGGGGGACTTCAACTATCCTAATATAGACTGGGATCGTAATAAATTTAAGGGCAGAGAAGGGGAAGAATTTCTGAAGTGTGTTCAGGGGAACTTTCTTGATCAGTATGTTTCTGGCCCGACGGAGGAGGCATTGCTGGATCTGGTTCTGGGGAATGAGGTAGGTCAAGTAGAGCAAGTGTCAGTAAGTGAACATTTAGGGAACAGTGATCATAATATCATAAGCTTTAGATTAGCTATGGAGAAGGACAGGGAGCAATCTAGAATAAGAATGTTTAACTGGGGGAAGGCCAATTTCAGTGGGATGAGAACGGATCTGACCTGGGTAAACTGGAATCAAAGATTGGCAGACAAAACTGTAATTGAACAATGGGCTGCCTTTAAAGAGGAAATAGTTTGGGTACAGTCAAGGTACATTCCCATGAGAGGGAAAGGCAGGGCAACTAAAGTCAGGGCTCCCTGGATGACAAAACAGATAGCCAATATGATGAAGCAGAAAAGGAGCGTGTATGACAGGTGTCAGGTTGCAAATACATCTGAGAATCAGGCTATATACAGAAAAGTCAGAGGAGAAGTGAAAAAGAAAATAAGAGGGGCAAAGAGAGGGTATGAGAATAGAATGGCAGCCAACATAAAAGGTAATCCTAAAGTCTTCTACAGGCATATAAATAGTAAAAGGGTAGTAAGAGGAGGGGTGGGGCCGATTAGGGACCAAAAAGGAGACCTACGCATGGAGGCAGAGGGTATGGCTGACGTGCTAAATGAGTACTTTGCATCTGTCTTCACCAAGGAAGGGGATGCTGCCATAGACATAGTGAAAGAGGAGGTAGTGAAGACACTTGATAGTATAAAAATTGATAAAGAAGAGGTATTAGAAAGGCTGGCTGTACTTAAAGTAGCTAAATCACCAGGAGTGGATGGGATGCTGAGGGAATTGAGGGCGGAAATCGCAGAGGTACTGGCCATAATATTCCAATCCTCCATAGATATGGGGGTGGTGCCAGCGGACTGGAGAATTGCAAATGTTACATCATTGTTCAAAAAAGGGTGTAAAGATAAACCCAGCAATTACAGGCCAGTCAGATTAACCTTGGTAGTGGGGAAGCTTTTAGAAACAGTAATCAGGGACAAAATTAACAGTCACTTGGATAGGTGTGGGTTAATTAAGGAAAGCCAGCACGGATTTGTTAAAGGCAAATCGTGTTTAACTAACTTGATTGAGTTTTTTGATGAGGTAACAGAGAGGGTTGATGAGGGCAATGTAGTTGACGTGGTGTACATGGACTTCCAAAAGGCATTTCATAAAGTGCCACATAATAGGCTTGCCAGCAAAGTTGAAGCCCATGGAATAAAAGGGACAGTGGCAGCATGGATACAAAGTTGGCTAAGTGACAGGAAACAGAGAGTAGTGGTGAATGGTTGTTTATCAGACTGGAGGAAGGTATACAGTGGTGTTCCCCAGGGGTTGATTCTAGGACCACTGCTTTTCTTGATATATATTAATAACTTGGATGTGGGTGTACAGGGCACAATTTCAAAATTTGCAGATGACAAAACTTGGAGTAAGGAGGATAGTGATGGACTTCAAGAGAGACATAGACAGGTTGGTGGAATGGGCGGACACGTGGCAGATGAAATTTAATGCAGAAAAGTGCGAAGTGATACATTTTGGTAGAAAGAATGAGGAGAGGAAATATAAACTAAAGGGTACAATCCTAAAGGGGGTGCATGAACAGAGAGACCTGGGGGTATATGTGTACACATCGTTGAATGTGGCAGGGCAGGTTGAGAAAGCAGTTAAAAAGGCTTACGGGATCCTGGGCTTCATAAATAGAGGTATAGAGTACAAAAGTGTGGAAATTATGATGAACCTGTATAAAATATTGGTTCGGCCCCAACTGGAGCACTGTGTCCAATTCTAGGCACCACACTTTAGGAAGGATGTGAAGGCCTTAGAGAGGATGCAGAAAAGGTTTACGAGAATGATTCCAGGAATGAGGGACTTCAGTTACGTTGATAGACTGGAGAAGCTGTGGTCGTTCTCCTTGAAGCAGAGAAAATTGAGAGGAGATTTGACAGAGGTATTCAAAATCATGAGGGGTCTGGACAGAGCAGATAGAGAGAAACTGTTCCCATTGGCAGAAGGGTCAAGAACCAGTTGACACAGATTTATGGTGGTTGGCAAAAGAACCAAAGGCGACGTAAGAAAAAACCTTTTTGCGCAGCAAGTGGTTAAGATCTGGAATGCACTGCCTGAAAGGGTGGTGGAGGCAGACACAATCTTATCTTTCAAAAGGGAGTTGGATAAGTAGGGCTACGGGGAAAGGGCGGCAGAGTAGGACTAGCTGAGAGTCGGCATGGGCTCGACAGGCCGAATGGCCTTCTTCCGTGCTGTAACCATTCTATGATTCTATGATTCTTTGAGTGTCTCAACTCCTGACTCTCCAAAGCCTTTCCACCATGTACAAGGCACAAGTCAGGAGTGTGATGGAATACTCTCCACTTGCCTGGATGAGTGCAGCTCCAACAACATTCAAGACACTCAACACCATCCAGGACAAAGCAGCCCACTTGATTGGCACCCCATCCACCACCTTCAACATTCACTCCCTCCACCACCGGCGTACCGTGGCCGCAGTGTGTACCATCTACAAGATGCATTGCAGCAACTCGCCAAGGCTTCTTTGACAGCACCTCCCAAACCCGTGACCTCTTCCACGTAGAAGGACAAGGACAGCAGGCGCAGGGGAATACCACCACCTCCAAGTTCCCCTCCAAGTTACACACCATCCTGACTTGGAAATATATCACCATTGCTTCATCGTTGGATCCTGGAACTCCCTCCCTAACAGCACGGTGGCACTCATGGACTGCAGTATTTCAAGAAGGAGGCTCACCACCACCTTCCAAAGGGCAATTAGGGATGGGCATTAAATGCTGGCCTTGCCAGCGATGCCCACATCCCAGGAACGAACAAAAAAAATGACCCCCCGGCTTCTTTACTCCATTACTGTCTTTTAAACCCCTCTCCCTTGCTGCCTCCACTCTCACCTTCACCAACAAGTGTGAGGAGCTCATGAACCTTCTATGCCATTACGATTGAGAACACCTGTTCAGCTGCTTCCCCCCTTCCCCTTAACCACCAAAGCCTGAGCTCCCCCAGGCTACCACCTGCCCTAACCCAGACCCTGAGCTCCCCCAGGCTACCACCTGCCCTAACCCAGACCCCGCGCTCCCCCAGACTACCACCTGCCCTAACCTAGACCCCGAGCTCCCCCAGACTACCACCTGCCCTAACCCAGACCCCGAGCTCCCCCAGACTACCACCTGCCCTAACCCAGACCCCGCGCTCCCCCAGACTACCACCTGCCCTAACCCAGACCCTGAGCTCCCCCAGGCTACCACCTGCCCTAACCCAGACCCCGAGCTCCCCCAGACTACCACCTGCCCTAACCCAGACCCCGAGCTCCCCCAGACTACCACCTGCCCTAACCCAGACCCTGAGCTCCCCCAGACTACCACCTGCCCTAACCCAGACCCCGCGCTCCCCCAGACTACCACCTGCCCTAACCCAGACCCCGAGCTCCCCCAGACTACCACCTGCCCTACCCCAGACCCCGAGCTCCCCCAGACTACCACCTGCCCTAACCCAGACCCCGAGCTCCCCCAGGCTACCACCTGCCCTAACCCAGACCCCGAGCTCCCCCAGACTACCACCTGCCCTAACCCAGACCCCGAGCTCCCCCAGACTACCACCTGCCCTAACCCAGACCCCGAGCTCCCCCAGGCTACCACCTGCCCTAACCCAGACCCCGCGCTCCCCCAGACTACCACCTGCCCTAACCCAGACCCCGAGCTCCCCCAGACTACCACCTGCCCTAACCCAGACCCCGAGCTCCCCCAGACTACCACCTGCCCTAACCCAGACCCCGAGCTCCCCCAGACTACCACCTGCCCTACCCCAGACCCCGAGCTCCCCCAGACTACCACCTGCCCTAACCCAGACCCCGAGCTCCCCCAGGCTACCACCTGCCCTAACCCAGACCCCGAGCTCCCCCAGACTACCACCTGCCCTAACCCAGACCCCGAGCTCCCCCAGACTACCACCTGCCCTAACCCAGACCCCGAGCTCCCCCAGACTACCACCTGCCCTAACCCAGACCCCGAGCTCTCCCAGGCTACCACCTGCCCTAACCCAGATCCCGAGCTCTCCCAGACTACCACCTGCCCTAACCCAGACCCCGCGCTCCCCCAGACTACCACCTGCCCTAACCCAGACCCTGAGCTCCCCCAGGCTACCACCTGCCCTAACCCAGACCCCGAGCTCCCCCAGACTACCACCTGCCCTAACCCAGACCCCGAGCTCCCCCAGACTACCACCTGCCCTAACCCAGACCCTGAGCTCCCCCAGACTACCACCTGCCCTAACCCAGACCCCGCGCTCCCCCAGACTACCACCTGCCCTAACCCAGACCCCGAGCTCCCCCAGACTACCACCTGCCCTACCCCAGACCCCGAGCTCCCCCAGACTACCACCTGCCCTAACCCAGACCCCGAGCTCCCCCAGGCTACCACCTGCCCTAACCCAGATCCCGCGCTCCCCCAGACTACCACCTGCCCTAACCCAGACCCCGAGCTCCCCCAGACTACCACCTGCCCTAACCCAGACCCCGACCTCCCCCAGGCTACCACCTGCCCTAACCCAGACCCCGCGCTCCCCCAGACTACCACCTGCCCTAACCCAGACCCCGAGCTCCCCCAGACTACCACCTGCCCTAACCCAGACCCCGAGCTCCCCCAGACTGCCACCTGCCCTAACCCAGACCCCGAGCTCCCCCAGACTACCACCTGCCCTACCCCAGACCCCGAGCTCCCCCAGACTACCACCTGCCCTAACCCAGACCCCGAGCTCCCCCAGGCTACCACCTGCCCTAACCCAGACCCCGAGCTCCCCCAGACTACCACCTGCCCTAACCCAGACCCCGCGCTCCCCCAGACTACCACCTGCCCTAACCCAGACCCCGAGCTCCCCCAGACTACCACCTGCCCTAACCCAGACCCCGAGCTCCCCCAGACTGCCACCTGCCCTAACCCAGACCCCGAGCTCCCCCAGACTACCACCTGCCCTACCCCAGACCCCGAGCTCCCCCAGACTACCACCTGCCCTAACCCAGACCCCGAGCTCCCCCAGGCTACCACCTGCCCTAACCCAGACCCCGAGCTCCCCCAGACTACCACCTGCCCTAACCCAGACCCCGAGCTCCCCCAGACTACCACCTGCCCTAACCCAGACCCCGAGCTCCCCCAGACTACCACCTGCCCTAACCCAGACCCCGAGCTCCCCCAGGCTACCACCTGCCCTACCCCAGACCCCGAGCTCCCCCAGACTACCACCTGCCCTAACCCAGACCCCGAGCTCCCCCAGACTACCACCTGCCCTAACCCAGACCCTGAGCTCTCCCAGGCTACCACCTGCCCTCACCCAGATCCCGAGCTCTCCCAGACTACCACCTGCCCTAACCCAGATCCCATGTTGTTTGCCATTTGCGTATCACGTTCTGCAATTCTCTCCCTAAACCTCTCCGCCTCGCCACCTCCCTCTCCTCCTTTAAGACCCTCCTTAAAACCTGGCTCTTTGACCAAGCTTTTGGTCACCCTCCCCCAATTTCTCCTTCTGTGGCTCGGTGCCCATTTTTGTCCAATTACACCTCAGTAAAGCACTGTGTGATATTTTTCTATGTTGAAGAGGCTATATAAACACAAGTTATTGTTATTGTCGTTATATTCTTTTGTTTCAATGTAATTATAATCCTTGCAAATGATTTCAATTACTAGATTCAGCTTGAAGTGTACAGCATAAATGTTTGATGTTTTATGCCTTTTGGACTGGATTACTTGATAGGCAGTCTAACAAATTGCCAGTAAAAATATTATGGCGCAAGGGTAATTCTCCATACTGAGGCCCATTACTCTCAGTCACAGCACACGTAAAGAAAACATTTTTTTGGATCATAATGTGGGCATGAATAAAGAGAGTTTGGATGAATGCAAATTGTAACATCCACCTTCATAAAACCGTTACCATATCCTGGGCCAAGCATGGCTTTTACTCTCACCCTCTAACGTACCAAGAGTGACATTCAACTTTGGCAGGGGTGCAAAACAGGCAACAGCAGATCCCCAGCCCGTTCTACACCCCGCCTGATTTGTCTTTCTGCCTGCCTTGCCTTGTTTTGAATTTCACCCCCACTGACTCAAGTTGCAGGACTACATCAACTCCACAGATTCATCTTCCACTTTTGAAAGATTTCGTCACACATTTTACTTTAACTGCCTTTCCGTAATGTACTTCTTAATTCATTCTATTTTATTTGCGTGTTTTATTCCTCTGGTGTTTAACGGTTCCCAGTTGATGTCTTACAGATTTCTAACAAAATTGGCTTGGAGCGCTCATCACCCAAAGTTAAATCAACATTTTTAATAGCTTTCAGATTACTGTTCTGCCCATGCCTATCAACAGCAACAGCAACGTGTATTTATATAGCGTCTTTAACATAGTAAAACGTCCCAAGGCATAACACAGGAGTGTTATAAAACAACATTTGACACCGAGCCGCATAAGGCAGGTCACCAAAAGCTTGTTTTTTTTAATTTGTTTATGGGATGTGGGCATCGCTGGCAAGGCCAGCATTTATTGCCCATCCCTAGTTGCCCTTGAGAAGGTGGTGGTGAGCCGCCTTCTTGAACCGCTGCAGTCCGTGTGGTGAAGGTACTCCCATAGTGCTGTTAGGTAGGGAGTTCCAGGATTTTGACCCAGCGACAATGAAGGATCGGTGATATACTTCCAAGTCAGGATGGTGTGTGACTTGGAGGGGATCTTGGAGGTGATGATGTTTCCATGCGCCTGCTGCCATTGTCCTTCTAGGTGGAAGAGGTCGCGGGTTTGGGAGGTGCTGCCAAAGAAGCCTTGGCGAGTTGCTGCAGTGCATCTTGTAGATGGTACACACTGCAGCCACGGTGCGCCGATGGTGGAAGGAGTGGATGTTTAAGGTGAGAGGAGAGAAGCTGTATAACACTGGCGGCGCACTATGTTACAGCTTGCCATGAACAGAGGGACAACCAGTAAACTAAGAAAAAAATATATATAAACAATGCGAATGTATATTTATACACTCAGGGATATACCTGTTTATACACTGTATGAATAGAACTGCGTTTATGTGCTAAACCATAAATGTATTTTGATGCTTTGGCAACATAAGATGTAACTTATCATGCCAATAAAGCGATTTAAATTGTAAATTGTAAATTGGGTGCCAATGAAGGGGGCTGCTTTGTCCTGGATGGTGTCGAGCTTCTTGAGTGTTGTTGGAGCTGCACTCATCCAGGCAAGTGGAGGGTATTCCATCACACTCCTTACTTGTGCCTTGTAGATGGTGGGAAGGCTTTGGGGAGTCAGGAGGTGAGACAGTCACTGCAGAATACCTAGCCTCTGACCTGCTCTTGTTGCCACAGTATTTATGTGGCTGGTCCAGTTAAGTTTCTGGTTAATGGTGACCCCCAGGATGTTGATAGTGGGGGATTTGGCGATGGTAATGCCATTGAATGTCAAGGGGCGGTGGTTAGACTCTCGCTTGTTGGAGATAGTCATTGCCTGGCACTTCTGTGGCATGAATGTTACCTGTCACTTATCAGCCCAAGCCTGAGGTAGGTTTTAAGAAGCGTCGTAAAGTAGGAGAGAGAGGTAGAGAGGCAGAGAGATTTAGAGAGGGAATGCCACTAGCTCTGCTTCTAGCCTAATTATTTTTCCAATGCATTACAGAAATTCTGGCTCAACACCTGTTTAATCTAAAATAGTAAATCCCCATTAACCAGTGTAAACTTGCTCTAAAACCAGTTCCGATTTTCAGTATTCCTATTCCCCTACACTATTTGTCCAACCTGAAGGTAATGTGATCTGAGGACTTTACATTATCTCACATCAACACTGGAAATATTGCAGATAGCACCAGCATTACAATTCAATCCTGCACCTTAGAATCTTCCCATATATTAATATAAACTCTCAGATATCTCATTATTTTATAATCGCAGCACGGATAACTACATAGGATTACATAGGATATATGGCACAGAAACAGGTCATTCGCCCCAACCAGTCCATTCTGGCGTTTATGCTCTACTCGAGCCTCCTCCCGTCCTTCCTCATCTAAATCTATCAGCATAACCCTCTGTTCCCTTCTCCCTCATATGTTTATCTCACCTCCCCTTAAAAGCATCTATACTATTCGCTTTAACCACTCCCTGTAGTCGCGCGTTCCATATTATCACCACGCTCTGGGTAAATAAGTTTCTTCTGAATTCCCTATTTGATTTCTTGGTGACTATCTTATATTGATGGCCTCTAGTTTGGCTTTTCCCCACAAGTGGAAAACTCTCTCTGTGCCTACTCTATTAAAACCTTTCATAATTTTAAAGACCTCTATTAGGTCACCCCCTCAGCCTTCTCCTTTCAAGAACAAAGAGACTTAGCCTGTTCATCCTTTCCTGATAGCCACCACAGACTCATTTCCATTGGCCTATAGCATATGGGCCAAGCCAGAGTATTGTGTACAGTTCTGGTCACCACATTACAAGAAAGATGTGATTGCACTAGAGAGGGTACAGAGGAGATTTACGAGGATGTTGCCAGGACTGGAGAATTTTAGCTATGAGGAACGATTGGATAGGCTGGGGTTGTTTTCCTTGGAATAGAGGAGGCAGAGGCGAGATTTAATTGAGGTGTATAAAATTATGAGGGGCCTAGATAGAGTGGATGGAAAGGACCTATTTACCTTAGCAGAGAGGTCAATAACCGGGGGCATAGATTTAAAGTAATTGGTTGAAGGATTAGAGGGGAGTTGAGGAGAAATTTTATCACCCAGAGGGTGGTGGGGGTCTGGAACTCTCTGCCTGAAAGGGTGGTAGAGGCAGAAACCCTCATCACATTTAAAAAGTACTTGAGGTGCTGTAACCTACAGGGCTACGGACCAAGAACTGGAAAGTGGGATTCGGCTGAATGGCTCTTTTACGGCCGGCACAGACACGATGGGCTGAATGGCCTCCTTCTGTGCCATAAGCTTCTATAATTCTATGAGTATCTGTGGAGCTCCACACACTCCACCAGCGTATCTTCACGGCAGCGCGGCGGGAACCCCGCTTACACACACTTCCGGCTAAAGTATGGTGGTGGAACAAGAGCGGCTCCGAGGGAGCTTCCGGCCACAGCTTATCCCCTCGTAGGTGTTGATTTTAACCATTCCCGCAACGAGTTCCCTTTTCCATTGAAGCCCTGCACTGTCGGCCACTCAGCCTCATCTATTGGGAGCAGGTTGTGTCATTTTCTCAGCTGGACCATTCGGGGCAGTGCCATAAAATGAATATCGCGATACTGCGGATGCTGGAAATCTGAACTAAAAGCAGGAAAATGCCAGAAACGCTCAGCAGGTCAGGCAGCATCTGTGGAGACAGAGACAGTGTTAATGAGGGTAATTTTACTGAGCGGGAGAGGGGCAGTTGGGGTTAAAAACCCAAAACTAGAAAACCCTGCCCCAACCCGTCTCCAACGGCTTTAATGGAGGTGGGTTGTGAGGCGGGCAACTAACCTGCTCTCAGGAGGCGGGGCCATAATTTATATATTTGAATGAGGTTGCCTGCCTCAAATTTGAGCTGTGTTTTAAATTTAACTGCTGCAGGCCGGGTCTTCCAGGGCTCGGGAAACCCGGCAGCTGAAGGGAGGTGAGAATGGCCGGCTCCAAAGGCTAAGTGCCTTTTGCCTTTCCAGCACTGCTTGTGGGACAGGAGGAGCAGGAATGCTTACAAACCCCAGCTCTCCAAGCACACCTATTTCCCTCTCCCCGTGATCAGACCCCCCCCCCCCCCCCCACCCTCCGGAACCCCCTCCCCACAATTAGTCCTCACTCCCCACAATCAGTTACTCCTCCCCGCGATCAGAACCCCCCTCCCCACGATCGGACCTCCATCCTTGCGATCAGACTCCTCTCCCGTGATCAGACTCCCCATCACCACGATCCGATACTCCTCCCCACGATCAGAAACCCCCTCCCCACGATCGGACCTCACTCCTCGCGATCAGACTCCTCTCCCGTGATCAAACTCCCCATCACCATGATCAGATACTCCTCCCCGCGATCGGAACCCCCTCCCCACGATTAGTCCTCACCCCCCATGATCAGATACTCCTCTCCGCGATCAGAACCCCCCTCCCCATGATCAGACCCCCCTCCCCGCAATCGGACTCTCCATCACCATGATCAGAATCCCCTCCCCGCGATTAGAATCCCCCTGTCCGTGATCAGAGTCCCCTCCCCACGATCAGACCACCCCGCCTCCCCGCAATCAGACCCTCTCCCCCATGTTCAGACCCCCATGATCTATCCATGCCCCCCTCAATCCTTTTGACCCTGTCCATGCTTCCCCCCCACACCCTGATCTCTCCAGCCCGCTCCCGATCTCTCCATGATCACATACCCCCACCCCACGCACCACCCCCCGCCCCACCCCCTGCCCTGAACCACAACACACGTTAAATTTGGCAGGACCTTCGGGAAGCCTGGACTCCTGAGTTTCCCAGTCACTATGCCTCCCCTCCCCATTCCCTCCCCATAAATATCGGGGCCACCATTTCAGGTCGATGACCTTTCATCAGAACTGCTACACCGCTGCAGGGTACAGTGCTGTGATGTGTTGGGACGCACTTGAATGCAACACATGGACATGTTCATTCATACTGCTCCAGCTAGCCTCCTATTAACCAGTATTAATGCCAATTAGGAAGTGAATGGGTGTTCTATCATGCATGTTAACTCAATTAATCAACTAATGGAAATGCCTGCAAAATGTATGCCCTCTCCAAAGATCCCTGCAATATCTATCTATACATAGATAGAATGTTTTTTTCTATGTTTTTAGACCTTTAAACCTGTTCACAGGTAACATTTATCTAGGTTCAGGAACACAGGAGCCATTCATTGTATTCCACGAAGTATTTGAAGAAGTTGATGAGGGTAGTGTGGATGATGTTGTGTATATGGACTTTCAGAAGGCATTTGCTAAAGTGCCATATAATAGACTTGCGAGCAAAATTAAAGCCCATGGGATTGAAGGGTCAGTGGCAGCGTGGATACAAAATTGGCTGAGAGACAGAAACAAAGAACAGTGGTGAACAGTTGTTTTTTAGACTGGAGGGAGGTATACAGTGGTGTTCCCCAGGGGTCAGTATAAGGACCACTGCTCTTTTTGATATATATTATTATTGACCTGGACTTTGGTATAGAGGGCATAATTTCAAAGTTTGTGGATGACACAAAACTTGGAAATGTAGTAAACAGTGAGGAGGATAGTAGCATAATCCAGGAGGATATAGAGAGACTGGTGAAATGGGCAGACACATGGCAGGTGAAATTTAAGTGTGAAAGGAAACATGAGGAGAGGCAATATAAACTAAGTGGTACAAGGGGGCGCAGGAATGGGGGTTCACATCCACAAGTCTTTGAACGTGGCAGGACAAGTTGAGAAGGCATATGGGGCCATATGGGGCCATATATTCCGATCCCTACGGGTGGGTACGCGCTGTGTACACACCCGTAGGGACATTGGAAATGCTGGTTTCAGGCATGCCAAGCGCACGCACTGAAAACTGGCATTTCCAATCTGTCAAGAATGCTCTTGACAGATCGGACGCCTGCCCTGGAGAAGGGCCTCTGCGGGCGGATAGTTCCGCTTTCTGCAGAACCTCCGCCCGCAGAAAACCCTTAGAAATCTTACGCCTGGTAAAAGCAGGTGTAAGGCCTGCTTTTACCAGCATAAGATTTGAAAAAAAGTAAAAAAAATATTTGTTTTCACTCATTTAAAAATACTTTGAAAAAGGTAAGTTTATTTTTAGCCCCGAAGAAAACTATAATTATTTTTTTCAAAAAATTAAATTCTTGTTTAAAATATTAAATTTATTGCAATTTCAACTAATTTTTAAAATATGATGTTTAAAAAAAAATTTATTTGATGTTTACTGTGTTTTGGGGGTGATCTCCATTCATATATCTGACAGGTCTATCTGTCAAGTGTATGAAGGGAGATTCCCTTCTTTGATTGGCTCCCCATGGCCCACGTGATCCCAGGGACGCTGCAAACCGCCTGCGCCTCTGGGATACGTGGGCCCTGCGCATTTCGAGTTGGAGAGGCCCAGGAACGGAAGTGTCCGGATCTCGGGAGCCCTCAGGTAAGTGCGTAGATTTTTTCCAGATCGGAGGCCTCCGCACGCAGGAAACCTCCGATCAGAAAATACGGCCCATTGTGTCCATGGCTTTATAAATAGAGACATAAACCAAGGAAGTTATGTTGAACCTTTCTGAAACACTGGTTAGACTTCATCCAATGTATTGTGTCCAATTCTGGACACCTCACTTTAGAAAGGATGTCAAGGCCTTGAAGAGGGGGCAGGGGATATTTACCAGAATGGTACCACGGATGAGGAACTTTAGTTATGTGAAGAGACTGGAGAAGTTGTGATTGTTCCCCTTAGAGCAAAGAGTGTTCAGTGGAGATTTAATAGAGGTGTTCAAATTATGAGGGGCTTTGATGAGGGTAGATAGGGAGAAACTGGCAGGAGGATTAGTAACCAGAGGACACAGATTTAAGATAATTGGCAAAAAAAGTCAGGGAGAAGAATGATTTTCACTCAACAAGTTCTTATGAACTGGAATGCCCTGACTGAAAGGGTGGTGGATGCAGATTCAATAGTAACTTTTAAATGGGAATTAGATATATACTTAAAAAGGAAAATGTGGGCTATGTGGAAAGAGCTGGGGAGGGGGACTAATTGGCTAGCTCCTTCAGAAAGCCATCACAGGCCTGATGGGCCGAATGGCCTCCTTCTGTGCTGTATGTTACTGTGATTCTATGAATCTGTTTGAAGACCTCTGTCCATAAACTGGAGTCTCATTCACAGCCAGTTAGTTCTCCTGCGATATTTTTGAAAGAGTTAATCCCGTCCTCCCAATTGCAAGAGGCTGCATGGCACCAAAGAAGAAAATATATTCTAGATCAGGAATAGAAATCAAATTTTTTATTTAAAAAAACATAATACAATTTAAATTGTAGCAAGATTTTGTTACACGCAGAAGAAAAGCAGACGTAACACTGGAACAAATCACAGATGTGCATCTAATTTAATATAAAATACGATTCGTTTTTGTTTGTGCTTGTATTTGAAATGCTAGTCACAATCTGCGATCAAATTGTTCTAATGCAAACAGCCTGGAGCAGTACATTGGGAGATCAGCATTTGCAGAATAAACACAGGGGTGCAAAAATAAATGATTAACTGGAGTTTCCCACAGGCGCTAAAACATAGATTTATATCTTCTGATGCTCACTATCAGGGGCATAAACCAATCAGTAGAAAGCATCCCTTGCAGGGCACAAACCTGATTTAAAATCAACTCACAACATAATCATTGCAGGGGGAAAAAATAGAGAAGGGGGAGAGGAGACTCTGGTAGAAAGCAAATTACTTCGGAGAGACACAGAATAGAAGCTGCGTTTGGCAACTTCCGTTTCTAAATAGGAGTAAATCGTTTGTCGGCCAGAATCAATGCTTTAGGCCTTTGCTTGGTTAATAAAGGTAGGAGGCCCAGACTTAGACTGTGCTCACCGGTGGTTTCATTTATTTCACTGTCACCCACGAAACAGGGATTTGTTCCTCGTGTTCAGAAATCTAGGGGAATCAACATTCTTCATCAGCCTCAGCGGCTGCAGCTCATGCGCACTCTGTATCCAAGTGAGTTGGCAACCAACCTGCTCCCAGATGTGAATCCAGCAGTGCTGCTCTCCGTGGCCCACTGGGTGGAATAAAAAAAAATGACTATGTAGTGACAAATGACAGAGAAATCCCAAGTTGGCTGGTTGGATACAAATTACACAAACTGCACGCCACAGCTAAAGAAAAAAGAAAAACTTGCATTTATATAGCGCCTTTCACGACCACTGGACGTCCCAAAGCACTTTACAGCCAATGAAGTACTATTTGAAGTGGAGTCACTGTTGTAATGTGGGAAATGCGGCAGCCAATTTGCGCACAGCAAGCTCCCACAAACAGCAATGTGATAATGACCAGATAATCTGTTTTTAGTGATGTTGGCTAAGGGATAAATATTGGTCAGGACACCAGGGATAACTCTGCTGCTCTTCTTCGAAATAGTGCTGTGGGATCTTTTACATTCACCTGAGAGAGCAAATGGGGGCAAATGTCTCATCCAAAAAAACAGCACCTCTGACAGTGCAGCACTCCCTCAGTACTGCCAGCCTAGATTTTTGTGCTCAAGTGTCTGGAGTGGGGCTTGAACCCACAACTCAGATGGCAAGAGTGCTACCCACTGAGCCGCAGCCAACACTAATGCATACCGAAAAGCTGTCTCGCTTTCTCGCTTTTCAGCAGCTGCCATCATTACAACCACTCAGTGGGAACGATAACAAAACATGGAAGGATTGTTCTCAACCCCGAAATAAACAGGAAGGATGGCCAAGTCAGGGTGTGCCGAAGTATTATGGGAAAAACAATCAAAAGAGAAGGAAATAAACCCTTTAGTGTTAAATTTCTTTCAAAGTTTGTACTGTGTCAACGTAGCCTGTCGCCCAAATGTCCTTTAAAATGTTGACTTTTATGTGGAATATAAGTGATGTCACCAAGAGATAAGTCCAAACAACCACTGTGTGAACTTTTATTGATGTGTTCAAGTGTGTGTGGGTTGGAACTGATGTGATACAACGTTGGAGTCCGCGCACCTCCCTGGCCTGATTGATTTTCTCATGCAGCAGCCGGCATTATGAAACCGGCAACAAACAAGAAAATGTCTGCTCATTGACATTGCGTTGTGAATTTTTCTCCCCGCAGTGGAACAGCATGAGGATTTAAATATAAATGTAGCGTTTAAATGATTTTCCTTCTCCTCTATTCATCATCGTACTCCAACTTTCTGTTTGCTCTTACATTTTATTAAGAACATTTATCTTTACACTCAGTCCTTACTTTCTCTTGTTTTTTTAATGTTACTTTTATGCTTTTAATTCTTGTCTACTGCCAAGTTTATAGCTGTTAGTGGATCTCTGGTGCGATTGCTTACAGCAAGTAGGAGGATAAGCTATTTTATGAGGGGAGCATTATACCATGCAATGTATAATATATTATTCTGCTGCTAAGGGGAAGCAGGGACTTCCTTAGGTCATTTTGAGGGTAATTACTTTAAGGCACTTCCAAATAGAGGGTATTTTCTCTTGTTGGGGAAGTTTAACCACATAGCAAATGACTGGCTTTCTTTTTTTAAATTAAGGTACTTTGTAAAAATGTTACTGAATTTTGTGTGTGTGACTAAGTGTGATACTTGAAGTGTGACAGGCATGTCTCGAAACTTTTATATGTAGATTTATTTTGTTTCACATGTGCTCATGTCCCTGTCACACACCCATTATCTTCTTAGGCAGGCAGTCCCTCGGAACCGAGGATGACTTGCTTCCACATTAAAAATGAGTTCTCAGGTGACTGATGAGTCCAATGTGGGACCTACAGTCTCTGTCACAGGTGGGGCGGACCGGTGGTTGAAGGGGCGGGTGGGTGGGGTGCTTGGGTTGACGTGCGCTCCTTGCACTGCTTGCGCTTGGCTTCCGCTTGCTCCCGGCGAAGAGACTCGAGGTGTCCGGCGCCTTCCCGGATTCTTCTCCTCCACTTTGTGCGGTCTTGGGCCAGGGATTCCCAGGTGTCGGTGGGGATGTTACACTTTTTCAAGGAGGCTTTGAGGGTGTCCTTGAAGCATTTCCTCTGCCTACCTGGGGCTCTCTTGCCATGTTGGAGCTCCGAGTAGAGTGCTTGTTTTGGGAGACTCGTATCGGGCATGCGGACAATGTGACCCATCCATCGGAGCTGATCGAGCGTGGTCAAAGCTTCGATGCTGGAGATCTTGGCCTGAGCAAGAACCATTATACACCACCGCTCACAGCTCCCTTGCAATAAACAATGTTAAAATAATTAGCACGGACTCTCGAAAACATGTAATCATTCACGCTAACTATTTAATTTGTACATGGACCATCTCAGCATGGAGAAAACAATAAAAGTGTGAGAACAAAATCTTGTGGAGGGAAAGAGGAATCTACTGAGAACAAGAGGGTTTCCGTAAGAAAGCTCCATGTGTCACCCATGAGTTAAAAGGTCGTTTCCCTGAGGAACACATACTCATTTTGAAGTGAATTCTTGTTATTGTTGCTTTTCTCATATATATCATCTTCAAATCATTTGAAACCACATCACATCAATTTATCTTTTGCCTACATGTAAACACTTAGCAGTAAGCACTCAAAAGTGAGTGATAAATCAATATAATCAAACAATGCAATAATTGCAGCTAGATTGCTCTGGTTATATTCATGAATCCATCCATCATGCTGGTATAATTAAAAGCCTTTCATCTAGCGCATCTGTGGTGGATGGGAAAGTCTACATCGCTCTACAAAGTGTCACATGTGCAAGTGCATGGCAAAACTCCAAAGTGTCCATCACATCTACCTGATCGGCTCAAATAAGCACCATTAAATATCCATACCGATTTGTTCAAATGTAGATAGGTAATAAAATATACCAACCATGAAACAATAACCAACACATCTAACCAATCGATTGCTTAATCTTTCTTCAAAATTGCTAGCCAGCTTCTTCCCAGAATCAAACAAACCATGAAATTATAAATTGTTTTTAGCTGCAACCTTTCCTTCCTCACTTAGGTCAGTATTTACATTTCATAAAAGAATTGCATGTTCTGAAAAAAAAATCATCAAATATATCTACAGAATTAGTCATTTAATGCTAGAATTGCCCCTGAAAGTGTCCTCTAGAGAGGTCTGTTCCTCTTTAGTGGGCACGGAGCTTCAGTTTGGCCCAGAGGTGGAAATTTCACCTGAGCCTTGGGTTCTGGGGAACTCGATGCAGATGAAAATCGAGCGGTTTCTCCAAGTGATTACGTGTTCCACTGGTGCCTGCAACAAAAACAAAGCTTCCCTGATGTTGCCACAAATGAGAGCTGTAGACTCAAGAGTCATGCCTAGTAGTTGCCGCACATCCTCAAAGACTGCACATAGGTAGCTCAAACATCCTCCTTTATGGGGAGTACCCAGCCATTTCCCTGGGGTGTCCACCCATCTTCCACTGAAGTTACAGGGGGAGATCAGGGAACTCCCAAGGAAACTCTACCCCATAGTCCGTACAGGAATGCTAAACCCCAATAATCAACTGCAATCCAAATTCCAGTGACTTCCCGTGGATTACAACACAGTTTTAATATTTCAGCAAGCGCATCATCGCACATCAATAGAATTAAGTGCCCTGTTCATCAATACAAACGTAGGGGAAAGATGGGCAGGAAAAGACCATCTGGACAATCAAAGCCTGCCCCACACTCATGATGCCTGGAGCAACACAACTAGACACTTCCTACCGCTGGGAGAGGCAAAAAAAACCAGGGGAAATAATGGCCCTGAAATTAGGATCGGGAGCTTGCCGCGCGTGCAAGCCCCCGATCTGCACTCACCCTGCGCGCCGACATTTGAAGCCCGGGCCTGCTTGCATTTCCTGTCACTGGCCCGGTTCAGATGTCGGCGCGATGTGCTTGCCTGATCCAGCAGCGTAGTTAGTGCGATGTGCCGGCTGGGATCAGGTGAGCACTCTGCAGCCAATCAGGGGAGGGGAAACGTCATTCATGAGTTTGAGAGTAAGAACTGTCAAACTCATGAAAAGTATGGGCTGCCAAAACACTACTTAAACTTTAAATAAAATTTAAAAAAACATCCCACTGATTATATTAACTATAAATAAGTTTAAAAATATATTTTAAACAATTAATCAAATTTTTGAAAAAAATAAATTTTTAAAAAATAGGGTCTAAAACTAAACTTACCTTACTGTAAATTCTTTAAAAATAATAAACCTGTGGAAAAAATTTTTCTAAATTGTACTTACCTGTAAAACTAAGTACTTACGTCTGTTTTTTCCACGCGTAAAAACCGGAGGCCTTTACACTCGGGCAACTCTGGAAAAAAAAGGAATTTCACTGCGCACGCGCTGCCTGTGCAGTCGCGCGCGTTCTGCCCCTTAACCCCTTGGGTCAGAGGACAGGAAATGCCGGTTTTCAGCGCATGCGCTGTGCATGCTGAAAACCGGCAATTCCTCCGGGCACACGCGTGAGTACCCCGTCCGTACTCACGCGTTATGACAGGAATTACTGGGCCAATACACTGGAAAATTCCTCTCCGACCCTCTCAGGCGATCGAAACGAGTCCAGGAGATCCCGTTGACCAAGCGTACGTTAACTGTTAATCCACTTACCTTCTATATGATGGGATCTCTGTCCTAATGACAGCTACCAACGAGAAAATAAAGGATAGAAGGAAAAAAAAATGGGCCCACAATCTCCAAAGATACATAGATAAGAGCAGGGAGTTATGTAGAAAATAATCCAACCACTAATTTCAAGTAACATAAAGTTTCACGTTCAATGTTTATAATGCTGTCTGAATCTTTTGATTAGACTGTTTACTGTGCCGTCTCCCTCCATTATTATGTTACATGTTTTGAATACACATTAGCCCGCAATCACCTGGAGAGTATTTCTCCCTGAACTGCCAGTCACAAATGTCACAATAAATAGAACGGTAAATTTATTTACATTTTGTAAAATGTTCCAGCATCAATTTAAAGTAGTAACAGACAGAAGGGAGTGATTTCAAAATTGTCATGTGCTGTCAGGGTTGAGAGAACGCTCATCAACTGCTCGAATTTCTCTCAGCATTTAATGTATCATCTGAAACCAGTGATTAGGATTAGGATGAGAAGCCTGTAATTCACTCCTGCTGTCTACAACTAACTAATCTGATAGGTAACCGTGTATCATGACTGATGATCTTGGCTCATGGATTATCATCACTCTTAGGGAACAAGACCGCATACTTCCACCTCTGTAACATCACCCGTCTTTGTCCCTGCCTCAGCTCATCTGTTGCTGAAACCCTCCTCACCCATGCCTTTGTTACCTCCAGACTCAACTATTCCAATGATCTCCTGGCTGCCCTCCCACCTACCACCCACTGTAAATTGGAGTTCATCCAAAACTCAGCTCCCCATATCCTAACACACACCAAGCCCCGTTCACCCATCACCCATGTGCTCACTGACCTACATTGGTAATGCCTCAATTTTAAAATTCTTATCCTTGTTTTTAAATGCCTCCACAGCCTCGCGCCTCCCTATCTCTCTAACCTCCTCCAGCCACTCTCTGTGCTCCTCTAATTCTGACCTCTTGTGCATCCCCGATTTTAATCGCTCCACCATTGGTGGCCGTGCCTTCAGCTGCCTAGGCCCTAAGCTCTGGAATTCCCTCCCTAAACCTCTCCGCCTCTCTACTTCTCTCTCCTCCTTTAAGACGCTCCTTAAAACCCACATCATCTGTCCTGATATCTCATGTGGCTCAGTGTAAAATTTTGTTTAGTAGCGCTCCTGCGACATGTTTTGGGACAATTTACTACGTTAAAGGCGCTATATAAATGCAAGTTGTTGTTGTTGTTGCAGTAGGGTTGCCAACCCTCTCACATTGTCCGGAAATCTCCCAGAATTAAAGATTAATCTCCCAGACACTCCTGCAAGCATTCCAGGAGAAACGTTACATTTTCTTCTCACCTTTCAATCTGGCCGGACTCACAACAAGCAGTTAGGGCTGCAACGTGCTCAGGAAGCTCGCTCTCTGGTAAAAACACACAAAGGACAGGGCAGTTCTGGAGCACAGAGGATTGTGTGTATTGTGGCCGCCATTATTGACTGAAAATCGTATCGGGCGGCCAAAGGCAGGAATGTGGGGGCAGGGTGGTTGGAGGTGGCAGGTCATGTAGTACGGTCCAATCAGAGTTGGCAACCCTAAATTAACCCTCGATGTGCCCAACCCAAACAGATCCCGATAACAGCTTTATACAGTCACACGATGTCATCAGATCTGATTAATTTGCTGAACTCCTGTATTCATCAAAGGTGAGGGATTTTAGTGCTACCGTCACCTTGTGTCAGCGTCAAGCACTCCTAGATGAGGTACAGCACAGACAGCCACAGGGTAAAACTCCATCTATCCCGTCCCTGACAATAAGCCTCAACCACAAAGTCAGAAGCATCTTACCACTCCATTAATATAAATGTTTCATTTCCCACACCCGCCACCCTTGTGGTCTATGGGAGAAAGATTGGCATAGTGGTTAGCACTGTTGCCTCACAGCGCCAGGGACCCGGGTTCAAATCTGGCCTCGGGCGACTGTCTGTGTGGAGTTTGCACATTCTCCCTGTGTCTGCGTGGGTTTCCTCCGGGTGCTCCGGTTTCCTCCCACAGTCCAAAGATGTGCAGGTTAGGTTGATTTGGCTATGATAAATTGACCCTTAGTGTTAGGGGATTAAATACGTGGGGTTACGGGGATAGGGTGGGATATGTGTCGGTGCAGGCTCGATGGGCCGAAATGGCCTCTATCTGCACTGTAGATTCTGTGATTCTGTGATTCTGTGAATTGTGGGCAGTGTATAGCCGCACAGACCATGGGTACCTAAAACATGTGAAACCATTGAATTAAAAAAGAAAGACTTGAATTTATATAGCGCCTTTCACGACCACCAGACGTCCCAATGCACTTTACAGCCAATGAAGTACTTTTTGGAGTGTAGTCACTGTTGTAATGTAGGAAACGCGGCAGTCAATTTGCGCACAGCAAGCTCCCACAAACAGCAATGTGATAATGACCAGATAATCTGTTTTTAATGATGTTGATTGAGGGATAAATATTGGCCAGGACGCCGGGGATAACTCCCCTGCTCTTCTTCGAAATAGTGCCATAGGATCTTTTACATCCACCTGAGAGAGCAGACGGGGCCTTGGTTTAACGTCTCCGCCGAAAGACGGCCCCTCCCACAGTGCTAATCCAGAAGGTGAGACGTGCATCCTGCCCTTTGGTCTCTGCCTATGCTGCTCTGCAACTGGCCACTAGGTGGTGTGTGAGAGGGGCGTTGGAAAATTCACTCCCACTTTGCATTCTCTTGTACTTCACTGAATCTTTCGGTGTCGAATGCCCTTTAAGAACAGTAATAGGCAAAAACGTCAATAGAAAGGCACAGAAAAATGGCGCTAAAGTTGTAATTGTTTCGCTTTTTAAATAAGATGCTGTATTGATGATGAATGTTTTTTAAACGCACGAGGGGATGAAAAATTCAACAGAATATCAGCTTCAAATATAGAAGTGTAAAGTGACTTGAGCCTTTAGAAAAAGCTAAGGTAAAGGGTATCAAGGTCGGAGTAACAAGGCGCTCAGTGCAGCTGGTAGAGTATCTGCTGCAATGTACAGTTTGGTAAATTGCCCATCATGGAGGATGTGTGGCCAAGTTTTCACAATATGCTGGATGATTTTCTTTCTGGCTGAATGGGACCAGAAATGCCCTAAGATGCTGGCACAACCCCTTTAAAGAAAGAAAGAGTTGCATTTATATAGCGCCTTCCACGACCTCAGGACATCCCAAATGCTTTACAGCCAATGAAGTACTTTTTGAAGTGTAGTCATTGTTGTAACGTAGGAAATGCAGCAAGCTCCCGCAAAGAGCAACGTGATAATGACCAGATAATCTGTTTAAGTGATGTTGGTTGAGGGATAAATATTGGTCAGAACCCTGAGGAGAACTCCTCATCTCTTCTTTGAAATAGTACCGTGGGATCTTTTACGTCCACCTGAGAGAGCAGACGGGGCCTCCGTTTAACGTCTCATCCGAAAGATGGCACCTCCGACAGTGCAGCACTTCCTCAGCACTGCACTGGAGTGTCAGCCTAGATTTTGTGTTCAAGTGTCTGGAGTGGGACTTAAACCTACGAACCACTGACTCAGAGGTGAGAGTGCTACCATTGAGCCAATGCTGACACCATTTGCAGCTTAAGTGAATATTTCCACTCAAATGGAATTCTGTTTTTTAAGGTATTTGCTATTAAACAAGAAGACAGCTTGCTGCGGATAAAGCTGAGGATCGTGACAGTTGAACAATGTTATCAACCGAATGCCTGCTCTGCTGTCTCACTTTGATGCCAGTGCAAATCAGCTACTCATTGCATGTGTCCCTTCTGGCCATAGGATGCAACTGCAGGGCATTCAGGATCATAGAGAATCAGAATGACAATTAAAAGATGGTAAGCTGCTTTAAAAAGCTTTATATACTATCATCCTCGGCTCCGAGGGACTGCCTAAGAAGAAAGAAGATACTATCACAAAACGTTGCAAAGTGTTTCCCACAATGAATTACTTCTGAAGTGCAGAGACTTGTTATGTTAGTAAATTTGGCAGCTATTCTGAAAGAGCAACATCCCATAAGTCGCAATGAAATAAGTCTATTTTTGGTGGCGCTGTTGGTCAAGGGAGATAGTTTTGGCCAAATAGTATTCTGTGATCTTTAACGTCCATCTGAAGCCGTGGACAGGACCTCAGCAAGGACAGCACCTGAAACAGTGTCACACGATAATAAAATCATTCCAATTATGGGTTAGTAACATAGTAACATTAGGAAGAGGAGTAGGCCATTCAGCCCCTTGGGCTCGCCCCACCCTTTAATTACATTATGGCTGATCTGCACCTCAACTCCATTTCCCTGCTTTTGCTCCATATCCCTTGATACCCATAACTAACAGAAATCTGTCAATCTCGGTCTTGAAGATTTCAATTGACCCCCCAGCATCCACAGCCTTTTAGGGGCGAGAATTCCAGATTTCTACTACCCTTTGTGTGAAAAGGTGCATCCTGATTTCACTCCTGAACGGCCCCTGCTCTAATTTTAAGATGATGTCCCCTCTTTCTTGATTTCCCCACCAGAGGAAATAGTTTCTCCGTATCTACCCTATCAAATCCTTTCAACATTTCAAACACCTCGGTCAGATCACCCCTCAATCTCCTGTACTCAAACGAGTACAAGCCACATCTATGCAACCTGTCCTTATAGTTGAACCTCCTAAACATTCTGGTGAATCTGCCCCGCATCCCCTCCCAGGCCAATATATACTTCCTGAGCTGCGGGGCACTAAACTGAACGCAGTACTACAGGTGAGATCTAACCAAGGTTCAGGTGACACGTCTACACCACCCCAGCTTTGCTTTTGTAACTCACATCATTCAAAGCTCTATTACTTTGTTTTTTGATCTTTCTTGTACGTATTTATCCCCAGGAAACTCGCTTTTTATATTCAACCCTTTTCAATTTCACCCGCCGTTTCCCCCAACATTAATCAACGATTGACTGTACAGAAGTTTTAAAGAAGAGATAGGTTTTTGCGTAAACTGGAAAAAAAAGAGTAAATAGCATCTTTGCAACCATAAGCAAAACTAGCTTAACATTTGTGTTGCCCACAGTTAAGTATTGCCCCCTATCGAAGCTTTGACCACGCTCGATCAGCTCCGATGGATGGGTCACATCGTCTGCGTGCCCGACACGAGACTCCCAATACAAGCGCTCTACTCGGAGCTCCGACACGGCAAGAAAGCCCCAGGTTGACAGAGGAAATGCTTCAAGGACACCTTCAAAGCCTCCTTGAAAAAGTGCAACATCCCCACCGACACCTGGGAATCCCTGGCCCAAGACCGTACAAAGTGGAGGAGAAGCATCCGGGAAGGCGCCGAACACCTCGAGTCTGTTCGCCGGGAGCAAGCGGAAGCCAAGCGCAAACAGCGGAAGGAGCGCACGTCAACCCAAGCACACCACCCTCCCGCCCCTTCAACCACCGTCTGCCCCACCTGTCACAGAGACTGTAGGTCCCGCATTGGACTCATCAGTCACCTGAGAACTCATTTTTAATGTCATCCTCGGTTCCGAGGGACTGCCTAAGAAGAAGAAGAAGAATTGCCCCCTAATGGACATTATTGTTATGCAATTTGTTTGCAAATTCAAGTGATGTTTTATTCAATTATTTTATTTAAATGAAGGAGGTGATGCTGGTTTTTTTATTAAAAAGGTTAGATCTAGTCAACAAACAGAAAAATCATTATTCCAGCCAATTTAAAGGTAGTGAAAAAATTGCCCAACTACTTCCAAAGAGTACCAAATACCCAATAATAACGAATGCAGCATTATCCCTTCAGTAAATGACACTCGTCTCTAACAATCCATAATCCGGGCAATAAATTGTTTTACAGTGGCTCAAAATCTAGTTGATTAATTGCCTTCTAATAAGGGAGGAAAAAAGCTTGCATTTATAAAGTGCTCCATTATGTCATAGTACACAAAGCAGCCAGTAAACCATTCTCGAATGACGTATAATGTGGCTATTAAATTGCTCTTGAATGGCACATAATCCAGGCAATAAACTTCTTCCCAATGGTGCATAATCCAAGCATTATCCAGGCAATAAACTGCTGTCGATTGCTGGAGAATCAGGCAATAGACTGCCTTCTAAACGTGTAGACGCAATAGACTAATGGTGTATATACCGGTCAGTAGTTCTCGCTCAAACTGGTACACATGCCAATTAATAGACTGGCTTTTAATGGTGCAAAATCCAATCAATAAACTACTCTTGAATGGTGCGTTATACATTTAATAAACTACTCTCAAAAGGTGCATTAACCACTCAGTAAACAGCTTTCTAATGGTTCAGTGTCCAGTTAATAAAGTACCCTCTTATAATGTACATTATAATCATTAGACTGTTCAAACAGTGCTTAGTCCAGTCAATAGACTGTTCTTGATGGTGAATCAAGAAACTACCACTGAATGGTCCAAATGAATTCATAAACTGGGCTCAAATGTTGCACGTTAAAATACACATATTACTCTAAAAATGGCCATAATCCAGTCAGCAAAGTGCTCTCCAATGGCACACTATCCGGTCTGTAATGTGTTGCCCAATGGGGCATATTAGAGTAAAAAAACTGCTGTTGAATTTTGTATGTTCCAGTCAATTCACTGCTCTTGAATGGTGCATATTACATTCAATAGACGGCCGTCTAATGGGTCATATTACTGCTAACACACTTCCTTCTAATGGAGCATCGTCTCATCAATAAACTACTCTCAAATGGTGCATATTACAGTCAGCAAACGGCTCCTGATGGATGTATTATTTAGTCAATCAACTTCTCTATAATGGTGCAAATTGTAATCAACAAATTGCTTTCTAATGGTGCAAGAAATGGACCTCAAATGGTGCATAGTCCAGCTAATCAACTGATTTTGAACGTTGCACTGTCCAATCAATAAACTGTTTTCGAATGATGCATTAGTTAGTCAATTAATTGCCTCCCAATGATGCATAATCCACTCGATAAATTGTTCTCAACTGGTGTATAATCGAGTCAATAAAGTGTTCCTGAATGGTGTATAATCCTTTCATTAGACTGTTCTCTAATGGTGCAGTCTACTTAATAAAGTGCTCTTGCATGTTCATAGTCCAATTAGCTGCTTCCAATAAGAAAGAACTTGCATTTCTATAGCGCCATTCACAACCTCAGGATGTCCCAAAGCACTTTATAGCCAATTATCTATTTTTGAAGTGCGGTCACCGTTGTAATGTAGGAAAATGCGGCAACCCAATTGCACACAGCAAGCTCCCACAAACAGCAATGAGATAATAACCAGATAAAGTTTCAGTGAATAAGGGATAAATATTGGCCAAGACACCAGGGAGAACTCCCCTGCTCTTTTACGCACAGCTGAGAGGGCAGACGGGGCCTCGGTTTAACGTCTCATCCAAAGGACAGTACCTTTGACAGTGCAGCACTCCCTCAGTACTGCACTTGAGTGTTAGCCTAGATTACGTGATCAAGTCTCTGGAGTGGGACCTTAGAATCATAGAATGATAGAATCATGCAGCATAGAATGAGGCCATTCGGCCCATCGTTTATGTATCGGCTCTTTAGTGGAGCTATCCAATTTGTCCCACTCCCCTGCTCTTTCCCCATAGCCTGAAAAATGTTGTTTTTACATATATATCCAATTCCATTTTGAAAGTTACTATTGAATCTGCTTCCACCGCCCTTTCAGGCAGCGCATTCCAGATCACAACAACTCGCTGTGTAAAAAAATTATCCTCACAGCCCACTGGTTCTTCTGCAAGTTACCTTAAATCTGTGTCCTCTGGTTATCGACCCTGCTTCCAGTGGAAACAGTTTCTCCCTATCTACTCTATCATAACCCTTCATAATTTTGAACGCCTCTATTAAACCTTCCCTTAGCCTTTGCTGCTCTAAGGAGAACAATCCCAACTTCTCTAGTTTACTGAAGTTCCTCATCTCTGGAACCATTCCAGTAAATCTCCTCTGCACCCTCTCTGAGGCCTTGACATCCTTCCTAAAGTGTGGTACCCAGAATTGCACACAATACTCCAGCTGAGGCCTAACCAGTGATTTATAAATGTTTAGCATAACTTCCTTACTTTTATACTTCATGGGGGAACAATTCAGTACCTTAGTGCCTCTCGTTAGCGCCAGCAGATGGCACTAATGGGGTGCTAGAGCATTACCGCCGGGGCGAGGCGAATCCAACGCCGCACGCCAAATCCCGCTCCCCCCCCACCACAGTGCTGCCGGTAACAGTTATCACCGGGAGCCTCAACGCCAGGTGGATTGTGACGTCAGTGAGTGTGCAACCTACATTAGCGCCTGGAGGAAACAGTGACAGGGAAAGCTGGCGTGAAGCAACAGGAAGCCAGCTCCAGGGATGTTGTTTAAGGGGATCATCAATAGTGAGTCACAGCTGTAGGTTAGTGGAATTTCAGTGCTTTCTTGTCAGTTTCACATAGTGCAACAGTCTCATTCAGTAATTTCAATGTTATTTAGTATCATGAGTGTTGTGGCAACTAAAAAGTAACTACATTTACTCTTAAAAAAATCAAACTGCTACACTTGGTTACATTAATGGGGACTGTACTGGCAGTCGACCTGGCCCTCCAGGATCTACAGCAGAGGGAGCGGAGGTAGCCAGAAAGGTTGGAACATGTGGCCAGAGGGAGGAGGAGGGCCAACAGGGCTCTCACCAGGAGGCCTTACCCTCCGAGGGTATTCCGAGAGCAATTCTCCTACCTCCAATTAAGCGAGCAGCAGTGTATTAGAAGGCTTCGCTTCACCAAGGAGGTGGTCACAGAACTCTGCCAACACCTGCAACCAGACCTTGAGCCTCAAATCACGGCAACCACGGCTCTCTCAGTCACAGTAAAGGTCACCATCGCCCTCAATTTCTTTGCCAGCGGATCCTTCCAGTCTGCAATAGGAGATATAGCTAACATCTCGCAGTTCGCCATCCATCGCTGCATCCGGGAGGTCACAGAGGCTCTCTACAGTAGGAGAAGGGACTACATTTCCTTCCCCATCACCAGAGAGAAGCAGGACGAGCGTGCATGTGATTTTGCCAGGATAGCGGGATTCCCCATGGTGCAGGGCGCCACTGACTGCACCCATGTGGCTTTGCGGGCACTGCATAAAAATCCTGAGATCTTCTGTAACTGCAAAGACTACCACTCACACTTTGTGCAGTTGGTGTGCGACCACAGACAGCTAATCCTCAATGTCAAAGCCCGCTATCCTGGCAGCAGCCACGATGCCTTCATCCTGCGCCAGACCGGTGTGCCAGCACTCTTCCAGCCACCATGTCAAGCTCGCAGCTGGCTTGCCTGAGACAAGGGCTATCCGCTCTCCACCTGGCTCATGACTCCCCTCCGCAACCCCAACACTCCTGCCCAGCACTCATATAATGAGAGCTAAGCTGCCATCAGGAACATCATCGAGCAGACCATTGGGGCACTCAAGCAACGGTTCCGCTGCCTTGACCGCTCGGGAGGAGCCCTCCAGTACTCGGCTGAGTGGGTGTCTCATTTTGTGGTGACCTGCTGCATGCTCCACAACTTGGCCATCATGAGGGTCCAGCCCTTGCCAGCAGGGATTGCGGGACCACCTCAGGAGGAGGAAGAGAGAGAGGAGGAGAATGAGGAGGAAGAGGAAGGCGGGGAGGACAAGGAGGAGGAGGAACAGGAGCGAGGGAGGAGGTAGCCACTCAATCGGCCTTCCAGAAGGGCAGTCCGTGATCGCCTCTTCAGACTGTGATTGCAATAAATTAAACCCCAGATCCCCGTTGCTCACCACATCCCCATCATTCCATCCGTCTCGCAGGCCATGTCACAGCGCAAAGCTGAAATGAGACACACCACAAAAGAATCCAAACTAAATTAATAAATTTATAAATAATCAGTGAACACATATTTACAACAAAAATATTAACTATTCATTCTTGTGCAATCCCTTAGTGCCTCGCGTTACTGTGCCTTTGTCTACTCTAGTGCTCCTATGAAGTGTTGGCCCAGTGGCTGCAGCAGGGCTGGCGGAAGGCTGCTGAGTGTCTGTGTGGGAGTCTTCAGATGGCCTTGCAGGACACCTTCGACCAGCTCTGGGCCTGGAAGGCCCGGCTGCAGAATGCACCACCTCAGCATGGCGGCAGCAGTCTGGGCTGGCAGGATGACAGGCAGCGACAAGGGCAATGGTGGAGTGGCAGTGGTGGGAGCAGGAATGCTATCATCCTGAGAGAGGACAGCAGGGTCCTGCTCCACTGACCCACTGCCACTCCCCCGGGGCAGCACCTCAGTATCCCTAGCAAGCTGTTGCAGCACAGATTGCTGGCCTGCTGCAACACCGTGAAAGCCCATGTCGACGGTGGTAGACCCAGCCATGATGGTAGCAGTCAGAGCTTGCGTGGCATCAGGCTGAGACTGCATGAGAGCAGTCTGAGATTGGATGCCACCAAGCATAGACTGCATTACAGCACTAAGATGTTGTGTCACTTCCGCCTGTGCTGCAATGGAAGCTGCCAGATTGCCCATCACACACGGCATCAGGTCTGGGTCGCCACGGTCTCTCGGGGAGTCTACCATCCTTTGCAGTCTGGAAATGATGGGTTCCATGGTATGCACAGAGCCTTGTGCTATGTTGGAGGTGGACTCCTTCACGCTCCTTACCATTGCCGAGAGGCTCTCAGACACCCTTGCCATTGCACCCATCATCTCCGTGTGCATGCCCATCACCCTTCTTCTAAAGGCCTCTCCATCGAGGTCCTCATCTGAGTCCTGTGCGGCAGAACTTGCGCGCGAACTCTCCTTCCGGGGAGCTGGCCCCTGAGGTACCCTTTCCCCCTGGCCTTGCTGCAGCCCACTCGTCCCCGGTGCCTCACCCTGTGCAGATCCCACTACTATACAAACCTCCAAAGAACACGTAGTGTCAGTGTCTGAGCTGGCACCGGCAGATGAGACATGCAGTGCCGCGGTGTGTTCTTCCTCCTCCTCTTCTTCCGCCTCGCTCTTTACGGTGCCCTCATGACAGGCTGCTCAGCTGCTTGCTCATTATCTGAAAGCATAAAGGCACAAGAATCGGGTTAAGGTGAGGGGAGGGGGCATGAAGGGAGAAATACATACATACAGCATGATTAACTGGAAAGTGCGAAACACTTGTGGGGTGAGGGGGAAGTGGGATATGAGAAGAAGGAGTAGGGATGAACATACCTTTGTTGTCCCCAAGGGGGCCAATGTCACCGGTGGCCACGGCGCCCACCACCTGGCGCCCAATGATCTGCAGCATTCTATTCTCCAGCGCAGACAGTGGTTGGGTGTTGACTTGTCCCCTGCCTGTGCACTCCTGCTTCCTCCTGTTGTGAGCCACCTTGGCCTGCAAGAGAATGGAAAGTGTGTGAGTGAGTGTGGAGCAATGTGTTTGGGTGATGTGCCTGCCATAGTTGAATAGCTGTCATGTGCAAGGTGTGAGATGTGGGTGTGAGTGTTAGTAGGTAGAGATTGTTGGTGGGTGAGTGCTGGGAGTGTGGTGCTTTGGGCAATGTGTGAAGACTGGTTCAGATGATAGTATGTAGCATTTGTTGAAGCATTGACTCACCCTGACCACCCGAGTGAGGTTGTTAAATTGCTTCCTGCACTGTGTGTGGGTCCTGGTGACCACAGTGCTGCCCGAGATGTGCTGCACTACCTCCCTCCACATGGGTAGAGCACCACCCTCCGTCTCTCCACTGCGAACACCAACGCCTCCAGTGCTTGATTGCAGAATCTGCGGGCTCTCTCCCTGGGGCCATGAGTACAGCTGCTTCAGTCCTCCGGCTCCTTCTCCTTGTCCTGCTTCTGTTTGCTGAGGCAGCTGCACAGCCAGCAATGCTGAGAATGAGGATCTGCAGCATCAATGAACCTCCCCTTTAAGAACTGGGAAAAGCCTGTGGCAATCATGACTTGCGATTAGACTGCACCTGATATTGGTCCACCCTTTGAGTGTAACACCAATGAGCTTGGGCTTAAAGATTTGAATTAGCACTCCAATCATTTCTTTGAGTAGTGAGAATGAATTTTGTGTACAGTCTAAAGCATTAGAGCCTGGCGCTAATTCTCCAACTTTTCTAATGATACCGCCCATTCCTGGGCTATAATGAATTTCTAGCCCAGAGCCTCTATTTATAAAGCCATGGATCCTGTGTGCTTTACTTAACAGCCTTATCACCTTGACCTTCCACCATCAACTTGAACCCACAACCTTTTGACTCAGTACACCACTGAAGTGTTAGCCTTTATTAGGTGATCATGTCTCTGAAGTGAGACTTGAACCCATAACCATCTGACTCAGAGGCAAGAATTATACGACTGAGCCAAGCTGACACCTACAACAGTTCATAATCCACTCAGTAAACTCCTCTCAAATGATGCATTGTCAATAGACTGTCTTCTATGTCAATAGACTGTCTTCTAATAATAAGTTGAAGGTTGCATTGTCCAGTTAATAGACTATCTTCTATTAGTGCATGGTGTACTCAATAAGCTGCTCTTGAATGTGTATGTTCTGCTGAATAAATTCTTCTTCAATGATAGTGTCCAGTCAATAGACTACCTTCTAATGGCACCGTCCAGTCAAAAACTGTTCTTCAATAGTGTTTTGTCCAGCCAGTAGACCACCTTCTAGCAATGTGCAGTCCACTTAATAAACTGTCTTCAAATGGTGCATAATCTAGTGAATAAACTGCTCTTGAATCTTGCTTAATCCAGCCGACAGGCTACACCTGAATGGTGACTACCCCAGTCAATAAACCACTCTTGAATGATGCATTGTCCAGACACCAGAATATCTTTTAATTGCAAATAATCCACTCAATGAAGTTCCGCTGAATGGTCCATAATTTGTCAATAAAGTGCTCTGAAATAATACATTGTTCAATAATGGACTGCCTTCTAATAGTGCATGATTGATGATTGTTCGGTGAATAAACTTTTCTGAAATGGTGCATAATCCAATCAGTAGACCACTTCCTCGCTGTGCATAGGCCAGTCAATAACCTGGGCTCAAATGGTCTCCTCTACATTGGGGAGACCAAACACAGATTGGGTGATGGCTTTGCAGAATACCTCCATTCAGTCCGCATGTATGACCCCGAGCTTCTGGTCGCTTGTTATTTTCATTCTCCATCCCACTCCCACTCTGACCTCTCTGTCCTCGGCCTCTTACACTGTTCTAATGAAGCTCAACATAAGCTCGAGGAACAGCACCTCATCTTTTTATCAGGAACATTACAGCCTTCTGGACTTAACATCGAGTTCATCAATTTCAGACCATAACCACTTTTTGTTGTTTCCAGCCTTCAATTCGTGATGGTGCGGGTCGACTTTGACTATAAACACTATAAAAAGATCCCATTTTTTTGGACAGCAGCTGCAGGTAATGATTCTGCTATTGCCATTTACAACTCCTCTAGACCCAACTTGTCCCATTACCATCTCCTTTTGCTTTGCACCATCATCCCTTTTGTCATTTAATCTCTCCTGCCTTCCATCCTATCACAGACCATTCATTCTTTCCTCCCCTTTCCCTGCCTCTGTACTTGCTTAAAACCTGTTACATCTGTGATATTTTCTAGTACTGATGAAAGATCATCGACTAATGTTTCTCTGGGGAGAACTTCCATGCTTTCTTTCAAAATTGTGCCATGGGATCTTTCAGGGCAGACGGGGCCTCGGTTTAACATCTCATCCAAAAGACAGCACCTCTGACAGTGCAGCACTCCCTCAGTATTGCACTGGAGTGTCACCCTAAATTTTGTGCTCAAGTCTCTAGAGTGGAACTTGAACCCATGACCCTCTGACTCAGAGGTAGGTGTGCTGCAATTGAGCCTAAGTTGGCATGATGGGGGCGAACAGGAGAGTTCTCTCAGTGTCCTGGCCAATATTTATCCCTCAACCACATCACTAAAAACAGATTATCTGGTCATTGTCACATTGTTGTTTGTGGGACCTTGCTGTGCACTAATTGACTGCTGCAATTCCTACATTACAACAGTGACAACAATTCAAAAGTACTTCATTGGCTATAAAGCATTTTGGGAAATCCCAAGGTCATGAAATGCACTATATAAATACAAGTCTTTCTTTCTTTTGACGTAAATTATTTGGAACAAGGAACGAGTTTGATATTGCAGAGTTGTGGAGGCTAGGAGTAATGGAGCTGTAACTTAATCGTGTTCTACAGATGATATCATAAGCCACAACAGAGGAACTCAAGTAGTTTACAGATGTGACTTGAACCACGAGGTTAAATTACATTTTCACACTCCGTCTCCTATCCATTATTTTTATAGTGTAGAATATAGTGCTCGTGACAGGTCAAAGTCAACCTGCACAGTCACGAATTGAAGGCTGGAAACAACTACCATGAGATCATCATTGCACACTGATACTGTAACACTCATATTCAGGACAACACAACAAGGAAATTATTTAGCAGATCTAAAACAGTACCGCAAAGAATTAAAATGTTACGTTTGCAAATGGATTATGGTGTAGAGCAATGGTTAATCAGCAGGTTAAGAGCTGTGGTGATGAATGGTTTAATAACCAAAAGTGGTAGTTTTGAGTCCAATACTAGGGGTCATAAATATAAGATAGACACTAATATACCCAGAGAGTGGTTAGAATGTGGAACTGGCTACCACATGGAGGACGTCAGGCGAATAGCATGGATGCCTTCAAGGGGAAGCTAGATGAGCACATGAGGGAGAACGGAATAGAAGAGTATGTTGATAGGGTGAGATGAAGCAGAGTGGGAAGAGACTCGTGTGGAGCACAAAAACCAGCATGGACCTGTTGGGCCGAATGGCCTGTTTCTGTGCTGCAAATGCTACATAATTCCATCTAACCAAATACAGCACTGGGTGACTTATCTGTCCTTTTCATTTCTGTTTAAAACAAATGCTGAAATCCACAATGATTGAGCAAGAAGTCCATACTCATCCCTGATATAGCTAAATATGCTGCCTCACCATAATGAACTTTTATGAAACTGTGTCTGCCGACAAGAGATTTGTGTTTCCAGCGATTGTTCAAGACAATATAGATTCCCTCTCTGCAGCCATGGGCAATCAGGCAGTGGGTTTAATAATAATATTAATTAAAATGAAAACCATTAAAATGAATTACAGGAAAATTGGATGGCCCATGAATTGGGCCTGTGGGTCTCTGCGCCCAATTGTCCATCTGACCTCTTGTCAAGTGAGACTCTGCACCGGGTGATCTCACCCATAAAGCATGCCTATTTTTGCAGCAGTACATGGAAGGGGGTTGGGAACCTGAGCAGGGAGACAGAGGAAAGGGATACAAGGATAAAAGCAAAAGATAGGAAGGAGAAAAACAAAAGTGGCAGTCAGGGAAATCAAGGGTTTAAATCAAACGTGGCCACAGTAAATAATAATTCTAATAGGTCTAAGAGAAAAAAAAACAAGCCTGAAGGCTTTGGCCTAGAAATTCAGTGGGCCTTGCGCCCACTTAGCGCCTAAAGAGGTCTTTTGTGCCGGCGGGGTGGTAGCGCCGAAATTGAGTGCAGCGGTATTGGCGGCGGTAGCCGTTAGCGCTGCGCCGGGACCGATGACGTCATCGGTGTGCGCGGTGGCCCGTAACGCCCCGAAACCGCGCCGATCCCCATATTTATTTGCGCCCGCCTCCTCCGAAGCGGGCGCAAACAGCGAACAGAAAACGGGGCCGTCCTGCTGCCATAGTGGGGCGCTTTAAAGCTGAAGGTGTGGCCGGCCGCTTTTTCGGCGGCCGCCTGCCCGCACCTCCTTCCACGGCCTCCTCCACCACCCCCGCGGCATTGCCGGCTGGTTTCCGTGGAGCCCGGCACTTCTCCGTTGTGCCGGGCTCTTTTGCCGGCACTCGCGATCGGGGCTCCGGCCGTTGCAGGCACCTCCCCCTTAAGAGAAGGAGGAGGCCTGCAGTACCGCAGCCTGCCGCACCGCATCGGGTGGCGCTGCGGCAACTAGCATGCCGATATTCAGTTGCAGCGCCCCAAACGGAGGCGGGCACACCCTGGTATAGCGCCCGCTTCCGAATTGGGGCGCAGAAGACGAATATACGGCGTGCGCTAATGCCTCCCCGCCCAGCGCTAACTTTTGGGCGCGAGCGAGCTGCCCGCGCCCAAGTGAATTTCTAGGCCTTTGTGTCTTAATGCGAGGAGCATTTGTAATAAGGTGGATGAATTGGCTGCGCAAATAGAGGTAAACGAATATGATTTGGTTGGGATTACGGAAACATGGCTCAAGGATGGCCAAGACTGGGAACTCAACATCCAGGGGTATTCGGTATTCAGGAAAGATAGGCAAAAAGGAAAGGGAGGTGGGGTAGCATTACTGGTTAAAGAAGGGATTAACATAATTGTAATGAAGGATATTAGCTCTGTTGATGTGGAATCTGTATGGGTAGAATTGAGAAATACTAAGGGGAAAAAAACATTAGTGGGAGTGGTATATAGACCTGCAAACAGTAAGGCGGAGGTTGGGGATGGCATTAAAAGGGAAATTAAAGAAGCGTGCAATAAGGGCACAGCAGTCATCATGGGTGACTTTAATCTACATATAGATTGGGCTAACCAAATTAGTAACAATACTGTGGAGGAGGAATTCCTGGAGTGTTTACAGGATGGTTTCCTGGACCAATATGTTGAACCAACCAGAAATCAGGCCATCTTAGACTGGGTATTATGTAACGAGAAAGGATTAATTAGCAATCTTGTTGTACGAGGCCCCTTGGGTCGGAGCGATCATAATATGATCGAATTCTTCATTAAGATGGAGAATGAAGTAGTTGACTCAGAAACTAGAGTCCTCAATTTAAATAAAGGAAACTACGATGGTCTGAGGAGCGAGTTGGGTGGGATTGATTGGGGAATGGCACTCAAAGGGTTGACGGTGGATAGGCAATGGCAAACATTCAAAGATCGCATGGATGAACTACAGAACTTGTTCATCCCTGTTTGTCATAAAAATAAAACAAAAAAGGTGACTCAACCGTGGCTAACAAGGGAAATTAGAGATAGCATAAGATCCAAGGAGAGGACATATAAATTGGCCAGAAAAAGCAATAATCCTGAGGATTGGGAGCAGTTCAGGATTCAACAAAGGAGGACAAAGGGATTAATTAAAAAAGGGAAAATAGAATATGAGAGTAAGCTTTCAGGGAACATAAAAACTGACTGTAAAAGCTTTTATAGATATGTGAAGAGAAAAAGATTGGTGAAGTCAAGCGTAGGTCCCTTGCAGTCAGAATCGAGGGAATTTATAATGAGGAACAAAGAAATGGCAGACCAACTAAATACATATTTTGGTTCTGTCTTCACAAAGGAGGACACAAATAACCTCCCAGAAATACTTGGGAACATAGGGTCTGATGAAAGGGTGGAACTGAAAGAAATCAGTATTTGTAGGGAAATGATGTTAGGAAAATTGATGGGACTGAAGGCCGATAAATCCCCAGGGCCTGATAATCTACATCCCAGGGTACTTAAGGAAGTGGCCCTAGAAATAGTAGATGCATTGCTGGTCACCTTCCAGAACTCAATAGACTCTGGAACAGTACCCATGGATTGGAGGGTAGCTAATGTTACCCCACTATTCAAAAAAGGTGGCAGAGAAAAAGCGGGGAATTATAGACCGGTAAGCCTGACATTGGTAGTGGGGAAAATGCTAGAGTCCATTATAAAAGATGTAATAGCAGAGCACTTGGAAAGCAGTGACAGGATCGGACAAAGTCAACATGGATTTACAAAAGGTAAATCATGCTTGACTAATCTACTGGAATTTTTTGAGGATGTAACTGGTAAAATAGATAAGGGAGAACCAGTGGATGTGGTGTATTTGGACTTTCAGAAGGCTTTCGATAATGTCCCGCATAAGAGATTAGCGTGCAAAATTAAGGCACATGGGATTGGGGGCAAGGTATTGACTTGGATAGAGAACTAGTTGGCGGACAGAAAGCAAAGAGTTGGAATAAACGGGTCGTTTTCCGAGTGGCAGGCAGTGACTAGTGGGGTACCGCAAGGATCGGTCCTAGGACCCCAGCTGTTCACAATATATATTAATGATCTGGACGAGGGAATTGGATGTAATATCTCCAAATTTGCAGATGACACAAAGTTGGGTGGGAAGGTATGCTGTGAGGAGGATGTCATGAAACTCCAGTATGATTTGGACAGGTTAGGTGATTGGGCAGAAACATGGCAAATGCACTATAATGTGGATAAATGTGAGGTTATCCACTTTGGTGGCAAAAACAGGAAGGCAGATGATTATTTGAATGGCAATAGATTGGGAGAAGGGGAAGTGCAAAGAGACCTGGGTGTTCTTGTGCACCAGTCGCTGAAGGTAAGCATGCAGGTGCAGCAGGCGGTTAAGAAGGCAAATGGTATGTTGGCCTTTGTAACAAGAGGGTTCGAGTACAGGAACAAGGATGTCTTGCTACAGTTGTACAGGGCCTTGGTGAGACCGCACCTTGAGTATTGTGTGCAGTTTTGGTCGCCTTATCTGAGGAAGGACGTTCTTACCATGGAAGGAGTGCAACAAAGATTCACCAGGCTGATACCTGGGATGGCAGGAATGACGTATGAGGAGAGATTGTGTCGATTGGGCTTATACTCACTGGAGTTTAGAAGATTGAGAGGGGATCTCATCGAAACCTATAAAATTCTGTCAGGCCTGGACAGACTAGATGCAGGAAGGATGTTCCCGATGGCGGGGGAGTCCAGAACCGGGGTCACAGTCTAAAGATAAGGGGTAAGCCACTTAGGACAGAGATGAGGAGGAATTTCTTCACCCAGAGAGTGGTGAACCTGTGGAATTCTTTGCCACAGAGGGCGGTGGAGGCCAGTTCATTAAATATATTCAAGAAAGAGTTGGATATATTTCTTAAAGCTAAAGGGATCAGGGGATATGGGGAGAAGGCAGGGACAGGGTACTGAATTTGGATGATCAGCCATGATCTCATTGAATGGCGGAGCAGGCTCGAAGGGCCGAATGGCCTACTCCTGCTCCTATCTTCTATGTTTCTATGTTTCTATGTTTTTATGCTAAACTTTTGTGAACCCTTCCGTCTAGTGATAGTGCCATTTCTTCTTTCAAGCAAAAAGCCCTCTTGGGTGGTACAGTGCTTTTAATGAAAAAAAAAATGCTATTCCCTAGGAAACAATGTGGCTTAGTGTTAAGGGATGAATATAGCTGGAAACTGCCAAAAAGCTAAAAGATATCAGCTGAACCAGTGAGCCGTTAGAAGCAATGAGAGTTGAATACCACTTCAGGGGCATACTTAAATTAAAGGAACATTGACATCTGCAAATTCTGACAGGCAAGCTTAAAACCCAAGGCCTCGCACACCAACAGTTGTGCAGACACTAAGAAGTCAAATTGGAAGTACAACTACAAGTGCTGGAAATTCTGAAAGCAGCTGGAGAGTTTCAAAGGTTTCTTCCCAAGCAGCTAAGAATTAGTGACAGTACTTTATTGTAACTGCCCGAAAACATCTTATTCTAGTGGATTCAAACATAGAAACATAGAAAAATAGGAGCAGGAGTAGTCCATTCGGCCCTTCGAGCCTGCTCCGCCATTCAATATGATCATGGCTGATCCTCTGTCTCAATACCATATTCCCGCTCTCTCCCCATACCCCTTGATGCCTTTTGTGTCTAGAAATCTATCTAACTCCTTCTTAGATATATTCAGTGACTTGGCCTCCACAGCCTTCAGTGGTAGAGAATTCCACAGGTTCACCACCCTCTGAGTGAAGAAATTTCTCCTCATCTCAGTCCTAAATGTCCCACCCCTTTATCCTGAGACTGTGACCCCTCGTTCTAGACCCCCCCAGTCAGGGGAAACATCCTCCCTGCATCCAGTCTGTCTAGCCCTGTCAAAATGTTGTATGTTTCAATGAGATCCCCTCTCATTCTTCTAAACTCTAGTGAATACAGACCTAGTCGACCCAATCTCTCCTCATACGGCAGTCCTCCCATCCCAGGAATCAGTCTGGTGAACCTTCGCTGCACTCCCTCTATGGCAAGTATATCCTTTCTTAGATAAGGAGACCAAAACTGCACACAGTACTCCAGGTGTGGTCTCACCAAGTCCCTGTACAACTGTAGTAAGATTCAGAACATTCTCCGAAGTGGTCATGGTTTTTAAACAGAAACCTGTGGCTTTTGGTAATAATAAAAAAATTAATGCCAATCCAGAAACTACTGGCAATACCCCTTTAAAAGAATGAAATAATTGCTCTTGCACTGTAATGTTGGCGAACAGTTGAACAATTCCAACAGTGACTACACTCCAAAAATACTTCATTGGCTGTAAAGCGCTTTGAGATGTCCGGTGATCGTGAAAGGTGCTATATAAATGCAAGTCTTTCTTTTTCTTACTTTCTTATGCAGTATTTACCTTACATCACTGTTGTCAGCTCAACCTCAACTCAATCAATCTTCTAAGTAATATGAGGTTGCACGGCTGCCTCCAGTGGCTCAAAGACCCACTTAAAGAGGTGAGTTTGAGCACTGCCTCTGGAAGCAATAGCATTCGCGGCAGTAATAGCTAGAGAATGTAGACTATTAGCTGGGTAAGTGGAGTTGAGGTATAGATCAGCCATGATCCAATTGAATGGCGGAGCAGGCTCAAGGGGCTGAATGGCCTACTCCTAATACATGTAATAGTCACATTATCGGCAGAAGACATCATTTTGTCAGTATGTTATTACAGGCCTTCAGTAGTCTACCCCAATCACCTGGGAAGGTGCACCAGCCAGTAAAGTGGTGAACTTTCACTTTAAAGTAACTAAGCACATAAAAGCTCAGAGGTGGGCAGTGCTACCATTTTTGGATGCTTTGAAATCCATACAAAAGCCTGCATTCCTCAGCACCAGAAGCCACAGGCGGTATTGTAGAAAGTTCTCCAATATAAATATGGTATTACTTTCTGGCTTGTTGTCAGCAAGTCACTGATGCACGACTTAAATCCTGTTCAGTATCTACAGAGATGTCAGTTCATCTCTCGGGCTTTATGGTGATAATAGGAGAAATAAAAATGCATTATCTGTGAATTACTGGAGTTACTGCTGTCTGATCAGCTTTCCTTCAAAAGGACATGACTTTCATCAGGCTATTACATAGGATATATGCCACAGAAACAGGCCATTCGGCCCAACCAGTCTATGCCGGCGTTTATGATCCACTCGAGCCTCCTCCCATCTTTCCTCATCTAAATCTATCAGTGTAACCCTCTATTCCCTTCTCCCTCATATGCTTGTCTAGCCTCCCCTTAAATGTACCTATACTTTTCGCTTCAACCACTCCCTGTGGTAGCGAGTTCCACATTCTCCCCACTGTTTGAGTAAAGGAGTTTCTTCTGAATTCCCTCTTGGATTTCTTGGTGACTATCTTATATCGATGGCCTCTAGTTATGCTCTTCCCCACAAGTGGAAACATTCTCTCTGTATCCACTCTATCAAAACCTTTCATAATTTTAAAGACCTCTATTAGGTCACCCCTCAGCCTTCTTTTTTCAAGAGAAAAGAGACCCAGCCTGTTCATCCTTTCCTGATATGTATACCCTTGCATTTCTGGTATCATCCTTCTAAATCCTCTCTGCACCCTCTCCAGTGCCTCTATATCCTTTTAATAATATGGCGACCAGAACTGCACACAGTACTCTAAGTGTGGACTAACCAAGGTTCGATACAAGTTTAGCATAACTTCCCTACTTTTCAATTCTATACCTCTAGAAATAAACCCTAGTGCTTGGTTTGCTTTTTTATGGCCTTGCTAACCTGTCGCAACTTTTAGTGATTTGTGTATTTGTACTCCAAGATCCCTTTGTTCCTCTACCCCACCTAGACTGTAAGTGCAGGGTTCTCAAAATTCCCGCACTCCCCAAATTATGGATCAAGGGACCCTGTTTTGGACAAGTTATTAAAACCAGGGTACCCAAAATGGCTTCTGTAACCTCGTGACCAAAACCGACAGGATTTTTAAAGCAAGGCTCTGCAGACAGGCAGGCCCAGACATGAAACTTAAAATGCAGGAATCTGTGAAAAGGACTCTCTGGAGCCAGCCAGACAAAGTAAACACAGAATACGCATTCATTCGACTTGAAATAGATCAAGCCAGAATGGGCCTAGAATTGAGGCCATTAGGTTTCTGCATATTTAATCGGTAACAGCTCACAGTAGCCATCAAGTCAGGATGGGGACAATCAAGTCTTATCCATGATAAACAACCAGGACATCGGGGCCATTAGACCCGAAGACAACCACTCCACAAGTTGTTAAAATAAATGGCTGTAATCATTTAAACAAGCCCGCCAAAAGTTAAACAATGGACTGACCTGATTTGGCGCGCAGATAAGGAGTTGAAGAACGGGTATAATTGTAGGCCCATCAGTGGTAATCGCTCTCTTGACTCTGACCGCTTGCCTGTGGCCTTGGCCTGCTGCCTCTTGTACTCGCGCCCTGGCCTCATGGCGGGCTCTCTTCTCGCTCCCCGCGCCGCTCAACAACCAAGGACGCCCATTACACCGGGTCCAAACGTGGGAGGAGAACGAGACCCGAGTTCAAAACCACACAGGACACACAGGCCACAAACGGGCAGACGAGACGAGACGAGACGAAGAAGAAGGTAAACCGGTAAAGGTAGAGAAGGGCAGCGGAAAGACGCATTTGGGGACCAACGCCCAGTTATAAGCTGGTGTTTGGTGAATAACATTAACGTATAGTGTAACCCCAATTTAAGAATATGCTGGCATTCGAAGGATGGGTAGAAGAATCGAGACATACAGCTTAGTTATAAGCTGGCGTTTGTCACATGGGCAATAGTAGCCCGGTTAAAGAATAAACTGGTGTTCGAAGCATGGATAGTAAAATCATCTAGACGATAAAGACTGCCAATCAACCCCCGACCGTAACATTACCGCCGCCGACTGCCCGAGGGAGAGGAAGAAGAAAACCCATCGCGACGAGACAACGACGGTAGCTGAGGAAAAGGAGGGTGCTTCGCATCAACAACTTCAGCGCTGCGCCCTGAGACCACGTGGCGATGGGATACCCTAAAGGACAGCAAGAGCGGACCTCAAAACCAGCCCAATTAAAGCAACAGGTTTTGGATTGGTGAGCATGAATTCCTGGCCCCTCATAGCTTAATCTAGTTAGGCATAGGGGGTGGGATAAGGACAAGGGGATTGTTAATGTAGTTGTTTTCCCTCGATGTGCCGTGTGTTCCCCATTCCCTGTATAAGTGTAATTGTTTTATGCCTGTATTTTCATACCAGTAATTTTCATAAGATTGTTGTATTCTGCTTATAATAAAATTTTGGTTTTTCTTACACCAAACCACTTGTCTACTCGATTTTCTGTATCGCCGCCTGTACCTAAGTCCGGTGTCTAGAACACGGGTGTGGGAGCGATTCGAACCGCTCAAAGGACAGTCAGAGGTGAAACTGACTGGGCGCACACGCCACCCCCTACAAGACTCGCACCCTCCAAGTGATAAGTGACCCCCTTATTCTTCCTACCAAAATGTAATACCTCACATTTATCTGTGTTGAACTTCATTTGCCAATTATATGCCCATCCTGCAAGTTTATTAATGTCCCCCTGTAATTATTAGTTTACTCAAGAGCCATGAGAAAGTTAAACAAAGTATGCAGATCTCTTGTTGATCAGCATCTGTAAAAATAGTGAAAGAATCACTTCCAAAGATCTACTCTCTTTTAATAAATATTGAAAAGATAAAAGCTGATGAGAGAACTATTAATTATTGCAAACAAGCAAAAATCTAGGTTGTTAAAAGGTGCAAATTTAAATTTCTTTGGTTCCATTGCGTTATCTAGTTCAGAATTCTATTTGTTTAACTTACATTTCTGATCATCGCAGTGAGTGATGCTAGTAGCAATAATGGAACATGTTCCACCACTGACATCTAGGCCTCAATTTTACTGCCCCTCCCCCACTCGGCAAGCGGGTGAGGGTCGGGGGTTAAAATGATCAGGATCGGGCAACCTGACCCCAGCACGGCCCCATTCCCGCCTCTTTAAATTTTGAAGTATAGATATCAGGCCGTGGACGAGGTTCCCGCAAAAGGCAGGCGAGGGCCGAATTAACATACCAACTTCAAGGCCTGATGACATCATCGGTGCTGCGATTTAAATTCAACATAAGAACATAAGAACATAAGAAATAGGAGCAGGAGTAGGCCAATCGGCCCCTCGAGCCTGCTCCGCCATTCAATAATATCATGGCTGATCTGATCCTAACCGCCAATCTACTATCACAGAACCATCTCCTGAATCTAACAGAATTAGACACATGAAATAGGAGCAGGATCAGGCTACACGGCCCCTGGGCCCGCTCCGCTACCCACAGGGCCATGACCGATCCGAACCTAGACTCATGTCCAAATTCCTGCCCGCTCCCCATAACCCTTTATTCCCTTTACTTCTAGGAAACTGTCTATTTCTGTTTTAAATTTATGTAATGATGTAGCTTCTACAGCTTTTTGGGGCAGCATATTCCATGGACCCACAACCCTCTGAGTGAAGTAGTTCCTCCTCATCTCAGTTTTGAAAGAGCAGCCCCTTATTCTAAGACTATGCCCCCTAGTTCTAGTTTCACCCATCATCGGGAACATCCTCCCCGCATCCACCCGATCCAACCCCTTCACAATCTTATATGTTTCAATAAGATCGCCTCTCATTCTTCTGAACTCCAATGAGTAGAGTCCCAATCTACTCAACCTCTCCTCATATGTCCATCCCCTCACCCCCGGGATTAACCGAGTGAACCTTCTTTGTACTGACTCGAGAGCAAGTATGTCTTTTCTTAAGTATGGACACCAAAACTGTATGCAGTATTCCAGGTGCGGTCTCACCAATACCTTGTACAACTGAAGCAATACCTCCCTATTTTTATATTCTATCCCCCTAGCAATGAAAGCCAACATTCCATTGGCCTTCTTAATCACTTGCTGCACCTGCATACTAACCTTTTGAGTTTCGTGCACCAGGACCCCCAGATCCCTTTGTGCTTCAGTACTTTCCAGTTTCTTGCCATTAAGATAATAACTTGCTCTATGATTTTTCCTGCCAAAGTGCATAACCTCACACTTTCCAGTATTGTATTCCATCTGCCAAATCTCTGCCCACTTACTTAGCCTGTCTATGTCCCCTTGCAGGTTTTTTATGTCCTCCTCACTCACTACTTTCCCTCCCATCTTAGTATCATCTGCAAACTTTGATATGTTACACTCGGTTCCCTCCTCCAAATCGTTAATATAGATTGTAAAGAGTTGGGGACCCAGCACTGACCCCTGTGGAACACCACCAGTTACTGATTGCCAGTCCGAGAATGAACCATTTATCCCAACTCTCTGCCTTCTGTTAGATAGCCAATCCTCTATCCATGCCAGAATATTACCCCCAATCCTGTGATTTTTTCTCTTAAGCAATAATCTTTTGTGTGGCACCTTGTCAAATGCCTTTTGGAAGTCTAAATACACTACGTCCACTGGTTCCCCTTTATCCACCCTATATGTTACTTCCTCAAAGAACTCCAGCAAATTTGTCAAACATGACTTCCCCTTCATAAAACCATGCTGACTTTGTCCTATTAAATTATGATTATCCAAATGTCCTGTTACTGTCTCCTTAATAATGGACTCCAATATTTTACCTACCACAGATGTTAGGCTAACCGGTCTATAGTTTCCAGCATTCTGTCTACTGCCCTTTTTAAATAAGGGCGTTACATTAGCAGTTTTCCAGTCTGCCGGGACCTTTGCTGAGTCCAGGGAGTTTTGGAAAATTATTACCAATGCATCCACAATCCCTACCGCCACTTCCCTCAAGACCCTAGGATGTAAGCCATCAGGTCCAGGTGATTTATCCGCCTTGAGTCCCATTATTTTACCGAGTACCACTTTCTTAGTGATTTTGATCGTGTTTAGCTCCTCCCCCCTATTTGTCCAGTGTTGGGATATTCTTAGTGTCTTCTACTGTAAAGACTGATACAAAATATTCATTCAGTGTTTTTGCCATCTCCATATTTCCCACCATTAATTTCCCGGTCTCATTCTCTAAGGGACCAACATTTACTTTAGCCACCCTTTTTCTTTTTATATAACTATAAAAACTCTTACTATCTGTTTTTATATTTTTTGCTAATTTACTTTCATAATCTATCTTCCCTTTCTTAATCAATCTTTTTGTTATTTTTTGCTGTCTTTTAAAGTTTTCCCAATCCTCTATCCTCTCACTAGATTTGGCTACCTTATATGCCCTTGTTTTTAGTCGAATACTATCCTTAATTTCTTTACTTAGCCACGGATGGCTGTCTTTTCTTTTACACCCTTTTCTTCTCAGTGGAATATATTTTTTTTGGAAGTTGTAAAATAACTCCTTAAATGTACACCACTGATCATGTATCGTCTTACCCTTTAATCTATTTTCCCAATCCACTCTACTCAATTCTGCTCTCATACCTTCATAGTCTCCTTTATTCAAGCTTAGCACGCTTGTTTGAGATCCAACCTTCTCACCCTCTAATTGAATATGGAATTCAACCATGTTATGGTCACTCATTCCAAGGGGATCCTTTACTAGGACATTTTTAATTAATCCCGTCTCGTTACACAGGACCAGATCTAAGGTTGCTTGCCCCCTGGTCGGTTCAGTTACATACTGCTCAAGAAACCCATCCCTAATACACTCAATGAACTCATCCTCAAGTCAGCCCTGCCCAATTTGATTTGTCCAATTAATATGATAGTTAAAATCCCTCATAATTATAGATGCTCCCTTATTACAAGCCTCAACTATTTCCTGATTGATACTCCGTCCAACAGAGTTGCAACTGTTCGGAGGCCTATAGACTACGCCCACTAGTGTTTTTTTCCCCTTATTATTCCTTACCTCCACCCAAACTGTTTCATTATCCTGATCTTTTGACCCAATATCATTTCTCTGTATTACAGTGATTCCTTCCTTTATTAACATAGCCACCCGACCTCCCCTTCCTTCCTGCCTGTCCTTCCTGATCGTTAAATAACCTGGTATGTTTAATTCTCAGGCATTGTCACCCTGCAGCCATGTTTCTGTAATGGCCACAAGATCATACCCATATGTAGTTATTTGTGCCATTAACTCGTCTATTTTGTTACGAATGCTACGTGCATTCAGATAGAGAACTTTCAAATATGTTTTGTGACACTTAGTTCCTGCTTTTGCCCTTTTTATTACTTTACCTTTTACTCCATACCTTCTGCCCCTTCCTGACATGCTCTGGTTTTTAATTTCCCCTCTGCTACCTAAGTCTATGACCTGCTCTGTTGTCATTTTTATTATTTGCTCTCTAGGAACCTCCCCCCCACTAGTTAGTTTAAAGCCCTCTCTACAGCCCTAGTTATATGATCCGCCAGGACTCTAGTCCCAGCACTCGCCAAGTGAAGCCCGTCCCAACGGAACAGCTCCCTCCTGCCCCAGTACTGGTGCCAGTGTCCCAGGAAGCAAAACCCATTTCTCCCACACCAGTCTTTGAGCCACGCATTTAACTCTCTAATTTTATTTGTCCTAGCCAAATTCGCTCGTGGCTCAGGTAATAATCCAGAGATTATTACCCTTGAGGTTCTGTTTTTTAATTTGACCCCTAGCTGCTCATACTCCTTTAACAGAACCGGCTTCCTAGTCCTATCTATGTCGTTTGTACCAACATGGACCACGACAACTGGATCCACCCCCTCCCACTGCAAGTTTCTTTCCAGCCGAGAGGAGATGTCCTTAACCCTGGCACCGGGTAGGCAACACAGCCTTCGGGACTCTCGCTCTCGGCTGCAGAGAACTCTATCTATCCCCCTAATAATACTATCCCCTACCACTACAAGATTTCTATTTACTCCCCCCTCTTGAATGGCCCCCTGTTCCACGGTGCTGTGGCCAGTTTGCTCATCCTCCCTGCAGTCCCTGCTCCTGTCCCCACAGGGAGTAAGAACCTCGAACCTGTTGGTCAAGAGCAAGGGCTGCGGCTCCTCCAGCTCTACCTCCTGGATCCCCGTACCTGCCTCACTCGTAGTCACACCGTCCTGTCCCTGACCATGGGCTACATCTGAATTACTTAACTTCATAGATGTGACCACCTCCTGATACACAGAGTCCAGGTACTTCTCCCCCTCCCTGATGTGTCGCAGTGTCTGAAGCTCAGACTGCAGCTCATCAACATGGAGCTGGAGTTCCTGTAGCAGCAGACACTTGTCACAGGCGTAATCACCGTGAGCCTCAATGAGTGAGTGGGAGGCCCAACCTGTGGGATTCCTTGCAGCTGATCTGAGGCGGGAGCTGCCGACTCCTCAAGGTAAGTATGTTCTATTCGCACACCTTGCGGGCTAGGAGAAGCAGGAGTGCTCCCCCCTCAGGCCCCTCAACAAAGCCTCCCCGAGACCCGATCGTCAGCCTCCTGCACCACCACGCCCCGCAGCTCTCCTGATCTCAAACCTCCTTCTAGCCCACCCGATCGCTGCCCCGTCCCCAAGTATCCCCGGCTGCAGCCTCCTGCCACTGGTGTTCCCTCCCACCCGCAGGCCAGGTTGTCCATTTGGGCAGTTGCCGGGGCGGGAGGTGGCCCTACAATATGCTAACGAGGCCCTGCCGTTAAGATTGGCAGGGTGTTCACATCCCCGGCTTTGATGAGCTTTCCCCGCATTGTCGCGCTGCCCTGCACCCTCCTCTGCCTCCCTGTAAATATCGGGGCCCTAGTCTCAGAAACGGATATAGTACAGGTCTAATATAGTACAGCTATTGCAGATTAAAACTGCCTATATACTGGCCCATCAATGCTCTTTAAACTCCAGCAATAGAAAGGAATTTAGATTGTATCATTGGGGATTTTCCCATTTGTTACACCAATGATTTTTGAGGATGTAACTGGTAGATTAGATAAGGGAGAACCAGTGGATGTGGTGTTTTTGGATTTTCAGAAGGCCTTTGATAAAGTCCCACATAAAAGGTTAGTGTGCCAAATTAAAGCACATGGGATTGAGGGTAATATACTGGCATGGATTGAAAATTGGTTAACAGACAGGAAACAGAGAGCAGGAATAAATGGGTCGTTTTCGGGGTGGCAGGCGGTAACTAGTGGGGTACCGCAGGGATCAGTGCTTGGGCCCCAGCTATTCACAATATATATCAATGATTTGGATGAGGGAACCAAATGTAATATTTCCAAGTTTGCTGATGACACAAAACTAGGTGGGATTGTGAGTTGTGAGGAGGATGCAAAGAGGCTTCAAGGCAATTTAGACAAGTTGAGTGAGTGGGCAAATACATGGCAGATGCAGTATAGCATGGATAAATGTGGAGCTATCCACTTCGGTAGGAAAAACAGAAAGGTAGAGTATTATTTAAATGGTGATAGATTGGGAAATGTTGATGTACAAAGGGATCTGGGTGTCCTTGTACACCAGTCACTGAAAGCAAACATGCAGGTGCAGCAAGCAGTTAGGAAGGCAAATGGTATGTTGGCCTTCATTGCAAGAGGATTTGAGTACAGGAGCAAGGATGTATTACTACAGTTGTACAGGGCCTTGGTGAGACCACACCTGGAGTACTGTGTGCAGTTTTGGTCTCCTTCTCTTATGTTCATTAATAAATAGACATTCTTATTATGAACACAGCTAGCTTTTGCTAGTTACTTTATTGAGCACATGTGGACTGGGTACTGTATCTGTAGAGGCTTCCATCTTGACTGCTTCCTTGTGGGTGGCCTAGTGCCTCATGGGTAATGTAGTCTTAATATATATACAGCTGGGTAGTGTAGTCTTATACATACAGCTATATACAGCTCTACACAGCTCTACGGCTCCACCTAGTGTCCACTATAGAATGACGTTATTGATCATTACATCCCCCTTTCTTTGAGGTTTAACAAAATCAATATCAATCAACTTTCAAGAAAACAATAAAGATAATATCAGTAACACTTTTGTTAGTGCTCTATAAACATAAACATTTTCAAAACAGTCAACACATTTTCAAAGCTTTACATTGTACTCAAAGATTAAGTCTATCAGGCTTTTTTACTTCACGTGTGGATCTTCTCAACACGGGTAAGTCTGATGTGTCTTCATGAGATTGTTCTGGCGGTGAATGACAAGATGCAGTTGCGGCATTGTCATCAATCTGCTCTTGAATAGTCTCTTGTGTTTTTAGGAGGGAACGGCGGTTCCTCCTGCGAATCTGTCCTTCCTCAGTTCTAACAGTGTATGACCTTGGTCCTATTTCCTCAAGAACTGTAGCTTTCCTGTTCCATGCATCTGGATCCTCAATCCTGACATCATCCCTTGTCAATGGTTTTAGAGTTTTGGATGACTTGTCATAGTATGATTTCTGTTTCAGCTTTAACATTTGAAGTCTCTGTCTCAGTTCCTCACTTTGCTGTTCTTTTGCACAGCAGGGTAGCGTGGTGCACAACTTGTGACCCATTAGTAGTTCAGCAGGTGAAGAACCACAGTCTAAAGGTGAGGCTCGGTAGCTCAGCAGGGCGAGATAAGGATCAGACTTGCTTTCTGTTGCTTTCTTCAGTAGCTGCTTGAGAACCTGAACACCTTTCTCTGCCTTACCATTTGACTGAGCATACAAAGGACTGGATGTGATGTGCTGAAAGTCATAATGTGCTGCAAACTGTTGCCACTCCTTACAGTTGAAGCACGGACCATTGTCGCTAATGGCAATCCTGGGAATTCCATGTCTGGCGAAGATGGATTTCACATGCATTATGACACTGCTTGCTGTGGTGCTTGAGAGCAGCGCCATCTCAGGATAGTTAGAATAGTAGTCAATCACTATTAGATAGTCTTTACCATTTAAATGAAAAAGGTCCATACCAACCTTTTGCCACGGTGCTGTTGGTATGTCAGCTACTATCATTGGTTCCTTTGCTTGTTTGTTTTGGTGTTTCTGATATGTCTCACATTTGCCTATCATGTTCTCAATGTCCTTATTTATGCCAGGCCAATAAACAGTGTCTCTTGCCCTCCTTTTGCATTTTTCAATTCCGAGGTGTCCCTCATGAATCCTTTTGAGCATGTCTTGACGTAGAGCCTGTGGAATGACTATTCTGTTCTGTTTTAGTAATAGTCCACTTGCGACACTCAATTCTGACCTTATGTGAAAATACTTTGGACAGGAACCTTTTGGCCAACCATGATGAATGTTCTCTATTACTGTTTGTAATACTGTATCTTTTACTGCTTCTTCTGCTATTTGCTTTGATTTTGTGTCTGACACGGGCAGCGCAGCAGTGACCATACTCACATGAACATCCACGTCTTCTTCAGTAGCACTCACATGACTCATTGTGGGTGCTCGGGATAGTGCATCTGCTAACACTATGTATTTGCCTGGTGTGTAGGTCAGTTCAAAGTCATATCTTTGCAGCTTCATCATGAGTCGTTGAATCCTTGGAGACATCTCATTCAGGTTCTTTTTTATGATGGCAACCAGTGGGCTGTGGTCTGTCTCAACTGTGAAGGTGGGAAGTCCATATACGTAGCCATGAAACTTTTCTAGTCCAACTACCAAGCCTAGACATTCCTTTTCAATCTGGGCGTATCGACACTCAGTATCAGTCATAGACCTGGAGGCATAGGCAACAGGCTTCCAATCTTCACCCTCTGCTTGTAGCAAGACCGCACCTAGGCCATCTTTTGATGCATCCGTTGACACTTTGATTCTTTTTGTTGGGTCAAAGAAGGTGAGTACAGGTGTGGTTGTCAGCACTGTTTTGAAGTTTATCCACTCTTGTTCATATCTTTCTGTCCATGCAAACTCATTTGTTTTATGTAGCAGGTCTCGCAGACAGGCTGTCTTGGCTGACAAGTTAGGAATGAACTTTCCAATGAAGTTTATCATCCCCATGATGCGTAGCACTCCTTTTTTGTCAGTGGGTCGGGGCATTTTGAGTATGGCATTTACTTTTTCCATATCTGGCTCTATTCCTTTACCAGATAGATTATCTCCTAGGATAGTGACTTCCTGGACGCCAAACTGACACTTGGCTTTGTTGAGCTTCAGTCCATTCGGCGTATGCTCTGTAGCACTTTAGTCAGTCTCTCATTGTGTTCTTTCAGTGTGGAACCCCAGATGATGATGTCATCAACATAGACCCGAACTCCTTCCAGACCTTCAATTATGTGTTCCACCGCTCTATGAAAGATTTCAGATGCAGATATTATCCCGAAAGGCATTCTGAGGAAACAATACCTGCCAAATGGTGTGTTGAAGGTACAGTATTTGGTGCTCTCTTCATCCAGTTTTAGTTGCCAAAATCCTTGTGAGGCATTGAGCTTTGTGAAGTATCTGGCACCTGACATTTCACTGGTGATTTCTTCTCGCTTGGGAATCTGGTAGTGTTCACGTTTTATGTTTGCATTTAAGTCCTTTGGATCCATGCATATTCTTAGATCATTGTTCTTTTTCTTTACACATACCATGGAGTTAACCCAGTCTGTTGGCTCTTCGACTTTCCTGATGACTCCTAGTGTGGTCATTCTGTCCAGTTCATTCTTGAGCCAGTCACGCAGGGGTGCTGGAACTCTTTGTGGAGCATGTACCACTGGCTGAGCATCCCCCTTTAGCTGGATCTTGTAAGTGAATGGTAGAACTCCAAATCCTTTGAACACATCCTGGAAATCATTCACTACAGAATCCACCGAGTCATCTGGTCTGCTTATGGCACAGTTTATACGGTAGACTCTCTTGACCAGTTCTAATTCCTCACAATCTTTGTCACCCAGTAGTGAATCAAGTCTTTCAGCCACAACAGAAAACATGAGATGATGCACTTTGTCTTTGACTGTCACTTTGAGTCTGCATACACCTAAGCTATCTATTTTCTGTCCATTATAGTCCTTCAGTAGTACTGATTTTTTCTGTATTTTGGGCTTTTCTTTCATATTGTTAATGTCACTCATACTGATTAAGTTTGCTTTTGCCCCAGTGTCTAGTTTCAAGGTAACTAATGCTCCATTTACCTGCAGTGGGATCATCCATTTGTCCACTTTTACTGCATTAACTTTATGTTCAGCATTGTCCATTTCTGAGGGCTGCACATTTTCTGTATCCTTTTTGATATCGTCACATGACACCATTCGTACAAAAATTGTCTCACTTAAATCAGTGTCCTCAATTACATTAACTCGTTGCCCTTTCTTAGTTTTTACTTTTTAAAAGCATTGTTTGGCAAAGTGATTCTTTCCATTACACTTTGTGCACATTTTTCCAAATGCTGGGCATTGTCTTAACTGGTGTTTGTAACCACAGTGTTTACAATTAAAAATTTCATCCTCCGATTGCTTTTCATTTCTGTTCTGCCCACGTTTCTTCCCCTTGTAGGACACAGCACCAACAGCAGCATTATCACTCATTACAATCGCATCATTATTGATTTCACTGAAAGTCTTCGCGTGCTTTCGAGCTAGCTCGCTGGCTTGGCATATTTTCACCGCATTTTCCAAATTTAGTTCGGTTTCTCTCAACAGACGTTCCCTGACTTTTTTATCATGAATACCAAACACAATCTGGTTACGAATCATGGATGCTTTGAGCTCAGAGAAATTACATGTCTGTGCTTTCAGTTTCAGATCAGTTATAAAGCTATCAAAAGTCTCATTTTGCTGCTGTGTCTGAGAACAGAAGATGTATCTTTCATAGGTCTCATTCTTTTTGGGAGAGCAATGTGCATCAAATTTTTTTAGCACATCTTCTAATTTTTCTCTGTTCTCCTCTGGATTAAATACAAATATATTAAATACCTCTATTGCCTGTGGGCCTACAACCGTAAGCAGCAACGCTATCTTCCTTGCGTCTGGCTTCGTACCGAATCCAATGGCTGCAATGTAGAGTTCGAATTGTTGTTTAAGAGTCTGCCAATTGTAGTCGAGATTTCCTGTGAGTTTCAAACGCTCTGGTGGCTTCAAATTCTCCATGTCGCTTTTCACAATTTTTAGCAGATCTTCACCATCCTGGTACCATCTTATGTTCATTAATAAATAGACATTCTTATTATGAACACAGCTAGCTTTTGCTAGTTACTTTATTGAGCACATGTGGACTGGGTACTGTATCTGTAGAGGCTTCCATCTTGACTGCTGCCTTGTGGGTGGCCTAGTGCCTCATGGGTAATATAGTCTTAATATATATACAGCTGGGTAGTGTAGTCTTATACATACAGCTATATACAGCTCTACACAGCTCTACGGCTCCACCTAGTGTCCACTATAGAATGACATGTTATTGATCATTACACTTCCCTAAGAAAAGGATATACTTGCCATAGAGGGAGTATAGCGAAGGTTCACCAGACTGATTCCTGGGATGGCAGGACTGTTGTATGAGGAGAGATTGGGTCGACTAGGCCTGTATTCACTAGAGTTTAGAAGAATGAGAGGGGATCTCATTGAAACGTATAAAATTCTGACAGGACTAGACAGACTGGATGCAGGGAGGATGTTTTCCCTGGCTGGGGGGGTCGAGAACGCGGGCTCACAGTCTCAGGATACGGGGTAGGACATTTAGGACTGAGATGAGAAGAAATTTCTTCACTCAGAGGGTGGTGAACCTATGGAATTCTCTACCACAGAAGACTGTGGAGGTCAAGTCACTCAATATATTTAAGAAAGAGATGGATAGATTTCTAGACACAAAAGGCATCAAGGGGTATGGGGAGAGAGTGGGAATATGGTATTGAGATAGAGGATCAGCCATGATCATATTGAATGGAGGAACAGGCTCGAAGGGCTGAATGGCCTACTCCTGCTCCTATTTTTCTATGTTTCTACCTTCTGAACTCAAGGGAAGGCAAGCCATTCTGGTGAATCTGTGCTGTACCCCTTCCAAGGCAAATGTATTTTTCCTGAGGGTCGGTGCCCAAAACTGAACACGGTACTCCAGATGGGGTCTGACCGAGACTCTGTACAACTGAAGCATCACTTAGACAGGGTTACATAAGATTTGCTGCACGGAGATGGGCCATTCAGCTGAACCAGTCCGTGCCGGTGTTTATGCTCCACTCGAGCCTCCTCCAGTCTTCCCTCATCTAAATCTATCAGCAGAACCCTCTATTCCCGTCTCCCTCATATGCTTTTCTAGCCTCCCCTTAAATGCATCTATACTATTTGCTTCAACCACTCCCTGTGGTAGCGAGTTCCACATTCTCACCACTCTCTGGGTAAAGAAGTTTCTTCTGAATTCCCTATCTTTGCGATAAAGGTCAACATATACTTTTTGTACCTGTCCACTAGCTTATCGTGATTTGTGTACGTGGATAGCCAAATCCGTTTGGCCACCACAGTTCCTAATCTCTCACCATGAAGGAAATACAAACACCAGTGCAGAAAACTTTCATTAATAAATTAACACAAAGTTAGGTTTTCATAGCTGTAAATTCTGCCCATAGTTGGAGTTTCAGAAAAAATTCTAAGCTCCAATTAAACTACTTAATTAGTGTAATATTCCAAATCGCACAATGATTATACCTCTTTTACATGGCTTACATTTTTTCAGTTTTATGAGTGACCCTGTTATGCATTTTATCTGCGGTGTATATGCAAATTAGGATTAGTTAGCATAGATCATTAATATGTTCCTCCCATCAACATAATTATTGTGGTCTTCAAAGTTTTAAGGATTTTAGTGTTTTTAGATTTATTGATGAAAATTAAAAAGGTTACACCAATGATGTTGCAGATAACACTCCTTTCTCCTGATGTCTACTACCAATTCATAGTTAGCGTATCCGTAGAAAGAAATGGGAGATGCCAAATTCCATTAGTGAAATATAACCATGGCACAACTTCCAAATCCTAATTTAAGCCATCTTGCATTAAGTACAGTACTTCATGTTACAGGCAACATTTATAGAAAACAACCATTGTGTTACCAGGAACTTCTAAAGTTAATTATACTATATCAAGAGGCAGAGATTCTTAAAATTATACCACTCCAACTACAAACCTTCCAATTGTCATGCACTTTACACATGTCACACTTTTATTTAATCCCATTATCGCCTCGAGTCCTGCCATCACCAAAATGTTCCCTAGATTGACAGCTATGAAGCGAGTAAACTTTCCTTTATGCCAGCATTATAGCAAGTGCTACTGAAAAATAAACACTTCTTAAAAGCCGTATATGCCCTGCAGTGACTAAAGGATAAAGCATGCTTCTGTTTAATACACCTCAGATCTTGTGCACTCCATTCATCACCCATCTTCCACAGTCATATATCCCTTGCTGACACTTTATGAACATCTCCGTCTCAACCCTCTAGGTAACTGCATCTGTCAGAACAAATTGAATGGAATCGACTAAAGGCAATTGAATTCACGTGTGACTATCACAAAATAGGGATTGGAACTTAAGTCCCCATTCATAGTTCTTGTTTATTGTCCACAATTTAGCTTTATACGGCCCAGAAATTGGTGTCGGGGGCTTCCCGCGGGTGCAAGCCCCCGACCTACACTTACATAGCGCGCCGACAGTTGCAGCCTGGCCCTGCGTGGATTTCCTGTCAGTGGCCCGGTTCAGCTCCCGGCGCGCTGTGCTTGCGTGATCCAGCGGCGTAGTTAGTTCGATGAGCCGGCTGGGATCACGTGAGCACTGGGCAACCAATCGGAGGTTGCAAAAGTTCATTCATGAGTTTGATGGTAAGAACTGTCAAACTCATGAAAACTCCGGGCGCCCAAAACAGTACTTAAACTTCAAATAAAAGTTAAAAAAACATCCCACTAATTAAATGAACTATTAATAACTGTAAAAAAAACTAATTTAAACAATCATTCAAATTTTTGAAAAAAATAATTTTTTAACAAATCGGGTCTAAAAATACACTTACCTTACTGTAAAGTCTTTAAAAATAATAAACTTGTGGAAAAAATTTTCTAACTTTAATTAATAGACTACTTACCTTTTAAAACTAAGTACTTACGTCTGCTTTTTTCTCGCGTAAAAACTGGAGGCCTTATCGCACGGGCAACCCTGTAAAAAAAAAGGAATTTCAGCGCGCACGCGCAGACTCCTGTGCGCACGCGTTCGATGGGGTTCAGAGGAAAGGAAATGCCGGTTTTCAGCATGCACAGCTCATGCGCGGAAAACCAGCACTTCCATCGGGCCCACGCGTGAGTACGCGGTGCTTACTCACGCGTTGGGACCCGAATTACTGGGCCAATAACTGTGTGACCAGTACATTGATATACAGAATTAACAATAATATAAAGCCCATGTTAGTTCTGTATTTTTCTGATTGTTAGCCAAATGTTAGTCTACTAGTTTTCTTCCTTTGGCGGACGAAAGTAAATAGTGAAGCAAAAAGTATCTAGAAAGGAGCATTCCGAGTAATGGGAAACTTCAGTATGGAAAGCAAGGTTGTGGAAATGGTGGGTGGGTTGGGGGAGGGGTACTAGGGTTGGAGGGGAAATTGCCTCTGTTCCATTGTAAAGAATATCACTACACCGAGTACTGAGAGGAAAACATCTCCCACGGTGTCACATTTCAGTGTCAGTTCAATTCATTTTGCTGTGTAGCAGTAGCTAAGTTAATTTAGCCAAGGAGAGAACTGTTGAAAGAGCAAATTGAACTATGACCATAGGAAACTGTGCAACAGTGAAATACCATTTGTTTGAATAAATCATGCAAATTTACACTATCCTGGGCTCTCCACAGATAACGGAATCTCCTAAAATAGCGGAATTATCTACAGACAAAACTTTCAAGAATCCTCTTTGGGGCGGAATTCTGGCGAGGTGGGACTTCAGCCCATCCCTCCATATCTGCTCCATCCCAACCTATTTTCCTGAGTTGGGGCTCATAGCATATGCACCACGGGCTGCTGATGGGTTTACACTATCAAAAGGGTGCCCACCTGTGCAAACGCAGAGAATCACTACCAGAAGAGGCGGCAAGGAACCTTAAAGGGGTAGAAGCACCCTGAAGATCAAAATTAAACCTCAGGTTTAAGGCTCTGGTCATGACTCCATTTGGGGAGCTTTAAGGCTTGACTATTACTTACCAGGACCTTTCACATGGCAGCCGCAGGAAGCGGTGGTAACTGGGGCAGATAGAAGGATGATCTGCTGGGAAATCAGGCGCTGCCCATCACTACCATTTGCCTGCGATGGGTGGGGAAGGAACGATTGCCAGCGTCTGCTCACTGAGGGAAGAAGAAGATGCAGAACAGGAAGGAGCAGAAGAGGAGGCAGCGGAAGGAAGGATTCAACCCAGACAGCCCCTTTCTGGCTGGGATATCCGGGATGGAATCATCCACCTGCGATACCAGTGACCACAACCCCAATTCCCCTTTCAACATTTGTCCCACACCTTACCTTCTCTCTGTTACTGACTATCACAGCGTCTTCTTGGCCACAATGCTGAAATAAAAGGCACCACAAAGCAAACTTTCCAATCCAACTTTATACATCTATCCATCCAATATGACAGCAAGAAATCAACTCATCACCTTTATGCATTGCCTTAGTGACTGTCTTGTGTGTGCCTTTGCCCATCCTAGTGATGTCACGCAGTGCTACCCCTGTGGCTGCTGCATGGCTGGTGGAAGGCTGCTGACTTTCAGTGGCGGACACTGCAAATGGCCTTGCAGGACAACCACGGGGAGCTGGTGGCTGGGAGTGTCAAATCGAGTGATGGTGTTCTTCTTCTTCTTCTTCACTCTCCTCTCCCTCTTCTTGTTGACCCACTGGCTGGGCAGGCTGCATTTCTTAGGTGTGTGAAATGAGGAAGGCACAAGGGTGGAGTTGTGGTGAGGGGAGGGCGGGAAAGCAAGAGCTACACCATGTGCACCTTGTAAATCAGAAGATATTGTGGGATGAGGGGGAAGTGGGATGTGATAAGGAGGATAACATATGAGGATACCGGCATCTTGTATCATTTCAGCCCCGCTGCTGGTCAAGGGCTCAGCCATGCCCCTGCCAAGAATGGCCAGCACTGTCTCCCACAAGGGGGTGAGATAAAGCTCGGAATGGGAGGTGTGCCTCATGATTGGTACAGATTGCTGGTAGGTGAGAGATTGGCGGGGGTGGGGGGGCGGAGTCGTGCATTGAGCAGTGTGTGAGGCTAGTGGTGCCGTTGGTAGGAGATGGCTTTTGAAAATGCATTCACTGACCTTGACCATTGGTCTGAGGTCATGAAGCTTCTTTGGGCACTGGAGCCAGGTCGTGGGAGCGACACTGCTGGCGGTGATGGTCTCGGTGATGTGGTCCCACCTCCTTCTTTATGCAGTGCCTCCTGGCCCTTCTGGGTAGAGGACATCTTTTGCAGTGTTGACCCCCTGCACAAAGCTGGAGTGCTGCGTGCAAGACCCTGGGTGCCCCTTCCCTGGCTTGTTGAGCTATTTGTGTTAATGCTGAAGTTCTTTTCCCATTTTTTTACGTGCAGAAGGCAGTTCAGCTTTAAGAGCTGAAGACTGCTGTTTGGGAATTATTTTTAATGTTTATTTCTTTTTAAGAAGGCAGTTGAGGTCCAAGGGCTAAAAGCTACCTATTTTTAAATGATTTTTATTGTTTTAATTTTGGAAGGCATTGCCCCTTTAAGGGACCAACAGTGCTTCCTAAAATGACAGCCTTGCTTTAAGACAACACTGCTCTTGCTTCAGGGATGCTATGACCACACTACATTGGGCCTCCTGCTGAGAGTAGCGGTGGAAAACCAGTCTTGCATGGTAGGTTTAGTGCTGCACTAATTTAAATTAGCAGGCAGCACTAAATTACCAGTGCTGCCTGCGTTATGATATCGGGCGGCTGTTAACTTCGGCCCGCGGTGGCACCAGCAGCTTTCCGGCCTACTGCAATTTCTGGGTCCTGGATCATATTGCCGTAATTTTATTTTCCCCAATGTAAACAAGTTCAATTCTGTCACTGTCCCCTCATGACTTAAAGTTTTAACTCCCAGAATCATTATTGTCGATCCTCTCTGAACTCTCTGCACCACATCAATGTTCTTCAGAAGGTCGGGTTCCCAATACTGTGCAAATTGTTTTATTCGTTTGTGGGATGTGGGCATCGCTGGCAAGGCCAGCATTTATTGCCCATCCCTAATTGCCCTTTAGAAGGTGGTGGTGAGCTGCCTTCTTGAACCGCTGCAGTCTGTATGGTGAAGGTACTCCCACAGTGCTATTAGTGAGGGAGTTCCAGGATTTTGACCCAGCGACGATGAATGTCTCAAATGTGATTTTAACAGGGCTAAATAACCTGTCTGATCTTATAATTAAATGCATTTCAGATGTATCCCAATATACAATTACATAGGGCTATAATAGCTTCATTCATCTTATAATTTAATGTTTTTCCCATGTTTTCCATTACTGGATTGACCTATTGGTGATACCCTTACATTAACTGAATCTTTTCAGGGAATAGTAGAAATTAGACCCAATGGTTAACAATCTTAGCCAGCAGTTTTTCCTTGTCCAATTTTGCCAGTAGACCCACATTGGCTGGGAAATTTCTCAGAGCTGCTCTGAGGAACTTTCTGGCCATTGATTTCTTAACCAATATACACTACATTACAATTACAAATATTAAAATCCAGCTGCCATTCTTTAAACCAACTATTCGATGAGCTGCGGTGGGAGGTCTGGTCCATTTTAACGGCTGGGGCTCATTCATGTTCCGCCGGTCAGCTGGTTGCCTGAAATGGTTGTCCAGAGGCAGCTTTGGGTCTGTAAAGGTTGGATGGCCCAGGTGCCTGCAGGCTAACAGTCAGATAAGAAGCGGGAGGGACGATTCGGGAGGGTTTTGCGGGATGCGGGGGTGGGGGGTTGGTGGGGGTGGGGGGGGGGCGGTGGAGTACGGGGTGGCAACGGTCTTCTTTTCTTTGTGAGGCTCCTGGCCCCATAAAGATAAGTTGTAAGCTCACCTGACAGGGTCTCCGCTGAGTGTCCATCAGGTTTCACTGAGTGGCGTGGACGCTCCCCTCAGTAGTTCGTTAAAAGTGAACTGGGGTCCTAATGACCTCAAAGGATGTCCATTGACATTTATTCATGAGCCTCCTGCTTGCCTCAGGCGGATGCCTCACCCTCACAAGAAAACAGCAGCATTAAAACTACTAAAGGGCGGGAAAAGAGCAGTAAATCCATCGCTTGGATTTTGACTCCCGTTGCACCTGTTTTTCACCGAGCTTGGGGAGTTAACATTCCCCTTATCCTGTTCTTCTACTTTCCCATTGTCAAGCGAGTTTTCAAACAAGTTATCTAATTGACCATTAACTCCATGAGCCTTATTTTCTTTTTATATACAAGTCTCACATGCATAACTTTATCAAATGTCTTCTTAAAACCCAAGCAAATTACACCTGCAGGTTGCCCTTGTGTACTAATTTAGTTACTTCCTCAAGGAATCTCAGTAGATTTGTGGTGAGCTGACCATTGTTTCTAAATCACAAAAGTAAGTACCAACGAGGGAAGCTATTGGGCTTCCATATTATCCTTCCATTGAATCTATGGGCTGGATTTCAATGCACAGACAGGCTTGGAGTGGGGGTGGGGCGATAGCACATGGAAAACCTGGAAATATGTTAAGCACTTCTGTCAGTGGCATTTCAACTCAGCCACTTCATTAGCATTTTATTCCCAGGTTTCCCGTCCAATCAGCGTCAGCAAACGTGATCACGACCCGCATGACGCGATCGCAACTCCTGTGTGTAAAAGGACAATCCAAACATGCAAGTTGAAGCAATTGGAGTTGGGAAGAAGAGAGGAGGAAGGTCAGAAATGGAAGCGAGTCATTCAAAGGCTGTGTGCCCTCTTCACGGACCCCTCCCTGGGTGTGCTGTGGGGGATTGCGAGGATCTGGAGGGAGATACTCTTCCCTACTAATGGAAGGACGAAGCCTGCTGGGGAAACCGAGAAAGCGTGTTTGGAGGTTGCCGAGGAGGTCAGCAGCAGGAGCATGGTGCTACGCTCCTGGATCCAATGCAGGAAGCGGTTTAATGACCTAAGAAGGGCAGGAAAGGTGAGAGCAATGGCGCATTCACCTACAGTCTTCTGTGCATATCACCCCAGCCCCCTTACCCTGCCTTCTCAAACCTACTCCAGCACATCACTCCTCACACCAACTTACCTTGCAGGTGCACCCATCCCTTGCTATCTATGCACTTCCTCACATCCCCATCTATCCATCCACCACTGACACTCACCCTCACCCTTATGTAATGTCATGCCTCTCTCTCAAAGTCAACTTCAACAAATGCTCTTCATCCATCGGCTGAACACATGCCATTACTCTCACTCATAGGTTTCTTCTTTCCCTCCTTGCCGGAGAAGAGAGCCGAGAACTCCAGGGAAAGGCAGAGAACCGGAGGTGGCCCTCCAGCCATCTCGCAAATAACAGCTGCAGAGGAGGAGGCGCTGGAGATCAGCAGAGTCTCGGCATGCCTGGCTGTCGGAGTTGGGGAGGTGGGGGCCTCCCAGCTACCTGGTGATAGAATTAAATATCAGACAGCCATTTGGCATACAACACTCAGTCATGTTGACGTGATGTCAACAGTGAAATATGATCACACCTGCAGGTTGCCTTTGTGTACTAATTTAGTTACCTCCTCAAGCAATCTCAGTAGATTTGTGGAGAACTGACTGTTGTTTCTAAATCACAAAAGTAAGTACAGATGAGGGAGGCTATTGGGCCTCTAACTTATCCTTCCATTGAATCTATGGGCTGGATTTTAATGCACAGACACGCTGGGAGTAGGGGGGATCCGATAGCGCATGGGAAACCCGGAAATATGTTAAGCACTTCTGTCGGTGGCTTTTTAACGCTGCCGCTTCATTAACTTTTTATTTTCAGGTTTCCTGTCCAATCAATGCCAGTGGGTGGTGTGATGACAACCAGCATGACACGACCTCAACTCCAGTACTTGAAAGGACAATCCAAACATGCAAGTTGAAGCAGTTGGAGTTGCGAAGAAGAGAGGAGGAAGGTCAGAAATGGAAGCGAGTCATTCAAAGGCTGTGTGCCCTCTTCACGGACCCCTCCCTGGATGTGCTGCGGGGGGCTGTGAGGATCTGGAGGGAGATACTCTTCCCTACCAATGGAAGGAAGAAGCCTGCTGGGGAAACCAAGAAGGCATGTTTGGAGGTAGCAGATGAGGTCAGCAGCAGGAGCATGGTGCTATGCTCCTGGGTCCAATGCAGGAAGCGGTTTAACCGTACAAATTTACGGCACAGAAGAAGGCCATTTGGCCCATCTTATCTGTGCTAGCTGAAAAAGAGCTGTCCAGCCTAATCCCACTTTCCAGCTCTTGGTCTGTAGCCCTGTAGGTTACGGCACTTTAAATGCATAGCCAAGTACTTTTTAAATGTGATGAGGGTTTCTGCCTCTACCACCCTTTAATAACCTACTAGGTTTAATGACCTAACCAGGGCAGGAAACGTGAGCGCAATGGCACATTCACCTATATCCTGATGTGCGTATCACACCAACCCCCTCACTCTGCCTTCTCAAGCCTACAGCAGCACCTCACTCCTCACACCCACTTACATTGCAGGAGCACCCATCCTTCTCTTTCTATGCACTTCCTCACCTCCCCATCTATCAATCCACCACTGATACTCACCCTCATCCTTATGCAATGTCATGCCTCTCCCTCATAATCACCCTCAACAAATGATCTCCATCTATCGGATGAACACATGCCATTACTCTCATTCATAGGTCTCTTCTTTCCCTCCTTGCAGGAGAAGAGAGCATAGAACACCAGGGAGAGGTAGAGAATGAGAGGTGGCCATTCAGCCATCTTGCAAATAACAGCTGCAGTGGAGGAGGCACTGGAGATCAGCGGAGTCTCGGCATGCCTGGCTGTTGGAGATGGGCAGATGGGGGCCTCCCAGCTACCTGGTGACAGAATTAAATATCAGACAGCCACATGGCATACAACAATGAGTCACGTTGACTTGATGTCAACAGCCAGTGAAATATGATCATGTGCAAAATGATAACTTCAAACACTCTTACCATTACTGTACTCATTCATATCTTTGATCTCCCACAGGGCCTTCAAGCATCCAGCAGAAGTTGGCCGAGGTTGCCGATGACAACTCTTCATAGGAGTTCAATCCCACTGATGGTGCATCATCACGGGACTTATGCGGACCATGCACCAGCTCAGATACTTGCACTTTGGTGGAACCAGTTACAGAGAAAGTTGGGTTTTCACCTGGTGATTCACACCTTGTAAAGGAAATAGCCATATTCCAAGAGATACACCATCCTATGAACGGAATTTTGACTTTATTAATACATGACATACTGGGTTTAAAAGTTTGGAAAGCCTCGACGACACAGGCTGCAAGCAGAACACAGGCTTTTGAGATAAGATGAAGTGTTAACACAAAAGTTGTAAACACCACACAAGCTTTTGAAATGGGAATTGATTGTTAATACTGAGACAATGGCCCTATTGAAACAGCAAGTTGCAGCTTCCAGAATGTCTGCAGTTTGGAACCAAGACAATAGCAATGCCCAAGTAAAGTGTTAAAAAGTAACACTTCGAACAGAAACACAGAATATTAAAAAACCATGTGCCTTTGATAAAAGTAACATCAAATGAAAAACAGGAAACATAAGTCAGTAATATAACCAACTAAGATGGCTAGGAAAACAAACACCCTAGTTGAAGTGTTTTTGATTTACATGTTATAAAAGGTACAAACAGAACACTTTGAAAATATGACTTCAATAGATGACATCAAGCAATCACATGGTTTTTGTACTGAAAATGGAATAGTTAGTAGACACGACGTCTGCTTTCAAACAGCAGAAGTGATTTTAGAATTGAATGGATCTTCGATAAGAATGGCATCAAATAAATACTACTGTCATATTGTTTTTTATATGTTTTGAAACACCTAAACAACAGACAGAAGTCTGCAAGCTAACAGTTGAATTGACAGTAAGAATAGAAAGAATTCAACAGAAGATGACTAGAGATAATTAGCTTACATCAGCAGAAAACTTCAAAGGATAAACCACTAAAAAAAGGTATAAAAATAGAGCTTTTCAGATGGAAAGTCAGAAGTCGCTGGGAAGGGCAAGCGATTCTCAACTTCAGAGGCATGCTCTGTAAGTTTTTAATTCTTTGAGTCTCAGGGATCAAAAAGGTACTTTTAATTTGATTTTGGTGGATATTCTGGATTAAGAATAATAGAAATGTAAAAATGTACAAAGTTAAGATTTGAGAATAAGGGTCTCTGAGAATAAGAAGTGTAAGCTATTTGTATTTTGAACCATTAAAGCTGCGATTGACTCAACAGCTGTTAACTGTATGTCGGCTCTTAAGTAAATCTATATATTTTTAGAATTGTCTCAAATAGTATTTCTGTATTAAACTCGCGAACTCAATTTCTCTACACTCTTTTGTGAGGAGTTGCAGAATTCATAGAAACGTAGAAGATAGGAGCAGCAGTAGGCCATTCGGCCCCTCGAGCCTGCTCTGCCATTCAATGAGCTCATGGCTGATCATCCAAACTCAGTATGCTGTCCCTGCCTTCTCCCCATATCCCTTGATCCCTTTAGCCTTAAGAAATATATCTAACTCCTTCTTGAATATATTTAATGAATTGGCCTCAACTGCCTTCTGTGGTAGAGAATTCCACAGATTCACCACTCTCTGGGTGAAGAAATTCTTCCTCACCTCTGTCCTAAATGGCTTACCCCTTATCTTTAGACTGTGATCCCTGGTTCTGGACACCCCCGCCATCGGGAACATCCTTCCTGCATCTAGTCTGTCTAGTCCTGTTAGAATTTTATGTTTCAATGACATCCCCTCTCATTCTTCTAAACTCCAGTGAGTATAAGCCCAATCGACACAATCTCTCCTCATACGTCATTCCTGCCATCCCAGGTATCAGTCTGGTGAAACTCCGCTGGACTCCCTCCATGGCAAGAACATCCTTCCTCAGATAAGGTGACCAAAACTGCACACAATACTCAAGGTGTGGTCTCACCAAGGCCCTGTACAACTACAGCAAGACATCCTTGTTCCTGTACTCAAACCCTCTCGCTACGAAGGCCAACATACCATTTGCCTTCTTAACCGCCTGCTGCACCTCCATGCTTACCTTCAGTGACTGGTGCACAAGGACACCCAGGTCTCATTGCACTTCCCCTTCTACCAATTTATTGCCATTCAGATGATAAGCTGCCTCCTTGTTTTTGCCACCAAACTGGATAACCTCGCATTTATCCACATTATACTGCATCTGCCATGCATCTACCCAATCACCCAACCTGTCCAAATCATACTGGAGTTTCTCGGCATCCTCCTCATAGCAAACATGCCCACCCAGCTTTGTGTCATCTGCAAACTTGGAAATATTACATCTAGTTCCCTCGTCTAGATCATCAATATATATTGTGAATAGCTGGGGTCCTAGGACCGATCCCTGCGGTACCCCACTAGTCACTGCCAGCCACTCAGAAAAAGACCCGTTTATTCCAACTCTTTGCTTTCTGTCTGCCAACCAGTTCTCTATCCAAGTCAGTACCTTGCCTCCAATCCCATGTGCCTTAACTTTACACGCTAATCTCTTATGCGGGACCTTATCGAAGGCCTTCTGAAAGTCCAAATACACCACACCCACTGGTTCTCCCTTATCTATTCTACCAGTTACATCCTCAAAAAATTCCAGTAGATTAGTCAAGCACGATTTACCTTTTGTAAATCCATGTTGACTTTGTCCGATCCTGTCACTGTTTTCCAAGTGCTCTGCTGTTACATCTTTTATAATGGACTCTAGCATTTTCTCTCTACCACCTTTTTTGAATAGTGGGGTTACATCAGCTACCCTCCAATCCATGGGAACTGTTCCAGAGTCTATCGAATTTTGGAAGATGACCAGTAATGCATCTACTATTTCTAGGGCCACTTCCTTAAGTACCCTAGGATGTAGATTATCAGGCCCTGGGGATTTATTGGCCTTCAACCCAGCAATTTCCCTAACACCATTTCCCTACAAATACTGATTTCATTGAGTTCCTCCCTCTCATTAGAACCTATGTTCCCTGACATCTCTGGGAGGTTATTTGTGTCCTCTTTTGTGAAGACAGAACCAAAGTATGTATTTAATTGGTCTGCCATTTCTTTGTTCCCCATTATAAATTCCCCTGATTCTGACTGCAAGGGACCTACGCTTGACTTCACCAATCTTTTTCTCTTCACTTATCTACAAAAGCTTTTACAGTCAGTTTTTATGTTCCCTGCAAGCTTACTCTCATACTCTATTTTCCCCCTCTTAATTAATCCATTTGTCCTCCTTTGCTGAATCCTAAACTGCTCCCAATCTTCAGGTTTACTGCTTTTTCTGGCCAATTTATATGTCCTCTCCTTGGATCTTATGCTATCCCTAATTTCCCTTGTTAGCCACGGTTGAGTCACCTTTTTTGTTTTATTTTTATGACAAACAGGGATGAACAAGTTCTGTAGTTCATCCATGCGATCTTTGAATGTTTGCCATTGCCTATCCACCGTCAACCCTTTGAGTAACATTCCCCAATCAATCCTACCCAACTCGCGCCTCATACCATCGTAGTTTCCTTTATTTAAATTCAGGACCCTCGTCTCTGAGTCAACTACTTCACTCTCCATCTTAATGAAGAATTCTATCATATTATGATCGCTCTGCCCCAAGGGGCCTCGCACAACAAGGTTGCTAATTAATCCTTTCTCATTACATAATACCCAGTCTAAGATGGCCTGGTCTCTAGTTGGTTCCTAGACATATTGGTCCAGGAAACCATTCTGTATACACTCCAGGAATTCCTCCTCCACAGTATTGTTACTAATTAGGTTAGCCCAATCTATATGTAGATTAAAGTCACCCATGATAACTGCTGTGCCCTTATTGCACGCGTCTCTAATTTCCCGTATAATGCCATCCCCAACCTCCGCATTACTCTTTGGGGTTCTGTATACCACTCCCACTAACGTTTTCTGCCCCTTGGTATTTCTCAGTTCTACCCATACAGATTCCACATCATCAGAGCTAATATCCTTCCTTGCAATTGTGTTAATCCCCTCTTTAACCAGCAATGCTACCCCACCTCCTTTTCCTTTTTGCCTGTCTTTCCTGAATATTGAATACCCCTGGATGTTGAATTCCCAGCCCTGGTCATCCTGGAGCCATGTTTCCATAATCCCAATCATATCATATCCGTTTACCTCTATTTGCGCAGCTAATTCATCCACCTTATTACAAATGCTCCTTGCATTAAGACACAAAGGCCTAGAAATTCAGTGGCCTGCGCCACCAGTTTGCACCCAAAGAGGGCACTCAGTGGCTTTTGCGCCACTGGCCACACCTACCACGATATTTAGCGGGGCGCTAATGGCGGCGTTAGCCTGTAGTGCTGCGCCGCCACCGATGACGTCATCAGTGTGTGCAGCGCCCCGCTATCGCCCCGATGGCCATATTTGGTCGCGCCCGCCTCTTCAGCGCCGGCCGCAAATAGCGACCGGTACACAGGGGCCTACCTGTGGCGGTAGTGGCGCTAGTTAAGGTGGAGGTGCGGCCGGCCGCTTTTTCGGCGCCCGCCTGCCCGCACCTCCGTCCCCGGCCTCTTACCCCCCCCCCGCGGCATTGCCGGCTGTTTCCCGAGAGCCCGGCACTTCTCCTTGGTGCCGGGCTCATTTGCCGGCACTCGCGAGCGGGGATTGCGCTGTTGCAGGCACCTCCCCCTTAACAGTGGGAGGAAGGCTTGCAGTACCGCAGCCTGCCGTGCCGCAGCGTGTGGCGCTGCGGCCCTTAGCGCGCCGAAATTCAGTTTCAGCGCCCCAAGCGGGGCGCGGGAAGCCTCGTTTAGTGGCCCGTTTCCATTTGGGGCGCAGAAACTGAATATCCGGATGACGCAAGTGGCTCCGCTTGCAGCGGTAATTCCGGCGCCCAGGCGAGCTTGGCACCCCAAATGGCACCCAACTGAATTTTTAGCCCAAAGCCTTCAGGCTTGTTTTTTTAACACTCTTAGGGGGGTTTCCCGGACCCTCATAATATCTGGAAGGTTACAGTCTAGTTAAACTTATTAAAAGTGCTATCTGGAGGACAGTAACATCTTTACGTCGTTCCTTTCCTTTAGGGAGAGATCGTCTGGACCTTTAGACCCAATTAGGTGTCTTATAGAATTTGGCTATCTCTAACTTTAGTTGAAGGTAAACGTCTGGGGAATACGCCTGATCTGGGGTAGCCCGAAAAGGGCTAGGCCTAGTAATTATCCCTTCAACCTCACAAGTGAGTAAGAGTAGATGATGGTGGCAGGGACAGCAGCGAAGAGTCTGCGTCAGAGGGCGCAGGTCTCGCCAAGCTCTGCTCAGCTGGACACAGGTGGACACAGATGGACCCGGGGGCTATCAATGAAGAGGAAAATCATTGAGCAGCAGCAGAGATTGTATGATATACTGACAGGCGTTCTAAGCACACTGTCCACGATTGCAGAGAGATTGGAGTAGTCCGCCTCAAGCATGTGTGGGATGCTGTCACAGGCCTTTGCAATGATGTTTTCTTCCATGGATAGAGTGGCCAACTGCATGGAGCATCAAACGCAGCAATCAAACGAGTGCATGCAAGCCTTGAACAAGGGCTTGCAGACTCTGGATGAACGTCTTAAATAGGATGAATGATACCCTAGCCTTGGCCTTTCTGCACCCCACTGATCTGTTCTCCAGCACGGTGCTAGCAGGGAAGAGCGGCTGGGCACTGAGAGGGATGATGGCAATAGGCGAAATGGAAGTGGGGACTCCACTCAAAACACTTCTACTTCTCACCCATTGTGCCCTGCCCCCAGTCAATACCCAACATGCTGCCTCATGTCCCAATGGCCGAGTCTGTCCCGGCACAGGTGCTGTCTTTAGTGGGGCCCTCACGGGTTCCAAATCCCAGAGGACGTCGGCCAAGAGCATCTCAACAGTCAGAGCAGGGATTTGAGCAGCCTGCCTAAACCGCTGCTCAAGCCACAGGGGTTGCACCACGTAAAAACACTAGGAAACAGAAGAGTAAAGATTTGTTGCTGCACAAGGGTATTCACATGGGTGTCTTACACATTATTGTATTGTTAAATGTTTTTTCTTCATTTGAAGCACATAAATATTATTGTTTTGCACCACTTTCCTGTGTTGCCCATTCTTGGTTGCTGGTTGGCAAGTGGCCTTTTAAGTTGTTTGATGGTGAATGGGAAGACATGAATTGACACCGAGCAATGGGGGGCTGTGAAAGGGAGGCTTGGTTGTCTGCAGGACTGCTTTGTGTTAGTGGCGGAGGGAAGGAGGGCAAATGTGGCTTTTGCGTGTAGTTGTGAGAAGGGTGCACTGGTGGAACCTAAGTGAATCTTGCAATAATCAGGGCATCCCGGGCATCCTGTGCACCAATGTGCGCCACTGGTGGTGCATTGCCCTCATCACCTTCTGCCTCCTCATCTTCCTTCTCCTCGTTGTCTTCCTGCCCCTCCTCCTCCTCAGAATCCTCCAAAGAGGCTCTGTGATCTGTGCCTTGGTCCTCCTGCAGGTCCAACCCTTGCTGCTGGGCAACCTTGTGCAGAGCACAGCACACCACGACTATTCTGGACACCCTGGCTGGTGCATACTGAAGGCAGCTTCCAGATCTGTCCAGGCATCTGAAGCGCATGTTCAGCATGCAGATGATTTGTTTGATGACACATCTGGTGCTCATATGGCATTCAATGTAGTGTTCCTGGGCCTCATTCCTCGGGTTCTGAGAGGTGTCATCAGCCACGTTTTAAGTGGGTATCCCTTGTCTCTGAGCAGCCAGCTGGTAACTCTGCTTCCAGGTGCGAAGACATTTGGGAGAGAGGACTGCCGCAGGATGAAAGCATCATGGGAATCTTGTGTATACCTGCATAAAGATTTTTATGTGGTTGCACACCAGCTGTACATTGATAGAGTGGACGCCCTTGCGGTTGACAAACATTCATGGGGTGCCTTATTTGCCACGTATGTGCAGTCAATGATGCCCTGCACCTGTGGGAAGCCAGCCATAGCCGCAAACCAAAGCACCCACTCATTCTGACTGGCATCATCGCAGGCAAGGTTCACATAATTGGCGGCCCTGGCAAACAAGCCATCAGTTTAAGGGAACGGTAGCGTAGTGGTAATGTCACTGAGCTAATGATCCAGAAGCCTGGACTAATGATCCAGAGACAAGAGTTCAAATCCCACCACTGCAGCTGGGGAATTTAAATTCAGTTCATTAAATAAATCTGGACTGAAAAACTTGTATCAGTAATGGTAACTATGAAACTATCGGATTGTCGTAAAAACCCATCTGGTTCACTAATGTCCTTTAGGGAAGGAAATCTGCCGTCCTTACCCGGTCTGGTCTATATGTGACTCCAGACCCACAGCAATTTGGTTAACTCTTAACTGCCCTCTGAAATGGCCCAGCAAGCCACTCAGTTGTAACAAACCGCTACGAAACACAATAATAAGAATAAAACCGGATGGATCAACCTCGGCAACGGCTATGGACACGGAAACAGTGACCCCAGCCCAGTCAACCCTGCAAAGTCCTCCTCACCAACGTCTGGGGACTTGTGCCAAAATTGGGAGAGCTGTCCCACAGACTAGTCAAGCAACAGCCTGACATAGTAATACTCACAGCATCATACCTTTCAGCCAATGTCCCAAACTCCTCCATCACCATCCCTGGGTATGTCCTGTCCCACCGGCAGGACAGACCCACCAGGGGTGGCGCGCAGTGGCATACAGTCGGGAAGGATTGGCCCTGGGAGTCCTCAACACTGACTCTGGACCCTATAAAGTCTCATGGCTTCAGGTCAAGCATGGGCAAGGAAACCTCCTGCTGATTACCACCTACCACCCTCCCTCAGCTGATGAATCAGTACTCCTCCATGTTGAACACCACTTGGAAGAAGCACTGAGAGTAGCAAGGGCACAGAATGTACTCTGGGTGGGGGACTTCAATATCCATCACCAAGAGTGGCTTGGTAGCACCACTACAGACTGAACTAGCCAAGTCCGGAAGGATATAGCTGCCAGTCTGGGCCTGCGACAGGTGGTGAGAGAACCAACATGAAGGAAAAACCTACTTGACCTCGTCCTCACCAATCTACCTGTCGCAGATGCATCTGCCCATGATAGTATTGGTAGCAGTGACTACCGCACAGTCATCGTGGAGATGAAGTCCCGTCTTCACACTGAGAACACCCTCCATTGTGTTGTGTGGCACTACCACCGTGCTAAATGGGATAGATTCAGAACAGATCTAGCAGCTCAAAATTGGGCATCCATGAGGCGCTGTGGGCCATCAGCAGCAGCGGAATTGTATTCCACCACAATCTGTAACCTCATGGCCCGGCATATCCCTCACTCTACCATTACCATCAAGCCAGGGGATCAACCCTGGTTCAATGAGGAGTGTAGAATAGAAAACCAGCAGCAGCACCAGGTGTACCTAAAAATGAGGTGTCAACCTGGGGAAGCTGTAACACAGGACTACATGCATGCTAAAAAACGGAAGCAGCATACTATAGACAGGGCTTAGCGATCCTACAATCAATGGATCAGATCAAACCTCTGCAGTCCTGCCACATCCAGTGGTGAATGGTGGTGGACCATTAAACAACTAACGGGAGGCGGATGCTCCATGAATATCCCCCATCCTCAATGATGGTGGAGCCCAGCACGTGAGTGCAAAAAACAAGGCTGAAGCATTTGCAACCATCTTCAGCCAGAAGTGCCGAGTGGATGACCCATATTGGCCAACTGCTGAGGTCCCCACCCTCACAGAAGCCTGTCTTCAGCCAATTCGATTCACTCCACATGATATCAAGAAATGGCTGAGAGCACTGGATACAGCAAAGACTATGGGCCCCGACTACATCCCAACTGTCGTTCTGAAGACTTGTGCTCCAGAACTAGCTGCGCCTCTAGCCAAGCTGTTCCAGTACAGCTACAACTTTGGTATCTGTCCGACAATGTGTAAAACTGCCCAGGTATGTCCTTTCCACAAAAAGCAGGACAAATCCAATCCGGCCAATTATCGCCCCATCAGTCTACTCTCAATCATCAGCAAAGTGATGGAAGATGTCGTCGACAGTACTATCAAGCGGCACTGGCTCAACAATAACCTGCTCACTGATGCCCAGTTTGGGTTCCGCCAAGACCACTCAGCTCCCGACCTCATTACAGCCTTGGTCCAAACAAGGACAAAGGCGCTGAATTCCAGAGGTGAGCTGAGAGTGAATGCCCTTAACATCAAGGCAGCATTTAACCGAGTATGGCATCAAGGAGCCCCAGTAAAACTGAAGTCAATGGGAATCGGGGGGAAAGCGCTCCATTGGCTGGAGTCGTACCTAGCACAAAGGAAGATGGTTGTGGTGGTTTGAGGTCAATCATCGCAGCCCCAGGACATCACTGCAGGCGTTCCTCAGGGCAGTGTCCTAGGCCCAACCATCTTTAGCTGCTTCTTCAATGACCTTCCCTCCAACATAAGGTCAGAAATGGTCACTGCACAGTGTTCAGCGCCATTCACAGCTCCCCAGATAATGAAGCTGCCCATGCCCACATGCAACAAGACCTGCACGATTTGTGGGGCACTGGCACCAGTACTAGGATAAGAGGGAGCTGTTCCGTTTGGACGGGCTTCACTTGAACCATGCTGGGTCTAGTTGTTGCGTTTGCAAAGATAATCCAGAGGCCGTATGCAGAGCTCAGTTCATGTTGCTTTTAATGGCTGATCCAAACACACACTTCCAGGCAAAAGCAATCGAATACCTATATCCAATGTCAGGCACAATACAACGATAATAGCACTATCAAACTCCATGTGCTCAGGCCAAGGCAATCGAGTACCTATCACCAATGTCAGACATAACATTTCCTCCCCCCTCACAGAATTTCAAACATGAAATGTAGTGACAAAGTCCTGTAGGTGGCCAGAGCGAGAACATGTACGAACAGGCCGAGGTGCGGACTGGTGAAGAGCAGGCCGAGGTGGGGACTGGTGAGGAGCAGGCTGAGGCACAATATCTGCTTGAGGGTTGGCTGGCTGAGCCGCATGTGCCTCCCGCCACTCTGAGGGTAAGGCTTGGGGATTAGATCCGTATAATCCTGCATCAGGGGGTGCTGGCACCTTCCGAAGGCGGCTGGCATGCCACCGAGAGCCGTCAGTGAGGCAGAAAGTGGCTGGTCCAAGTTGGCGGCTGATTTGGAGAGGGGAGGACCAGAATGACGCCATCTTATTATTGCGGTGAGGCCTGCGGACTCTGACCCAATCGGAGACTGAGATGTTGGGCGCCTTGGCCCTTTTCGACTGGATGAAGCGGAGTTTCATCTTCTCCTGCTGTCTAGCGACTGTGGCTTGAGCCTATGGAGCAGGGCTCTGAGCTAGCGAGGGGCGGAGCCTGCCAAGGGGCAGCATGAGCTCACGGCCTAGCATGAGGGATGCGGCTGAGACCCCTGTAGTGGAATGCTGGGAGGCTCTGTAGTGCAGCAGTGTGTGGAGGAGGGCCTTGTCAAACGCACACCCCGGGATAGGTGTGCTCTGAGGCCATTTTTCAGTGTCTGGTTAAAACGCTCCACCCCCCCCATTTGACTCGGGGTGGTAGTGTGCGTATGTGACGGATGCCCATGCTCTCAAGGTAAGAGGAGAGTTCCGAAGAGACCATTTGGGGGCCATTGTCTGTGGTGATGGCCTTTGGATGCTCCCAGCGGGAGAAGAGGGACTCAAGGATATCGATGATGACCCGAGAGGTGACGGAGCCCATGGCAGTGACCTCTGGCCATTTTGAGTGCAGGTCATAGGTCACCACTAGGAACCGTTGATGGTGGGGGACACCATGGATCTCCCCACAGACGTCCAGCTGCAGGTGCTCCCAGGGCTGAGAGGGCCAGGCAAGGGGTTGCAGGGGTGGAGGAGCTTGGTGGCCAGTCTTGCCACTTATAAGGCAGGCTGCACAGTCCTTGACCAGGGCCTCGATTTCCCTGTCGATACCCGGCCACCACATTAGGTCTCGGCATCGTTGTTTGAGCTTCACTATGCCCAAGTGGCCCTCGTGCGCCATGGATAAAACATGCGCACGAAGGGCACTTGGGACCACAGTGCAGAGCCCATGTGCAACACAGGAGTCATTCCAGCAGGAGAGCTCCTCTTTAACTCTGGAGTAGGCAGCCAGTTCCTCAGGCACCTTGCGAGGCCAGCCATCTCTGATGAAGGTGCACAGCTGGGAGAGGGCCGGATCCTGTTCAGAGGCCTCTTTGAGCTCCTGGAGAGAGACTGTGGTTTGGAGAGGCGTGTGCAGCATCTGGATGATATCCTGTTCCACATGTTCAGACCCAACGAGTGGGGCTGGGGCAGAGACAGTGCGGGAGAGCAGATCTGCAACAACATTGTCACGTCCTGGTGTGAACTGGAGACTGAAATTGTATTGGCAGAGGCGGTCAGACCAGCGGTGTAGACGCAGTGGTCTGTGGCCCGTGCCGGATGTCGACAGCTGGGCAGTGAGAGCCTAGTGATCGGTTCGCAGGGTGAAGGCATGGCCATACGTGTACAGGTGCCACCGCTCACATGCCCAGACGCACGGCAGTGCCTCACACTCGCCTACTGAGTACTTCTGTTCAGTGGGGCTAAGGGCTCGGGAGGCAAAGGCAATTGGTTTCTCCACTCCATTCTGTCTCTGCGATAACACCGCCCCCACAGCTGCAGCGGACGCGTCATAGGTGACGAGGGTGGGGCTGGCGACGTCAAAGTGAGCCAACACTGGAGGCAATGTGAGCTGCGATTTGAGGAGGCGAACAGCTTCCGTACAGGCTTGTGACCACACCCAGGGCTCATCCTTTCGCAGGAGCTGGCGCAGTGGGGCTGTGGTGGCTGAGTACTGGGGCAAAAACTTCAGGTAGTACCCAGTCATGCCAAGGAAGGAGGCAACCTGTGCTGCAGAGCTGGGTTCTGGGATGCTGTGAATGGCATCCACGTTTGACTGGAGTGGGGATATACCGTCAGCCGACAACCGAAACTCCACAAATTCGATCTCTGAAACAGCAAAGACACACTTTTTGCCATTCAGTGTGAGCTTGTGTTTTGCTAGAGCCGTGAAAACTCTGTTCGTCGTGAGTGGAGGTCGAGGGCCCATGCACGACGATGTCATCCAGGTAGATGGCCACCCCAGGAATGCCCGCGAGCACAGAGGACATCACCTTTTGGAAGCAGCTGGGCGCAGAGCTAAGTCCAAATGGCATCCTGGTGTACCGAAAGACGCCAGCATGTGTCACAAAAGCAGTGAGGTCCCTGCTGCTGGGGTGGAGGGGAACCTGTAGATAGCCCTGTCGAAGGTACAGTTTCGAGAACAGGATGGAACCATAGAACTGCGCTGAGTTCCTCTGACGTGGGCAGTGGATATTTGTCAGGGATTACGGCCTTATTCACTGCTCGAAGATCGATACAGACGCGTAGACCACCTGACTTTTTCGTTGCGAGCACCAGGTTGGAGACCCATGGGGAGGCATCAACTGGTTCGATGATGCCAGCTTCCAGTAGCTGCTTTAGTTCAGCTGTGACCCCGTCACGGAGAGCAAGCGGGATGCGGCGCAGTGGCTGAATGACAGGGGTAATGGTGGAGTCAACCATGGGATGGTGGGTGAAGGCAGTCAGGCAGCCCAGATCCTCGAAGAGTGATGGCCATGTTTGGCGCCACGGTGAGGCGACATGCAGAATCGCAGACCCGCCGGTGTCCAAGAGAGAAAAACCCAGGTCAGTGAAAAGATCCAGTCCCATCAGGTTAGCTCCTTGGCGTGCCACATGAAAACAAAAATCTGGCAAAACTTTTGTTCCATAGCGTACAGTGAGGTTGACTGAGCTCACTAGTCCAATTTTCGAATTACCATACCCGCAAAGGGCAGTGGAGGGCGCAGAGAGTGGCAGGGAGCTGAAAAAGCATTTGAATGTGTCCACATTCAGCAGTGAGACGCTGGCACCGGTATCCAACAACAGAGGGATGCACACATCATTCAGGTTAATTGTACATGACTTGAAAGCCACCACTGGCCCAGAGCTCATGTTGTGAATTATAGGCCAACTGCTTGAGGACCGAGAGTGTTCATTTGTAGCAACAGGGGCAGAGTGGCAGACATTGGCAAAGTGATTTTGTTTTCCACAATTGCGACAGGCTTGGCCGCGTGCGGGGCAATTCTGCGCTCTGGTAGCATGTGAACGAGATCCGCAGTTTCCACACTGTTGCTGCGGTAGTGCGCATTGCTGCCGTCGTGCGAGCATTACCGTGTCAGAGCTGTCGGGGCCGAGGGCGCTGTCACTGGGTGTGTGTGCTAGCTTCGCTGCACATTCGGCTGCAGACTCCACTTGAAAGGCAATGTTGACTGCCTGTGACAACGACAGATCGTCGGACTCGAGTAACAGTCTTTCACGCACTCTCATGTTGTTGGTGTGCTCTATTAGTTGATCACGCACCATCTCGTCTTGTAGTGCACCGAACTTGCACGAGCTAGCTAACCCCCTCAAATTAGCCACGTATTGATGCACCAACTCGCCGGGGAGTTGGTGACGCTGTCTAAAAATGAATCGCCGCAGGAGGGCACTTTGTGGGGCAGAGAAGTGTGTGCTTAACAGAGCCACAGCCACATCATACGTTTGAATTGAGTCTGCTGCGCATAATGTCCCAAGAACACGCTGGCCCTCCGCTCCCAAGCAATGGGATAACAGTGCCTTTTTCCGTGCTGCACTCACATTTTCTAGTCCAAGAGCAATGAGGTAGGTTTCAAAGGACTGTAACCAGTGAACCCATGGGATCGGGGGCTCACCGGGTAGTGCAAGGAAGGGAGGAGGTGGTGGAAGAGAGATTTCAGCCATCCTCGTCGCCAAATGTTGCATTTGCAAAGATAATCCAGAGGCCGTATGCAGAGCTCAGTTCATGTTGCTTTTAATGGCTGATCCAAACACACACTTCCAGGCAAAAGCAATCGAATACCTATATCCAATGTCAGACAGAATACAACGATAACAGCACTATCAAACTCCATGTGCTCAGCCCAAGGCAATCGAGTACCTATCACCAATGTCAGACATAACACTAGTGGCCTGGCGAATCGAATAACAAGCGCTGTAGAGAGGGCTTTAAACTAAATAGTTGGGGGGAGGATCCAGGTGAGCGGGAATTTAAAAAGTCAATGAGAAATGAGAACGCAATAGAGCAGGATAGAGATGGGGGAAATAATAACCAGAGTGTGACAGAAAGCGACAGAATGTGTGATAAATCCAGAAAGTGGAACAAGGAACTCAAAGAGGCTAGATGTTAGAATTAACACGAGTACTTTATTAACAACTGGGAAACACATTTACAGACAGCCTGCATCAGCATCCTGGCATTCCACCTTGTGCTGACCTATACAGGAAGCAAACCTCTGACCTTAACAGGAAGCAAACCTCTGACCTTAGTAGCAGCATTGGCTACAGCACCACCTGGTGGATAACCTTAATCATAACATCCCAGATTACTATAGAATGTTTAAAAATAAGAGTGCAACAGAAAATGGGGCCAAAACAAGGAGACATGTTAAAAAGACAAAGTTAAAAGCTTTATATCTGAATGCACGCAGCATTCGTAACAAGATAGATGAGTTGACAGCACAAATAGATACAAATGGGTATGATTTGATCGCCATTACAGAGACGTGGTTGCAAGGTGATCAGGGTTGGGAACTGAATATTCCAGGGTATTTGACAATTCAGAAGGATAGACAGAAAGGAAAGGGAGGTGGGGTGGCTTTGTTGGTAAAGAGCGCGATCAGTGCAGTGGTAAGAAGTGATATTGGCTCAGAAGATCAAGATGTAGAATCGGTTTGGGTGGAGATAAAAAGTAATAAAGGGAAAAAGTCTCTGGTGGGCATAGTCTACAGGCCCCTGAACAGTAGCAATACTGTTGGACAGAGTAAAAATCAACAAATAATGGAGGCCTGTAAAAAAAGTATGGTAATAATCATGGGTGATTTTAATCTCCATATTGATTGGACAAATCAAATTGGCCATAGTAGCCTTGAGGAGGGGTTCATAGAGTGCATCTGGGATGGTTTCCTGGAACAGTATATAATGGAACCAACCACGGAGCAGGCTATCTTGGATCTGGTATTATGTAATGTGACAGAATTAATAAATGATCTCATAGTAAAAGATCCTCCAGGAAAGAGTGATCATGGCATGGTTGAAATTCAAATTCAGTTGGAGGGGAAGAAAGTTGTATCTCAAACCAGTGTCTTGATCTTAAACAAAGGCAATTACAGTGGCATGAGGGCAGAACTGGCTAAAGTGGACTGGAAAAAAAATAAAGGGTAAGACAGTTGAAATGCAGTGGTGGACATTTAAGGAGATATTTCATAACTCTCAACAAAAATATATTCCAGTGAGAAAGAAAGATTTTAAGAGAAGGGAGCACCATCCGTGGCTAACTAAGGAAGTAAAGAATGATATCAAATTGAAAACAAAGGCATACAATGTTGCCAAGATTGGTGGGAGACCAGAGGATTGGGAAATTTTTAAAAACCAACAAAGGATGACTAAAAATATAATAAAGAGAGAGAAGATGAATTATGAGAGTAAACTGGCAAGAAACATTAAAACAGATAGTAAGAGCTTCTATAAAAACGAAGAGGGTAGCTAAAGTAAACATTGGTCCCTTAGAGGATGAGGCTGGGGAATTAATAATGGGGAATGGGGAAATGGCAGAGACTCTGAACAAATATTTTGTATCTGTTTTCACGGTAGAAGACACTAACAACATTCCAATAATGGATAATCAAGGGGCCACAGGGAGTGGGGAACTAAAGACAATCACTATCACTAAGGAAATAGTACTTGGTAAAATAATGGGACTAAAAGATGACAAGTCCCCTGGACCAGATGGCCTGCATCCCAGGGTCTTAAAATAAGTGGCTGCAGAGATAGTGAATGCATTGGTTGCAATATACCAAAATTCCCTGGACTCTGGAGAGGTCCCAGCAGATTGGAAAGCCACAAATGTAACACCTAACACCCCTATTTAAGAAAGGAGAGAGAGCAGGAAACTATAGACCAGTTAGCCTAACATCTGCCATTGGGAAAATGCTGGAGTCCTTCATTAAGGAAGCTGTAGCAGGGCATTTGGAAAATCATAATGCAGTCAAGCAGAGTCAGCACGGTTTTATGAAAGGGAAATCATGTTTAACAAACTTGCTGGAGTTCTTTGAGGAGGTAACGAGCAGGGTGGACAAAGGTGAACCAGTGGATGTGGTGTATTTGGATTTCCAGAAGGCATTCGATAAGGTGCCACATAAAAGGTTGCTGCATAAGATAAGAGCTCACGGAATTGGGGGTAGTATATCAGCGTGGATAGAGAATTGGCTAACTAACAGAAAGCAGAGAGTCGGGATAAATGGGTCATTTTCCGGTTGGCAAACAGTAACTAGTGGGGTGCCACAGGGATCGGTGCTGGGGCTTCAACTATTTACAATCTACATTAATGACTTGGATGAAGGGACCGAGTGTAATGTCACCAGGTTTGCGGATGATACAAAGATGGGTGGGAAAGCAAGTTGTGCAGAGGACTCAAAGAACCTGCAAAAGGATATAGACAGGCTAAGTGAGTGGGCAAACATTTGGCAGATGGAGTATAATGTGGGAAAGTGCGAGGTTATACACTTTGGCAGGAAAAATAAAAAAGCAAATTATTATTTAAATGGAGAGAGGTTCTCACCTTGCTTTCACTGGCGAGTTCCAGGAAGCCCGGGAAACCCGTGGACCTAAAGTTAAACTGAAAAATCAATGACAATATTGCTCCAATTGAGTGATTAACATATGTTAAGTTGTAACCCGCCTCTCACAAAGTGGTTGCTTGCGCACAGCCTAACGTGTTGCATTGAAACACGGAAGTCGGCGGGTTGGAGCCGGCTTCCCAAAGCATTGTCAATTTCGTCGGTTTTAACCCCCCACCCACTCCCAAACCCACGTGATCCTGCACATTAAAACCACCTGTAAGATTCGAAATTTTCAGCAAAAATCACGCAAGAAAACCGGATAAAATAAGACTGTTTATTGACCAAAGTAAGCTTGCACAGAAAAAAAAAACCTTTGATAAAAGGGCATACAAAATGGCCGCCGGGCCTCGTGATCAGTTTTCTGGACCATTTTATTTCTGTTACTGCAAGCCAGACAGGCTTGTGGATTGAAGACAGTAAGCCCGCGAAAGCCAGTATCTGGGAAACGAAACTCAGGGAAACAGCATACATATTCAATGGATTCTAAGTACAGGATGGGGCCCATCAAGATATGGGCGGACAATGCAAAAACGCTTATACCCATTTATTGTACAAAGGAGAAACCGTTTAGCAGCCATCAAGGAAAATCTCCGGACCGATCAATATGCGAACCGAGTCGCGATGACAATGTAAAAGACATTAAAAGACATTATCGGCCAGGAAGGCCAGTTAAGATATCACCGGCTCCCGTTACAAGACAAAGCGCCCCTGCAGAGATTTCTGCCCGCCAAAATTAATACAAAGACAGGACTATGATTTGGCGGGAGATAAGACTGTCCCAAAAGAGTATAACTATGGATTGAAAGTCCATCTAAGTTACTTCAAAACTTCACTTCACTGCTGCTTCTTGCTGGGCGACTTCAGACTTCTACTTCTTCAAGAACTTCTTCTACGAGGAACGAACAAAGGACGGACGGTGCCAGGATCGGCGCCTCTTCCACTTCGGTAGATGCGGAATCGATGAAGACGTTTCGTCTTTTTAAAGACGGACAATTTCGGTGAAAAGACAACGTGGTCGGTGTTCAGCCAAACAAGGCTCGGCCACGACGAGAAGACGACGAGGGTGGCCCGGGTACTGGGGTCGGGAGATCATCGACGACCCAGGCCGACAGAGAAGAAACCCTCTGGAGAACCGACAATCCAGGCCGGAGAGATTCTCCCATGTGCAGGCACTTCTTCAACAGCCTGCAGCTGAAGGTCTGCTCCATGAACCCAAATCCACAATAGTGGATCTCAACCTTGACGAGCGCTCATCGAGGCTGTGTCTACCCCACTGCCTCGAGGGAGAGAGAATATCGACTGCGCCAGAAGTTTCCAAATCCACGTGACGACGGAAAGCGGTGCCAAAAGGCTGCGAACCCCCCTTTTTCGCGATTTCGAGAGTGGTGAGCATGATCCCAAGTTCCCCAGGTCGAAACTTAGTTTAGGTATAGGGGAGGGAGTTAAGGGTAATCGTAATGTGTTTCCCCTTTTACGATGTGCCGTGTGTTCCCCATTTCCATAGAGTCAAGTTCATAAATTTGTGCATGATTGTAGTTACTTTAATCTGTGCCTATGACATGTATTTTGTAATGCTTCAAACTGTTTAAAAATAAAAGCATCCATTTCGTGCTATTCAACCTGGTCTATTGAGTCCTTTCTCTGCACTACTGTTCTCTGCATCTAAGTCCAAGGTCTAGAACCGTAGGGGGAGTGGGTCGAACCACTCAAGGGTAATTATTGCACAAAGCCTGGCAGGAGACCAGAACGAGCAAGAGAAACCCCCTACACACCCCACCCCCTGCCCGCCCCCTTTGTTTGATAAGGTGCCACATAAGAGACTTATGGTAAAGATATTAGCACATGGAATTAAGGGAAATGTGGCTACATGGACATAGAGATGATTAGAATGAAGGAAATGAAGGGTAGGGATAAAATGAAGTTTCTCAGACTGGAAAGATATGGTGAGTGGTGATCCATAAGGATCTGTGTTGCCGCCACTCTTATTTACCATGCACATAAATGATCGGGACTGAAGAAATTTGCTAATGTCATAAAACTGGGGGATAGGGCAAATTGTTAGGAATGACTGCAGGAGGGCATAGTTTGCAGTTTTCAGTTCAATGTAGAAAACTAGGAATAAATACATTTTGGAAGGAAGCATAGGGAAAGGAAATGGTGGTCATTTTGGTAAAAGGGTGAAAACAGGCATTAAGTAGATGCTGTGCTAATAAAACACGTGTCTGTTTGAAAGTCTGGTTTTAGTACGCAATTTTGGTCCTAATTACTGATTACCATAATTTGAACTTGCCTAGAGGTGCTAGAACAGACACCTGCCGGTTTAACACTTAAGCACTCATTAGAAGCCATTTTCGTGGAGCAGTATATGTGGACTCCACGCACTCACTTCCAATGAAGGTGTGGAACACACTGGCTGACACACAGCGGCAGGTTTCAGAATGGGTCAGGCACCAAGGGAGAGGGTGTACATGTTCTCGGCGCGGCACTGGAGGTCCTGGTGGAGGAAGTCCAGAGGAGGAGGGATGTCCTGTGCCCACAGGGGGGAAGGTGATCACCTTGCCCTCCTGTCCCTCTCTCCTGTCCCTCTCATCTCCTTCTCTCAATCCTCCTTCAGACCAAGGGGGACCCCTAGTAAGATGTCGATGGCCAAGCACTCCCTTTCTCCTGGTGACTCCTATAAGGTGTCCACTCTTTATAGGTGAAGTCCTCAGAGAATTTCCAGAATAAATGTTGCTAGAGTGTCCCAGAAAGTCTCCCAATGTATTTCAAAAGTCCTCTTCAAACCTTCAGCAGCCATTTACTTCCTTCCCTTCTGGACATTAGATGAGGACGAAGACCAGCCCCGGCACCAGCAGAACCAGGAACAGCAGCACCAACAGCAGCAGCCCCAACAGCAGCAGCAACAACAGGAGCGCCAAGCTGCTGCTCACCCACCCGAAGCTGCACAGGCCAGAAGGGGCCAGCACATGGAAGCCCGTTGGCGCAGGAGATACCCCCCAAACAGGTCTACAGACACAGGGTCAGCTATCTCAACATGTCTGAGCAGCAGTGCGAAAGGTGGCTCCGACTTTCGCAAGAGGTAGTGGGTGACATCTGCTCAATGCTGCAACAAGACCTGCAGGCCAGAGGACCAGGTGGACAAGTGGCTGATAATCCCCCCATCATTTAATCTCTGGCCCTTCCCTCCTGTCACGCTCCTTCACAACTTTTCAGGCAACTGTTGCTTTCTCCTGCAGCCTCCAGCTCTTTTTCACCCCCAGTTTGAACCTTTCCTGCAGTTTCAGCCTCTTCCTTACATTAGGTTTGGGCCGAGGAGCTGCCCCTTCTCCCTCCTTCTGCCCCTCACTAACCTTTCCCATTCCACATGATGACACCCCAACCCCCACTTCCATGTCTCTGTCCCCCTCTGACTCCTCAATCTCGAGCTTTTCTGTAACCTCCAATCCCTGCTCCCCGTCAGATATATAGGGCAGGATTTTCATTGGGCCGTGGAGGCGGGATTGGAGGCGTGCGGGTGGTTAAAATTGCAAAAACTGGTGGGCGGGCCCGACCCTGCCTCCATCCCGCCTCCACGTAATTTTCAAAAATTCGTGTCTGATGGTCCCGTCTCCGTCCCGCCTCCAAGAGGCAGGATAGGCCGTTAAGGCCCTTAACAAGCACTAAATTGCCTCTATAATGCCATTTTGAATGGCCATTGCAATTTTAACCCTTTTCCCATGTGAAACACGCCTGTTCTGAAACACGATGGTGAAACCTGGCGGGAGCACAATTGGATTGCTGACTATCAGCTGCAGGTCAACCATTAAAGAGAAGATTTGATCAGCCATCATTTACAGGTGGCAGGGCTTTGTAGTCTCAGGTCTGGGGGAACTTTTAGAAGCCATAACCACAGCTGTGGAAGTTTGGAGCCTGACACTCATCTCCAGTGTGACCTCCTGGGAAACCCCTCTCGCCACCTTCACTGAGCGCTTCCTCAACTGAGGCATCTACCAGAAGAATGGGAGCCATTTATTTCATTCCCTTCTGGATATTAGATGAGGCCGAACAACAGCAGCAACAACAACAGCAGCCCCAACAGCAGCAGCAACAACAACAGCAGCCCCAACAGCAGCAGCAACAACAGGCGCGCCAAGCTGCTGCTCACCCACCTGAAGCTGCACAGGCCAGAAGGGGCCAGCGCATGGAAGCCCATTGGCGTAGGAGATACCCCCCAAACAGGGTCTACAGACACAGGGTCAGCTATCTCAACATGTCTGAGCAGCAGTGCGAAAGGTGGCTCCGACTTTCGCAAGAGGTAGTGGGTGACATCTGCGCAATGCTGCAACAAGACCTGCAGGCCAGAGGACCAGGTGGACAATCCTTACCAGTGGCCATCAAAGTCACCACCGCATTCAACTTTTTTGCCTCCGGCTCATTCCAGGGATCAGCAGCAGACATCAGCGGCATCTCCCAGGCGGCCACACACACTTGCATCATGCAGGTAACCGATGCCCTCTTTGCCCTCGCGCACAATCACATCCATTTCACCAAGGATCGAGCAAGTATCAAGGCGCGTGCGGTTGGATTAGCTCAACTGGCAGGCTTTCCAAGGGTGCAGGGCGTCGTTGACTACACACATGTGGCCCTTAAGGCACCCCATCACAATCCAGGTATTTTTGTCAATCGCAAGGGCTTCCACTCCCTCAACGTTCAGCTGGTGTGTGACCACAAGAAGGAAACTTTGCATGTTTGTGCCAAGTAACCGGGCAGTTGCCATGACTCCTTCATACTGCGCCAGTCTTGTGTGCCTCTGCTATTCAGTCCACCAGACCAACTTAACAGATGGCTACTTGGAGACAAGGGCCATCCCCTGAGGACGTGGCTAATGACGCCGTTGAGGAGACCATTCAATGAAGCTGAGGAGAGCTACAACTCCAGCCACATGTCCACCAGAGCCATAATCGAGCAAACCATCTGTTTGCTGAAGATGCGCTTCAGATGCCTGGATACATCAGGTGGAGCCCTGCAGTACTCAGCAGCCAGGGTCTCCAGAATCATCGTGGTTTGCTGTGCACTTCACAACATGGCACAGTGTCATGGCTTGCAGATTCCTGAGGACCAAGTGGCTCCTCACATATCCTCCTCAGATGAGGAGGAGGAGGAGGAGAGTGAAAGCGAACATCCTGCAGAGGCCCATCAACCAGTGGCAGCAGTACGTGAGAACATAGCTGCCCGGGATGCAAGGAATGCACTCATCTTGGCCAGATTTGCTTAGCCTAGCCACTCAAGCACTTTTGCCTCGCATCTTCTTACCTGAGCATTGACAATGGCCACAAACCAGCTTATTCCTAGCAATTTGACCACCATACTGACAATTGCAAGTAATCCTAAGCCCTCAATGTGGAAGTCCCATTCGCGAAATGACACACGCCACAACTACAGCAGTAGCCATCAGATTTTTTATGTACATGATTCATATGATGGCTTTTACACATAGAACATCAAATTTCACCCAAGTGACTACCCTTGTGACTATTTGTGCAGTATCTTTCTCTTACACGTGCTCCTACGTGGTGCTTCCCCTGTGGCTTCAGCAGATGTGGAGGCCCCTTGCTCAGTTTCTTGCAGCTCCTGTCTCGACACCTTTGGCGGGCGTCCTCTGGGGTGGTGAACCTGTGAGGGCTCGTCAACAGTCTGCTGCTCCTGCGGCTGTGCAGGGGTTGAGACGCCGATCTCAGTTGGGTGTGGACTCTGGTGGGGCTTTCACCGAGGGCTCTGCAGTGGCATGGAAGTGTGAGCGCTTGGAGAGGAGCCCCCACTTCCTTGATGTCTGCCACCAACTTCCCTCTCATGGGTCAGGTCCCTCTCAGCACTTGCAAGTGGCTTGAGAGCACCTTGCTGCACATCAGGGGGGCCATGGGGACCCGCATCTGCACTGGTAGTCCTACTCCCTTCGTCCTCATCTCCACCGCTGACCCTTGCTCCCGTTTCTTCTCTCTCTGGGATAATGGCGCATCTGCACCTATATTGCTCCCTTCTGACATCTTTGTCTCCCCGCTCCCATCCTGTTGCCCCTTTAAGGCTCCTGCCTCTTGCACCCTCTTCTTGTCTTGCCCCCTCCTGCTCCCCGAGATGTTTGAGTCCCCATCTTTCTTTGGAGTACTTACACTTACCACGCACCCCCTCCTGCCTCCTCTCCCCTCCCCAGACACCAGATTCTTTAGGGAGAGCCAAGCCATATTATGGCTCGACTCTGCCCTCGACCCGTGCTGCCCCCTGTCTTTGTTCTTTTCCACCATACTTGGTGTGTTTTCCAGCATCTCCATCCTGTTCTCTGCTCCACAATTTTCTGCCTCATCCTGCGCTTTTTTCTCCTTCTATTCACCAGCTGTGTCCTCTGCCTGCTCCGCTCCTCCAGCCACTCCACTCACACCTCCTGCTCCTTCTTCTCCCATCTCCTCATCACTCAAGGGGCTTCCTTCTGCTTCACACTCACAGTGGGTGGGGCCTTTGTGACACACCCCACAGCTCTCCACCTTGTAGCTGTGTGTCCAGACTCACCGCATTTGTAACAGTAAAAGTCTGGACAGCTTCTTACAAGATGGTCATGTCCAAGGTAATAATAACAAACCTTCACCTGACTATCATACAGTACCCAGAAGTACTGCACTCCTTCCATTGTCTCGAATTTCATGCTATACAGTAATGACTTCACCCCCTCTGGGAATTGCACCTATACATAATGGGTTCCATCTGCTACCCATGTTCCTGGATAGTATCTCCTCTTTATTGCCGAGAAAATGTTAATGTCCCACGACTCCAACTTTTTTATTAGCGCATCGTCCTCAATATAAACTGGCAGGTTTAAGAATGAGACCACCTCTTTGGAATATAGCAGAGATACCTCCAAGAACTTATCTCCAACCTTCAAACTCAGTAAAAGTCTTTCCACCTCCTCTCAGCCACTGACCATCACCTCGAACCCAACATTCAGCTTTGGTCAGCAAGCAAAGCAGCTTCCCTCACCACAGTCCTCATGTACCGCTTGGATAATATCCCAAGCTTGTATCTCCTTATCCTCACACTGAACCACCACCGTGTTTTCTTTTCCTGGGGTCCCGGCCCAAATCTTTGGGCCTTTTTAACTCCCTTCCCCCAACATTTTCTCCCCTGATTAAATTCATTATGGGAACATTGTCATCTGAGGGGCCCAGCACTCCGGGCCCCTCAACAGCCATCTGGATGCTGTTTAAGGACCAAAAAGGCCCTAAAACCTGAAAAAAAAAAACCACCAACTTTTTACAAACTCACTCCAACTCCCTGCAGCAATCAAGCACCCAGCAGCACCTGCTCACTCCTAGCCCCTCCCACCTAGAGAGTGCTACCCACTGAGCCACAGCTGACACACAGAGGGACTTGGTGTGCAGATAAACAGATTATTAAATGTAGTTATAGCCATAAAAAAGCAAATTGTATTCTTGGTTTTATACAAAAGCAAGGAGGTGATGTTGAACTTGTGCAAGACCTTAGTTCAAGCCACAGTTGGAGTATTGTGTACAATTTTGGAATCGCCATTATGGGAAGGATATAAAAGCAATAAAAAAGGTGAGGCATAGGTCCACTAGGATGCTACTAAAGATAAGGGGTTACAATTATGAAGAGAGACTTGAGAAGTTAGAGCTTTTTGCATGAGCTGAGATAGTGTTATACTGTTATGGTAAACGTGACTGAATCTCCATTTGACTGAATCTAAAAGTGACCAAATGTACCAACAAGCTTTGAGGGCAAGAGACTGCTTGGCTAAAAACATTTGTAAAATAAGTGATGTGCTGGTACTTTGCCTTCAAAAGATAAGACCTTGAAAATTCTGTGAGAACCTTGTGGTAAACCACTGTTATCGTTCACAACCGCTCACTATTGTTACACTGTTGTTATCACTGTTTACACTGTTGTTATCACTACACAAGGTTACCTCTTGCCACGCACGCTGTTATACCTGGGCTGACCTCAGCTGACTCCGCCCATGGCTCCGCCTGCTTGCCCAGGTATAAAGGTGACCGCTTGGCTAGTATTCTTCCTTGTTGGAACCGATCACCCACGAGGGTGGGCTCTGTTATTTAGCCAATAAAAACCTATAGTTACTACCTTAACTCGTCGCTTTTCATGGACTGAATTGAAAGGTATATCAATTTTATTGGCTAAATTTTGAAATGTATGGACCGGAGCAGCCAAACGACCAGCCAAACGGTCAGCTACAACAGCCCCAGCCAAACGGCCAGCTACAACAGCCCCAGCAGCCGACCTGGCTGTGAGCCCTCCGACCGCCGTACCTGGATCTAAACCCACAGGCAGCGAATTCAGCCCTCGACTTCGAACACTGGCTGAGCTGCTTCGAATCCTACCTGGGAGCCTCCGGCGTGCCTCTGGAATCTAAACTAAGAGTTCTGACCGCCCAGGTGAGCCCTAAAGTATTTGCACTCATCCGGGACCTTGCTACATACGAGGACGCCCTCAACCTGCTAAAAGAGCAGTACCGGAGCCCAGTAAATTCAATGTATGCCAGACACCTCCTAAGATCCCGCTCGCAACAGCCAGGAGAGTCTGTAGATGAATTTTTACGGGCGCTACAAACACTCGGCAGGGACTGTGACTTTAAAGCTGTAACGGCTGCAGAACATACTGAAGGAAATATCCGCGATGCCTTCGTGAAAGGCCTTCGGTCCGACTACTCACCTCAAAGACTGCTCGAATCAAAGGATCTCGAATTGAAAACAGCTGCAGCCCTCGCTCGCTCCCTGGAAGTGGCCCATCGGGACCTCGAGGCGTACTCCAGGTACAGTGCTGCGCGACCCTGGGACTCGGGCCCGACTCCGGCCGCAATACCCCTCGCACCGCCGCCCCTGGGACCTACTACGGCGTTGGTGTCCCGGAATCGATCAGGACCGCCACCCCCGGGACCTGTTGCGGCAGCGGACCTCCGCGATCGGGCCGCCAGCTGCTTCTTCTGTGGCCAGGCGAGACATCAAAGGGCGCGCTGCCCTGCAAGGAACGCGACCTGCTCCGGCTGCAAAAAGAAAGGCCACTTCGTAAACGCCTGCAGGGGGAAAGCCACAGACGCCAGCAGTGCCTCATGTGAGTTGTGGGGGCGGCCATCTTTGATCAAGGCCACAGATGCCAGCATTGCATCATGTGAGTCGTGGGGGCGGCCATCTTTGATCAAGGCCACAGATGCCAGCAGTGCCTCATGTGAGTTGTGGGGGCGGCCATCTTCTCTGCCATTTTGTCCAACTTCGTGGGGATCCACGTCATGGGTGCCGCCATTTTGTTCGCCGCACTCGGCCGCCGTTTTGTCTCCAGACCCGAACACCGCCTCACCTGCAGACTACAGCAGCTCACTCAGCCATACACTGGCCTCCGTCACGCTTGACCAAGCCCTCCCGCATCATCTGTCCAAGTCCATGATGGACATCGAAGTAAACGGCCACGCCACGACCTGCCTGTTCGACAGCGGAAGCACGGAGAGTTTTATTCACCCAGACACGGTGAGCTGCTACTCCCTCACTGTCCAGCCAACGCGCCATCGGATCTCGATGGCGGCGAAGTCCCATTCAACAGACATCAGCGGCTACTGTGTGGTGACCCTGTCGGTTAGGGGCACGGAATATAAAAACTTTAAACTTCTCGTCCTGCCCCAGCTCTGCGCTGCCGTCCTACTAGGGCTGGATTTCCAATGCCACCTCCAAAGTGTCACTCTGGCACACCGTGGACCCCTCCCCCCACTCACAGTCTACAACCAGCAGTTTTTAAACCGCCCGCCGCATACCACCTGCGGCCTCTCCACTCTCAAAGTCCCGCCCCCCTCCTTGTTCGCTAACCTCACCCGCGACTGTAAGCCCGTCGCTACCAAAAGCAGGCGGTACAGCGCCGGGGACAGAGCTTTTATTAGCTCTGAGGTGCAGCGTCTCCTGAAGGAGGGCATCATCGAGGGGAGCAACAGCCCCTGGCGTGCCCAGGTTGTAGTCGTTAAGACCGGCAATAAAAACCGCCTGGTCATCGACTACAGCCAAACCATAAACTGGTACACCCAGCTGGACGCATATCCCCTTCCCCGCATATCTGACATGGTCAACCAGATTGCACAGTACCGGGTATTCTCCACCATCGACCTTAAGTCGGCCTATCACCAACTCCCTATCCGCCCTGAGGACCGCCAGTATACCGCCTTCGAGGCGAATGGCCACCTCTACCACTTCCTTAGGGTTCCCTTCGGCGTCACCAACGGGGTTTCGGTCTTCCAAAGGGAGATGGACCGGATGGTTGACCAGAACACGCTGCAGGCCACGTTTCCTTATCTAGATAACGTCACCATCTGCGGCCGCGACCAGCAGGACCACGATGTTAATCTGGAGAAATTCCTCCGTACGGCCCAACGGCTGAATCTCACTTACAATAAGGAGAAATGTATATTTAACACCTCGCGCCTTGCCATCCTCGGCTGCGTAGTAGAGAACGGAGTCATCGGCCCCGACCCCGAAAGAATGCGCCCCCTCATGGAGCTTCCCCTTCCCCACTGTCAAAAGGCACTGAAGAGAACCCTGGGGCTCTTCGCTTACTATGCCCAATGGGTGCCCAATTATGCGGACAAAGCCAGACCCCTCATGAAGTCCACCTCCTTCCCCCTGACAGAAGAAGCATGCGCAGCCTTCTCCCTCATAAAAGGAGACATTGCGAAGGCCACAATGCACGCAGTGGATGAGTCCATCCCTTTCCAAGTGGAGAGCGATGCATCCGACTTCGCCCTAGCTGCAACCCTAAACCAGGCGGGGAGACCTGTAGCCTTCTTCTCAAGGACCCTCCAGGGCCCTGAGATCCGACACTCTTCTGTCGAGAAGGAGGCCCAGGCAATTGTGGAAGCGGTACGACGCTGGAGGCATTACCTGGCAGGCAAACGATTTAACCTCCTCACCGACCAGCGTTCGGTTGCGTTTATGTTTAATAACAAGCTGAGGGGCAAAATCAAGAACGACAAGATCTTGAGGTGGAGAATCGAGCTCTCCACCTACGAGTACGATATCTTGTACCGGCCTGGTAAACTCAACGAGCCCCCTGATGCTCTATCACGAGGTACATGCACCAACGTGCAAGTTGATAGACTGCGGACCCTCCACAACGACCTCTGCCACCCCGGGGTCACTAGACTTTACCACTTCATTAAGGCCCGCAACCTGCCCTACTTCATCGAGGAGGTCAGGACCATGACCAGGAACTGCCAAGTCTGTGCCGAATGCAAACCGCATTTCTATAGGCCGGACAGAGCAAGCCTGATCAAGGCCACCCGCCCCTTCGAGCGCTTGAGCATCGATTTTAAGGGGCCCCTCCCGTCCTCTGACCGTAATGTGTACTTCCTCAACATTATTGACGAGTACTCCCGTTTCCCCTTTGCCATCCCCTGCCCAGACATGACCAGCACCACGGTCATCAAATGCCTGAAAGACCTCTTCGCCTTGTTCGGGTTCCCGAACTATATACATAGCGACCGGGGCTCATCCTTCATGAGCGAGGAACTTCGCCAGTTCCTGCTGGCGAGAGGTATTGCGGCGAGCAGGACCACCAGCTACAACCCCCGGGGGAACGGCCAGGTGGAAAGAGAGAACGCGACAGTTTGGAAGGCCGTCCTCTTAGCCCTAAAGTCTAAGGGCCTCCCAACCTCTCGCTGGCAGGAAGTCCTCCCGGCAGCGCTCCATTCCATCCGGTCACTGCTTTGTACGGCCATTAACGCCACCCCTCATGAGCAAATCTTCGTTTTCCCCAGGAAGTCGACTACGGGAACCTCGCTACCAACATGGCTGACTTCTCCGGGGCCCGTCCTGCTGCGGAAGCACATAAGGACCCATAAAATGGACCCCCTGGTCGAGAGGGTGAACCTCCTGCACGCCAACCCCCAGTACGCCTACGTGGCATACCAAGACGGGCGGGAGGACACAGTCTCCTTGCGAGACCTCGCACCCTCGGGCACCCCGGAGTTACCACCGTTACCCCCCACCACTCCCCCAAATCCAGCTCCTGTAGGCGGCATGCCGGAACCCCAGGAGCCTCCGTCGGCCACGCAGACACCAGCATTAACATCGGATACTGCACCACCGCCGCCGCTGCTGCGCTGATCAGAAAGGCTTACGAGGCCTCCTGATAGACTGACATACACGAACTAGTAGTACACTTCACCCCGCCGGACTCAATTTTAAACAAGGGGTGAATGTGGTAAACCACTGTTATCGTTCACAACCGCTCACTATTGTTACACTGTTGTTACACTGTTTACACTGTTGTTATCACTACACAAGGTTACCTCTTGCCACGCACGCTGTTATACCTGGGCTGACCTCAGCTGACTCCGCCCATGGCTCCGCCTGCTTGCCCAGGTATAAAGGTGACCGCTTGGCTAGTATTCTTCCTTGTTGGAACCGATCACACACGAGGGTGGGCTCTGTTATTTAGCCAATAAAAACCTATAGTTACTACCTTAACTCGTCGCTTTTCATGGACTGAATTGATAGGTATATCAAACCTCAACAACCCTGCAGATGTGGAAAACAATGATCCTCTCCAGTCCTTGGATGTCTGGCCTTGGTGAACTAATTGTCAAAACAGATAGAAGGAGAGAGGGAGAGAGAAAAACAACATTACCCACAGTGTGAAACATGAATGCTGGGGGCCAGTTGCCAAGATTTGGGGTTATAAGTGTTACTGGACACTGAGATTCGGGGCTATAGTCGATGGTGACCTGGTCAGTTGCCAGTTAAAGTTAGTCATACGTCTAGTCATCGTTGAATTGACCTCTCACCTGGTGAATGGTAACGTATGTGGTTTTGCTTATAATCACCTGAGCTTAAAGTAAATGATTTTAGATGCTTGCTTGTAATAAGTACATGAATTGAGTACAGTTTGTATTCTGGTAATTACTTGTAACCTCTTGTTGATTTTTAAGTAAAAGAAGTTTCACAGATTGATTGGGTTTTGTGTTGTCTGTTCCATGGTTCCGAACTCTATAAACTATCAGCCAATCACAATGTCAAACTATAAGCTAAGTGGTAACGTAATGGAGGCCAGCCAGATCAGGAAGGGTTAAGGTAAGATAGAGAGTAATAGATTGCTTTCAATGGTTGAGGAGATAAGAAGAAGAGGGCACAAATTTAAGATAATCATAAAGGGGAGGTTAGAAAAAGACTATTTCCACAGAGGGTGGTTAGAATTGGATTTTTATGGCAAAAGCTGTTGCTGAAGCACAGTCCATAAATTCTTTTAAAAGGGAACTAGAAGGTTGCTTGAAAAAGAGGAATATTAAAGGGTATGTGGAGCAAGCAGGAAAGTGGAATTAGACTACATAGCTAATGTGGAATAAATTACCAGCACAGACTTGGTGGGCTGACTATCCTGTATCTGTGCTGTAAAATTCTATCATTTACAGCATCTAACTGCCTCCTCAGTGATTCCCGAATTTTCGCCTTCGCTATCTTATCAGGCATTAATCATTCTTTGTGTAAAACAGTGCTTTCTGACATCAGCCATGGACTTACCTTTTACTAATTTGTTACTTTGTTCCCTTGATGATTTAACCTGAAATATCGCTCTGGCTTAACAGTTTTATCTTATATACCTCTACAAGGTCCTCTTTCATTCACCGCCTTTCAAAGTTGAGAAGTCTGAGTTTTTCAAACCGTTCCTTATAACTCAATTCACTGACACTACAGATGAACCGTATGGCCCTTCTCTGCACTGTTTCAGGGCCTGTATGTTTCCCATGTTCTTCAGTGACCATAATGAAGGCAGCACATAAGCTGCATCCTGACTAGAGCACTATATGCTTCGGTATGACAAAAGTAGATTTATATTCTACTGATTTGGCAATATAGGTCAGCATTCTGTTTGCTTTGTTGATTACCATCTTTAATGACTGGGTCTTATTGAAGCTGAGCCTGGTATCATTCCTAGATCCCTATCAGCCTCCCCCCTAGATAGTTTGACACCATTTGTTGAATAAGCATATCTATTAAATCTCTGCTGACTGCCTGGCTGCATGTGTTGAGCAATAACAGCATTTCACGAAAATGCTCACGTATATCTTCCCCACAACTGATGTTAGACTAAATGGTGTATAATTAGCAGATTCATATCACACTTTTCATTTACTATCAGTAAAACCTCCCAAATCCACGACCTTTACTGCCTAGAAGGACAAGAGTAGCAGCCGCATGGGATCACCACCACCTCCAAGTTCCCCTCCAAGTTACACACCATTTTGATTTGGAAGTATATTGTCATTCCTTCATCGTCGCTGGGTCAAAATCCTGGAACTCCATCCCTAACAGCACTGTGGGAGTACCTTCACCACACGGACTGCAGTGGTTCAAGAAGGCAGCTCACCACCACCTTATCAAGGGCAATTCAGGATGAGCAATTAATGCTGGCCTTACCAGCGACGCCACATCCCTCTAGCCCTCAGCTACAGTCTCCATATTAACAAAGCTCTTAAACAGAGCCATACCCTTTTCCTCGTTCATTTTCTTGGGGTACTTTAGGTGTATCCTATCTGCTAAGATGCACCTTAGACATTTAGGGGATGAAATTCGGCAAACCAAAAACTGGCGTGCAGCATTGATTGACACGTTCATCCTTTGGACCAGAGTTTTCAAGTGTTCACCATTGGCTACATTGTAGGACTGGCTCTAAAGGGGTTGTGCTCTTTACCAACCATAACAGCAGCACAACAACACTAAAGTTTGTCCTATGGTGCCTCCATCATTTTTTCACATGAGGACATAACAGGGGTAATTTTTCAGGGGGTCAGCAGGCATGTTTGGTGGCGGTTCGGGTGGGAAATGTTTTTCTGACAGCGGGTCAGGACCCCGTTGTCAATCTGCTGCCACATGACTTTCCCAGATGTCGGGTCTGCCAACGCTGAACAGACCCAGCATGCAGCGGCGCGGAGGCAATTTAGGTCATTATGACCTTGTTAAGAGCTACTTAAAAAGTATTTTGAGCTCATCTTACCATTTTATGAGGTCAACCACGGGGTTTACGCTGCTCGGGGATCATGTCAGGTAAACAGATCAGGAGTCATGTTACCATGAAATCATCTCTTTACTTGGCAGCTGCAAATGTGCTATAAAAGCTCCCATCTCATAGCTGTTCACTTTCCAAGCTCAGAAGCTGTTGCTTACTGCATTTGGAAGACAGATTGAGCTTTATGCAGGTTGCAAGTGTTTGAAGTAAACTCTCCATCCAGTGTCACCTCATTAGAACAACCTCTCTCACCATTGACAGATCACTTCTGTCATCTCAACTTCACCTGCCATCTATTACATCAGCATCGGTGCCCTTGAAACTATCTCACCTTGGTCCTCAGAATCCCTCCACGATCAGCCCCAACACCAGCAGCACCAGGCACACCAACAGCACCAACAACACCAACCTTCTCCGCAATCAACTGATGCTGCATAGGACACAGGGCATCAGCACCCGACCACATTGTTGCCCGGGAGGCCAGGGATGGCCTCACCATAGCCAGATTTACTTCACTTGACACTGTACACCCTGGCTGCCACATGATGTGCCAGGTTGGCAGCACCCCACACCAACACCATAAAGCATCCCTACAATGCTCAAGCCATTCCTTTCACACTCATCACCATTGCGAGGGGTGCTGTTATGTCTCACCATTCACTGCAACTCACTAAGCCACTTCCAAAGGTGCACACAAATATGTCCAAGAATGCAAAGTGTTGAAAATAAAGATTTCAATGTTTGACAGCACATTAACAGAAACTTCACATGAACATTGGCTAAAACACACAAGTGCCTATCCTTGTGTGTTGTTAGTTGGTATGATTGCACTAGGATGAGGGTGAGTGTGAGGGGTGGCTACTGAGATGGGGAAGTGATAATGTAGGTAGAGAAGTTTGAGTGGAGGTGCAAGGTAAGTTGGCGTGAGTAAGGATGTGCAGGAGTAGGGTAGGGAAGGCAGAGTGATGGGGATGTGATGAGTGGCACAGCAAGATAAGCATATGGAGGGAGTCATGGGAGAGCCTGGGTGCAGCCATGCACCTCTGTGCAGTGCTTGTCAGTGTTTGCTGCACCTCAGTGCTGTAGAACACTGACAGCACAACTGCCAAAATCAATTAGCACATGGTCCCTTTAAGGAAACCGACTGATGACGCTTCATCAAGTGATGTCATCAGACCTGCTTCCTTCAATTGGCCAGCAAATGCGCTGTGTGGGCTTAACAAGCCCAAATCACTTTGGACAGCAGGCTGGAGCCAGCAGTGAGGTCGGGACCCGCCACCGACCCCGGCCACATCGGACCTGCTGAGGTAGGGAAAATCGCGGCCAACGAGTTTAGGAATAGCTGATCGCTGTTCCTTTCAGTTATAGAAATCTCCCAGTACAAGGAAACCAACATCATATATTGTTATTTTCCATGGCATGGGAGACCCCATAAACTACATAAAACCTCAGTAACACCACAGTCAGGGTATTGTGCGCACTTTTGGGCTCAGCACTATAGGAAGGTTGTTGAGGCAATAGCGAAGGTACAACACAAATTCACTAAGATGTTGCCTGGTAAGAGGAAATGCAAATATGAAGAAAGGCTTGAAAATTGGGGCTGTTTTCATTAGAACAGGGAGATTAACATGTGATTTGATGGAGGAGTTTAGAATTATGAAGGGACTGGACAGAGTAGATAGAGAGTGTTTCCAGTGGTTGAGGTGTCTGCAGTGAGGGGGCATAGATATAAGATTAAATATAAGAGATGTAGAACAGAGACCAGGAGAAACTTCTTGTTGAACAGCGCATTGTGAGGCTGTGGAATGCACTACCGGAATCAATGATTGAAGCAGCGATCGTGTCAACTTTTAAGAATAGGTAAAATAGATGGTTGAAGGAAAGGGGAATAAAGTGATATGGGAACAGGGTGGGCACATGGGATAAGGACTAATGCTCTTGTGGAGGATAAACACCAACATAGGCTGGTTGGGCTGAACGGTCTGTTTCCCCTTTGTAGTTTCTATGTAACTGCTTGTTGCTTGACACATCGGGCTGGATTTTCATTGAGAAGGCGGGTAGGAGGCGGGACTACAACTTTTGGGGTTGTAGTCCTGCCTCCATCGAGTTCTCGCCAACCCACGCGATTTAGACTTGATTGACCTTGTTGAGCCCGCCCAGCGGGCCAGTTAAGGGCCACCCGGCAACAGGTGACGTCACAGATTGAAATTTCATCTGTCAAGACCTTTTGACAGATGAAATATCAGTGTTTCACAGCTGTTTGAAGCTGTCAAACACTGACAATCTGTACTCCAGATTAAGTCCTTCCTCTCAGAGATCTTCCCGGAACAGAAAGCAGAGGCTGCAGATTTTGACAGATCGCGGCCATTCTGCTTTCTGTGCCGGTGAGATGAGGGACTCCCGAGACCTGAAGGAAGGAAGGCTGTAAAGGTAAGTAAAGGTTAGTAGAACTTCTTTAAACACTTTACACAGACCGTACACACTTACCTCTGCACTCATGCACCCATCACTCACCTGAACACCGGACATCTCGAACCCTCCAAGCCCTTCATCCCGATGGCCCGCCTCGCTAACTTGGCGTGGTTTGGAGCCATCGGGAATCCTACATTTCAACAATGAAAATAGGGATTAGGCTAAAAACTGCCTGTTAACTACCTGTTAACAGGCAGTTAATTGGCACTAATCCCCTTCCCGCCTTGGGGAGGCGGTCCCAGTGCGGGGCGGGTATCTGCCTCCTTTGAAACTGGCATGGAGGTGGGTTGGGTGCGGGATGGGAGTCGGGACCCCTGATTTCGGGATTTTAACCCCCACACGCCTCCAATCCCGACTCCATGGCCCAATGAAAATCCAGCCCATCATTTCCCTGTACCACTTCCATTCTACCTTTCTCTGCCTACACTGTCCAATTATGCGCAAAGAAAGGTCAAAGAACAGCACCTTATCTTTCTATTCGACATTCTGCAGCCCTCTGGCCTTATTATTGAATAACTTCAGACCTTAACTTCAGCTCCCACTGTTGCAGTGTGGAATTAGTCTGCAGGCATTTCTTGAGTGGGGTGGGGGGGCAGGCGCAGAAAAATGGTCCCTGATGTGGAGACCCTCCATCAAAGCACAGCTGGTAGATCTGCATTCTTCACATCAACCTGCTTTTTTCCCTCTCCCCGGCTCTGCGGTTGCTGAAGACAGATCCGCTTTACCAGTTTTTAATGCATCCATATCTGCCTCACCCCACCCCACCACCGCCTCCTCAGCTATTCACAAGTTCTCTGTATCTCAGAAATAGCTTTAATTTCTTTGATTTTTCTATAATACCTCCTACTTGTCTCATGATATTGTCACTTCTGCCATTTAGACATCCCCTGTTTTCCACTTAAGCACATTACAGGTCATGCAATTTTCTTATCACACGTGTGTGTTTGTGTGTGTGTTTCCCCCTCTCTTCCCTTTGTTCTGTTCTGTTTTAAAAGCTGCTCATCTGTAATTTCCTCCTTGTTTCTTTACATAAACTGGTTGGACTGAACGGTCTGTTTCCCCTTCGTTGTTTCTTGTGTCCATTACTTGACTGAGGTGATCTGTTACATCATTCCACTCACGGTTCCTCTCTGGGTTTGTCATAAAGAAATAAAGAAATAAATGAGACAAATTACACACAAACATTTATCATTCTTCCCCTCGTTTACAATATATATCTAATTTCTCCTCTGCTTTTCTGATTGCATTAATACACCTGCCTCTTATTTTTCAGTTTAGAAGAAGAGTCGACACCCAAAACGCTACTGGGTCTGTTCTCTCCACAAATGCTGTCTGGCCTGCTAAATGCTTCCAGCATTTTCTGTTTTTGTGTAGCATCATTTATTCATCTGGCCGTGGCAATATGGGGATCGCAGCCATGAAGATTTCAATTGACCCAACATCCATAGTCCTTTGGGGGAGAGAATTCCAGATTTCCATCACACAAAGGGCAATGGAAATCTGGAACTCTCACTCCCAAAAGGCCATGGATACTGGGTCACTTGAAACCTTCAAGACTAAGATTCATTTTGTTAGGTAAGAGGATCAAGTGATACCCTACTACAACCCTCCAAGATCTCTGTGCTTCTCCAATTCTGACCTCTTGCGCATCCCCAATTTTCCTCGCTCCAACATTGGCGGCCGTACTTTCAGCTGCCTCGGCCCTCAGCTCTGGAATTCCCTCCCTAAACCTTTCCGTCTCTCTAGCTCTCTCTCCTCCTTTAAGACACTCCTTAAAACCTACCTGTTTGACCAAGCTTTTGGTCACCTGCCCTAATATCTTCTTATGTGACTTGGTGTCAAATTTTGTTTGAAAACGTTCCTGTGTAGCGCCTTGTTAAAGGCACTATATAAATGCAAGCTGTTGTTATGTGACAACATCGGTTTGCATTACATTAAATTCTGTTGGCTTGCGGCTAATCAGAAATACATCCAGTAGAGGGCGCAGTCCCATGCAAAAATTGCACTTCTTACCCCGTTGGCATCAGGTTATGGTAGTGCTCTCTGTGCTCCTCTCCCAACAGCGATGTTCCTCCTAAGGTGCGTGGCTGCATGGCAATCACGAGGTCCCGCACAGGCCGCTCACCAGCTGCTACCGCTGGAAGGGATAACGCAGCAAATTTAAAGGGCCCACGCAATGAAAAAAAATCAGAGGGAACACTGCAGGGGTCTTTAGACTGTTGATAAGGAATGAGCGCCACTCTCTGATAGTGGTGGATCATGGTGCCGAATAAGTTGAATAGTTTTCTAGTGGGGCACCAGAATAAATGTGGCCAAGATAGTATGGTATAAGGGGTAGGCTGTTGATATTTGTCACCATCTGCCATCATCCAACCTCTGCACCTACAGGGTTCTACACCTCCTGCAGTGCCCTATATATATCTCACAGGTGGGGGCAAGTACTTGGGGCTGCCATTGATCTATCTGAGGATAGACCGATGTGCATTTATAAGCTGCGCAACATTACCTCCCTTATAGTTGACTGCTCTCATTTTCAAGACTATCTGGCCTTAACTTTAGTCTTTCTTGGTTAACAGACCCACATATCAGTCACAAAAGCATTCAGGGAACTGTGGTGAAATGTCTCTATGTTGCTGAATCCCTAGAACAATAAGCTGTCTAATCCTCCAAACTGTTTGGCCAAGCACATTATCAATGTTGCAAAGAGATACCACTGAGATGTCTCTAGCTGCCCAGCCTCTCTTCCACCATAATGTGCAGGGTACTGGTATTCCGTTCTCCTCAATTCGAAGGCCCACTGACCTATGACATCTTGTGTTTGGGCCTCCAGTCTATGGCTTTCTACCTCTCTAAACCACCTTCAGCTAGTGGAGGTTCTACCTCCTTCACGTGATATGGATTCTTCTGTGCTGGTGATGCACTGGATTGTGAAGGATCCACAACAGCTTCTGCAGGCAGTGTCAACTCTAATCTCCCATGGCCCACCACCCACAGTCTTATCTGCTTGCAAAATAAAAGTCAGATTTTGCTTGGCTTTCTTAAGATGGCATTTCTTCTCTTCCCATCTTCTCCATATGGTGGTCATGGCATTGACTTGGCTAGAGATCTCCTCCCAGGCTTGCTTTTGAATTGGGGGGGGGGGTGGGGGGAGGATGCCCAATGGAGTTGAATATTGTCGTCTTCCTGACCAGTAGCTCTTGCACAATCAAACTCCCAACTGCAGAAGGGAAATGTGCCTTTCTGTTTGTCTTTTAGGTCCTAGCTGTAAGGTTTCTGCTCAGTACCAAGGTCATTGTACACAGTTTGTTTCTTAATCAGGATCAAGAGATCAATTTCATTGGTTTGTTACAGTGCTAAACTGCGACCATCCCAACTCTACTGTGATTGGTTCAAAATCATTTGTTAATCCTGACAAACTAGAGTAGGGAGAGGAAAACTCAGCATTCCCATCTGTTTGTAAATTGTTCGGATTGAAGACCAATTAAGGGTTCAAATTTCTGACATGCACCCTCGTTATACTTTTGAGTTCCTTCATTAACAAACCATGCATTTTAATCTTTAGAAATATAATCCAAATGCCTTGAAAAGAAAAAAAAACTTACATTGTTCGAATAAAACATCTGCTCCTCAGAAATTCAAGAATTTTGCCTCTCATTTTGCTCCCATTTCTCCCTAAATATTTCTACAAGTCAAATCATACAGTGCTCTCCAATTACTCTAGGGTGATGGACTTCTCCTCAGTCCACCATCAATAGTACTCCCTGGCTGACCAGCAGGGTTCACAACTTGACAAGGGTGAGTCAGTGTTTTTCATTGTTTCCTTCTCTGCACCAAAACATCCCATCACTGCACAACCCTTCATACACCATCTGACAGAAGTTCAACAACATATCCAACCACAGTGAATGAGTCTGAGTGTCAGGCAGCCGAGGGATTTGAGGCAGCCTAGGGATTTGAGCCAGTTACTTTCTGGTTGTGAGTCAAGTGTACGTTTTGCTTCAGCTAACAATTCTGCCCTCAAGACATCAAACCTTTGAAAGATTTAATTACATACAGCTTAAAAATAAAGAAAAAACAAGAGAAATTTCTCCTTGTTATTAGTGTTGTATTCACTCGATGTTGCATTATATTTCAACACTTCCCATTTATATTTTGTGTGTTTATTCCCTGAAGCAATAACAAAAGAAAACAAGTAAAGTTCAAAAGTATTCAGTGAATTGTCTATAATCATAATAGATAAACTGAATTCAGCACTTTGCCAGTGCTCAGGTTACACAGGAAAACAACACTGACTGAATTGAGTTGTTCTCAGAGAACAACCACTAGCTGTGAACGGCAGCAATGATGAGATGCTTCATGAGGAAAAAGAAAGGTGGAACATCATGCTGACAGCAGTGCACTAAATCAATCGAACGGAAGATGATAGACATGTTTACCTTAATGATGATGATGCTGAAACACAGACCCACGTTATGGGCATGAAGTTAGATGGGCAGTGTAGGTTTACCAGAACGATACCCGGACTTCAAGGGTTAAGTTACGAGGAGAGATTACACAAATTAGGGTTTTATTCCCAAGAGTTTAGAAGGTTAACGGGTGATCTGATTGAAGTTTTCAAGATATTAAGGGGAACAGATAGGGTAGATAGAGAGAAATTATTTCAGCTGGTTGGGGAGTCTAGGACTAGGGGGCATAGTCTAAAAATTAGAGCCAGACCTTTCAGGAGTGAAATTAGGAAACACTTCTACACACAAAGGGTAGTAGAAGTTTGGAACTCTCTTCCGCAAACGGCAATTGATGCGAGATCAATTGTTAATTTTAAATTGGAGATTGATAGCTTTCTGTTAACCAAAGGCATTAAGGGATATGGGCCAAAGGCGGGTATATGGAGGTAGGTTGCAGATCAGCCATGATCTCATTGAATGGCGGAGCAGGCTCGAGGGGCTGAATGGCCTCCTCCTGTTCCTATGTTCCTATGGAAACTAAACAAGTGGTATCGCATGGGCCGCCTATTATACGCCCCGCTTGATGTTCAATTCTATTGAAGCCAATGGAACCAAACATCGGGCGGGGAGTATAATGGGCGACAGTTACGATACTGCCTGCACTACCGCTCAAGGGTAATTTCTACCCCTACGTGTGCTGAGCTCCCTGATATATATTGTTGATCTGCCACCACCCTTCCCACAGGTTCATTAGAGACTAATTCAAGAGATGACGATCCCAAGTTGTCAACATGGAAATTGCCCACATGCCATTGTACCATAGTGTAAATAGGAAGCCAGTCACCTGGCTTTGAGCCGGGTGCATATGCTTTATCGCACAGTGCCAGCTGAGTGCTATCGGAAGGTTACAAAACAAAAGTGGGGTGCGAAGGGGCTGCTGAGGTTTGGGAATTGGCACGGATCTGGTTGTGTGCACCTGCAGGCTTGCTTCACGATACAAAATAGGGTCACAACCCACAGAGTAATGGAACCAGTTTCATAACCACCTTAGCAAAGACAGGTGATACCTAATCTGATGACAGCTCAAAAGACCCCAGCGGGGTTCTCAAGACCGCACTGTTTTATGAGTCTCATCTACAGTGGGCAGTAGAACTGCATGTCTGCCATTGATGCTTCTCCTTCAAAGTCCCTTGATATATCCCACTTCCATTAGCCTTACTCTGGAGTTTTGAAATGTTAGCACAAGTGGCCACACTTTCTAACAGGTAGATTGCCTGTAAGTTAAAATCGACACCATGAATGAAGAAGGAGCTTATTTTTATGTGCTTAGAAAAATTACCTTCTGCAGATATGAAGTGAGAGTGAATTTGGCTTTTAGAATTTAATACGCTTGAATGAAGTGTGCAGTCACGTCAATATATTCCTAAAGGAAATAAACCTTATAAAAAGACTTGCTGTTGAGATGAAATGTTAACCAATCCCAAAAAGGCTATTAACCTGACTGTAGCCACAATTCTGTTGCAGGTTATTAGATGACTCCTTCTCTAACTCTTCCCAGATATTGAAATATTAATCTATTTGAGAGTCTTCTTATACCATGTTGAGGGCACCACTAAGTTATTTCCATGAGGAGGTAAAAGACATTCAAGCTGTATTAGTTGAAAAAAGGGAAATGAAAAAGAGGAACGTGTTTTTGCATTTCTGATTTTTCTGCCATTTAATGGCAACAGCACAGTTTGAAATACCAACCTATAGAACATTTTCAAACTGCACTAACAGAAGCGTTCAGTGGCAGTAAAAGGATAATGCACTAAGATTTCCATGAATCATTTTATTAATGGATATTTTGTTGATGGTATGCTAAATAAAAACCTCTACATAAATAAACATAAGCAATAGAGAATAAGCCTAGAAATTATGCAGTGCTGTGCATGAACTCTTACCATGCTCATATCTAATTATTTTGTCCACTTATTTTTTTCTGTTGAAAAAGTAATAAAGTATTGAGTGCTGTAACCATTTACACCTCCTCTAGACCCATCTTTTGTTTCTTTACTTGTCCCATTCCCTTTTGCCTTGCACCATCATCCCTTTTGTTATTTAATCACTCCTGTCCTCCACCCTATCACGGACCTTGCCTTAGCTCTTCCGCCCCCACCCTCCCTCAACCCCTCGCCCTGCTTCTGCACTTGCTTAAAAACTGTTAAATCTCTAACTTTTTCCAGTTCTGATGAAAGGTCATCGACCTGAAGCGTCAACTCTGTTTCTCTCTCCACAGATTTCCAGCATCCGCAGTATTTCGCTTTTGCTAAAGTATTGAGTGTTGCCATCGTCGGGCAAACTGGCTAAGCAAGTTTACAAAGTCTACCAGTGTGAGAAATTTGAATTAACACACATAGATAAAAGTAGACAAGGGGCGAGAAATTCAACTTGCGCCCAAAATGGGTGCAAAATCGATAGAGGGCCTCTCCATGCTGGATTGAAGCCCAAGCCAAATACAGTTTCGGGCCTGATTTAAATGCCGCCAGCAAGCTGCGAGTCCACCATCAGTCGGGGCAGAATTTGGCTGGCACCTAACACTGAACCGGCTGGCCAGTTGGAGACGATCCTGAGAAAGGCCTCGAATGGGCCGGCAGGAGATTTTTTTGTAGACCCAGGAGGAGCCATCCTGCTTCTCTTGGGCCACAAAAAACACCCTCAAAATTACCTGGGGCTTTGGTTGAGCAATGGATTACAATGCACAATTGGGAGGTCTAATGCTGAGTGTACACCAGAACAACAGGCGGCAATCAATTGAATTTCTCCCCCAAAATTACAAGATAATTATAGATGAGCAGGGGTAAGCGTCCCATCTAAATTCATCCATCTAGAAAGATCCTAAAACTCCCCCATTGCAGCATCCAATTGTTTCTTAAATGCTTCCAGAGCTTTTCCCTCCATTGTTCTATCTGGAAGTCTATTCCACACATTGGTCACTCACTGTGTAAAGAAGCATTTCTTGATATCAGTCCTAAATTTACCATTTACTAGTTTGAACCTCTCTCCTTTGTCCTACTCTCATAATAAACATTCTGGAATCACCCTTTCCATTGTTAACTTTCTTGTATACCTCTGTAAGATCACTTCTCAGATGCCATCTTTCCAGACGGAAAAGCCCGAATTTCTACAATCTGCCCTCGTAACTCAGACCTTTGACACTAGGGAGCAGACATGTGACTCTTCGTATTGCCTCCAGTGCTTAAATGTATCACTTATATCTCAGTGACTGCAGTATTCAACCACTGTACAGTTTGATCACAACCTTCTCTGACTTACATTCTACTGTGTTGGATATGTAATTCAACATTCTATTGACTTTTTTGATTGCCGCTCTGCATTGGTTGGGCGTGCTTAGTGTCGAGTCTACTCGGACTCTTAGGTCTCTTTCAGCTTCATCTTTAGTTATTTCAAACATGGAGTGTGTGTGAACCTGGTGCTAGGTTCAATTCCGGGTTAACTGCTCCTATTCTGAGTGACATTTGCCACATTACAATTAGCCTCAGTGCCCATGGGCTAGAAAAGGAAAAATGCACCCATTGCCTGCACGCTTGTTCTCTATGTTGGAAAGTGCTCATCTGTGGACTTCTTTCGGATGAGACATTAAACCGAGGCCCCAACTGCTCTCTCAGGTGGACGTAAAAGATCCCATGGCACTATTTCGAAGAAGAGTAGGGGGGTTATCCCCGGTGTCCTGGCCAATATTTTTATCCCTCAGCCAAACTAACAGAAACAGATTATCTGGTCATCTGGTCAATGACTCCACTTCAAAAGTACCTCATTGACTGTAAAGCGCTTTGAGGCATCCGGTGGTCGTGAAAGGCGCTATATAAATGCAAGTCTTTCTTTCTTTCTTTCTTTCTTTCTTCCTCAGGTTCAGCTGTGGTGCCACATTAGTTAAATGACCTGCCAACGCACACTGTATAGGTTGACGTATGAAGAATGGACATTTTGGTTTGGTATCGGAAGCAAACTGCAACCCGTGAACCAGAGCCCATACCTTCCTTCATCAATACCTTCAGGAGGGGAGGGGAGGGGAGGGGAGGGGCGGAGAGAAAAGTGGAGGGGAAAAAAAATACACTGAAGCAGGTACGGTAGTCTAGTGATTTTGGTACTGGAATAGCAACCCAGAATCTTGGTCCGTGCTAAGTTAATTGTTCCCTCCATGGCAAGTTGTGAAATACAATCAACAAATCTGGGAATTTATGATCTAGCAGCAGAAAATGACCACAAAAGCTGCCAGATTGTCATAAAAACCGAACTAGTTTACTAATGTCTTTCTGGAAAGGCAACTTACCACTCCTAACTAGTCTGGCCTACATATGGCTCAAGACCAACATTATGTAGCTGACTCTTAATGGCCTCTGAAGTGACACCAATGTTCCCTTTAATTTTTTTTTGGGTGCGCGGCCTCTTTAAGGGGCTGCGCGGCCATTCAAAATACTGCGCATGTGAGGCTTTTCCTATTTAAAAGCCGGTGATCCGGCTGCGCAGGAGCCCCAGAGTGTGCAGCTTAAAGATGGAGGCCATGACGACCCGCTGTAGCACGGCGGCCAGCAGCTCCTCGTTGGGAGGCTCTGAGGTCGAACCGGTAGGAGAGAATGCGACCAGCGTACCGAGGTCGGGAAAAGCAGGCCCTGGAAGGTCGGACACCGCGGGAGGCTCGGAGGTCAGACCGGTTGGAAAGAGAGCCAGGGAGAATCAGGCCCCGGGACGTCGGTACCACGGCGGCTGAAGATTGTCGGGCAGGAGTGCGGGAAAAGCGGAGCGAGGCGAGAGCGGACCCTATTGTGATGCCGCCAATGAAGATGGCTGCCGTCCTTGCGGGTTCCGTGCGTACCAGGCAGCTAAGTGTCCTTGCTGCTTGGTGCGCTTAATAGAACGGATTCTTTTACCCTCAGTCTGGTTCAGTAATCACTGAGTCGAATGCAACTGGAGAATTCAAACGATTTATTTTCCGCGGAGTCTTACTCTGAAATGTCGGCACCGACTCCTGCAAGAGTCTGACGAACCCAACAGAGCAAGCAATTTGTCATACAGTGTGCTACCTTATTATACTTGCATTTGAGAAGACATTAACACCTCGTACATTCCTGCACCAATCCTGAGCTGTGCACGTATACATTTAATTTGATTTCCGGGCCTGGCAGTTTGAAATAAAGAAGTCACATTTAACTGAATGGGTTACAGCTAAGTAAATATCCTGGTAATGTGTTCACGATCACCTAAACATTATGGTAATGCGTTTGCAATCATGGTAATGCGTTTTCTGATCGCCTATTGTCTGTATAACTTCTGCACGCTGCCTTACATTGTTCCTACCAGCAAGGTGTGACATTGTGGGCGCCAGCCATATTAGCAGCCAAAGATCAGTTTAGCCTTTTTATATTACTTCTTGCTGCCTTCACAGTTTCTTGTTTCTATTTCCTTGACCTTGGTATTCTCATTCCCTCCTTTTATCATTCTATGATAACCAACCATTATTCGGTTACGTCTATTTTATTCAGTCGATCAAATTCTTTATTATCATCGTACTTTACTTCCTTCGTTTCACATTCATTGGTCGGTCTTACCATTAACATCTTTGGGCTACCTATTTTCTCCAAAGCTAGCTGCATTCTTCCTAGCACACATTTCATGATTGCTAGTCCAATAAAAATACAGGCGATTGCAACTACTAGGTACATAGCCATATTTATCAACCAGTCATGCCATCCTCCAAATCCCGAGTCTCCCCAGTTACTTGCTTCCTTCATATTATCCATTTGTTCCCTTATCTTAGTGATAAAGCGGGTGATGTTCTCTGTCTGGTCTCGGACTCCCATGAGGCATTTACCTTTTACTATTGCACAGACACCACCTTCTCGGGCCAGCAGGTAGTCTAGGGCATATTTGTTTTGCATAGTGAATAACCTGAGTTCCGACAATTCTTTAGTAACTGCGTCGAGGGCCCCCATGGTAGCATTACCCAGAATGGTGAGGCCACAGATAAGGTAGTTCCGGTTATTGGCGACCAGATAGGCTCCAATATAGCCTATAGAGAACAGGCCAGCAAATCCATATCCTATAGAGGCACCGTGTCCTCCTAGGAATTCAGGATCTTTCCACTTGGAGCAAAACTCTTTCAAGGCTGCCCTGACTACTATTTTTCGGTGGGATGTCCATTGGGAGGGGCAGGGTACTGTGGTAGGGGTTAAGGTAGCGATGGCTACCATCCGGGGAGCGGTATCTATTATCATGTAATTAGTAGCTCTTCCTTGGCTCAAGAAAAAGTAGCCTGGTTTGGTATATATCACGATGTAGACATAGAAATCGGGCAAGGGGACTGTGACACACTTGACCATATTAGCATCGAGAGGGAGGAGGTACTAGCGGTTTTAGCAGGCCAAAAAGTGGATAAATCCCCAGGCCCGGACGAGATGTATCCCAGGCTGTTGTGTGAGGCAAAGGAGGAGATTGCAGGGGCTCTGACACAAATTTTCAGAACCTCTCTGGCCACAGGGGATGTACCAGAGGACTGGAGAACAGCTAACGTAGTACCATTATTCAAGAAGGGTAGCAGGGATAAACCAGGGAATTACAGGCCAGTGAGCCTAACATCTGTGGTAGGGAAATTATTGGAAAAAATTCTGAGGGACAAAATTAGTCTCCACTTGGAGAGGCAAGGATTAATCGGGGATAGTCAGCATGGCTTTGTCAAGGGTAAATCATATCTGACCAATCTGATTGAATTTTTCGAGGGGGTGACTAGGTGTGTGGATGAGGGAAATGCTGTGGATGTGGTTTACATGGACTTCAGTAAAGCTTTTGACAAAGTCCCGCATAGGAGACTGGTCAAGAAGGTAAGAGTCCATGGGATCCAGGGTGCCTTGGAGCGTTGGATCCTAAACTGGCTGAGTGGCAGGAGGCAGAGGGTGATGGTCGAAGGCTGTTTCTGTGACTGGAAGCCTGTGTCCAGTGGGGTACCTCAGGGATCGGTGCTGGGTCCCTTGCTGTTTGTGATATACATAAATGATTTGGATGAGAATGTAAAAGGTATGATCAGTAAGTTCGCAGATGACACGAAAATTGGCGGGGTGGTAAATTGCGAGGAGGAAAGCCTCAGGCTACAGGACGATATAAACGGGTTGGTCAGATGGGCGGAAAAGTGGCAAATGGAATTTAACCCTGAAAATTGCGAGGTGATGCATTTTGGACAGACAAATAAGGCAAGGGAATACACAATGAGTGGTAGGACCCTAGGAAGTACAGAGGGTCAGAGGGACCTCGGTGTACATGTACATAGATCCCTGAAGGCAGCAGAACAGGTAGATAAGGTGGTTAAAAAGGCATATGGGATACTTGCCTTCATTAGCCGAGGCATAGAATATAAGAGCAGGGAGGTTATGATGGAGCTGTACAAAACGCTGGTGAGGCTACAGCTGGAGTACTGTGTGCAGTTCTGGTCGCCTCACTATAGGAAGGATGTGATTGCTTTGGAAAGGGTGCAGAGAAGATTCACCAGGATGTTACCTGGGATGGAGCGCCTCAGCTATGAAGAAAGGCTAAACAGGCTGGGTTTGTTTTCCTTGGAGCAAAGAAGGCTGAGGGGGGACCTGATTGAGGTGTACAAAATGATGAGGGGCATAGATAGGGTAGATAAAGAGGAACTTTTCCCCTTAGTAGGGGGGTCAATAACAAGGGGGCATAGATTCAGGGTAAGGGGCAGGCGATTTAGAGGGGACTTGAGGAGGAGCTTTTTCACCCAGAGGGTGGTTGGAATCTGGAACTCACTGCCTGAAAGGGTGGTAGAGGCAGGAACCCTCACAACATTCAAGAAGCATTTGGATGAGCACTTGAAATGCCATTGCGTACAAGGCTATGGACCAAATGCTGGAAAATGGGATTAGACTGGACAGGGATTGATGGACGGCGCAGACACGATGGGCCGAAGGGCCTCTTTCTGTGCTGTAAAACTCTATGACTCTATGATATGTGTCTCTGCCTTGTGCTTAAATGGCTCGGGGGAAGTAAATAGTCAAAACCTTGGATCTCACGAGTATCAGTAGGCTGGGTATTAGCTATTTTTACTAGCATAAAGGTTTCCCCCCCTACCTTCAGAGTTGTCCCATCCCCTTCTCCACATAAAACTTGTATTCCTTCGGTTATTGACACACATGCGGATTGCTCACATGTGCAGCTAACGGTGTCTGGTCCTATCATACACTGATGGTGGAGGCAGCATGTCACCAAGCAGGTGTAGTTCTGCTTAACCCATACTGACCTACAACCATAGCCTGTCCCATTCCAACAATTCTCATAGCCACCAGGGTTCCTGCTTAGTTTCAGGCAATTGGCGGGCGGGGTTAAGGTATAGGGTATTGTTATATTGGTTGTGGGAGGGAGAAGGTGAGCATCTAAAAGAAAGTCCGGGGGAACAATAACCGGGGTTGGGGCAAACACCCCCTCAACAGATATCAGGGGCGGATAACAAACAATTGACTCTGGTGAGTATAGGGCTGCGTGAGTCTGGAGGAATAGGTTGCCCGTTGGGGTTTCTTCAGGGAAAGTGTGTTGGAGATCTCGTTCATGTCTCTTTGTGAGGATACCTTCTACCCTCGAATAGTCGAAGCTGCTCATAGGGGGCAGTCCATTTATTTTCCTTTCCTGGTTGGACTTCGGATAACAGCTTTGTCCTTTGGTATCGGTAGTTCTGTTGCATGGTCCTGCAGTAACAGACTTGGTCACCTGGCGTCGACAGACGTAATCAAATTTACACTTGGTCCAATGGCATGGCAATGTTCCTCTGTGTATGTATCTCAGCATTAGCGAGCGGTGGGGCTGTCTAATAAGCCCAATGTAGGTGTCCCAGTTGATCACGTTCCATTTCCCGAACCCGCCTGGGTTATCATCATTGCACCGAAGCACGTCTCCGTGGCATAAGTGGTGTACCCGCTTGGGTTGGTTCCGCCGGCATGTTCTCCTTCTGGGCTGTTGAGTTATTCCAAGGGTGATCAGGACACTGATAGAGAGGATCCACATCGACGTCTGCATGGCTGGTCGGCGCGGCACGTCTGTTTAGGGAGAGATTTCTTGGAAGCAAGAGAGGTTAGCATTCTTTAAGTTTCAGGCATAGCATTACTGACAATTTTACAGTGGTGGAGGTGAATCCAAGCACTCTTTCCCTCTACTTTGGCAGCAGTTGGGGTGGTGAGTAGGACTTGATAGGGTCCTTCCCAACGAGGTTCCAATCCTTTTCGCGTCCAATTCTTGATTAATACATACGCTCCAGGCTCGACCTGGGATGGACTGACTATAGGAGGGAGGTCGATGTAAGCAGCGCGTACCCGGGAGTGCAAACTTTTCAATGCCCTGGTTAACGACAAAATATAGTTAGTCATTTCTGCCGTCATGTGGTGAAAGTGGACAGTCTTTGGGACTTCCTGGTTCCACGGGGTTTTGAGAGGTCTGCCATATATGATTTCAGCAGGGCTTAATCTTGCTGCACCAGCCGGGGTAGTGCGTATTTGGAACAAGGCCACGGGGAGTAGTTTGAGCCATGTAGTTCCCGTCTCGGCCTGTAATTTGGCAAGTTTATTTTTCAAGGTCTGATTAGCCCGCTCGACCAGTCCGGCGGCCTGTGGCCTGTAGGCACAATGTAGCTGCTGTTGGATGCCCATTTGAGTGCAGAACTCCTTGTTTACCAGACCCACGAAGTGAGGGCTGTTGTCTGAACTTAATCGGTTTGGAATTCCGTACCTTGGAATAATTTCTCTCATTAAAACTTTTACAACAGTGGAGGCTTTGTTATCCGTAGTCGGGTAGGCCTCAGTCCACTTACTAAATACATCAACAATAACCAGTACATATTTATAACACTGACACCTTTCTAATTCAATGTAGTCCATCTGGAGGGTCTCAAAGGGACCCGTGGATAACGGCGTCTTACCCGTTTCACAAGGTATGCCTTTTCCCGGGTTATGCTGCTGGCAAATGAGGCAGCGACTGCTAATACCTTGAGCCAGAGCTTGTAATCTAGGATGCCACCATGTAGCTAATAACGTGTCACTAGTTGCTCTGGCACCACAATGAGTTGCAAAGTGTATACATTCAATAACCCATAATGCTAGCTCATCTGACATACAAGTTTGCTCGGCAGGGGTGACCCATAATTTAGACACACAATCATATGTACAACCGAGCTGTTTCCACAGTCCCTTATCACGGTCAGGAGTGTCCTCCTGTAACTTAATGACGTCTTGGATGGTTGGCATTGGCTTTTCCGAGGGAGACTTGCTTTTATTTGAGCTTTTAGTCTGGCTCATCATTCTAGGCACAACCACTCGTTGTTCCTGGGACGCTTCCCTAGCTCCCTGGTCAGCGCATCTATTCCCTATATCTACTGGGGTTTGTCCTGCTGTGTGTGCGGAGCACTTTATCACGGAGATCTGTTTTGGTAGCATGAGGGCTTGTAGCAAATCAGATACTAATTTCTGATGGGATATCTGTGTTCCTGCAGAGGTTAGGAACCCTCTGTTTTTCCATAATTGTCCGAAATCATGAACCACTCCGAAGGCATATCTCGAGTCTGTATAAACGTTAACCTTTAAGTCCTTCCCTAAGATACAAGCTCGTATTAATGCGAACAGTTCTGCTTGTTGGGCGGAATACGGAAGTTCAAAGGCGGCAGACTCCAAAGTATTACTGTCCTGATCTACGATTGCATATCCAGAAAGTCTTTTCCCAAGGGGACTGACGGACGCACTTCCATCTACATACATGGTTGTGTCAGGACTCTGCATTGGGGCATCAGATAGATCCTCCCTGACGGAGGTATCTTCCTTGATTAAAAATAGACAATCATGTCCTGGGTCTGTTTGTTCGAGGGGTGGTTCTGTGAGAAAACATGCTGGGTTGATAGTAGTACAATGCTTAAATTGCAGTTTAGGATTATTCAACAGGTATATCTCGTACTTATTTTGTCGGGCCATAGTGAGGTGCTGAGTTTGTAATTGGCCTAATAGTGCAGTTACCGAGTGCGAACTGTATACAGTAATATCTTGTTGCAAAGTTAGGTTGGCAGCCGATTGTAGGCTATTATAGATGGCGGTCAGAATCTGGGTGCATACGGGATGCCCTAGCGCTACCGGATCTAACTTCGAGGAGTAGTAAGCCACCGGCCTATGCTTGTCCCCATGTTTTTGCGTTAGGACAGCAGTCGAACAATCAGTGAGGATAGTGCAGTATAGCTGGAAGGGCCTGTCATACAGGGGTCTCCCCAGTGCTGGGGCTTGCGACAATGCTTCTTTTAGGTTTTCAAACGCTCTTATGGTGACAGGGTCTAGCTGAAACTCGCCCTCCATACTGGTGTATGGTGTTAGTCGTTTGGTTTCTAGAGCGATGTTGGGTATCCATTGTCTACAGTAGTTTACCATCCCCATCCATTGCCTCACTTGTTTTGCACTACGGGGTATGGGGAACTGACAGATTGGCTCAATCCTGCTTTTCTCTAGACTCCGCTCGGTTGCTGAGAGCATGAAGCCGAGGAATTTAACTTTCTGTTGGGCCACTAGTACCTTTGAGAGACTACGTACCCGAGTGAGAATAGGTGATTAAGCAACTGGGCGGTGTCTTCCCGGTTACTTTGTTCATCAGGGCTAGCTATTAGCAAATCGTCCACGTACTGGACCAGAGCAGAACCATGTTTCAAGGTCAAAGTCTGCAACTGTCCTTGTAGGCACCTAGAGAATAATGTTGGGGAGTTTACAAAACCCTGCGGCAGTCGGGTCCACATACATTGTTGTCCATTATAAGTAAAAGCAAAGAGGTACTGGCTTGCCGGTTCCAGTGGCAAGGCGAAGAAGGCGTGCTGGAGATTGACTACTGCAAAGATTTTTGCTTGTGCAGGGACCTGGGCCAGAATGTGAGCTGGATTAGGTACTAGTGCATGAAGCGGTTGTACAATAGCATTGATAGATCGTAAGTCCTGTACTAATCTGTACTGGTTTGGCTTTCCTGATTTTGGAACTGCAAGTATGGGCGTGTTGCACGGGGACTGACATTTAATCAGGATTCCTTCCTTGTGTCAGTAGTCCCGTGATCAGTTTATCAATGCTGGGTATCGCTTGTTGTTTCAGCGGATACTGTCGTATGGAGGGTAGTACAACATTTTCCTGTAGGGCGATTTGGATGGGAGTTATTTTAACGCATCCTACCTGTGTGGGGTCTTCTGCCCACACTTGCGGATTGACGTATTCCGGTACCTCATTCCCAACGTGGTGGTGCAACTGTGTCAAGACTACCTTTGGCTCTTGGTATAACAGGATAGTCATAGAGTCATAGAGTCATAGAGTTTACAGCACAGAAAGAGGCCCTTCGGCCCATCGTGTCCGCGCCGCCCATCCACCCCTGTCCTTTCTAATCCCATTTTCCAGCATTTGGTCCATAGCCTTGTATGCAATGGCATTTCAAGTGCTCATCCAAATGCTTCTTGAATGTTGTGAGGGTTCCTGCCTCTACCACCCTTTCAGGCAGTGAGTTCCAGATTCCAACCACCCTCTGGGTGAAAAAGTTCCTCCTCAAATCCCCTCTAAATCTCCTGCCCCTTACCCTGAATCTATGCCCCCTTGTTATTGACCCCCCTACTAAGGGGAAAAGTTCCTCTTTATCTACCCTATCTATGCCCCTCATCATTTTGTACACCTCAATCAGGTCCCCCCTCAGCCTTCTTTGCTCCAAGGAAAACAACCCCAGCCTGTTTAGTCTTTCTTCATAGCTGAGGCGCTCCATCCCAGGTAACATCCTGGTGAATCTTCTCTGCACCCTCTCCAAAGCAATCACATCCTTCCTATAGTGAGGCGACCAGAACTGCACACAGTACTCCAGCTGTGGCCTCACCAGCGTTTTGTACAGCTCCATCATAACCTCCCTGCTCTTATATTCTATGCCTCGGCTAATGAAGGCAAGTACCCCATATGCCTTTTTAACCACCTTATCTACCTGTTCCGCTGCCTTCAGAGATCTATGTACATGTACACCAAGGTCCCTCTGACCCTCTGTACTTCCTAGGGTCCTACCACTCATTGTGTATTCCCTTGCCTTTTTTGTCCGTCCAAAATGCATCACCTCGCACTTTTCAGGGTTAAATTCCATTTGCCACTTTTCCGCCCATCTGACCAACCCGTTTATATCGTCCTGTAGCCTGAGGCTTTCCTCCTTGCAATTTACCACCCCACCAATTTTCGTGTCATCTGCGAACTTACTGATCATACCTTTTACATTCTCATCCAAATCATTTATGTAGATCACAAACAACAAGGGACCCAGCACCGATCCCTGAGGTACCCCACTGGACACAGGCTTCCAGTCACAAAAGCATCCTTCGACCATCACCCTCTGCCTCCTGCCACTCAGCCAGTTTAGGATCCAACGCGCCAAGGCACCCTGGATCCCATGGGCTCTTACCTTCTTGACCAGTCTCCTATGCGGGACTTTGTCAAAAGCTTTACTGAAGTCCATGTAAACCACATCCACAGCATTTCCCTCATCCACCCCCCTAGTCACCCCCTCGAAAAATTCAATCAGATTTGTCAGACATGATTTACCCTTGACAAAGCCATGCTGACTATCCCCGATTAATCCTTGCCTCTCCAAGTGGAGACTAATTTTGTCCCTCAGAATTTTTTCCAATAATTTCCCTACCACAGATGTTAGGCTCACTGGCCTGTAATTCCCTGGTTTATCCCTGCTACCCTTCTTGTATAGTGGTACTACATTAGCTGTTCTCCAGTCCTCTGGTACATCCCCTGTGGCCAGAGAGGTTCTGAAAATTTGTGTCAGAGCCCCTGCAATCTCCTCCTTTGCCTCCCACAGCAGCCTGGGATACATCTCGTCCGGGCCTGGGGATTTATCCACTTTTTGGCCTGCTAAAACCGCTAGCACCTCCTCCCTCTCGATGCTAATATGTTCAAGTATGTCACAGTCCCCTTGCCCGATTTCTATGTCTGCATCGTCTCTCTCCATAGTGAACACAGATGCAAAAAATTCATTTAAAACCCCGCCTACATCATCTGGCTCTACACGCAGATTGCCACTTTGGTCCCTAATGGGCCCTACCCTTTCCCTGGTTATCCTCTTGCCCTTAATATACTTATAAAACATCTTAGGATTTTCCTTTATTTTGCTCGCCAGTGTTATTTCATGGCCCCTCCTCGCCCTCCTAATTTCTTTTTTAAGTATGCCCCTGCACTTTTTATACTCCTCTAGTGCTTCCTCCGTCTTTAGTCTTTTGTAACTGCCAAAAGCCCCCCTTTTATTTCTAATGCATTTTTGTATATCCCTTGTCATCCAAGGTTCCCTTTGCTTGTTGGTCCCACCCTTGACCTTTACAGGAACATGTTGGCGTTGTACTCTCTCTATTTCCCTTCTGAAAGTCTCCCACTGTCTTGATGTGGATTTTCCTATAAGTAGCTGCTCCCAGTCCACTTTGGCCAGATCCTGCCTTATCATATTAAAATCGGCCTTCCCCCAATTTAGAACCCTTATTTCCGGGCCGTCTTTGTCTTTTTCCATGACCACCTTAAATCTCACCGAATTATGGTCACTATCGCCAAAATGCTCTCCTACTGACACTTCCACCACTTGCCCGGCTACATTCCCCAGAATTAGGTCCAGTATCGCCCCCTCTCTTGTAGGACTTTCTACATGTTGGCTCAAAAAGCTCTCCTGGGTGCACTTTAAGAATTCTGCACCCTCTAAGCCTTTCACACTCTGACTATCCCAATTTATATTGGGGAAGTTGAAATCCCCCACTATTATTACCCTATTATTTTCGCACTTCTCTGAGATTTGCCTACATATCTGTTCCTCTATCTCCCCCTGACTGTTTGGGGGCCTATATTACACTCCCAGCAAAGTGCTTGCCCCCTTTTTGTTTTTAAGTTCTACCCATATGGCCTCATTAGAGGAACCCGCTAATATATCATCCCTCCTTACTGCAGTAATTGACTCCTTAATTAATATTGCAACACCCCCTCCCCTTTTACACCCCCCTCTGTCTCGCCTGAAGATTCTATACCCCGGAATATTGAGCTGCCAGTCCTGACCCTCCCTCAACCATGTCTCCGTGATAGCAACAATATCGTACTCCCATGTGTTCAACAACAACTTCAGTTCATCCACCTTATTTGCAAGACTCCTTGCATTAAAATAAATGCCTTCCAGCCCTGCCATATTCCCTTTTGCCTTCGCATATTTGCTCTGCCTTGTTTTTTTCTCTGTATTTGGCTGTAAATCACCCCCTGCTATAGCTCCACTCTGTACCCCATCCCCCTGCCAAGTTAGTTTAAACCCCCCCCAGCAGTGCTAGCAAACCTCCCCGCAAGGATATTGGTTCCCCTCTGGTTCAGGTGTAAACCGTCCGACTTGTACAAGTCCCACCTTTCCCAGAAGCAGACCCAGTGATCCAGGAAACTAAAGCCCTCCCTCCTGCACCATCCCTTTAGCCACGCATTCATCTGTTCTATCTTCCCATTCCTATACTCGACCGCCTGACAGGGCCTGCTCCCGCCGGTCATCTGTGTTAGCTTGTTCAACTGCCTGTTTTACCATGGGTCCCAGATCTTTCGCACGGTAGGGAGTTCACTTCCCGGGTGATGTGTGGGGCTACAGTTAGGGGTTGCTTCCACAATTCCGAGGGAACCTCAACATTTTCTGCTTTCCCCTCCGGTCCCGTAACTATGGCTCGGAGAGCAACATCCCACTCAGTCCCTTCATAAGCTTGGTAAAAATTCTCCAACTCCTTATCTTTCCCACTTCGATCATAAGCTAGGGTTACATGAAATGGGGGTTCATCTTTTAAGCCCAGAGTCCACCATTGTGGGGTGATAGAGACGTAACATTGTCTTTTAGGGGCCCATGGTTTTACAGTTATTCCTTCGTTCCCACACTCAAGTCTTAGTTGAAATGCACATAACAGGTCTCTGGCCATGAGATTGCAATCCAGCCCATTTGTGATCACGAATTGGTGTTTCACAGACTCATTTTGAAATGCTACTTCAACTGGTTCTGATATCGGGTACTGGCACACTTGTCCTTGGAATCCGGACAGGCTTTGTGTCTCCCCGGATTTAGGGAGATTGAGCTCTGATCGGACAGATGACATAGCAGCTCCGGTGTCTACCAGAAACGTATGTCGGCTCCCTTCAATCAGCAGGGATAGAACGGGCTCCTTGTCTGACTGGAACCCGTTCGCCACGAGGTTGGCTAGTCAGTACTGGGGAAACAGATTATTCTGGGAGAAGTCTGTATATCTTCCTCGTCCCCGATTTCCCTGCCAACCTCCCCGTTGTCCTTGCATGTGGCCCCCTCTTCCTTGTCTTCGGGAGGGACATTCCCTGCTCCAATGGCCTTGCTGGCCACAATTAAAACAGGTATCTGACCCTGCTTGCCTCCCTCCTCTTCCTCTATTGCCGAAATTTTGTCTTGAGGGAGCGTAGGGTGGGCCATAATTAGGGACGGTTGGTCCGTTGGGATGGCTGGTATCTCTGTACCCTTGTCTATCAACCCACCCTGGGACGCAGTACTGGGGCTCCGTCTGATATCCTATCACATCTTGGGTGGGCTTTGGCTCTTCCTTTTTTATCACGTACTCAGTCTTGACCTTGACCTGGGGCTGACTCTCCTGACTCTTACTCTCTTTCCAATAATATTTCACTGCCCTGGCCATCTGGCTGGGACTATTCTCTGACCAGTCCATATTGTTAGTCTTAATTGCTTCAGACACCGAGGTTGGTAGACAATTTATCAGGATAGCACAGTATTGCGGCGAGTTTGCTCCGTTCCGGTAATTAGCATCTCCTGACTGACTCCGATATACCTCAGAGAATCTCTCTAGGAATTCCTCTGCTCCCTCGCCCTTTCGTGGTTTAGTATCCAACACCTTGGATATATCAATGGGTTTCTGCAGGGTGGTGGTTAAGGCAGTGAGTATGGCGCGTTCACGAGCAGCACTCTGTGCGTTTTGAGCCTCTAATGTGGCATGGTCCTCAAAGCCTAGGTTAACCAAAAACCTTGCATGTTCGGCGGGATTCAAGATCTGCTGTACTAACGCCCATAAGTCTCTTGATTCAGCATTATAGACGAGTATAGTAGTCCGGAGGAATTCTACAAACAAGGTGGGGGATTTCTTCCTATCTGGCATCCCGGCTAAGATAGCCATTATCTCGTTAGGTTTCCAGGGGTAGATGATACCTATGGTCCGGGGGTTATCGGCGGCCACTGGAATATTTGCGTTAAAGGCAGGGTTAGGCATTTGTCTCACCGGCAACTGCCGGGGTGTCGGTTTATGTCTGGCGGGTCTCTCGGTATCAGATTCTGATTCCAGGGATGACAAGTCATCTCCTGAATCTCCACTGTCAATGTCACTATGGTCCCGGCACTCTAAAAAGGACCTTAAAGCCTTGAGGGTACTCTGGCTCTGACTCTCTAGTCTCTGACTTTGAATCATCTGCCTTTGATTTCTCCGTTTTAGTGACCTTGATGGATTGGGTTGGGGTGGGGAGGGTGTCGTCGGGGGCCGATTATTCTTAGTCCTGAGTCGGGTGTAAAAGGCAACAGGGTCGGTATACTGGGGACACGGTTGTTGGTCTCCCATCTGGACCGGCGGGGGATTATTTACTTGAACCGTGACTGACGGCGGCGGGGAAACGGCACTGGCAGATACTTGAGGTGTTGGCGCGGGGGTTTGTGCAGCTGGTGCGGGTGCCACCGGGGGATAAATGTTAACGTATGGGGGGGGAGCGTGGGGAACAACCTGAGCCCTGTGATTCCATTCGTCCAAATCATCATCACCATCTCCCTCTGTCAAGGCAAGGCCAACCATTGGATTACGTAATCCACTCTTATCAGCCTTTCCAGGCTCGCTCGTGGTCTTTTCAGACTCCTGTTTTGAGCGTTTCTCACGAGCGCATTCCTTTTTCAATACCTCTACTGATTTGACTACCCCTCCCCCTGTAAGTGCTATTCCTAATTTTAAGGCATTATCTTGCCAACTTGCTAACAAGGAAGTTTCTTTCAGTTCCTGACAGTACTGTCTCCATAGGGCAATTAGTTCTTTGGCTGTGGTACCCCTGTTACTTTTCCAAATTAGTTCTTGAGCCTTTTTAGCGGCATCTAGATTCTTAGTTCCTCCTAGTGGCCATTGATCACTTCCTAATTTCTTATTCAATCCTCCCGACAACTGTCTAAGTTGCTTTGCTTTGTCAGGATGTTGTTCACAAAGGGTCTGTAAGGCGCTATCCGATTCAGTCGTGGTATCTAAACAGTTGCCCATCTTACTCCCCTTGTGAACTTTACACAGTCGCGTTTTAAACTTATTCAGAGCCTAGGCGGGCCAAGTGATATACGAGGTCGACGCTCTTTACCTGACACAAGTGCTTATTTCTAAGTTTACACAGTTCCTAGTTATTCCCTCAGTACATATACTGACCCTCAGTGATATCCGATCACTGACCCTCAGTGATATCCGATCACTGACCTAATCACCTATCCCTTCCAGTATTCGCCAGACTGACCTGGATCTCGGCGGGACACCACACGGGAGTTAGCGATTGGCCGACTCGTCGTCAGACTGGCGGAATCAGAGGAAAACCGAGGTAGTACAAGAAACTACTTACATCGGGGGCCCATTTCCTCTCTCCACGTCCGAGACGATTCAACTCTTAGTTCGCGAACTCTCGGTGACTGTCCGTTGAGATCCCACTTCTGACACCAAATGATAGAACAGATTCTTTTACCCTCAGTCTGGTTCAGTAATCACTGAGTCGAATGCAACTGGAGAATTCAAACGATTTATTTTCCGCGGAGTCTTACTCTGAAATGTCGGCACCGACTCCTGCAAGAGTCTGATGAACCCAACAGAGCAAGCAATTTGTCATACAGTGTGCTACATTATTATACTTGCATTTGAGAAGACATTAACACCTCGTACATTCCTGCACCAATCCTGAGCTGTGCACATATACATTTAATTTGATTTCCTGGCCTGGCAGTTTGAAATAAAGAAGTCACATTTAACTGAATGGGTTACAGCTAAGTAAATATCCTGGTAATGTGTTCATGATCACCTAAACATTATGGTAATGCATTTGCAATCATGGTAATGCGTTTTCTGATCGCCTATTGTCTGTATAACTTCTGCATGCTGCCTTACATTGTTCCTACCAGCAAGGTGTGACATTGTGGGTGCCAGCCATATTAGCAGCCAAAGATCAGTTTAGCCTTTTTATTTTACTTCTTGCTGCCTTCACAGTTTCTTGTTTCTATTTTCTTGACCTTGGTATTCTCACGCTCGGCTCGTTAAGAAAAAAGCATTTCACTGATGGATTTCACTTGTTGTATTTGGTTATGTGACAAATAAAATTGAAATTGAAATTGAAATTGACATTGCCTAGCACCCTCTCCATTGTAAAACTCCGTTGTAAAACAGAATCATAAGAGAAATATTGGACGGACCTACCGACAGTCGTCCAGACATTAGATCATGAAAAGATTCAGCAAGGGCCCTGCAAAGCCCTCCTCACCAACACCTGGGAACTAAGGCCCAAGTTGGGAGCAGTTGTCCCACAGACTAGTCAATAGTCTGATAGCAATAGTCTTATAGAACCATACTTACAGTCAGCCAACAAACCAGAGTCTTCCATACAAAAGCAAAGTACTGCGGGTGCTGGAAATCTGAAATAAAAACTGAAAATGCTGGAAATACTCAGCAGGTCAGGCAGCATCTGTGGAGAGATTAACAGAATTAACATTTCAGGTCGATGATCTTTCGCCATTCCTCATCGATGAATGCCTTTGACAGTTAGTGGCAACTCCTCCCGCCAGTGACCCCAGAAACGCTGGTCATACCTTGCCAGTCTGGGAAAGGGTGGTATTGCTGCCGATGCCAGGGGGCCACATGGAATTTTAAAAAGAGAAACGTTCTCCTCTGATCTTCAGGGGTTCAAGCTCTGAACGCGACCTAAACTTCCAGGTGGGATTCATTTCCACCAGACGTTGGGGAAACGCATCTGGTGAGACTGAGCATACCTCCGCCAAAGCTACACCAGATCCCAGCTGAGGGCTGTGGCACAAAAACTCTCAATTTAAGAAATCTCCACCCCCCCCCAGCCCCGTCCCTTTGTATCGATGACCTTTCAGCCCCAATTGCATAATTGCATATGCATATCAATATATTTAAAGAGAAAGACCAATCTGAATCCACGGTCTCATCCCTCTGTACGACTCTAACATCCTCCAGACCTGAACACTACATTCCGCTGTCTCTGGCCTCTTGTGCATCCCCCTCCTTTTGCCCCATCATTGTGCCTTCAGCCGCCTAGGCCGTACTCTCTGGAATTCCCTCCCTAAACCCCTGCTCATCTCCAACTCTCTTTCCTCCTTTTAAACCCTTTTTAAACCCACCTTCTGACCGAGATTTCTTTCTTTCTTTGGCTCAGCATCTGCTTTTCCTTCCAGCTCTGTGAAGCACCTTGGGACATTTTACTATGTTAAAGAGGTTATATATGTTGTCGCCATCAAAAAAGTGATGCAAATTAATCCAAAAACAGGCTGATTTAGTGTGTTCAAACTTTATTTTAATTAATTGATGCTGTCATGTACATAATATGTAGAAAGTGTCTCCTCTAACAATTTGAGGAAACAGAACTGAACTAATGGGTGGTCTTTATACAAGAACTATGAGTTCGCAATAAAGAATTTATCCACAATTCTTCAAAGGAAATAGATGCCATGGGAACGGTAATGGCCTAAATAAGTTATGCACAGCATTGTCTAGCTAATGGGAAACATTCGTAATGGTTAAATGTAGAAAATGTAGACAACATGAGTAATGGGAAGGAATGACTTCAACACTGGGGTACAATTTCCCTTAAAACGTAGCATCTCCGTGGGAACCATTATCTTAGCAGTAGCACCAGTCTCTGATGAAATTCTTTTCATTTGTCGGGAAAGATTTTCGCCTCTGTCGATCTTCTGCAAATGTTGTCAACCTTTGGACTCGAATTGTTTTCTTCACACAGCTGTACCAACTAGGACTGTGACCTTTCACCTTCAGCAGAAGACGTGCATGTTACACCCAACAAAAAGATGAGGGGAAAAAAACGAAAGTAGTACTAAAATACTGTAAAGAAAAGAAGGTATTATTGTTTACAAGCACAGTAATCTCTTGCAGCAAATGTTTTTCTTCTCCTGGGGCCTAGATCTAGATGTTGCTCCCATATCTAGTTGAAGTAAGACGATGTGGGTATAGGCTGGGAACCCAGAGCACAATGATCTGCCCCAAACCTCAGGTTCCAAGGGTGGGAAATTTGACTGAATCCCCCTGAACCAGGCGTGAAGTTGGCGGTGCCACCTCTTCGCCCGGCCATTCGCCCGGCCAGCACGAGGCCTGAAACAGATTCGGCTTGCAGCCTCGTTACCATGACGCCAGCAAGCTGCGGGCGCCAAACGGGCGTCACGCCGCAGCTCCGCCCGATCCGGGCAGCGCAATATTGGGGCAGCGCACGGAAACTGACCCAGCTACAGGGGGAGCATTCCCGCTCTGCCTGGCCCCACCAAAATAATTTTTCACTTACCATTTTGGGGCCGCTTCCTTTTCAACATGTGGTAAAGCTAATCAATGCATGCATGGCGCACAAACTATCCATTTGGACTTGAGTTTTTCAATCGGGGTCCTACAACTGGGGCAGGCCTCCAATTTGCATATTGGAGTAGCACCTGTTTCAGGCCCACCTGAATATTGCATCAGATTGGCTTTGGCCAAGGTTCCGCTGCCCAATTTTTAACTGCTGACCACTGGAGGAACCACTAGCAACTGGTGAAGTTAGAATGTGCCAATCTTACAGCCAAGCAGCTCAACAAATACAACCAGTAATTATGATGTAACCACAAAGCAATAAGGGACTGAACCAGCAGTGGAAGAAAAAGCAAAAAGAAAATCCAATGCCTGGAGACTGCAACCTATCTTCAGAAACATGCCAACTAGACCAGTCCCTTGGGCTGGTTGGCATGTGTTCCAAGGTGCTGAAGGAAACTGGGGAGGACATGTATGAGGTACTGGCTATTGTCTTGAAGGAATCATTGGACACTGGTGAAGCTTTGCAGGACCAGCACCTAGCAGATTTAATTGCCCCAAAATTGCACAGGTCTTGCAGCACATGCCTGTTGTAACTCTGTCGGGAGAGACCAGAAATTCGCCAGGACCCAGATGTGCCAGGTCCTAGCCTTTGAATGGGATCTTTAGAGGGCCTTTGCCTTGGGTGGAACCTCTGTCCAACCCAATAATGCTCCCTCATGTCACAGGGGGGATGTAGACAAGGCCAAGGCTAAGGCGAGGGTTGGGAAATCCCTACGCTGGGAGTTTCCTGCTTACCCAACCTCTGTCGGACATGGTGTAAGGTTGGAGGCAGGTGTGCCCTGTGAGGTGAGGTGTCCCAGGCTCTAGAAGGCTGCAAGTTGGGTGCACTGGGGGAGGAGTGGGGGTTGGCAAGGGTGGGGGGCTGGTGTCGCAATCCAGGTTGGCAGCCTGGATCCACCAAATGAAAAATGTACATTTTATTATCGGTCGCATGCAAATGAGATTTCCTCTTACTGACCCCACATACTCTGACAGGGTCAGCACTGAAGGGTACTGGCAGGCGAAATCCAGGCATACCGTCCCAGGTTGCAGCTTGTGCAATTTAAGGGTCAATATCTGAATTTAAAAACGGTGGCAAAAATGATCCAGGAAACTATAGGCCCATTTACCTAACATAAATAACAGGTAAAACAATAGAAACCATTTCATGAGTGAGTTGAAGAAATGACTGTACAGCAGCAAATTAATAGGAAACAGATGGATTTAAAAGGCGAAAATCATATCTGACAAACCACCTCGCCTTCTTTGCGACTCTTATAAATAAAAAAGACAGCACAACTCCCTGCATTGTGGTTTATTTGGACTTTGAGGAAGCTATTTATAAAGTTCCACATGAAAGATTTCTAATTAAGCTAAAAGTCATGAGAATCCAAGGTAAAACATGGAAATAGAAAAGAAGTTGATTAAAGAAACAGACAACATTGTGCGCATGAGAGGTGTAGTGTCAGACTCAGGAGAGGTGATGTGTGGACTGCCATTAAGATTAGTGTTTGGAACCCTGACATCTTGCATAATCTACATAGCGGACCCAAATTCTGAAGCCAATTGTACGCTTGTCAGATTTATAGACAACACTAAACAAGGGAAAACCGTAGGCACAGAGAATGCAGTTAAAGATTTGGAAGAGGACTTAGATCAGTTATATAACTGGACAGATAAGTGGCACATAGAATTTAACAGTGACACATGGAAAGTATTGCAGATTGGATTAAATAGTATGCACCATAAGTATACAATGAATGAAATAGAAATGGCACTGGGAGACATAACAAGGGACATGGAAGTAATTGTAGACTTGTCACTTTCATTGTAACAGACCAAATAGAATGCTGGGTTATATTGCAGAACAGTAGAGTACAGTCTGCAGAGATCGTGCAAATCTTAACAATGCACTGCCAAGCAACACGTAGCAACACGTAGCACTACATTCACTTCTGGCCATCGTGTTATAAGAAAGACATAGATCATTTGGAACGTGTCAAGAGAAAATAAACAAAATCCCAAGCAGGAAGGGGATGAGCTATGAGAAAAATTTGGAGTAACTCAAATGGGGAATATTTAACCCCCAAGGACGGGTGGGTTGAGGGAGGGTGGGAAGTAAAAATCTTTAAAATCTCAAACCCAACCCCAACCTTCTGGTTTTAACGGAGGTGGGTCTGTGGGGCAGGTGACCAATCTGCTCTCAGGAGGCGGGTCAGTCAGTAAAAACTCTTAAGGAGGCTGCGTGCCTCCATTTTAACAGGATTTTTATTTTTAATCCATGGAGGCCGGGATTCCCAGGGCTTGGGAAACCCAGCAGGTAAAAGGAGGTGGGAAGGGCCAGATCCATGAGGTAAGTGCATTTACAGCACTGCTTGTGGACCAGGAGGAGCAGTATTGTTTATCTAGACACAACAAGCTTACCTCTTTACAGACTGCGAGATCGACCGACCCCCCCTCCAACCCCCAACGCCCCCCCAACTCCCCCAATCTCCAATTCCCCGCGATCTCCGACTAACCCCCCCAACCCCGATCTCCAACTCCCTCCCACCCTCTCGTAATCTCCGACTTCCCGCAACCTGTCCTCGCGATCTCCTACTTGCCTGGTCTCCACTCCTCAGCTGCTTTCCCACCCGACAGCCAGCCTGTCAATCAGCCTGTCAATTAGGCTGGCTGTCGGGCGGGAAACCTGCGTTCCAGATGCATTTCCGTCCTTGGCCATCTTAACTCAGCTCAGAACAGGCCCATCCCAGGCATGCGGAGGCCTACTTTACATTCAGGTCGTGGCCTGATGATGTCATCGGCGCTACGAAATCACCTTAACTAAATAATTCGGGAGGCCAACACATGCTAAACCCCACAGAGGGACCTGGTGGCAGACAGCGGCGTGGCCAGAAGAGGCAACGATAAGTGTTTAAATTGACCTTTTTCTGCTAATTCCTTGTGGGCATGGTCCCCCGGGCCCCAAAAGGAATCCTTGCAACTCCGCAGCCTCAAACTGGCATCGCCTGTGAAAGCCCCTTATCCCAGCACTAACTTCATGTCAGGGATCTTTCCTTTGGATCCTCGGCGTTTTCAGGCTCCCATCCAGAGGCCAATCTTCAGTCCACCGGTTTCAGGCAGTAGACAGTGCTGCAATATTTAATTGATTCTAATGTTGACTATTATCTTAAGACATCTAAGGGGATATTAGTTGAAATTATTAAAAGCACAAAAGAGCTACTGAACCCATGCAAAGGAACATTAGCTCAACTGACGTCATTCAAATGAGGCCTCATTTGCCCGTTCAGGTGAAAATTAACCAGCCCATAGCTTTATTTGAAGAACAGGGAGTGCCCCTGGTGTGCTGGCCAACATTGCTCCTTCAACCAAGACCAGCAATGAACAGATTCATTGTTCATTCATCTCGCTGCTATTTGTGGGCTCTAGTTGTATGCAAAGCAGGCTGGTATGTTCAACTACACAGCAACAGTGACTGAACCTCAAAGTAAAGCATTGTATGTCAAGCACTTTGAGGCATCATGAGAGATATGATAATTGCTTTCTTTCTTTCTATGGCATGTAATGTTGGTACCAGTACAAGGCTGAAAATGGCAGCAAAAGAAGTGTCATGAGATACCATAGGACTGATTTTAGTCACTGTTATGTCCCAGAAATGGGCACAGATAGGGCGTAACAGAGTGTTAGAAGTGGATACAGATCAGTCTTGACTGACCTTCGCCCATTTCATTTGCTGTAACGTTTGCAACGGAGCCTGAGGTAGATGGAGGAAGATCCCCTCCATAGGAGGCGGGATCTTCAATTAAATATGTAAATGAGAACAAGGGCACTTGCATACAAATTTCCAGATATTTCTGCACACAGGACACCCAACTCCAGCAAATTTGCAGGGAAATTACAGAGAGGTGCAAGAACTATAGAGTAGTGATAATGGGGGACTTCAGTTATCCTAATACAAGAAACTCTCATTTAAACGGCACCTAAATATCAGGAATTCTCTATTAACCTGCAAAATTCATACTCCGAAAACAACACCTCAATAACTGGAAATGTTGCCGAGTCAGAGTCCGAGTCTCCCGCAGTGGCCAAGTTAGTCAGTGGGGGTAGTTCTCCAAACTGCCGCTACTCGGCTTCTTGGCGCTGTCGGAAGTCCAAACACCTCAATAACAGGAGTCTGACTCTTTGTTTGTTAAAAATAGCCTCGGTAGATAACCCTCTCCGTCATCTGGAATTTTTAATCAACTGGCAACACGCCGGTCCTGTCGGTGCCGGATACCAAAGAGTTTCCTGTATAGACAGGGATCTTAATAGTGTAAAGGGCAGAGAAGGGGAAGAATTTCTGAAGTGTGTTCAGGAGAACTTTCTAGATCAGTACATTTTCAGCCCAATGAGGGAGGAGGCATTGCTGGATTTGGTTCTGGGAAATGAGGTGGGCCAAGTGGAGCAAGTGTCTGTAGGGGAACATTTAGGGAACAGTGATCATAGTATCATAAGGAAATAACAACAGAAAATGCTGTAAAAACTCAGCAGGCCAGGCAACATCTGTGGAGAGAAATTTGAGTCAACGTTTTGGGTCAAAACCCTTTACCAAGACTAAAGAGGCACAGGGAATGAAATAGATTAAGAGGCCGGGCTGGGAGAGAACAAAAGAGAAGAGACATTAAGAGGTATTCAAAACGAGTCGAGATGGTGATAGGACTAGTGGAGACAAAAGACAGCTCCAAATTAGGTGTGAAATGCGCTGGCAGAATGGGAGACAACTGCCATGTGGGAGAGAGAAAAAAAAGGAAAGGGGGGGAAAACCAAAACAAAGGTGTGGATAAAAAATATAAGTAAAAATGTAATAGGGGCCGAGGTTATGATCTGAAATTGTTGAACTCGATATTGAGTCCAGAAGGCTGTAAAGTGCCTAATCGGAAGATGAGGTGCTGTTCCTCGAGTTTACGTTGAGCTGCCGTGGAACAATGCAAGAGGCCAAGGACGGTGAGGTCCGAGTGGGAATGGGGCAGTGAATTAAAATGACAGGCGACCGGAAGCTCAGGGTCACCCTTACGGACTGAATGGAGGTGTTCCGCAAAGCAGTCACTCAATGTTGCCTGGCCTGCTGAGTTTTTCCAGCATTTTCTGTTGTTATTTTGGATTTCCAGCATCTGCAATATTTTGCTATCGTAATAGTATCATAAGGTTTAGATTAGCTATGGAAAAGGACAAAGAGCAATCTAGACTAAAAATGCTTAATTGGAGGTGGGCCAAATTCAGTGGGTTGAGAACAGAACTGGCCTGGGTAAATTGGAATCAAAGATTGGCAGACAAAACTGTAATCAAACAATGGGCTGCCTTTAAAGAGGAGATGGTTCGGGTACAGTCGAGGTACATTCCTACAAGGGGGAAAGGTAGGGAAATTAAAGCCAGAGCTCCCTGGATGATGAAAGAGAGAGTAAGATGAAGCAGATAAAGAGGGTGTATGAAAGATGTCAGGTTGAGAATACAAGTAAGAACCAGGCAGACTATAGAAAGCTCAGAGGGGAAGTGAAAAAGGAAATAAGAGGAGCAAAGAGTGAGTATGAGAATAGATTGGCAGCTAACATAAAAGGGAATCCAAAAGTCTTCTATAGGCATATAAATGATAAACAGGTAGTAAGAGGAGGGGTGGGGCCGATTAGGGACCAAAAAGGAGACCTAAGCATGGAGGCAGAGGGCATGGCTGAGGTGCTAAATGAGTACTTTGCATCTGTCTTCACCAAGGAAGAAGATGCTGCCAAAGTCATTGTGAAAGAGGAGGTTTGAGATACTGGATAGGATAAAAATTGATAAAGAGGAGGCACTAGAAAGACTGGCTGTACTTAAAGTAGATAAGTCACCAGGATGGGTGCATCCTAGGATGCTGAGGGAGGTAAGGGTGGAAATTGCAGAGGTACTGACCATAATCTTCCAATCCTCCTTAGATACGGGGGTGGTGCCAGAGGACTAGAAAGTTGCAAATGTTAAAGCCTTGTTCAAAAAAGGGTGTATAGATAAACCCAGCAACTACAGACCAGTCAGTTTAAGCTCGGTAGTGGGGAAGCTCTTAGAAACGATAATCCGGGACAAAATTAACAGTCACTTGGACAAGTGTGGATTAATTAAGGAAAGCCAGCATGGATTTGTCAAAGGCAAATCAAGCTTAACTAATTTGATTGAGTTTTTTGATGAAGTAACAGAGAGGGTTGATGAGGGCAATGCGGTTGATATGGTGTACATGGACTTCCAAAAGGCATTTGATAAAGTGCCACATAATAGGCTTGCCAGCAAAGTTGAAGCCCATGGAATAAAAGGGACGGTGGCAGCATGGATACAAAGTTGGCTAAGTGACAGGAAACAGAGAGTAGTGCCGAACGGTTGTTATCGGACTGGAGGAAGGTACACAGTGGTATTCCCCAGGGGTCGGTACTGGGACCACTGCTTTTCTTGATATATATTTATGACTTGGACTTGGGTACACAGGGCACAATTTCAAAATTTGCAGATGGCACAAAACGTTGAAGTATAGTGAACAGTGAGGAGGACATAGACAGGCTGGTGGAATGGGTGGACACGTGGCAGATGAAATTTAACACAGAAAAGTGCAAAGTGATACATTTTGGTAGGAAGAACAAGGAAAGGCAATATAAACTAAAGGGTACAATTCTAAAGGGGGTGCACGAACAGAGAGACCTGGGGGTATATGCGTACAAATCATTGAAGGTGGCAGGGCAGGTTGATAAAGCACTGAAAAAAGCATACGGGATCCTGGGCTTCAGAAATTGAGGCATAGGGCTCGAATTTCCAAGCCCCGTGGAGGCAGGTTTGGAGGCGGGAGTGGTGGGAAAATTGCAGAATCGGGGGGCAGGAACCCATCCCGCCCCCAACCCACCTCCGTGCCAGTGTCCCAGGAGGCGGGTATTCGACCTGTGCTGGGAGCCACCTCCCCGAGGCGGGAAGGGGATTAGTGCCAATTAACTGGCCATTAACAGGCAGTTTTTTGCCTAATCCCTATTTTTAGCCCTGAAATGTGGGCTTCCCGACGGCTCCGAACCATGCCAAGTTAGCGAGGCGGACCGTCGGTCTGAAGGGGTTGGAGGGGTCAAGATGTCCATTGTGCAGGTGAGTGATGGGTGCATGTGTGCAGAGCTAAGTGTGCGAGGTAAGTGTAAAGTGTTTTAATAAGTTTTACTTACCTTTACTTTCTCCTGCAGGCTTCCATCCTTCAGTTCTCGGGAGTGCCTCAGCTCACCGGCACAGAAAGCAGAATGGCCGCTGAACTGTCAAAAGTTGCAGCATTCTGTTTTCTGGTCTGGAGAGATCTCTAACTGAGTCTGAGTAGAAGGACTCAAGTTAGAAGACAGATTGTCAGTGTTTGACAGCTTCACAGAGCTGTCAAACGCTGATTTTTCAGCTGTCAAAAGTTCTTGACAGATGAAATGTCAAACACTGACGTCACCAATAACCAGGTGTCCCTTAATTGGCCTGCTGAGCCCACTGGGTCAATCAAGGGAAAATAGCGTGGGTTGGCCACAAGTCGATGGAGGCGGGACTACAACCCAAAAAATGGGAGGCCCGCCTCCATCACGTCTCCATTGACAAAATCCAGCCCATCGAGTACAAAAGCAAGGAAGTTATGATGAACCTTTATAAAACACTGGTTCAGCCTCAACTGGAGTATTGTTTCCATTTCTGGGCACCGCACTTTAAGAAGGATGAGAATGCCTTAGAGGGAGTGAAGAAAAGATTAACAAGAATGGTTCCAGGGATGAGGGACTTCAGTTACATGGATAGCCTGGAGAAGCTGGAGTTGTTCTCCTTAGAGCAGAGAAGCTTGAGAGGAGGTTTGATAGAGGTGTTCAAAATCATGAGGGGTCTAGACAGAGTAGATAGAGAGAAACTGCTCCCATTGGCGGAAGGGTCGAGAACCAGGGGACACAGATTTAAAATGATTGTCAGACGAACCAAAGGTGACATGAGGAAAAGCTTTTTTACGCAGCGCGTGGTTAGGATCTGGAATGCACTGCCTGAAAGGGTGGTGGAGGCAGATTCAATCGTCGCTTTCAAAAGGGAGTTGGATAAATACCTGAAGGAAAAAAAATTCAGGGCTACGGGGAAAGGGCAGGGGAGTGGGTCTAGCTGAAGTGCTCTTGCAGAGAGCCGGGACCGGCACGACGGGCCGAATGGCCTCCTTCTGTGCTGTAACCATTCTGTGATTCTGTGATTCTTTGATTCTATACTTTTGAACACTGGATATCCAGGGTTGTTGGGGGGATTGAGGAAACCGGTAGAAAATCATTTAAAGGCGCAGTAAAATTAAAAGAGTTGTTCTGTAAGCCATTTCTGAACTGGTTTTGATCTGCTTTTTCTCCGGGCACTAGGGTTTTCACGGGTTTTTGTGTACTGGCTTTCTTTTCATTTCTTTGCCTTTCAGTCTTTACATGCCTTTTGAACTCTTTCAAAAGCTGTAAGAATTTGACGTCCCCGCTGTTCTACTTTAATTGCCTGCATTCCTTTAAATTTCACATGCAATTTTTGGCTCCCACCACTAGTGTGCTCGCTGCACCCATCCAAATCTGCATCTCGAGCTCTGAATAATTACACAAATGGACTGATCCTGAGAAGTGAACGTCACTAACACATTCCCATTCTGCTGAGATTGGCACCAGCTCGGAGCCATTTGGGACTGACTTGCTCCAATGGATGAAAACCAGCCCCCATGCTTTTAGCGAAGCGATTGTTTACATCAAATTGAATAATTTTGTGGGGGTGCAGCCAAGCACCATTACCCAGGAGGAACTTACAATTTTAAATTCTGCCCAGCTGCATTCCACACATGACATTTACCTGGTCTCAGCAGCACGATCCTGTTCTTCAAGGGGAATGAAAGGCTGAGCGTGTAATTTTTGTGCAACGTGCTCCCCTCATAGCTCTATAATTTATCTTGGAGAGGACTTCTAGTTTCATGTAAACCCATCACTTTCCAATCTCCACTCTCCTCTTGAGTCAGCTCGATGGTACAAGGCTCCTTACGGAACACCACTCTATTAGCTTCAGTGGGAGCCGCCACTTCACTCTGCCCTGGGGACTGATCCAAAGCCTCTGAAGTCATGAAGAAGGAAACATTTTAACAATACAGGTGGGGGAATATTTTGAACAGGAAGTACTTCCCTCAGCCTTTCCTTCGCTATTAACCAGATGTTTTCCCAGCATTACTTAAAAAGACTTAATTGGCAGAGTGATACCGGCTGGAAGAAGGCACCACAGTCTGCTTGCTCCACTCTGAATAAAAGTAATATCCCTGAAAGAATGTTACTACACATGAAATTTGATTTGAGAGAATGTTTTTTTCCTCATATATTTTTAAATGCTGGGTGCCGGCAATAGAATGGCAAATTCATGATTTTTTTTCCTTTAAGGAAATAAAACTGCTGAATTTAATATTAGCAAAATCTAACACTGTGCAAAAAACAACAATATTTTGTTGAAAGAAGTTATTAAGTTGTAACGAAGGCTTGGCAGGGACACGGTTGCCTCTTCAATCTCCAAGCAGCACCATCTTTTTTGATTGACCTGCACAAAGACTATTAAATAAAAATCCCTCCATCTGCATGGACCATCCTTCAAACAAATTGTCACACACGATTTAAGTATCATTCAGTTCTTGCTCAAGGACCACAAGGGTTCAGAAAGAATGACTAAAGCAACTTTAATCAGGTTGTCATCTAACACAATTGTGCTACTCATATAATAATTGCACAATTATTGTCTCCCCCTGAGAGTTCAGAATTTAATGTACTGTTTTTCAGACTTACAGGAAATAATTAAAAAACTAAACAGCCGATTAAAAGTGGCATTTAAGTGCTATCTCGATGGCTCCACAAGCTTCAACAGTGAACAGCTCAGACACGAATAGAAAAAAAAAACAACTGGGAAGGTCCCATTTGTGATTCCGGAACTGGGCTGGGTTAGCTCCTCCCAGCTGGACTGTAGAGGTCACTATAATTAGCCTCAACACTCCTGGGGATGGACAGCAAAATCAAGCAAGATTTCTGACGCTGTTCCAGCAAGCCCTGATGATAGGGCACGCATGTGGAATCAGGTGAAGAACATAAGAGATAGGAGCAGGAGTAGGTCATTTGGTCATTCGAGCCTGCCCCGCCATGCAACAATGTCATGGCTGATCTACCTCAACTCCATGTTCCCACACTATCCCAAGATTCCCCTTGTATCCACTATACTCAACGACTGAGTCTCCACAGCCCTTTGGGGTAGAGAATTCCAAAGATTCATCACCCTCTGAGTGAAGAAATTTCTCCTCATCTCAGTCCTAAATGGCCGACATTTTATTCTGAGACTGTGACCCCTGTTTCTAGACTTCCCAGCCAAGGAAAACATCCTCCCAGCATCCAACCTGTCAAGCCCCTTAAGAATGTTATGTTTCAATGAGATCACCTCTCATTCTTCTAAACTCTAGTCTACTCTATCTCTCCTCATAAAACAATCCCCTCATCTCAGGAATCAGTCTAGTGAACCTTCGTTGCACTCCCTCTAAGGCAAGTATATCCTTCCTTAGGTAAGCAGACCAAAACTGTGTGCAGTACTCCAAGTGTGGTCTCACCAGGGCCCTATATAATTGTAATAAGACTTCTTTACTCTTATACTCCAACCTCTTTGCAATAAAGCCTAACTTACCATAAGAAGAGATTGGGCTTCACTGTAATGCCTCATGCAGTTGAATAACCTACCACCATTCCCTGTCAAGGTTCACACATGTATTAAGAGGCACTTGTGTCAGATGCCATAAGATGACTGGGGATATGGAACCTTACCCCAGTGTGGAGTCAACTCCTTCAGGACAGGGCAGGAGTGGAGAAAAGTGAGGAAAGGAAGAACAAAGTGTCATGTAAACATTCCCAAACTGTAATCAAGTATGCATCATTTCCGAAACAATCTTAAGGGAAACAAAGTTGTACTACATTTTTCGAACTGAAGTCGAAAGTATTTATTTCCCTTAGCAGAGGGGTCAAAAACCCTTTAGATTTAAAGTAATTGGGGGAAGGTTTAGAGGGGATTTGAGGGGAAATTTCTTCACCCAGAGGGTTGTGGGGGTCTGGAACTTACTGCCTGAAAGGGTGGTAGAGGCAGGAACCCTAACCACATTTAAAAAGTACTTGGATGTGCACTTGGTGTTGTGTATGTACCTTTAAGAGAATAACTGGTCTCAGACTGCAGTACCGGCAGTGACCACCCCTGTATAAAAGGCGCTAGAGAGCCTCTGTTGGTTAGATTCGTTATGGACTTCCACCAGTAAACATCTGTTTATTTTCACTCCTGCTAGTCCGTGTTTAAATCATTTACAGACTTAACACTTGGGATGCTCTAACCTGCAGGGCTATGGACCAAGAGCTGTAAAGTGGGATTAGGCTGGATAGTTCTTTGTTGGCTGGCATGGACACGATGGGACGAAATGGCTTCCTTCCGTGCTGTAACTTTCTATGATTCTATGATTCTATACTGTAAATGTGGACGATGTAACATATTCAATGGATTCTAATTTTATCCCACGTTAGGTTTTTTTTGCACTTCTTTTAAAAATTAAGAAACTGAGGTGATGGCCCAAATTGCATGACACCATCAAAGCTGAAAAGAATAGACAAAGATAAATGAGGAATGAGCAATTAGGTGGCACCAATCACTGGATTTAAAAAAACCTGAAGATTATAAGAGTGAGGAAGATCTGACAGAGTTAAGGAGACTTGATGTGCTGGGAAAGAATGAGTTACAATAGGAGATGGTGTGAAGAGTTTTTTCAACACAGTGGAAAAGTAATGTGGCCTGTGGGGTCCAGTCAGTTATGCCTCTGACTGTTTATGAGCGGTTCGAATCGCTCCCACGCCCCTGGGTTCTAGACACCGGACTTAGGTACAAGGCGGCGGTACAGAGAAGACTCGAGTAGACAGGTGATTGGATGTAAACAAAAACCAAGATTTTATTGAAGAGGAAAAATTGATACAATCTTATGGAAAATTACTAGCGTACACTGCTACAGGCAAAAATACCAAAGAATAACTATACTTATATAGGGAATGGGGAACACACGGCACATCGAGGGAAAACAACTATCTTAACAATCCCCTTATCCTTATCCCACCCCCTATACCTAACTAGGTTAAGCTATGAGGGGTCAGAACTTCATGCTCACCAATCAAAAAGGTTTGTTGGACTCAAAACAGCGGCGGGGTTCGGGGTTCGCTCTTGGTGCTCTCTGGAGCCTGCCGTCATCATGTGGCCTCCAGGCGCTGCAAGGGCGTTGTCCAGGTTCGAGTACCCCAAAGTTAAAGTCTCTGTTTGGGTACTTTACCTTGCAGGGATGATTCTTCGTCGCCAGCCGACAGTTTGAGTTGGTGTGCAGATATTCGCAGGTCGGCCAAAGCTGAAGGCTCGATAATTCAAAGCCTACCCTCAGCCCGTCTCCTCAGTTCGTCTCCTCAGTTGGTCTTCCTCAGGTGGTCTTCCCTCCTCCCCTCGTCGCGTCCCACCTCACCTGGCCTGAATTGTCCGTGTCCGCCCGTTACGGTGCCGGGGCGATTCCAGATGGAGTGGGGAAAGGCACGGGCAAAGGCCAGAGGGTAAGCACGGGACAGGGAAAGAGCGGCAGCCACGAGGGCAAGGGGCCGAAGAGCGGAGAGAGAAGAGAAGAGAGCGATTGCTACCCGGGGGCCTTCAATTATACTTTTTTCAAAAACCCTTATCTGCGCGCCAAATCAGGTTAGTTCTTTGTCTTAATCTTGGCGGGCTATTTTAAATAATGGTAGCAATCCATACTAACTGGTTTTAGATGGCCGGTAATCGCATCTACCGGCCCGATAATCGACTTGTATTGTCATGAATGTTCCTTGATGGGCCTGTCCAGCCTCGATGGTTCTCTTAATCTGTTTGCGATTATATATGTAGACTGCTTGATGGTCTTAACTATAGGCCTAAAACTGATTTTAGATTTGTCTCCAATTCAGTCTAATGCATAATTCAGAGCCCTGTCTGGTTTCAAAATACAAAGTCTTTCTTCACTGCAGCTTGGGTTTCGATCCACAAGCTGTCTGCGTTGCAGAGTCCATTTTAAAATCTCACAGGCTTTCTGCCACGAGGCACGGATGCCATCTTGGGTACCCTTTTTGTCTTAAAATGTCCGCGCAGGGTCCTGCTTATTAATAACAACCTTCGGGGAAATGTAGAAATTTTGCAAATCTTACAGTAGGGAGGAGGGAGAATATTTAAAGCAGCATATCTGGAGCTAAGAAGGAACAAGAGAGGAGATGCCATACTGACTATAGTATTACTGATATAATAAAGAGAAACAAGAAAAGCTGCAATGGGAGAGAGAGATTGAAGGCTAAAGGTAAGAAAAGAATCACAAATCAGATGATAGGGTTTTTACATAGAATGTGCAGCAGAGAAACAGAGCATTCGGCCCAATAGGTCTATGCCAGTGTTTATGCTCCACACGAGTCTCCTCCAAAGCCTATTCATCTATCCCCATCAACATACCCGTCTGTTCCTTTCTCCTTCATGCACTCATCTACATTTCTATTTGCTATTCGCCTCAATTACTCCATGTGGTAGCGAGATGCCCATTCAAACTCTGGGGGGAATTTTAACCCCAAAAGATGGGTCAGTTGGGGTCGGGTGATAGGAACATAGGAACAGGAGCAAGCCTTTGAACCCCTCAAGCCTGTTCTGCTGGGAGGTTAAAGAGTTAAAAATCTGAATCCCGACCCAACCCGCCCACTTCCGGTTATGATACTTCAAGCAAGTTATAGTATCATCAGGGGGGACTGTAGAATTCGCAAAATTGAACATTGTCCTATAAGGGTCTATTGGCAGAAAAGGCCTTAATTTTAAAGACTGTTTTAAAAGAAGCCCAGAAAAAGGGACACACAAAATGGCCGCCAGACCCCGTGACCAGCTTTTGGGACACTTTAAAATGGTTCCTACAGTCCCCAGACAGCTTTTGTGAATTCAGCCCACAGTACGTTCTGGAAGGCAGTTTCAGGGAAAACAAAACCAGACAGAGCCCCATACATATAGATTGGATGCAGATCCGATCAGATCAGCCTGTAGATAAAGGCCATCTAAATGTTTACCCAGACAAAGGGGAACAGATTCAAGCTCGAAGAGGGACATTAAAGACAATACAAGATCATTCCAGACCAGAGATGGCAGTTACCGGCCATCCCGAAGATACTTTAAAAACAAAGACTAGCCCTCTGTGCTACAAGCCCGCCAAAAGTTAAACAAAGACTAACCTTGATTTGGTGGGAGATAAGGGCCTCCACAGAAAAGTATAACTGGAGTCCTGGGGTAGCGTTGTAGGTAGAGGAAGGAATTCGGATCGGAGTCCTGGGGTAAAAGCCCGGAGAGAGAATTGGGATCGGAGACCATCGGGTTTTCGGTAGCCATTGAGGAGCATCAGCCTCATTGGTGCAGAGTTCGAGTGGAGACGACGGAGGATCAAGATTCGAGAGGTTTGAGAGGGGAGATCAAGTCAGAATCCAGCCCCGGGGTAACTGTCGGGAGATCATCGACCAACCCCAGGACGTTGACGAGACAAGAAGAAACCCATGTGAAAATGGTAAAATAGATGGTCTCTCTCCACACCGATGTCCAGCCCTGCTAACATCCAGCCTGTCCGAGTCCATTAGCTCGAGGGAGGAAAGAGTGTGTCGCAGCCCGCTGCGTTCCGCTGACCACGTGGAGACAGGATGCCTGAGAGGACCAAAACGCAGACTTCAAAATCATCTATGTTTCTAATTGGGATTGGTGAGCATGTTTCTGGCCCCTCATAATCTAATCTAGCTAGGTTTAGGGGGTGGGCATTTCGGGGAATAATTAACAATGAGTTGTTGTCCCTCGATGTTCCGTGTGCTTCCCTATTTCATGATGAACCTTGTAAAGCGTAATATGCCTGTAGATATGTTGGTTAGTACTGTATTATGATTTGTTTTTCCCTCCCATGTACCTTATTGGCTTACATTCAATTTTTCCTTTGTGCAATAAAATTTCATTTTGTTTCATTAAACTTGGTCTATAGAGTATTCTCTGCATTGTAGTTCCTGCCTCAAAATCCAGTGTATAGAACCTAAGGGGTGAGTGGGTCGAACCACTCGGTGAATTACTGTGCAAGAGAGAGAGGCCTCTAGAGAGAGAGAGAGAGAGAGAGACCTCGTCGATCGAAAACCCCTTACAGAAAATGGCGACCGCGGCAGGACACTGGCAGCAGGATTGCAATGTATTAGACCCAGGTTTAAATGGACGAAATGTTCTGGATGAGAGGATAGTGGATTATATTTTTGGTAAGGTAAATCTCACTAAGCAGTGGATTTCCGATCTCTTACTGGATGGGCGTCCGGTATACGCAGCCGTCAGGCGGGCAGAGAGTAAAGAACATAAAAAGTCAGTAGAGAAGGCAGTGTGGCCGATGTGCTACAAAAGACAAGTCCAGATTTTGGACAAAGTCGTTGCAGCGCAGGCAGCCAAGATCAAAACCCAGGCCAGCCAACATCAGGCTAAAATAGAGTACCTGGAATGTCAGGTTACTGAGGCAAAGTTGCATGAAGCGAGGGTACGGGAGAAAAGCTCCCGCCTCGCACAACAGCTATGAGCGCAGGAGGAGAGAGTAGTAGAGGTCAAGGCAGCTTACAAGCTGGCCATTGAGAATGGGTTTGAGGGCGCAGACCACGGCCCCGGCCAGAAGGCGTTAGAAGACCTAAGAATAGCCCTGGCGAAGGCAAAAGGCATGGTGTGCCTCGTAAGCCCAAAAGCGAGTCAAATAGACTTCCTGAAGGAATCCAAAAGATCGATTCCACACGAAGTAGTTGTGGCAGCAGCCACTGAACCCTCAGCACCGCCGAGCTATAGTGAGGTTTGGCCCAAAGGTGGGGTGGTAGAAGGGGAGGAAGCCGAGGTAGAACCGGAGGAAGAACAACCCCCAGTAGTGAAGCCGGAGCCAGCACCAATGTGCCCTACTCGGCACCAGAGGTACGGTCCCGTCGACGCAAATGGCGTTGACGGACCCCTCCTGAACCAGATCGTGTTGCCCCACGGTGCCCAACAACTTAGAGCGATGGTGAGCCACCTTCCAAAACTCTCCGAGAAGGGAGATCCCTCAGTCCATTTCAGGGAGATAGAGTAGACAGCCGCCGTCAATGACTGTGACAGTCCGGAACAGGCTAAGATGTTGCTATTCTCCCTGGATAGTACAATCCTCCAGTGCCTCTCAGACAGGATGTAAGAAATCACACAACACCAGGTTATAGTCCAACAGCTTTATTTGAAATCACAAGCTTTCGGAGCGCTGCTCCTTCTTCAGGTGACTGACCTGTTTGGACACCATTCACACCTTTGACTGCTGTGATTATCTCTCTGCCGAGGTGTGATAAATGGCAGTTGGAAAGGTTACCTGTAAACATCTGACATGATTCTCTGACTATATAAGCTGTGTCTTTATGCATTTCTCCACTTCACCTGAAGAAGGAGCAGCGCTCCGAAAGCTTGTGATTTCAAATAAAGCTGTTGGACTATAACCTGGTGTTGTGTGATTTCTTACATTTGTCCACCCCAGTCCAACTCCGGCATCTCCACACCATCTCAGACAGGAGTAAAAGGGGGCAGAGAGGATATGAGGAACTCCGGGACGAGGTCCTGGAGGTTATGGGAGTGGACGACGGCAACCCGTTCCTCCTTGTGGAAGGGACTGTGCAGCTAACTGGAGAACCCCCACGGGTTTTCGCAGAAAGGCTGTGGCCAGTGTATCGGCGCAGCTGTCCGGGCATGCCTGAACGGGCCGCAATGAACAACGTCCAGCGGGTTCATTGGCTCCGCTGCCTGGTTGCCAACAGCTCACCGCAGATACGGGCCCAAGCAAAAGCTTGGTTTGACCCCCAAGGTCCCAGGATCACGGAGGAGACAGTGCTCCGACAGCTCACCATTGCATATAAGAATTGCAGGAGTCAGGAGACACCCACCTCTAAGGGAAAAGTGCATGAGGCAAAACCCGCAGGCTCAAGTAAAAAGGAGTGGCATCAGGAGGGGAATCGCCCTCCCCAAGCCAAGCTCAATTGCTACAGGTGTGGGAAGGATGGACATTGGCGCAGGGACTGTAAAAATCCGTGGAAGGATAATAAGGGAAGATCTCCCGCAGCCCAAGCCCAGACCGCCGCCCCAGCACGAGTCCAGGTCCAAGCCGCAGCCCCTGTCCCAGAAAAGGGAACCGGTGCAGCTATGGATCCAGCTGCGATAGAGTCAATTATAGAGGCAATGCGGTCTCTTATGATCTCGCAGGGGAGGGTAGCAGTCACCACCGGTCCTGACGTTCTCGCAACCCCGACTGTTTCACCCCAATGACTAGAGCCAGCGCAGACCGTTTACCTATGTCCGTTGCGATATGATTTATGGAGACAACCCCTCATGGAGATGGAGGTAGAGGAGGTAAAAGGCACCTATCTGGAGGATACGGGGGCATCGTGCACCGTGATCCACGTAGCTAACCCTACCACCTCACCTCTGTCCACCGGGGTTCCATATATTCTGTCGGGCTTCACGGGCAAAGAACAGGCTGGCACATTCTCCATCCCTCTCTCCATTCATTTAGGACCACTCCGCACCACGTGGAAGTGTGTACTGATGAAGTGGGAGATGGAGGGTGGAAAAGGGATCCTTGGGTCCGATTTCTTAGTAGAACACGGGATTCTCATGGACCATAGAAATCACTGTCTCTGGGGAATGAGTACGGGTGAGAAAGGAAAAAGGGGTTTCAAGGTGAAACCAAAGAAGACACGGATCGGCCAGCAGGAAGTAAAATTCCTGGGTCTGACCATCCGCGTTGGAGAGAGAGTCATAGACAAGGCCAGGCGGGAACCGGTACAAGACCCACCGGTCCCCACCACTTGCGTAGTGGAGGTGCCCCGGCGCACTAAATGGTTTCACATAAATCAGTGCAAACTATTTAAGCAGGGTGCAAAAGAGCCAACAACCGAAGCCAGGTCTGAGGGTAAAAATCCTCAGCCTGAGGCGTGCAAAGAGTCACAGACCACACAGGCTGGAACCGCAGCCTGCTTGAGGGGAGGAGCTATCCCGCCCACCTGGGAGGTTTCCCCATTGGCCTGGGACTCGGACGGGGAAGAGCCCGAACAGCCAGGCCCCGCCTTTGACACGATTCTGGAGGAGGTGGAGTCGGAGGACGGAGGTCCCGCCCTCGACTCAAGCTTAGGGGAGGTAGAACTTGGGGGCGGAGATTCTCCACCTGTCGGGACAGGTAGGGAGGAGTCGTCTGCCACAGACCCAAATCCCGAAGGGGCGGAGCTTGAGGGAAGGGAGCCGAAGAAGGCAGTCGTGGTGGAGCCACGGGCTGTGAGGGCTAAAGTCCCAACCAAAGATCCACTCGCTAAGGGAGCCTCGCCCAAGGCACCCCCTCGCAGGTCGTCTCGAACACCTCAGCCAGTAAAGCCCTGGCCCGATTCCCCCTACTTCAGCAGACACCGACTTGGGAAATCCCTAGAAAGACGCAGTTGTGGCAAAGCCACCAACGGACTCTTGTATAAATGAATAACTGCCTTTAACAGAGTGCTACTGCACCTATGTTTGTTTACTGTATGTAAATAGCCGTTCTAGATAAGCCCCAGAATCAGCGCGAAGACGTCATCACGTTGGTCACGTGACGCCCCGAACGGCGGGAAACGTGATGACGTCATGACGTCAGAGAGTGGGAGGTTCCCAACTCAGACCTCCTGAAACCAGCACCAGAAAAGACCTGTTGATTATTTCTCCTGCATGCAATTGTTTGTTCTCTAGTTTCTATTAAACTTCGTTTTATTATCGGACTGACTCGACCTCAGTGCTTCAGTTAGGGATCTGTCGATTCCTACATTGGTGACCCCGAGACTTCGCGGACGATTTTCACAGAGGACATGCAGAACAAAACGATGGATGTTAATGCAGTGACTTTGAAGCTCCCTCAATTTTGGGAACAACAGGCGGCCTCCTGGTTCGTCCAAGCGGAGGCTCAGTTCCAGCTTCGGAACATCGTGCTGGATCAGACCCGTTATCTTTACGTGGTCTCCGCACTGGACAGCTCGACAGCTTCACGGATCATCAGTCTGCTGGAGACCCCGCCCGTGGATAACAAGTATGATACGCTTAAGACGTGACTTATGCAGGTTTTCGGCCTCACTAAAGCGGAGCGCGCGCGACGTTTACTCACACTGCCCGGGTTAGGCGACGCTAAGCCATCTGAGTTGATGAGCCAGATGCTCACGCTCCTTGGGTCTGAGCCACAGTGTTTTCTGTTTCGGGAACTGTTCCTGAGCCAGCTCCCCGAGCAGGTGCAAGCAGCCCTCACCAGGTCGGAGGCTACGGACGGTGTAGCGCTCGCGGCCGAAGCCGACACCATTTATGCGGTGATGCAGCAGTACTGTGCCACCTCGAAGCGTCCCGCCCCGAAGAATCCCACCTCGGCGCCTCCACCGACCGGCCTCTGCTACTACCACGCCCATTTTGGTCCAAAAGCCAGATACTGCCGACACCCATGCAGTTTCGTGCCAACTGCACCGAGGAAGCAGCAGCACCGATTGCGTGAATGGAAGAACGACCCTGAGGTCGGTTTCGCGTCCACGATGGCAGTTGGCGATTCCGGGAATATCGGAGTCGTTCGGACCGGCTTGTCCGACCTCCTCTGCGATTGACTTTTGAGGTTAAAGACACTTCTGGGGGGGCGCATGTGGCAAAGCCACCAACGGACTCTTGTATAAATGTATAACTGCCTTTAACAGAGTGCTACAGCACCTATGTTTGTTTACTGTATGTAAATAGCCATTCTGGATAAGCCCCAGAATCAGCGCGATGACATCATCACGTTGGTCACGTGACGCCCCGAACGGCGGGAAACGTGATGACGTCATGATGTCAGAGAGTGGGAGGTTCCCAACTCAGACCTCATGAAACTAGCACCAGAAAAGACCTGTTGATTATTTCTCCTGCATGCAATTGTTTGTTCTCTAGTTTCTATTAAACTTCGTTTTATTATCGGACTGACTCGACCTCAGTGCTTCAGTTAGGGATCTGTCGATTGCTACACAGTCCCCAATTGGCAGCAAAAGGCTGCAGGGGACTCAAGCTACAGGTCAGTGCGGCCCCGCCACAGGGAGCGGTGAGGTGCAGTCCGAACAGGGATTAGGTAGGCCGCCCGGGGACGGGCAGCGCTGTACATAAGTTTAGTTAAGTTTAAGTTTGGTTAAGTATAAGGTGTGTAAATTTTTAAGGTGATGGGTGTTATAAGGAATAGTTTTAGAATCTGCCCAGCATGTGTGTTTGTTTTGGATCGAGGGCGAAAGACCCAATCATGCCTTCACCTAGGCCAGAATCTCTCGGGGGCCTGGCTGTATCGTTTAATCTGTTGCAGGAACCAAAGGTACTATGGAAAGGATTCTCATCGTGTTCGTGGTGATCAGGTGTAGCTTGGCCTATCGGGGCTACACCAAGGACTCCATCGTATATGGATGCTCCGGGGACACAGCCCCCATCGCGACTGATGGGACGGGTGTACGGGACGTTGAGGAAATAGCTACCTACTTCCATGAAGGGAGGTGGCCAGGATGGCTGGGGTCAAACTCTACGGAATACTCCAGCCAGTCTGGGTTTGCATACAGAGAGACTTCTCTAATGTGTCCCAGGGTGAGGATCATCGCGCCCAGAGTCAGCGTCACCGTCGGAAGGAAGATTTGTTTGCTATGTCATGGGCATGTTCCTTTGGACAGATGGTGGTGGCTTCGGAAGCTGAGTAAGACCATGAAGAACTCCACGGTCGAGTGGGAGCAACTGGGTAACAATACCCATCGGACTATTACGGGGACTCATGGGGGATTGAGTGTCTGTTGGGACAAATGGTGGGAACCAGGTGAGGGGATTTATATCTGTATGTGGGGTTCAGAATGCGTCTGCCCCACAGGCGTCTCCATCTTTTTCGAAAGACAGTGGCAGGATGCTGGGAAAGGGATGAGATGGGACGTCAGCACACGGGCGTGCGGAGTCCCATACTCTCAGATCCCGGTGAATGCCACTGAGATCATCACCCGCTCCCGCAATCCCCTGCCCACGATTCCGGTAGCCAAAGCCTGCAAGGAAAGGTGCCCCACCACTATCAAGGGACCCGGGAACAGACTGGTATTGGTACCCACAGGTCAGGTGCTGTACCAAGGGGTGCACTACGTGGTGGCCTCGGTGATTTTAAACCTCACCGAGGTGCGATTGCCAGAGTGGTGCCCCAAGGAAACGGAGCAATTGTACCAGGTCCTGTTAACAAATATGTTCAGACAATTTTATGAGTTCAACTTTGCCGATGTCAACAGAGCCGGATTATACACCACACCACATGAGGTCTTGGACAGGGTAGGGAGACAAAGAAGGGGTACAGTCAATGATATTTTTACTGCCTTTAACACAGGGACTTCCATCATCAACACTCTGGATGACGTGGAGCTGCAGACTCAGATCAATGGTTTAAAAGCACGGTTAAGAAAGATACTGATGGACGAGAATAAGGTAATGGGTTCTGAGTTACATGAGGACCAGGCCATGACACTACACTTAAAATAAATCATAGCTGAGCTGGAGAAACACGCTAAACCGGTAAATGCTCTCATCAGAGAGGATCGGAATGCGTCAGATCAGGCTGCACAGAATGAAGCGTGCGTGCTGTACGGGGCGTGGTTACTGGGCGAGGGCCGCAGTAATCTGGAGGATTTAAAACAAGGTTTGGTCCCCTCCTGGATCAGCAATAAGCACCTCGCAGCCCTCCACCCTTTTGAGAACACATTAAGTCCGTGCCAGCTCAGACTAGCTTCAGAGGCCTACCCAGTCCCAGTGGACTGTGGAAGGTCTAATCACACCATTATGGGTACAGTGGTAAGAATGCCGGTTATGGGAAAGACAGCTAAACCTGCCCCGGTATACAGGGTGGGGAACATTGGAGTCATTTAAGGGGGTGCACACATTCGCTACACAGCGGTCCCACCGTACGTCATTCGATGGGAGCGTGCAATGACGGGTACCGACCTCTCGGGGTGCCAGAGCCGGGGAGCACACATCATCCTGTGTCCCCAGCACTTGAATGCCTACTCAAAACCACAGTGCGGGTTCAGAACTGCTGGCGCAAAGCCTATAAATTGCGCCATGGAGGCAATGGCACAAGGCGGGTGGCATATATAGGAGGTGGGACATACTGTGTCACCACTGCAGCGCCCCACTACCAACATGGACAGCACGGCTGGTGTCCGGTCAGTGACAGCAGTTTCTGCTTCAAACCCAAGGCAGAAGTTCAAGTGGCCCAAGAGTGAATTGTCCCTATTCCTGAACCTTCCACTGTTCACCTCACTGTCAAGGAAAATTTCACCGATCTACAACGATTCGTTGCACATTTTGGCTATATCATTCCCCCTCTCCCTGAACACCTCACCAAGATACTGAAAGCCGTTGCCATTTCACAGAAACATTTTTACACGCTGGAGCAGAAGACATTAGAAATAGGGGCAGACATATTAGATATAGTGACCCCACAGTGATGGGACCTGTTCAGTAATATAGAAGTCCCTTCTTGGATTGGGATAGCCTCCCACATCCTCATAGTATGTCAGATTTTTATTGTGATTTATTTACTCTTTGTACATTGTAAGAGGGACAAACGTTTCCAGAAGTATGAGAACAGAGGAGAATGGAGGGAGCATTATGTGCGGGTAGACGAGGAGACACCCATTTGAATTTTTGGCTGCTATGTATAGAGTTAAAGCTTCCCTCCCTCCTCTATTTTTGATAGTATTCATGTTTGATTTTGTGCATATTTTCATTCTTTCTTATTTTTATTGAAGTTTATTATTTGTGTTGTTAATAAAAATAATATGTATGAACCAGGTGGTATAGGGGTATTAGGCCCCCTCCATGCCTGGAAATGTGTGTATCAGATTTTAATTCCAATGTATTGCCATCTATAGATGCTTTATGTACACTGTGGGTTTTTCTGAAATGGGAAATACATGTGTCGTGGGGTCATAGATAGGTAAATACAAGGAATGGTTTGATTATGGAGAGTCAGAAAATTTTGCTCACCCAGAATTATGATACTTCAAGCAAGTTATAGTATCATCAGGGGGGACTGTAGAATTCGCAAAATTGAACATTGTCCTATAAGGGTCTATTGGCAGAAAAGGCCTTAATTTTAAAGACTGTTTTAAAAGAAGCCCAGAAAAAGGGACACACAAAATGGCTGCCAGACCTCGTGACCAGCTTTTGGGACACTTTAAAATGGTTCCTGCAGTCCCCAGACAGCTTTTGTGGATTCAGCCCACAGTAAGTTCTCGAAGGCAGTTTCAGGGAAAACAAAACCAGACAGAGCCCCATACATATAGATTGGATGCAGATCCAATCAGATCAGCCTGTAGATAAAGGCCATCTAAATGTTTACCCAGACAAAGGGGAACAGATTCAAGCTCGAAGAGGGACATTAAAGACAATACAAGGTCATTCCAGACCAGAGATGGCAGTTACCGGCCAACCCGAAGATACTTTAAAAACAAAGACTACCCCGCTGTGCTACAAGCCCGCCAAAAGTTAAACAAAGACTAACCTTGATTTGGTGGGAGACAAGGGCCTCCACAGAAAAGTATAACTGGAGCCTGGGGTAGCGTTGTAGGTAGAGGAAGGAATTCAGATCGGAGTCCTGGGGTAAAAGCCCGGAGAGAGAATTGGGATCGGAGACCATCGGGTTTTCGGTAGCCATTGAGGAGCATCAGCCTCATTGGTGCAGAGTTCGAGTGGAGACGACGGAGGATCGAGATTCGAGAGGTTCGAGAGGGGAGATCAAGTCAGCATCCAGCCCCGGGGTAACTGTCGGGAGATCATCGACCAACCCCGGGACGTTGACAAGACAAGAAGAAACCCATGTGAAAATGGTAAAACAGATGGTCTCTCTCCACACCGATGTCCAGCCCTGCTAATATCCAGCCTGTCTGAGTCCATTACCTTGAGGGAGGAAAGAGTGTGTCGCAGCCCGTTGCATTCCACTGACCACATGGAGACAGGAAGCCTGAGAGGACCAAAACGCAGACTTCAAAATCATCTATGTTTCTAATTGGGATTGGTGAGCATGTTTCTGGCCCCTCATAATCTAATCTCGCTAGGTTTAGGGGGTGGGCATTTCGGGGAATAATTAACAATGAGTTGTTGTCCCTCGATGTTCCGTGTGCTTTCCTATTTCATGATGAACCTTGTAAAGCGTAATATGCCTGTAGCTATGTTGGTTAGTACTGTATTATGATTTGTTTTTCCCTCCCATGTACCTTATTGGCTTACATTCAATTTTTCCTTTGTGCAATAAAATTTCATTTCGTTTCATTAAACTTGGCCTATAGAGTATTCTCTGCATTGTAGTTCCGGCCTCAAAGTCCAGTGTACAGAACCTAAGGGGTGAGTGGGTCGAACCACTCGGTGAATTACTGTGCAAGAGAGAGAGGCCTCTAGAGAGAGAGAGAGAGACCTTGTCGATCGAAAACCCCTTACAAGGCGGAGATTGACAGACATTTGAACTACAAGGGAGTCAAGGGGCATGGGGAGAGAGTGGGAAAGTGGTGTTGAGGACAAGATTGGATCAGCCATGATCTTATTACATAGAAGATAGGAGCAGGAGTAGGGCATTCGGCCCCTCGAGCCTGCTCCGCCATTCAATGAGATCATGGCTGATCATCCAAATTCAGTACCCTGTCCCTGCCTTCTCCCCATATCCCTTGATCCCTGTAGCCTTAAGAAATATATCCAACTCCTTCTTGAATATATTTAATGAACTGTCCTCCACCGCCCTCTGTGGCAGAGAATTCCACAGGTTCACCACTCTCTGGGTGAAGAAATTTCTCCTAATTTCAGTCCTAAATGGCTTACCCCTTATCCTTAGACTATGACCCCTGGTTCTCGATTCCCCGGCCATCGGAAACATCCTTCCTGCATCTAGTCTGTCCAGGCCTGACAGAATTTTATAGGTTTCGATGAGATCCCCTCTCAATCTTCTAAACTCCAGTGAGTATAAGCCCAATCAACACAATCTCTCCTCATACGTCATTCCTGCCATCCCAGGTATTAGCCTGGTGAATCTTCGCTGCACTCCCTCCATGGCAAGAACGTCCTTCCTCAGATAAGGCGACCAAAACTGCACACAATACTCAAGGTGCGGTCTCACCAAGGCCCTGTACAACTGTAGCAAGACATCCGTGTTCCTGTACTCGAACCCTCTTGCTACGAAGGCCAACATACCATTTGCCTTCTTAACCGCCTGCTGCACCTGCATGCTTACCTTCAGCGACTGGTGCACAAGAATACCCAGGTCTCTTTGCACTTCCCCTTCTCCCAATCTATTGCCATTCAAATAATAGTCTGCCTTCCTGTTTTTGCCACCAAAGTGGATAACCTCACATTTATCCACATTATAGTGCATTTGCCATGTTTCTGCCCAATCGCCCAACCTGTCCAAATCGTACAGGAGTTTCACGACATCCTCTTCACAGCATACCCTCCCACCCAGCTTTGTGTCGTCTGCAAATTTGGAGATATTACATCCAATTCCCTCGTCCAGATCATTAATATATATTGTGAACAGCTGGGGTCCTAGGACCAATCCTTGCGGTACCCCACTAGTCACTGCCTGCCACTCGGAAAACGACCCGTTTATTCCAACTCTTTGCTTTCTATCTGCCAACCAGTTCTCTATCCAATTCAATACTTTGCACCCAATCCCATATGCCTTAATTTTGCACGCTAATCTCTTATGCGGGACCTTATCGAAAGCCTTCTGAAAGTCCAAATACACCACATCCACTGGTTCTCCCTTATCTATTTTACCAGTTACATCCTCAAAAAATTCCAGTAGGTTAGCCAAGCACGATTTACCTTTTGTAAATCCATGTTGACTTTGTCCGATCCCGTCACTGCTTTCCAAGTGCTCTGCTATTACATCTTTTTTAATGGACTCTAGCAATTTCCCCACTACCGATGTCAGGCTTACCAGTCTATAATTCCCCGCTTTTTCTCTACCACCTTTTTTGAATAGTGGGGTAACATTTGCTACCCTCCAATCCATGGGTACTGTTCCAGAGCCTATCGAGTTCTGGAAGATGACCAGCAATGCATCTACTATTTCTAGGGCCACTTCCTTAAGTACCCTAGGATGTAGATTATCAGGCCCTGGGGATTTATCGGCCTTCAGTCCCATCAATTTTCCTAACACCATTTCCCTACAAATACTGATTTCTTTCAGTTCCACCCTTTCATCATACCCTATGTCCCCCAGCATCTCTGGGAGGTTATTTGTGTCCTCCTTTGTGAAGACAGAACCAAAATATGTATTTCGTTGGTAAGCCATTTCTTTGTTCCCCATTATAAATTCCCCTGATTCTGACTGCAAGGGACCTACGCTTGACTTCACCAATCTTTTTCTCTTCACATATCTATAAAAGCTTTTACAGTCAGTTTTTATGTTCCCTGCAAGCTCACTCTCATATTCTATTTTCCCCTTCTTAATTAATCCCTTTGTCCTCCTTTGTTGAATCCTAAACTGCTGCCAATCCTCAGGATTATTGCTTTTTCTGGCCAATTTATATGTCCTCTCCTTGGATCTTATTGAATGGCGGAGCAGGCTCGAGGGGCCGATTGGCCTACTCCTGCTCCTGTGTCTTATGTTCTATCAGGTCACCCCTCAAGCCCTAGCTTGTTCAATCTTTCCTGTTAGCTAGAACCTCTCAATTCTGGTATCATCCTTATATCTTGTATCTTAAAACTATTGTAGCTTATCTAGGAGTGTGAAGGGTGTGCCAGAACAATAGATATGAGAGTAGAATTCATGCTGTATACAGACATGGGGCTTATTAAGAATTAAAAGTTGTTGAGAAGGAAGTAAGTATTTGGCACAAAGAGGAATCTGGGTTTCTTAGAGACATCTTTAACAATGGAGGAGATGTGGGAGTCTCATTTAAGATCAGAGACGATAGTCAGGTCAAGAATGACAATAGGTTAAGGAACAAAAAGGAGCCATAAACGGTAAAAGATAGAATTTGTTGGTTACAATTGTGAACGACATGAAGAAATTGTGTTTTTTTTTCCTAAGCCCCCAAAAATGGGTGGGTTGTGGTTGGGTGAGATGCTAAAACTTTAAAAGTCTCAAACCCTACCCCAACCCGCCTCCAACCCGCCCACATCCAGGTTTAACAGAGGCGGGGCAAGGGGTGGGCTGCTAACCTGCTCCCAGGAGGCGGGCTGGCCATTTAAATATTATAATGCGTCTGGCAGCCTCAGATTTAATTTATTTTGCAGGTTTAATCCTGGCCGGCCGGGCTCCCCAGGCCTCGGGAAACCTGGCAGCTGAAGGGAGGCGATCCGACTCTTCCCACCAGGTCGGAGATCGGACCCCCCTCCGGATTGGAACACTCCTGGGGTCGGAGATCGGTCCCCCACTCCCACTAGCAGCTGCAGGTTCCTTACCTGCTCCTGCGGCCTGCTCTAGAGTGCTCCTTGTCCGACTGGAAGATAAGCCTGTCAATCGGGCTGGCTTCCGAAGCGGGGAATCTACAGAAGAAAAACTACGCACACTGTGGAATCAAAACTTAAAAGCATGCGGGGAAACCCGGACTTCTGATTTACCCGACACAAACCCTGCCTGCCCACCTACACAACCCGTCCCTGTCAAGATCATGGCCTGTGTCTTTGAAGAACTGAAATAAGCAAGATTTTGATTATATCCATTGATGAGCATTTAGCATGGAGCATGGAAATTTAGATCTATTTAGCAAGATAATTGGCAAATGAATCAGAGGGGAGATGAAGAGAATTTTTCTTTACGCAGCAAGTTGTGATCTGGAAAGCACTGCCTCAAAGGGTGGTGGAAGCAGATTCAACAGTAACATTCAAAAGGGAGTTGGATAAATACTTGAAAAGGAAAATGTACAGGGCTTTGGGGAAAGAGCAGGGGATGGGACTAATTGGAGAGCTCTTTCAAAGAGCTGGCACAGGCACGATGGGCCAAATGGCCTCCTTCTGTGTTCTATGGATCCATGAGTCTATATTAGCCCTAATTTTAACTTGGTGTGAATGTCGAACACGGGGCTGGCGGGGCAAGTATCAAGCTCATCCTTGCTCACCGATGGGAGGCCCTAGATTTTCTTGTAAGGCCTGGAGCAGTACCCTTATAAACAATAAATATCACTTATTCTCTCAGCTCTCTGTTGCTCCTTGGCATTGGGTTTCCCTGGTGAGGCCAGCATCAGGCGTCGATCCCGTGACCCAAACCTAAAATAGCATTGGGGGTCTTCTTGACATCATCAGAGCCAAGACTTGTCCATATCGGTACCAACGACATAGGCAGAAAGAGCGATGAGGTCCTGCAGGCAGAGTTTAGGGCACTAGGAGAGAGATTAAAAAGCAGGACCTCAAAGGTAGTAATCTCCGGCTTACTCCCGGTGCCACGTGCTAGTGAGCACAGGAATAGGAGGAGAGAACAGATGAATGCGTGGCTGGAGAGATGGTGCAAGAGGGAGGGCTTTGGATTCCTGAGGCATTGGGACCGTTTCTGGGGAAGGTGGGACCTGTACAAGCCGGACGGGTTACACCTCAACAGAGCCGGGACCAATATTTTCGTGGGGAAGTTTGTTAGTGTTGTTGGGGAGGGTTAAACTAGCTTGGCAGGGGGATAGGCACCAGCATATAGGAGTAGAAAAGAGGAATAAGGTACATAACAGAGTGAGTGTGTTAGATAGTACTAGAGAAGGAAATAGTACTAGAGGTGGAAGTAGTACTATATTAGATAGGAGCAGACTAAGAAAGACTACGAAAAATTCAAAAATGGGTTTAGAATGCATGTACGTAAACGCACAAAGTGTGGTGAATAAGGTTGGTAAGCTACAAGCACAATTAGTCATGTGACAATATGACGTGGCAACACAGGTAGACTATCCTTTATCCGAACTTCCGAAAACCGAAACCCTCTAAAAACCGAAGGTTTTTTCGTTCAGCGTAAGTCGTGCGCACGACATGACCAGAGTGGCGCACGACTTACGCTGAGCAGGGCAGAGGGTCACTGAGTTCCCTCCTGGGTAGGAGATTGCAGGCCGAGCCGGGCAGTTGTGAAGGAGGTATACCGGGAGAGTGAACCCAACAATACAGCGGCCTGTCCGATATTCTTTTCTCCCCCCGCCGACCCCCGACCCCCGACCCCCACCCTTTCGGATAAGGGATAGTGTATACTTTATCCGCACTTCCGAAAACCGAAATCCTCTGAAAACCGAAAGTGTTTTCGTTCAGCGTAAGTCGTGCGCACGACCCCGACCCCCGCTGACCCCGACCCCCGTCAACCCCCACCCCGACCCCCCGCCGCCCCCGCCCCCGCCGACCTCCACCCCGACCCCCCGCCGACCCCCGCCCCCCCGCCGACCCCCACCCCGACAAATTTCCCAGTCTTATAAAATACCTTCTGAAATCCGAAATTTTCTGAAAACCGAAACACGGCTGGTCCCGAGGTTTTCGGATAAAGGATAGTCTACCTGTAATGGAAATGTGGCTTAAAAATAGTGAGGACTGGGCACTTAATATTCAAGAGTACAAGGTGTTCAGAAAAGATAGGGAAGGAAAAAAGGGAAATAACAACAGAGAATGCTGGAAAAACTCAGCAGGCCAGGCAACATCCGTGGAGCAAAAATAGAGTCAACGTTTCGGGTGAAAACCCTTTGTCACGTGCTAGTGAGCACAGGAATAGGAGGATAGAACAGATGAATGCGTGGCTGATAAAGGGTTTTCACCCGAAACGTTGACTCTATTTTCTCTCCATGGATGTTGCCTGGCCTGCTGAGTTTTTCCAGCATTTTCTATTGTTATTTCAGATTTCCAGCATCTGCAGTATTTTGCTAAGGAAAAAAGGGAGGTGGGGTGGCAGTGCTGATTAAGGAAGATATTGTAGTGTTGGAAAAGGAGGATGTTCTTGCGAAGACTGTTGTGTCCATCAGTCGTAAGACACAGACTGCAGGAGAACGGTACAACAGGTGTTTACTCAACATGGCTCACTCTGGAACTGACTGTACAGATTACTACTCAGTGCTATATACAGGTGTGGTCACTGCCAGTACTACAGTATACATGAGCTGTAAAAAGTAGTTCCCCCCTTAAAGGTATATACATTACAATTCCTCCCCTTTTAGAGTAACAGTACCATAACACTCATTTAACAATTAAATATCAAACTAATTACAATTAACACTTTTAACATACAACGTTAGCTGAAAATAGTCCATTTATATATTCAGTCTTTGGGGAGGCTTCCTGATCCTTTCTGGATAGCGCCTTTCCCGAGTGTCTCGCTCTTGGTGCGGAGGCGATTCTGGCACCCTGTTGTCGGTTGGGTCATCAGCTTCCGATGCTACTGTTTCTGGGGTAGATGCGACCTGTACGTTGGGTTCCTCACCAGGTATGTATGGGCGAGGCATGGGGTTGACTTGTTCCTGTGACTCTAGGATCTGGTCAGCATGGCGTCTCACGATGTTCTCCCCAACGTCCACTGTGTACATTAGTGGGCCCTGCCGTGTGCATATCGTTCCTGGCTGCCATTTTTCTGTTCGGTAGTCGCGGGCCAAGACTGGTTGCCCTACATTGAAGCTCCTTGTTGGCTTCTCATGGATGTGCTGGAATTGCTTACTCTCAACATCTCTTCGTACGTTTGGTCTGAGCAAATCCAGGCGAGATCTTAACCTTCGGTTAAAGAACATCATGGCCGGGGCCTGGTTGGTGACTGCATGTGTCGCATTCCGGTAGGCGAACAGAAAATTGTCCACCTTATGCTGCAGTGGAATGTTGTCATTGTACATAGCCTTTATTGCCTTCTTAAAGGTTTGTACGAACCTCTCAGCCAATCCATTTGTGGCTGGATGATACGGGGCGGATGTGTAATGCCTTACCCCATTCTTCTGCATAAACCTCCGGAACTCTTTGGACACAAACTGTGGTCCGTTATCGGGGCAAATCTGTTCTGGCAAGCCGTTCCTGGCAAAAATGGTCCGTAGGACTGCAATAGTTTTCTCCGTGGTGGTGGAGGACATTTTGATGACCTCAGGCCATTTCGAGTGCGCTTCCATGGCTATTAAAAACATTGAGTCCATGAATGGACCAGCAAAATCAATATGCACCCGTTGCCATGGAGATGAGGGCCACTCCCATGGGTGTAGAGGGGCATGTGGTGGTGCATTTTTGACTTTCTGGCATCCTGAGCAACTCTTGGTCAGGTCCTCGATTTGTTTATCGATTCCCGGCCACCACACATAAGCCCTGGCAAGGCTTTTCATTTTTACCCCTCCCAGATGACCCTCATGAAGCTCATTGCGCACTCTATCCCTTAACTTGGGTGGAATTACCACTCGGGATCCACACATCAAGGTCCCCCGGCACACTGAAAGCTGTTCTCTTCTTGTCGAGAATGCTGGCAACAGTGAGTCGCCATGTGCTGGTCATCCCTTCACCGTCAAATCATACACCCGAGACAGTGTCGGGTCATTTCGGGTCTCCTTTTCTATATGAGCGTCAGTTACCGGTAGGTATTCAACTATAGTCGAATGAAATATTTCGACAGGATCCACTGCTGGTGCTTCCTCCGCTGTAGGCAGTGGCAGGCGTGATAGCCCATCAGCATTTCCATGCTGTTTCGTGCCCTTATATTCAATCTCATAGTGGTGCGCCCCTAGAAAGAGTGACCATCTTTGTAGTCGTTGCGCAGTCATCACCGGAACGCCCTTCTTCAGATTAAAAATGGAGAGAAGAGGCTGGTGGTCAGGCAGCAAGGTGAATTTCTGCCCGTGCAGATAGTGATTGAACTTTTTCACTCCCCACACTAGGCTGAGGGCCTCCCTGTCAATCTGGGCGTAGTTACGCTCGGCTGAGGTTAGTGATCATGACGCAAAGGCTATTGGCCTCTCTGAGCCGTCCGAGAATTTGTGCGACAGCACCGCTCCAATGCCGTAGGGTGACGCATCACACGCCAACCAAATTGGTAGTGCTGGGTTGAAATGGGCCAATACCTCTTTCGATGTGATTAGTGTTTTGCTCTTCTGGAAAGCTCGTTTACATTCGTCACTCCACTTCCATGGCACCCCAGTTTGCAGTAGGGTGTTCAGTGGGTGTAGTATTGTAGACAAATTTGGCAAGAACTTATGGTAGTAGTTTACCAGCCTGAGGAACGACCTCAGTTGTGACACGTTTTCCGGTGCTGGAGCCTTGACTACTGCCTCAATCTTTTCTGGGGACTTATGTAACCCCTCTTTATCGATAACGTGGCCACAATACGAGATCTGTTTTTTAAAAAACTCGCATTTGGGGCAGTTTGCTCGGAGCCCATATTCCTTCAATCTAGTGAGCACCTGCTCCAGGTTGGCGAGGTGATCACTGTCATTTTCGCCCGTGACCAGGATGTCGTCCAAATAACACTGGGTCCCTGGGATCCCTTGCAGGACTTGTTCCATTGCCCTCTGCCAAATAGCCGGAGCTGATGCTACCCCGAATACCAGCCGGTTGTATTGGTAGAGACCTTTATGGGTGTTGATTGTGAGGTATTTTTTTGATGCTTCTTCTACCTCCACTTGCAGATACGCCTGGGCCAGATGAATCTTAGTGAAGCGTTTCCCCCCAGATAGCGAGGCGAAAATACCTTCAATCCGTGGAAGTGGATATTGCACGGTGTGAAGGACTTGGTTCACTGTTACCTTGAAGTCCCCACAGATGCGAACCTTCCTTGGTTCCCCAGGCGTTCTGCTCAACGTCTTTTTCATTACAGGGATGTTGGGTGTAGCCCACTCACTCCAGTCTACCTTGGACAGTACTCTGGAACATTCCAAACTCTCCAGCTCTGCTTCGACGGCTGGGCGGATCGCATAAGGTACTGGTCTGGCCTTAAAAAATTTTGGGCTTGCGTTTTCTTCGATTTTAATTGTTGCTGTCATGCCTTTTAGTGTTCCGAGTCCTTGCTGGAACACTACTTGCGCGTCGGTTAGGATCTTTGACAGTCGCCCAGGTATGACGTCGTCATCCTTTTTGGCAGCCACAGTCAGTGCTTGTATGTAATGCCAATCCAGCTGTATTTTCTGGATCCATTCATGTCCCAGTAATGGTGGTCCTCCATCTTGCAATACATACAGGTCTAGTTTTGGTGTTTCCTTACCGTTATATATAACGGTCACCCTTATTTTTCCTTTCGGGTAGACTTTTTGCCCCGTGTACGTCTTCAAAATAATTTTTGTGTCTCTCAAGGGTATGTGTGAGAATAGCCACTCGTAGTCCCGTCAGTTTATGACTGTTAGGGCTGATCCTGTGTCCAATTCCATTTTTACCTGGACTCTTGCTATCTTGAGAGTGACCCAAATGGTTCGGTGATCCTCTGTTTTGATCACATTATGTAGTTTCAGGCAACTCAGCTCCCTGTTTTCAGAGTCGGTATCACTCTTTTGTTCGTCTGAACTATTCCCCGTCACCTTATGTACCTTCTTGTACTTTTCTTTTGGAGATTTCTTATTGCTGGTTTTCTTTCCCGACCTGCAGACTCGTGCTGTGTGTCCTACTTTTCCACACTGTCTGCACACTTTGTCTTTGAACCAGCAATCATTGTGGTCATGTGTTGTTCTGCCGCAGCGATAGCACTTCTCTGTTCTGTATGACATTTCGTTTGTGCCATATTCTTGCGGTCTCTGTTGTATCTCTGCAGCGCCCCGTGCTGCTGCTTCATATGATACCGCAATGCTGAAAGCCTTGTCCAGCGTAAGGTCCTTTTCAGATAAAAGCCGTTTCTGGGTTCCTTCACTTTGAAGCTCACACACAAACTTGTCCCTTAAGGCATCTGCCAGTCCCGTTCCAAACTGGCAGTGTTTCAATAGTTTGCGCAGTTCTGTTAAATATTCAGCATTGCTTTCATCCTTATGCTGGTTCCGTTTGTGAAACTTGAATCTTTCTGCTATCAGCAGCGGTGTGGGGTTTAAATGTTCCTGTAGTATCGTCACTATGTCTCCAAAACTCTTTTCCACTGGCTTCGCTGGGGTTACTAGATTTTGTAATAAGTCATACGTCTTTGCACCCATTAAATTTAACAATACCGGCACTTTCTTGTCATCTGACACCTCATTTGCCTTGCAGTATACCTCTATTCGTTCGACATATGTAGTCCAATCTTCGACTTCATTGTCAAATGCGGTGATACTGCCACTCTTCGGCATTTTGGGTGTGGTTTACAATGGCTTAAAATGGCGTCTCCCGCGCTTTCCTTCCTCCCCCGCTGCTGCCAACGCCACTCTCGGCGGTCCTCGTGGCAATGGCGGCGCCTCGCGGGTTCCTGCGCGTCTCTCCCCCTCTCCTCGACGCTGCTCGGCCCCTGAACACCGGCTGCGCCCTGTGTGCTCTGCCCTCTCTCTCTCACTCCCGTTGACGCTGCTCGGCCCTTTGCTGTGCCGCTCGGTCGGGCTCTAGCCCGCCGCTGTCCGGGAAGGATCTGCGCACTACCTGTTGCCAGACCGTTTTGCTGGACCACCGCGACTGGAAAGCCAAGCCTGGCTCTCAACAGCCTCCCCCGCAATTCTCGAGTCTCTGCTGGATGACTGGGTGGTTGCCCGTGGTCGACGCCCGTGTCTCTGGCCTTGACTTCCAATCTACTGGTTTCCAGGAACGAATCCCTGGGAGGTGATGCAGCGTTGCAGGTAGGATCAAATTTGCCTCGTTGCCAATGTTGTGTCCGTCAGTAGTAAGTCACAGACTGCAGGAGAATGGTACCACAGGTGTTTACTCAACGTGGCTCACTCTGGAACTGAACTGTACAGATTACTACTCAGTGCTATATACAGGTGTGGTCACTGCCGGTACTACAGTATACATGAGCTGTAAAAAGTAGATCCCCCCTTAAAGGTATATACATTACAGGGACAAGGACAGAATCCATTTGGCTAGAGTTGAGGAGCAAAAAAGGTATGATCACGCTATTGGGGTTATTCTATAGGCCTCCAAATAGTGAGAGGGAGGTAGAGAAGCAAATCTGCAGGGAAATCACAGAGATATGCAAGAGCTATAGAGTGGTGATATTGCGGGACTTTAATTACCCAAATATCAATTGGGATAATGCTAGGGTAAAGGGAAAGGAGGGGGAAGAATTTCTGAAATGTGTTCAGGAGAATTTCCTTGACCAATGTGTTCTTGTCCCAACTAGGAAGGAGGCATTGCTGGATCTGGTGCTGGGGAATGAGGTGGGCCAGGTCGACCAAGTGTCTGTGATGAATGCGTGGCTGGAGAGATGGTGCAGGAGGGAGGGCTTTAGATTCCTGAGGCATTGGGACCGTTGGGTACAAGTGATCATAAGATTTAGATTGGCAATGGAGAGGAGCAAGGAACAATCTAGAGTGGAACTTCTAAACTGGAATAGGGCCAACTTCAATGGGATGTGAAAGGATCTAGCCAGGGTAAAATGGAACCAAAGACTGACAGGAAAAACTGTAACGGAACAATGGGTGATCTTCAAGGAGGAGATGTTCCAAGTACAGGCTAGGTACATTTCAACAAGAGGGAAGGGTAAGGGAACCAAAGCAAGGGCTCCTTAGATGACAAGGGAGATAGAGAAGATGATGAAACAAAAAATGAGGGTGTATGATGCATGTCAGGTGAATTCTTCAAGGAAGAATCAGACCAAATACAATAAGTTGAGAGGGGAAGTGAAGATGAAAATAAGATTGGCAAAAAGAGAATATAAGAGTAGAATGGCGGTTAACATAAAAGGGAACCCAAAAATCTTCTACTGGCATGTAAACAGTAAGCGGGTACTAAGAGGCAGGGTGGGGCCTATTAGAGACAAAAAAGGTGATATATGCTTAGAGGCACAGGGCAAGGCTAGAATACTCAATGAGTACTTTGTATCGGTGTTTACTAAGGAGGTGGATGCTGACAAAATATCGGTAGAAGTGGAAAAGGTAGAAGCAATGGAATGGGTTAAAATTGATAGATAGGAGGTACTAGAAAGGCTGGGTATGCTTAGAGTGGATAAGTCGCCTGGTCCAGATGGCTTGCATCCCAGGTTGCTAAGGGAATTGGGGGAGGAGATAGTGGAAGGGCTTGCCATAATTTTCCAATCTTCCCTGGATGCGGGGGAGGTGCCTGAGGATTGGAAAGTGTCAAATGTGACACTATTGTTCAATAAAGGATGTAAGGACAATCCTCGTAACTACAGGCCGGTCAGTTTAACATCAGTGGTGGGTAAAGTTTTAGAAACAATAATCAAGGAAAAAATTAACAGGCACTTGGAAAGGTTTAAGCTAACTAAGGAAAGCCAACATGAATTTATAAAAAGCAGATCGTGTTTGACTAATCTAATTACATTTTTTGATGAAGTAACAGAGAGGTTTGATGAAGGGAATACAGTGGATGTTGTCTGCATGGATTTTCAGAAGGCGTTTGACAAAGTACTACATAGAAGGCTGGTTAACAAAATTGAGGCTCATGGAATAGGTGAGTCAGTGGCAGCTTGGATAAGGAATTGGCTTAAGGACAGAAAACAGCGAGTTGTGGTAAATGGTTGTTTTTCAGACTGGAGGATGGTAGACAGTGGTGTTCCCCAAGGGTCAGTGCTGGGGTCACTGCTTTTTTTGATATATATAAATGACCTGGATATTAGAATACAGAGTAGAATTTCTAAATTTGCTGATGACACCAAACTTGGGGGTGTGGCAAACAGTGATGATGATACCAATTGACTGCAACAGGACATAGAAAGGCTAGCAGAATGGGCAGACAAGTGGCAGATTGAAGTTAATACAGAGAAGTGTGAGGTGATGCTTTTTGGCAGAAGGAACAGGGAAAGGCAATATACACTTAATCTGACGAAAGGTCATCGACCTGAAACGTTAACTCTGTTTCTCTCTCCATGGATGCTGCCCTGGCCTGCTGAGTTTTTCCAGCGTTTTCTGTTGTTATTTCGGATTTCCAGCATCCGCAGTATTTTGCTATCATACACTTAATGGCACAGTTTTAAAGAGTGTGCAGGGACAGAGGGACCTGGGAGTTAATGTGCATTGGTCCCTGAAGGTGGCAGGACATATTGAGAGAGTGCTTAACAAAGCATATGGGATCGTGGGCTTCATAAATAGAGGTATTGAGTACAAAAGTAGAGAAGTTATGCTGAACCTTTATAAAGCGCTGGTTAGGCCACACCTGGAGCATTGCATCCAGTTCTGGTCACCACACTTTAGGAAGGATGTGAAGGCCCTTGAGAGGGTGCAGAGGAGATTTACCAGAATGGTTCCGGGGATGGGAGAATCTTAGCTACAAGGACAGGTTGGAGAAGCTGGATTTGTTTTCATTAGAGCAAAGGAGGTTGAGGGGTGATTTGATAGAGGTGTACAAGATTATGGCGGGTTTGAATAGGCTAGACGGGGAAAGGCTGTTCCCACTAGTTGATGGTACAAGGACTAGGGGACACAGAATTAAGTTTTTGGGCAAGAGATACAGGGGGGAAGTGAGGAAAAACTTTTTTACGCAGCGAGTGGTGAGGACCTGGAATTCGCTGCCGGCGGAAGTGGTAGAAGCAGAGACACTCTGGCCTAGAAATTCAGTATAGCCACGTTTGGGGCGCTACAGCTGGGCGTTCGCTAAATTTTGCGCCCGGCGCAACTTAGCGCCACCTTTGCCGATATTCAGTTGCATCGTCCCAAGAGGTTGCTGCTGCGCTAAAGCAGGCAATGCATGACTATCATAAGGCGCTAAGCCGGCGAGCTGGGGCGCTACCACCAAGGGCGGGCGCAGCGCAGGTGCGGCGAGTTGCTGATTGAAGGCAGACACGCTGGCGCCGGTCAGCTCTTAAAGGGGGAGGGTGGATTTGTTTGGCTGCCACGCCCTGCACACTGCAGCCCTGAAGCAAGGCCTGACCATTGCTGTTTGAACAGTTCAACGCCCAGGACAATGGAGAAGGCCAGGGAGAGAGCGCAGCGCTTCAGCGAGGGTGACCTGAAGGTACTGGTTGGCGCAGTAGAGCACAGGCGCCTTGTCCTCTTCCCTGAAGGTGGCAGGAGGCCGCTGCCCAACGAGTATCGAAAAGACTGGAGGGAGGTGGCAAACAGGGTGACCTCCAACAGCGTGGTTGGCAGGACTCCTGTCCAATGCAGAAAAAAGTTCAACTACCTCACTCGGGTTGTCATGGTGAGTACCCTTTCCAGTATCCTCCTCATCCCTGCATGTGCACCTCACTTTATGGCCAAAGGGACCTGAAAGCCCTAATGCCCAGCCCTCATCCAGCAGCTATGGGACTGTCATGAAAATCACTTGCACATTCAGGACTTTACACACTGTCAGGGCTATTCCACCATGGGAGGCAGTGCAGGCAAGATGAGGGTTTCACACAGTCAGGGCTATTCCACCATGGGAGGCAGTGCAGGCAAGATGAGGGCTTCACACTGTCAGGGCTAGTCCACCATGGGAGGCAGTGCAGGCAAGATGAGGGCTTCACACTGTCAGGGCTATTCCACCATGGGAGGCAGTGCAGGCAAGATGAGGGCTTCACACTGTCAGGGCTATTCCACCATGGGAGGCAGTGCAGGCAAGATCAGGGCTTCACACTGTCAGGGCTATTCCACCATGGGAGGCAGTGCAGGCAAGATGAGGGCTTCACACTGTCAGGGCTATTCCACCATGGGAGGCAGTGCAGGCAAGATCAGGGCTTGACACTGTACTTAGAGGCCGTCCTTTCTCTTGCAGGGCAAGCTGGCCCACAACCGAAGGCAGCAGCAACAGACCGGGGGAGGCCGTCCTGACCTCAAACAGCTCAGCGACCTGGAGCAGCGTGTGGAGCGCATTATGTCAGACCGGCTGATTGGCCCCATCGCCAGTGGAGATGCCGACCCTGTTCTGGGCCCCAATGGTAAGGGCATCACCTTTTTGACCTCTCTCTTTCCACTTGCGCCTCACACCAGCATCCTTTGCCACTATCGAACCAATGCAGTGCATAGCAGCACTCATGCCTCCCTCGCTGCCGCCCTGTCCTTACTCTAAAGCAACTCTTGTGCCTCCCTGCTTTCAGATGGTGAATCGCCAGGTGAGGAGGCGGGCCCTCCAGCTGGCACTGTGACTGAATTGGAAATTGAGGAGGAGGAAGAGGAAACCGGCCCATCAGTGACTCCCTCAGCCGTGGCAGCCCATGGCCATGATGGGGACACGTCTTCCCTGGAGGGGAGCAGGGGGGAAGGGTCGGAGGAGAGTGAAGCTCTGGGGCCCAGCGGGCTGCAGCAACGCGGGAGGGGTGGGGAAGCTCGGCGGCCTTCTCCCCGGAGGGTGAGTGCAGCCTCCAGTCCTGCTACGGTGAGCGCAGAGGAGGTGCGGCTCCTTGCTGAAATGGGCGCCCAGGCTGAGCGCAGGCACACTGAGCTCATGGCTGCAGTGGCAAGGATGCCTGACTCCATAGAGTCACTGGCAAGGAGTGTCCAGGAATTCAGTGCAGCACAGGCCAAGAGTCAGCAGGACTTTGCGGCATCACAGGCGGCTTCCAGCCAAGTGCTCAGTTGTACCGTGCATTCACTGGCTGGTGTCATGCAGACACAGACCAGGGCCACACAGGCACTAACTGCTGCCACCGTCGCTGGATCGGCCAGGCATCGCCGGGGCACTCGCCGCGCCGCAGCAGCCCAGCAGTCTGTGCTTCAGCAGATTGCTGCGCATGCTGCAGTGCTGGCCCGTGCGAGTGCCAGTGTATCGGCCGACCAGGGAGTGCCTGTGCTCTGTCAGGTTGGCAGCATTCCTGCAGCCAACACTGTCACTCCTCCACTGCAGCTGCCACCACCCGTAGGACAGACTGCTGCCGCCCAAGCAGAGTTGGAGCAGTCAGCAGCCGGCCCCTCCAGGCCCAGAGCTGGTCCAGGCTGACCCCCAAGGACATCTGCCACCTCACCATCTGACCCTCAGCAGCCTTTCCCCAGCCTTGCTGCAGCCACTGGGGTCCCATTAAGGAGGAGTTGCAGGGTGGGAAGGGGCCACTCACGGAAGCGAGACGGATCACCCTCGCAGGGGAATAAGTAGAAGGTGTGGACAAATGATTTTTTTATGTATGAGGCCGAGAGGGTTTTTTTATATATGAAGGCCGAGACTGTTGTGTTCTTTTATATATGAAGGCCAAGACTGTTGTGTTCTTTTATATATGAAGGCCGAGACTGTTGTGTTCTTTTATATATGAAGGCCGAGACTGTTGTGTTCTTTTATATACGAAGGCCGAGACTGTTGTGTTTGTTTTTTATAAAGGCCGAGGATCATGGTCATTTTTGTTTAACTGCTTTTTGCATTTTCTGAAGATTGTGAGAGCCAGTTATGTCTCTGACTGTTTTTTGGGGGGTTTCTCTGAATTAGTTTGTCATGCGGGAAGGGCACAGAGTTTGCACAGTAAAAAATTTTCTTTAATCGCACTGTCCATGTTTGCTTTTGGAAGTATTTGTTGCCTTGACCGGCAGAGGGCTTGCGGAGCGGCTACATTCATCTTCTTTCATTGGCACAAGCCATTCCCTGAGAGGGGGCCTAGAACCGAGTTGCAATAAGCCGCCGACGGACAGCCCTTGCACTTTGTGCCTCCCTCCCGTGCTGGTGCTCCTCCTCTTCCTCCTCCTCCTCCTCCTCCTCCTCCTCCTCCTCCGGTGGTCCTCCAATGTCTGCTGGCAGTGGCTGAGTCCTGCGGATAGCCAGGTTGTGCAGCATGCAGCACACTACAACGAAATGGGAGACTGGCTCAGGCGAGTACTGTAGGGCTCCCCCGGAACGATTCAGACAGTGGAACCGTTGCTTGAGCACGCCGATTGTGTGCTCAATGATGTTCCTGGTTGCTTGATGGCTGTCATTGTATCGCTCTTCAGCAGGGGTGCTGGGCGCACGGAGCGGGGTCATCAGCCAGGTGCACAAAGGATAGCCTTTGTCCCCGAGAAGCCATCCTCGTGGGTGAGGCTGTGCTTCGAAAATGTCTGCCACAGAAGTCTGGCGCAGGATGAAGGCATCATGGCTGCTGCCTGGAAAGCGGGCATTGACAGCTAGTATGAGCTGCCTGTGGTCACACACCAACTGCATGTTGAGCGAATGGTAGCCCTTCCAGTTGCGGTAATCCTCGGCATTCTGTAGAGGTGCCCGCAAAGCCACATGCGTGCAGTCAATGGCGCCCTGCACCATGGGCAAGCCCGCTAATGCTGCAAATCCCATTGCATGCTCTTGCTCCTCGTCCAGAGTCATGGGGAAGGAGATGAACTGACGTCGCCTTCTGAAAAGGGCATTGGTCACCTGTCGGATGCAGCAATGTACCGCGAACTGGGAGATGTTGGCAATGTCCCCAGTAGCGGATTGGAAGGAGCCGGTGGCATAGAAGTTGAGAGCCACCGTCACCTTCACTGCCACCGACAGAGGCGTCCTGCTCCTCAGCTGTGGCTGCAGATCTCTGCGAAGCAGGTGGCAGATCTCATTGACCACCTCCCTTCTGAATCACAGCCTCCGAACACACTGCTCCTCAGACATGTTCAGATATGATAACTGCTGGCGGTATACCCTGGGTGGGTAAGGCCTCCTGTGCCAATGCCTGTTGGCCCTTCTCCATCTGGCCATGACTGGCACTCTCTCACGGCGTCTCTGAGCCCTTTGAATGCAATGCAGTAAGCCAACGTTTCCACCCATTGCAGCCCCCATTATATGTTTCGAATCAAGGCTATGGCACTGAAAGTTAAATCCAAGTGCAAAGCTCTGGCCTGAAGCCACAAGTACCTGTGCGAGCGTTGAATCAAACCAGAAAGCTCTCTCCCTTTGTCTCCCTCCAAATATCCGTCTCTCACAAAGAAGGAGTGGAGCAAAATGGCTGCCACTTATACTGCAGGAGGAGTCCCCTTTAATTAGCGCCCCCCGCGCCCCGCAGCGACTGGGAACCGTTCCCCTCTACCAGTCGCTGGGGGCGCCATGTGCACATAAGGGCGGCGCCACTGAAGTTCCGGTTCGGGGTGCACCAAGGGCGTTGCACCATGAAATGACGCCAGGATCTGCGCGCGCAGCTGAGCGGGCACTGCGGTTTTGCGCCGCCGCCAAATCTTAAGTGAAGTTCGCGAGAGGCGCAGATCGCGCCGCGCCCGGGCGCTAGCCGCTTAGTGCCCCACTTCTCCTCCTCCTAAGGAGCTAGCGGCTGGCGCTAACAACTGAATTTCTAGCCCTCAATGTTTTCAAAAGGTGACTGGATAGGCACTTGAGGGAAATAAACTTGCAGGGTCACAGGTATAGAGCGGGGGACTGACTGGATTGCTCTACAGAGAGCTGGCACGGACTCGATGGGCCAAATGGCCTCCTTCTGTGCCATTATGACTCTATGGCCTAGAAATTTGGTGGGCTGCGCCACCAGTTAGTGCCTAAAGAGGGCACTCAGTGGCTTTAGCGCCACTGGCCATGCCTCCCGCGATATTTAGCTGGAGTGCTAATGGCGGCGTTCGCCTGTTGCGCTGCACTGCCACCGATGACGTCATCGGTGTGCGCAGCGTCCCGCTACCGCCCCAATCTCGATATTCGGTAGCGCCCGCCTCTGTAGTGCCGTTCACAACTCGCGCCCGGTTCACGGGGCCTACCTGTGGCGGCAGTGGCGCAAATTAAGGTGGAGGTGCGGGGCGGCTGTTTTTTTCGGCGGCCGCCTGCCAGCACCTCCGTCCCCGGCCTCCTGATCTCCCCCCGCGGCATTGCCGGCTGTTTTCCGAGAGCCCGGTACTTCTCCTCGGTGCCAGGCTCTTTTGCCAGCACTCGCGATCTCCGATCGCGCTGGTGCAGGCCCCTCCCCCTTAAGAATGGGAGGAAGGCCTGCAGTACCGCAGCGCGCCATGCCGCAGCGTGTGGCGCTGCGGCATGTTGCACTGCGATATTCAGTTTCAGCACCCTAAGAGGGACACGGAGCGCCTCGAGCCTCGCCCCGTGTCCCTCTTGGGGCGTTCAAGCTGAATTTCCGGCGGTCGCAACTGCTTCGATCGCTGCGCTAATTCCAGCGCCCAGGCGAGCTTGGCGCCCCATTTGCGGCTCCACCGAATTTCTCCCCCTATAGCTTTTGAACCTGAATGAGGGCCTCGCCTCCCTGGGGCTAGGGCTTCACATACTGACCAAAATATGCCTGTTAAAATGGCACAAGGTCAACGAGAAGCTGGTAAGTGGCACACTGCCGATCTCGTCAGGTGCGGGGATTAAAATCGGCCTATTGATTCAGTTACAGCATTGTATGAGGGCCTGTGTGTACCGAGGCTGTTTGATCTGAAAGAAGTTGTTTAAAGTAGAGTGGAATTACAAGCAAAAAGAGAGGATGTTAGTAAAAAAAAGGATTCATTACTTTTTTGTTCACAATTCATTTTATGGATTTTTAATTGCACAAATCAGGTCAAGTAAAATCCCAATGGAACCAAATTACTTCACAGTAAAATGACAACGTTTTCCACTCTGAAATAATCTGCATGAGTGCATCAATAATTTATCATACTCTCATTTTCTTACTTTGTAATTTGTGCTCAATTTTATTGGGCCGGTGTATATAATGAATATGTAATCAATGCCAATAGGCGAGGGTAGGGACGTTCATGCTTGCAGATAGACTTTTTTATGCATGTCATAATGTGTATCAATGTCTAGGGGAAGAACAATATGGTCAACCAGTACAGTAAGGTAATAACATGGTGCTAACTGTACACCAAATATTTAGTATGAATTCTGCATCAAATTTGCATTACAGGAACAACACAAATAAATCTAAACTGATCTGAATTTGTGCGATTCAGATAAATCTAGCTTGTTCTACCTTTGCAAATGATTCTTAGTTTAACTCTAAGTGGGTCACAAGTGAGCTGTCCTATCCACACTAAGTAGCACAGCTAGTGCCAAGGACAAGATAACTCCTCCAGAAGCTGAACTCTCTTTGATGTGAAACAATTGCATCAACGATTGAGCTAGTCATGTCAATATTATGATGCGATCCTATCAATCTTGTCACTGGTAGGCCTCGAGTGGCTGGAAAAACAGCCCTGGAATCAGTTTTCAATTAAAGATCAATTTTTGGAATGTTGTTTCAATCTGCCAAATGGGGATCAGAAACCAAGGAGGCTGAGTAAGGTAAGCAAACTGTTTAAGGGGTTTTACTCTTTTTAAAGAGTAAAATAAAGTTAAAACCAGTTTAGGTTACATTAGAAATAAAGTAAAATTGACGTTAAATTAATAATAGAACGAGAGAGAATGTGAAAAGGTAGAGAAAATGAAGATAAAGCAAGTTGAAGTAAAATGGTTAAAATTGTATTTTGTCTGTATCTTAGTTACGTTATGCTATGATATGCTATGTTACATTGCATTACGTCTAATGTTATGTATGAGTTCAAAACCTGTGCGCTACCACAATCTTGGTACAGTAGCTGGGAGCTGGAGTCTACCTCGTGATGTTGGCATGCCTGATCCCCCACTATTTTGCATTATTGGATTTATACAGAGGTATAACTCTTTGAACAAAGGGACAAATGCTTTTTAGGACTCCTGTCCAATTGGGGACAAGATTACTCCCCTGCCTGTGTTTTTTTAAACTACGTTAATTAGTTACACGGCGTTGTTTTCTGCATCGTGCTTCTGATTCCGCACAGTCTCACTCTCGCACAAGACAGTACGGGGCAGGGTTATCCTGATGCTCTCAAGTACAGCAAGGGGAATGTGCCACCTTCACTCACTATTAGGGGTGCTGAGATAAGTCTGTCATGGTATCACTTGTTGTTTTGCTGCAAGAGCAGGCTGAAAGGGAATTGCGCTGGATTGAAAGGGAAAAGTCACCATCAAGTGGGGTTGTGAGTTGAGATCAAGCTGAGTGGAGTTGGGGCCTGAAGTGGAGACATGTTGAGAAGTGGGTCTGAAACTGAGGAGGAGAAAAGGGAAGGAATGCAGTGAGAGGGAAGATCTCAGAAACCTAAAATAGGCACAGGGAATCAAGGAGATTTGGAGAGGCTGATCCCAGAGCATTCACAAATAGGGTTGAACATGGTGGCATACAATGGACAGAGAGGCATCACAGAGACATTGGCCGGGATTTTCACCTTTGCGTCGGGTTGGGTGTGTGCGGGGCGTGTAGCGGGTCAGAAACGCGATGTTCTGAGCAGCGCGTTGCTCAGAGCAACTTTAACTTAATGGCCCCAATTGAAAGACTCATGCGCATTTCCCGGCCCTATTAATTGGTGCGGGTCTGATGATGTCATCGTTTCCAGCGCCCATATTTAAAGCAGCCTTGCACTCAACTCACTTGAAGGTTTCCAAAGGAGGGTGGAAGGTGTGAAAGAAAGGCCACAGGAGAGAGAAAACTTTGGAAACATGGATAGCCAAAAGCAGAGGGCTGCACCCCGGTTCTCTGACTCTTCCTTGCATACTCTTGTGGAGGCTGTCAGAGTACGCAGGGAGGTCCTCTCCCCTGCTGGCAGGCAAAGGAGATCTCCGCAGGCAATAAAGAGAGCCTGGCTGGATATAGCTGAGGAGGTCAGCAGCAGGGATGTGGTGAGAAGGACCTGGATACAATACAGGAAGAGCTTCAATGATCTCATGAGGTCAAGAAAGGTGAGTGCAATGCCACACTCACCCTCATCCTGAAGTGCCTGTCAACACATCTCCATTACTCTGCCTTCCCAAGCCTACTCCTGCACATCATCCCTCACACCAACATACCTTGCACGTCCACCCATCCCTCTCTCTCCCATCTGACTAACCACCCCTCACACTCATCCTCATCCTAATGCAATCACAGCAAGTTACACCACAGAAGGAAGCCATTTGGCATTGGCACCCCACTCCCTCATAGTCACTCTCTACAAATGTAACCCATCCATTCCTTACACTCATTGCATCACTCTCACTCAAACTTCTCTTCTTCCCCTCCTTGCAGGAGAAGAGAGCCCACAACAACAGAGAGAGGGAGAGACCCGGAGGTGGCCCTCCAGTGACTGCACACCTTACAGCAGCAGAGGAGGCAGCTCTGGAAATTTCAGGAACTCGAGAGACGCTGGCGGTGGGAGACAGAGAGAGGGGCACATCCCAGCAACCTGGTGACAGAATCACATCTCATAAAGCCACATGGCATACAACAGTCATCCATATGGTGACTCATGTCAGCAGCCAGTGAAATGTCATCATTATCCATTCTTATTATAACACTTCTAATTCAACTCTTTACTCTTGCACCAGGTTTTCAACTGCCCCCCGCACCACCCCCCCCCCGCACTGTCCAGCCGGAGGAGGAAGACGAATCCTCAGAGGAGCCTTCAGCCTTTGAGGGTGCAGCATCAGCAGACCAACTCTCACCCAGCACCAGCGCAGATACACATACCTCAGGGGGTACTTTGCGTCATAGAGTAGAGTTGTCACCTGGTGTCTCACAATTCACAAGTGAGCAAGAGCAGATGGTGTTGACAGGGACAGCAGTGGAGACTCCTTGCTGGAGGGCACAGGACGCTCCATGCTTTGCTGAGCTGCAATGCAGACGCTGAGCCTCAGGGGCCATCGAGAAAGAGGGTGATCTTGGTGGGGCAGCAACAATTGCATGAGGCTCTGGATCTATTGCAGCCACGATGTCTGCAAATGTTCAGAGAATGGAGGAGTCCATCTCCAACATGAGCACCATCATGTCGCAGGCGATGGTGATGATGTGCTGTTCCATGGAAAGGATGGCCACCTGCATGGAGCAGCAGATGCGCCAGTCACATGACCACATGCTAGCTATGGACAACAGATGGCAGGTGCTCATAGACCTCCTCTCAAGGAGGGATGGAAATGCTGACTTGGGTCCTCATGGCCCCCCTGCTGTGCAGCAAGATGCTCGCCAGCTCCTTGCTAGCAGGGAGGTGCGGGGGGCCCATGAGAGGGATGATGCTGAGAGGGGACATGAAAGTGGGGGCTCTTCTCAATGAACTCCTACTTCTCCCCCATTGCCTGCCCCTCAGTCAGAGCCCCACATGCTTCCTCAGATTGCGATGGCCGAGTCTGCCCCTGCACAGTCGCAGGAGGAGCAGACTTTGGCGGGGCCATCACAGGCTCCAAAACGCAGAGGGCGTCCGCCAAAAGTGTCTACGCAGTCGCAGCAGGGAAGTGAGCAGCCTGCAACTACCTCTACTGAAGCCATAGGGGTGGCACCTCGTAGAAGCACTCGCAAATGAAAAATGACACAAAAGTAGATGCACAAGGGTAAGCACGTGGGTGTATCAACAAATGTTAGTGCTAAGTTTTTGCTGTTTTAATTGGACGCATAAATGTTTTTATTTGCACCACTTTTGGGTCTTGTCCATTTTTGACTCAAGGCTTGGAAATGGCATTGGAGTGAATAGTGACACATTATTTAACCTCAAGCATTGGGCCTTTGGGTGAGAGCAATGGCTTGGTCATTGTAGGGATGCTTTATGGTGTTGTTGGGGATGGGGGGGTGCAGTTACTACAGCATGTGGCAGGCATGTGGCTGCATTGGAGCAAATTAAGTAAATCTGGCCACGATGAGGCCATCCCGGGCCACCCAGGCAGCAATGTGTGCCGCTGCTGGTGGCATCTGCATCTCAGTTTCCTCCTCCTCGTCTTCCACCTGCTCATCCTCCTTCTCCTCCTCTGAAGAGACTGTGCGCTGTGCGCCTTGCTCCTTCTGCAGCTCCAATCCTCGCTGCTGCGCTATATTGTGCAGGGTGCAGCAGACGACAATGATTCTGGAGATCCTGGCTGGTGCGTACTGAATGGCTCCTCCAGACCTGTCAAGGCACCTGAAGCACATCTTCAGCATACCTATTGCTTGCTCTACGACACATCTGGTGGACATGTGGCTCTCATTATAATGCTCCTCGGCCTCAGTAGTTGGCCTCCTCAGGGGTATCATGAGCCATGTCTTCAGTGGATATCCCTTGTCTCCAAGCAGCCAGCCGGTAAGTCTGTTTGGAGGTGCGAAGAGCTGAGGGAGGGTGGACTGGCGCAGCACAAAAGAGTCATGACAGCTCCCTGGGAATCTGGCACACACAAGCATAATAATCTTTTTATGATTGCAGATAAGTTGCACATCGAGGGAGTGGAAGCCTTTACAGTTCACAAAGACTCCTGGGTGATGATGGGGGTACCCTGATGGCCACATGTTTGCAGTCGATGACGCCCTGCACCTGTGTGAAGTCAGCCAGAACCGCAAAGCCGAGCGCTCGCTCAGTAACACTGGCTTCATCAGTGGCAAAGTTGATATAATTGGCTGACTTGTGAAACATGGAATTGGTCATGTGTGTGAAGCATCTGTGGGCAGCCGATTGGGAGATGCCACAAATGTCTGCTGCAGATCCCTGGAAAGAGCCTGAGGCGAAGAAGTTGAGGGCAGTGGTGACTCTGACAGCCACTGGTAAGGAATGTCCACCAGGACCTCTGGGCAGCAGGTCTTGTTCCAGCAAGCTACAAATGTCTGTAACAACCTGGCGCGATAGCCTGAGCCTCCTGAAGCACTGCTGCTCAGTCAAGTTGAGGAAGCTCATCCTCTGCCTGTATACCCTGCGTTGGGGGTATCGCCTCTGGCACGGTGCAGCCCTGTGGTGCCTCCCTCTCTCCTGTGGAGCATCAAGTCATTGAGGAGAAAGCTGCTATTGTGGTTGCTGCTGTTGCTGCCGGTGTGGCTGGTATAGCTGGTATTGTTGGTGGTGTTGGGGATCATCTTGGTCCGATTCTGAGGACCAAGGTGAGACAGTATAAGCGGCACCCATGCTGATGTCGCAGATGGCAGGTCAAGTAGCGATCAGAGGGCCAGTGACTGGCAATGTGCCGAGAGCGGCTTCCGAGGTTGTAAAAATGACCTGCAAACTCCAGAAACCTAAATCTGTGCGCAAAATGGAGTCATCAACAGCCTTGCCTTGGGCAACTTAAGTATTTATCTGGTATTCCCAGCTGCCAACTAATGCTCTCGCTCAATGGCCACTGAACTTCCGCCTCTTCTCACAGGTGAGGTTCCTGAGCTGTGTGCTTCTGGTGCTCAGAGCATGAGTTCAGATCCCACCACGGTAGCTGGGGAATTTAAATTCAGTTAATTAAATACATTTGGAATAAAAAGCTAGTATTAGCAATGAAAACCCATGTGGTTCTCTAATCTGCCATCCTTACCTGGTCTGGCCTATATGTGACTCCAAACCCACAGCAATGTGGTTGACCCTTCACTGCCTCTGAAATGGCCACTCAGCTGTATCAAAAAACTGTTACAATGGACTGCACTGGTTCAAGAAGGCGGCTCACCACCACCTTCTCAAGGGCAATTAGGGATGGGCAATAAGTGCCGGCCTTGCCAGTGATGCCCACATCCAATGAATAAAAAAGAAATAATGACTTTAATTAGGTTGCTCGCCTCTCCCAATCGGGTCTGTGGTGCCCTAACAAATGAGTTATAGGCGGGATGCTGCCTATTTTCGTTATTTTTACAGCCGACCCGCCTCCAAACCCGCACGCATGGCAATGGGAAAATTCCGGCCATTGAGTAGGAGAGAAGGAGGATCTTGGAGACAATAAGTAGCCTAGAAAGGGGAGAGGGGCACAGTCTGTCCCATTGTCTACAAAACAGTGAAGATTTGTGAGAAATTTCTTAAGATTAGCAGATGACTTTTCTTAACTCCACAAAGTAAAACATGTAGCCTGGATTTTCCACTCCTGGAGTTGTGCTCCGCAGCGGCAATCAGGCAGCCAGGAGTGGAATGTGGCTGGAGGTTCCATCTCACTGGAACTCTTCCCCCTTTACACCTCGGCGTACTTTCCGGGACAGTGGGGAAACCATGGCAGATGCTTCATTTTTAGCATTTGTTCTGAGGCAAGTACAAATGATATACCAGCAACTTAATTTACATGCCCATGTCCCATTGCATGTCATGGGTCTAGATCAGAGTTATTGATTTGAGTCTATATTTTGGGCTGTTAGTTTGGGGGAATTTTTGGTCCACTTTTGCTGATGATCTAAATTGGCATGTCTGAGAGGAGCAAAAAAGATGAAAAAAAGATAGAAAGATAGAAAGAAAGTAAGAAAGGTAGAAACTTCAAGTGAAGAGAAAGATATAGTAATGTAAAGAAAGAAATTGCCTTTATAAAGTGCCTTTCACAACTTCAGGATGTCTGAAAGGGCTTTCAGCCAATGAAGTATTTTTGAAGTGCAATTACTGTTGTAATGTAGGAAACGTGGCAGCCAATTTGTGTACAGCAAGGTCCCACAAACAGCAATATGACAATGGCCAGATAATCTGGTTTAGTGATAAATATTGTCCAGGACACCAGGGAGAACTCCCTTGCTCTTATTGGAAATAGTGCTATTGGATATTCAGATCCACCTGAGAGGGCAGACGGGGCCGTTTCATCTGAAAGATGGCTCCTCCAACAGTGCAGCCCTCCCTCAGCACGGCACTGGGGAATCAGCCTGGATTATGAGCTCAAGTCTCTGGAGTGGGGCTTGACACCCACAACTTTCTAGACTCAGAGGCGAGAGTGCTACCCACTGAGCCACGGTTGAGACTCTAGACAAGAGTGAAGGAGAAGCAGGGGGGAGAGAAACAGGATTGGAAGAAAAGGTTGTGAGAGACTGTAGGTGTACCCAGCCTGAAGAAGTTTGAGAGCCACAGAAATAGCAAATGTTCCCCAATATGATTTTAAAAATTCATTCGCAGGATATGGCATCGCTGGCATTGCCCATCCCTAACTGCCCTTGAGAAGGTGGTGGTGGTAAACCATGGCAAAGGTGGAGAATATTCCATCACACTTCTGACTTGTGCCTTGTAGACAGTGGAAAGGCTTTGGGGAGTCAGGAAGTGAGTCACTAGCTGCAGAATACCCAGCCTCTGAACTGCTCTTGTAGCCACAGTATTTATGTGGCTGTTCCAGTTATATTTCTGGTCAATGGTGACCGCCAGGATGTTGATGTTGGGGGATTCGGCGAAGGTAATGCTGTTGAATGTCAAGGGGAGATGGTTAGACTTTCTCTTGCTGGAGATGGTCATTGCCTGGCACTTGTGCGGCGCGAATGTTAGCTGCCACTTATCAGCCCAAGCCTGAATGTTGTCCAGGTCTTGCTGCATGCGGGCATGGACTGCTTCATTATCTGAGGAGTTGAAAATGGGACTGAACACTGCAATCATCAGCGAACATCCCCACTTCTGACCCTATGATGGAGGGAAGGTCATTGATGAAGCAGCTGAAGAAGGTTGGGCCTAGCACACCGCCCTGAGGAACTCCTGTAGTGATGAGCATGGGTAGAAGTCTGTCTCTGATGAACAAAGTTTCAACTTCATTTCAGATGATGACTGGGAGGAGGCAGAGCGAATGGTACACTTGATTAAAAATTCATGCATTCAGTTACAAGAATATGATGGGCAGGCACAAGAGATGCTGAGAGGCTTTTCTATTTTACTTTTAATTTAATTACACTTGATTGACTGGGCTGGTGGGAGAGAGCTTGAGAGGCATAGAAAGTTAGAGACAGGCAGAGGCAGAGACTGAACACACAGGATAATAAGGATTAGAGAGAGAACAATAGAAAAAGCAGGGAATGAGAAAGGGGAGACTATCGAAGCTGTAGCAACTGAGATAGGAACAGATACATGGACAAAGGCATCAATCAGTACAAGAACAGCAGAGTGATAGATGGCTAGAAACACACACAGAGAACGAGAGAAAAAAAACAATAAGGGAAGAGAAAAACATTTCTAAAATCTGCAGAAAAACAGACAGAAATAAAGGGGAAAATATTACAGAAAATATAGAAATAAAGAAAGAGGAAGGGAGAGATAATATTGAAACCAGAAAGAGACTAGAGAAATCAGAGTGATGATATTACAAAAATAGAGGAAAAATACAAAATATAAAAATATGGAAATCATTGATTGCAATTTACGCTAAATACTGTCTGCACAATGCTGCTCAAAACTGCATACACCTATGGTGCATGCTCCATTTTGAGTAATAAAATGAATACTTTTGGGCTATATTTGATTAATTACTATTTGGTTCTGAATATCCTGAAAACTCGGCAATACTTATTTCAGCATCACTGCAGCCTGGAGAGCGGGGAGAGGAGCGAGTAATCAGGACAGGCAGATGCTGTTGGAGGGTGGGGGTGGGGGGAGTAGCAGGGAGAGAGAAGGTGACCCTTTTGAGGGGGAGAATAAGACAGACCATTTTGCAGACAAAGGGGGAACGAGACAAGGAGTAACATCCATTTGGGCTGGAGGGGGGAGAGAGACAGACAGAGAGAGACCTTATTCAACATGGAAAGAAAGAGAAAGTGAGATCTGTTGAGTAGAGGAGGGGAAAAATGAGAGAAGGAGAGAAACTCTGTTGTGGGTAGGGGAGAGGAGTGGAGCAGCTGCTAACTCTAGCTCTGCTGGGAGGGTCAGTTACAAACTCCGTTCCCAAGCCACCGACTCCATCCATCTCCCTGGCAACTGTCTGAGGCTGAACCAGACTCTTCACAACCTTCGTGTCATACTTGACCCTGAGACGAGTGCCTGACCACATATCCGGGCCATAACTAAGAACGTCTATTTCCATCTCTGTAACATCGCCCGTCTCCGCCCCTGCCTCAGCTCATCTGCTGCTGAAACCCTCATCCATGCCTTTGTTACTTCTAGACGTGACTATTCCCATGCACTCCTGGCTGGTCTCCCATTTTCTACCCTTCCTAAACTTGAGGTCATCCAAAACTCTGCTGACCGTGTCCTAACTTGCACCCATCACCTACCTCGATTTAAAAATTCTCATCCTTGTTTTAAAATCCCTCCATGGTCCTGCCCCTCCCTATCTCTGTAATCTCCTTCAGTTCTACAACCCTCCGAGATATCTGCGCTCCTCCAATTCTGGCCTCTTGAGCATCCCTGATTTTAATCACTCCACCATCGGTGGCCATGCCTTCAGCTGCCAAGGCCCTAAGCCCTAGAATTCCCTCCCTAAACCTCTCTGCCTTTCTACCTCTCTTTCTTCCTTTACGTCACTCCTTAAAACCTATCTGTTTGACCAAGGTTTTGGTCATTTGGTCTAATATCTCCTTAACTGGCTCGGTGTCAAATTTTGTTTGATAATCGTTCCTGTGAAGTGTCTTGGGACTTTTACTACCTTGAAGGTGCTATATAAATGCAAGTTGTTGTTGTCGTTGTTGTAAGGACCTAGTTGGCCAACAATGAGTAACACCACTAGTTTTTGCAATAAGATGTCTTCTGATTGTCACGTACGTAGAATGTGACGTGTAAGTTGTGGCCGTTGATTCTGTCTGGGGTGGCCAGAGGAGAGATGGAGAGAACCCCTCATAGCGGGGAGGGATATAAAGAGAGAAAGAATCTGTTGAGGTGGGGGGAGAATGAGGATGCACCCAGTTGAGGAAGGATAGGAGAAAGACCCTTTTAAAGAGAGGGAGAAAATAAGATTGCTGGCCTATTGAGCTAGGTGAAGAGTGGGCAAGAGAAGGAGAGGACACCTTCTGCAGGGGAAAGGGATGAGGGGAGGAATCTTTGGCTCTCTTAGAGCTGGAAAAATAGTTGCTGTTGGAGATGTTGGGGTTCAGCAAACCCACATTATAACCCAGCGGGGGGTGCTAACTGGGCGCAAATCCCCTAGTGCCTGGGCACGGTGCCGCTAACACCTCCCGCAAAATTCAGCAGGAGTTAGCGGCGGCGGTAGCCGGTAGTGCCCCGTGACGCTGCGCCGCAAGCAATGATGTCATCACTGTGCGCAGTGCCCCGCTCGCGCCCCGGCCACAAACTTCCCTTGCACCCCCTGACCTATCGCCGGACGATATGTGCGACAGGATCATGGGGCGTTTCTGCAGCGGCGGCAGCGCAAGTTAAAGGGGCAGGTGTCGGGCGGCCATTTTTATTTTGGCCGCCTGCCAGCGCCTGCCCCCCTTTCACTTTTGTATGTGGGGTGCCGGCCGCGATCGCTCAGCCTGGCACTCCTCTTGAGTGCCAGGCTGTTTTCCCGGCACCCCGCTCCAGCAGGGCCCCAGTGCGCGCAGCGCTAGGCCCCTCCCCTTTAATCAGGGGAGAAGGTCTGCAATGATGCGGCGCTATGTTGCAGTCAAATTCAGTAGTAGCGCCCTAAGCAGGAGGTGGTGTGCTCTTCAGTAACTAAAATTAGTGCCCCGGAGACATTAGCGCCCCAAAAGGGGCACCACCCAATTTTTCCCCCTGCATCTTCTGATTCACAATGAGCAATGCCACAGGAGATCCACTAGCAATATTACTGCAACATTTTTATGGATTCCAAACCTCCAAGTTTGTGTTTAGTTTTTGTCTCACTTAAAAATACTGGATGAACAACAATTTGGTTATGTATAGTAAAGCACTACTCTACCTGGCAACAGATCACATTCCCTGTTATCCAATAACCTTGAATTTGATTATCTCTGGTGTTTGGGGATGTTCTGAAAACATTGCACATTTCACAACACTCACTGAGACACCAGCAAACCAATTTGAAGTTTTTAACATGTGTGGGAGTAATTAGATTGAGTAATTAGTGTTCTTGTAATCACGATCTGAAAATTAATTATTAGATACTAATTAGTACAATGATTAACAGTAAAGAAATCAACTAAGAAATATCTTGAAATGTCTGAGCGAGTATTTATTAATTGAATTAATTTCAACTGATCAGCAATGTCAATTTCATGCATGAGAACACTACTTTGCTTTGGGAGCCCAGCTTACATCAATTATAATAGACATGATGGAATAAAATAGAATATATAGTTTTTCAACAAAAAAGTTATGCAAGGAAGTTTTATTTTATTCATACATTTTTTTAAAGTTATTAACTACATATACCATAGTGCTCATGAGTGTCCAACTTAAAAATCGTGGAGAGAGTTCAAAATATCCAGAATTCACACACTTGTGGGAATCACCCGATTATATTACAATTCCTGGCTTTTCAAATATTGATACTTAAAATTCACTTAAATAACTTGGGATGATACAAGAGTTTAAACCCAATCATTCACCCTCTAGGATGTTGTCATTCTCAACTGTTACAAGGGCCTGCACTGGTACCCCTCCCTGCCAGAGATTGTAGATTGTGAGCTTCAGAAGGCAGCACTTGATGAGGCCAAGGGGACACATGAGGAGGAGAAAGTGGTGAGGGCAGTGGAAGAGGAGGTGGACCTAGTTGAGTGCAGTGCTTAGGGATTCTGACCTCACAGGGATTGCTCATAAAAAGAGATTGCTGTCTGACGTAATAAAACTCACTACGCACTTGGTTCGAGTATAAAGCAAGGCTTTAATCAACTTGTTTCAAAACATGGAGGTCTAGTTATCTTTCACTAGTTCCTGTTTACACAATGTCCTGGGAAAGCTGGGCCCACACCCGAGTATTTATACTCCTTGGACACTGCCACCAGCTGGCTGTCCAGTGTTATTTCATGAGTCTTTCTTCATGGATCATAAGATTCATAACACTGTCCGAGTATAATCATCGGCAGGAGATACTTGAGTCTATCCAAACTATCCAGTAAGATTTGGCTCTAAGTGTGTCAGGGTCCGCTAGCTGAATCTATGCAGTTGTGCAGGAAGATTTCTCTGGAATGTAGTGTACCATGGCGCATGTGGCAACCCCTAAGTAAGAACATAAGAACATAAGAAGTAGGAGCAGGAGTAGGCCATACGGCCCCTCGGGCCTGCTCCGCCATTCAATAGGATCATGGCTGATCCGAATCTAGACTCACGTCCACTTCCCTGCCCTCTCCCCGTAACCCCTAATTCCCTTATCTGCTAGGAAACTGTCTATCTCCATTTTAAATTTATTTAATGTTGCAGCTTCCGCAGCTCTCTGGGGTAGCAAATTCCATAGATTTACTACCCTCTGAGTGAAGAAGTTCCTCCTCATCTCAGTTTTGAAAGGGCAGCCCCTTATTCTTAGATTATGCCCCCTAGTTCTAGTCTCACCCATCAGTGGAAACATCCTCACCGCATCCACCCGATCAAGCCCCCTCACAATCTTATATGTTTCGATAAGATCGCCTCTCATTCTTCTGAACTCCAATGAGTAGAGTCCCAACCTACTCAACCTTTCCTCATACGTCAACCCCCTCATCTCCGGAATCAACCGAGTGAACCTTCTCTGAACCGCCTCGAGAGCAAGTATATCTTTTCTTAAATATGGAAACCAAAACTGCACGCAGTATTCCAGGTGTGGCCTCACCAATACCCTGTATAACTGCAGCAAGACTTCCCTGTTTTTATACTCCATCCCCCTCGCAATAAAAGCCAAGATTCCATTGGCCTTCCTGATCACCTGCTGCACCTGCATACTAACTTTTTGTGTTTCATGCACCAGGACCCCCAGATCCCTTTGTACTGTAGCACTTTGCAGTTTCTCTCCATTTAGATAATAACTTGCTCTTTGATTTTTTCTACCAAAGTGCACTTTCTACCTCACACTTTCCAACATTATATTGCATCTGCCAAATCTCTGCCCACTCACTTAGCCTGTCTATGTCCTTTTGCAGGCTTTTTATGTCCTCCTCATTCACTGCTTTCCCTCCCATCTTTGTATCGTCGGCAAACTTGGATATGTTGCACTCGGTCCCTTCCTCCAAATCGTTAATATAGATTGTAAAGAGTTGGGGCCCCAGCACTGACCCCTGCGGAACACCACTAGTTACTGATTGCCAGCCCGAGAATGAACCATTTATCCCAACTCTTTGTTTTCTGTTAGATAGCCAATCTTCCACCCATGCCAGTATATTACCCCCAATCCCGTGATTTCTTATCTTGATCAGTAATCTTTTATGTGGAACCTTGTCAAATGCCTTTTGGAAGTCCAAATACACTACATCCACCGGTTCCCCTTTATCTACCCTGTATGTTACATCCTCAAAGAATTCGAGCAAATTTGTCAAACATGACTTCCTCTTCATAAAACCATGCTGACTCTGTCCTATTAAATTATGTTTATCCAAATGCTCTGTTACTGTTTCCTTAATAATGGACTCCAACATTTTGCCAACCACAGATGTTAGGCTAACTGGTCTATAGTTTCCAGCTTTTTGTCTACTTCCCTTCTTAAATAAGGGTGTTACATTAGCAGTTTTCCAATCTGCCGGGACCTTTCCTGAGTCCAGGGAGTTCTGGAAAATAATCACCAATGCATCCACAATCCCTACCGCCACTTCTCTCAAGACCCTAGGATGTAGGCCATCAGGTCTGGGGGATTTATCCGCCTTAAGTCCCATTATTTTACTGAGTACCATCTCCTTAGTGATTTTAATCGTGTTTAGCTCCTCCCCCCCATTGCCCCCTGATTGTCCAGTGTTGGGATATTTTTAGTGTCCTCTACTGTAAAGACTGATACAAAATATTTGTTCAGCGTCTTTGCCATCTCCATGTTCCCCACCACTAGTTTCCCAGTCCCATCCTCTAAGGGACCAACGTTCACTTTAGCCACCCTTTTTCTTTTTATATAGCTGTAGAAACTCTTGCTATCTGTTTTTATATTTTTTGCTAGTTTACTTTCATAATCTATCTTCCCTTTCTTAAATAATCTTTTAGTTATTCTTTGCTGGCTTTTAAATGCTTCCCAATCTTTTATCCTCCCACTAGATTTGGCTACTTTATATGCCCTTGTTTTCAGTCGGATGCTATCCTTTATTACTTTACTAAGCCACGGATAGCTGTCTTTTCTTTTATTCCCCTTTTTCCTCAGTGGAATATATTTATCTTGAAAGATGTGAAATATCTCCTTGAATGTAGACCACTGCTCTTGTACCGTCTTGCACTTTAATCTGTTTTCCCAGTCCACTTTAGTCAATTCTACTCTCATACCTTCATAGTCTCCTTTATTTAAGCTCAGTACGCTGGTTTGAGATCCAACTCTCTCATCCTCAAACTGAATTTGGAATTCAACCATATTATGGTCAATCATTCCAAGGGGATCCTTTACTAGGACATTTTTTATTAATCCTGTCTCATTACACAGGACCAGATCTAAGATTGCCTACCCCCTGGTTGGTTCAGTTACATACTGTTCAAGGAACCCGTCCCTAATACACTCTATGAACTCTTCCTCAAGGCTGCCATGCCCAATTTGATTAGTCCAGTCAATATGAAAGTTAAAATCCCCCATGATTATAGCTGTTCCCTTATTACAAGCCCCAACTATTTCCTGATTTATACTCTGACCAACAGAGTTGCAACTGTTAGGAGGCCTATAGACTACACCCACTGATGACTTTTTCCCCTTATTATTCCTTATCTCCACCCAAACTATTTCACTATCCTGATCCTTTGACCCAATATCATTTCTGACTATTGCAGTGATTCCATCTTTGATTAAGATAGCAACCCCACCTCCCTTTCCTTCCTGTCTGTCCTTCCTAATTGTCAAATACCCTTGTATGTTTAGTTCCCAGTCATGATTATCTTGCAGCCATGTTTCCGTAATGGCCACCAGATCATACCCATGTGTAGTTATTTGTACCGTCAACTTGTCAATTTTGTTACGAATGCTGCGTGCATTCAGATAAAGAACTTTCAAATATGTTTTCTGACAATTTATTCCTGCTTTTACCCCTTTTATTACTTTACCTTTATCATTATACATTCTGTCCCTTCCTGACACGCTCTGGTTTTTAATTCCCCCACTGCTACCTTGCTCTATTGCCTTCTCCGCTGTCATTTTTATTTTTCGCTCTCTTAAAACCTCCCCCCCACTAATTAGTTTAAAGCCCTCTCTACAGCCCTAGTTATTTGATTCGCCAAGACTCTAGTCCCAGCACTGGCCAAGTGATGTCCGTCCCAACGGAACAGCTCTCTCCTGTCCCAGTACTGATGCCAGTGTCCCAGGAAGCAAAACCCATTTCTCCCACACCAGTCTTTGAGCCACGCATTTAACTCTCTAATTTTATTTACCCTAGCCAAATTTGCACGAGGCTCAGGTAGTAATCCAGAGATTATTACCCTTGTGGTTCTGCTTTTTAATTTGGCCCCTAGCTGCTCAAACTCCCTCAGCAGAACCTCCTTCCTTGTCCTATCTATGTCGTTGGTACCAACATGGACCACGACAACTGGATCCTCCCCCTCCCACTCCAAGTTTCTCTCCAGCCCAGAGGAGATGTCCTTAACCCTGGCACCGGGCAGGCAACACAGCCTTCGGGACTCTCGCTCTTGGCTGCAAAGAACTCTATCTATCCCCCTAATGATACTATCCCCTACCACTACAACATTTCTTTTATCTCCCCCCACTTGAATGGCCCCCCACTCCACGGTGCTGTGGCCGGGTTGCTCATCCTCCCCGCAGTCCCTGTTCCCATCCTCACAGGGAGTAAGAGCCTCAAACCTGTTGGACAAGAGCAAGGGCTGCGGCTCCTCCAACACTACCTCCTGGATCCCCGTACCTGCCTCACTTCTAGTCACACCATCCTGACCCTGGCCACGGACTACATCTGAATTAATGAATCTAATTGGCGTGACTACCTCCTGATACACAGAGTCCAGGTAACTCTCCCCCTCCCTGATGTGTCTCAGTGTTTGAAGCTCAGACTCCAGCTCTTCAACACGGAGCCGGAATTCCTCGAGCAGCCAACACTTACTGCAAATGTGATCATCGTGAGCATCAATGGTGTCCACCAGCTCCCACATATTGCAGCAGCAACACATCACCTGATCTCCCATTCTATGTAATTAATTAAATTTATTAATATTATTCTTAAATACCCTCTGCCCCGATTCTAAATGATGAATATCACACCTTAGAAACGATAAACCACGGAGTTTAAGCTTAAAAAAGAGAGAAATACTCACCAACAAATCACTTACCCGCTTTCTGGTGACATCACACTTGGATTACTCTTTACTTCTCTCCTTCCCTCTGAGGTCCAAGACTGGAGATTGGTAGGCCTTACCTGGGTCTCTGGAGCCTTTATACAGCCGCTCAGCCCGCGATTCCCGCCGATTCTCGCACTGAGGCCTTACCTGGGTCTCTGGAGCCTTTATACAGCCGCTCAGCCCGCGATTCCCGCCGATTCTCGCACTGAGGCCTTACCTGGGTCTCTGGAGCCTTTATACAGCCGCTCAGCCCGCGATTCCCGCCGATTCTCGCACTGAGGCCTTACCTGGGTCTCTGGAGCCTTTATACAGCCGCTCAGCCCGCGATTCCCACTGATTCTCGCACTGAGGCCTTACCTGGGTCTCTGGAGCCTTTATACAGCCGCTCAGCCCGCGATTCCTGCCGATTCTCACACTGAGGCCTTACCTGGGTCTCTGGAGCCTTTATACAGCCGCTCAGCCCACGATTCCCGCTGATTCTCGCACTGAGGCCTTACCTGGGTCTCGGGAGCCTTTATACAGCCGCTCAGCCCGCGATTCCAGCCAATTCTCACACTGCAGGGGAGCCCCCAGTAGCACAGGTCCTCAACATGGTGGGAGTATTTCTTGTGAGTGTTCACCTTTGTGCTTCAGAGGTCTTGTGCTCCAATCTACAGGATGCGTCCTTGTCCAGTTTCAACATGCTGGGGATCAGATCAGATGAAAGAACATTGAGGTAGAGATTTACAGATCTTGTTGCAGTCCATGGGTTTTCTCTCATGTAGGTCAGTAGACATGTTAAGGGAGTGCACGACAGCAGGGGTAGGGCTGAAGAAGGCATAAATGAGGCTGCTGTCTCTCAAGACGGCGTTGCATTTGGCCCATCCGCTCCCCCTGTGCCAGTGTCAGTAGAGGGGACAGAAAGCAGGCAGGAGCAGCCATCCACAGCAGCAGCGTGTGTTTGGCTCAATCAGTCGCAGGGCCATCTCATATAACGTGCAAGGAGGTCCAAGGCCACCTAAATCCCAAGTAGCTCCCACAGAAGCCCAGCAGCCTGCCAACACACTTACTCCTTCTACTGAGGAATCACTTAGCAGAAGTGACAGGTTGGGAGTTTGAAGCTCCACACAATATGACTACACTAAGGGTCAGCACCTTGGGAAAAGACACCATCATCACTGGCACATGACACAAAGTAGGTGAATAAATTCATTGCACTGTATGTGAACTTTGTCCAGAGAAAATCTTTCTGATTGCGTAGAATAAGATAGAAGCACAGTACTCCTGTTAGTGGTGGAAGTGCAGACGGCGGTGTTGGAGAAAGTGCTTTGAGCTACTTTCTCAGAGTCTGATGGGCATTAGAGTTCTTTAAAGGGGTAGGTTAGGATCTTTAGCTAAATGTCTCCTGGATGTGCACCTGGTGCAACAGTAAACCTGGCTGCACTGGTGTTTCAGCAGTGATGTCCTCTTGGTCAATGTATGTGTCCTGTTCTGGTCTAATTATGGGTTAGCCTTTTCCTGCTCCATGGTTTGGCCTCTTTTTATTGCAAAGTTGTGCAGTTTGCAGCAAAGAACAATGATCTTGAGGACCCTGAAGGGGCTGTACTGTGAGATAGATGCTGATGAACTGAGGAATCTGAAGCACTGCTTCAAGATGCCAAAAGTATTCTTTATAATGATTCTTGTAGTTTTGTGGGCCCAGTGCATCTGTGTTTGTTTCTGTCCATGGCAGTCAAAAGGTTGCCATTAGACATGGGTGTAGAGGGTAGGCTGGGTCTATGAGGACACATCCTTGTAGCCTTCCTTCACCTTCAAAGAAGTCTGGCATCGATGATTATCTTAAATTGAAAGCATCATGACTGCTGCCTGGGAAACAGAGGTTGATAGTCATGATATGGTGTTGGTGATTACATTGAGGGTGTAGAATTCCTTTCTGTTCATTTGGACGATTGCATTATCCTTAGGAGTCCAGATGGCTGTTGTATCTATGCTTTAATGCGTTCAATCACGCATGTAGATACGTTGAATTAAATCAGAATCAGGCAGACAGGCTTCTAACTGTGATCTTTACTTTATTGGTAAAATGGCTGACTGCAGCTTTCCTGGGTAATTCCCATAATGCAATGCACATTACATTACCGTATTAACTGGTGTTAAACTCGCACATTACATTACCGTATTGACTGGTGTCAAACTCGCAATCAATACACGACATCCCCCTTTTCCTTGGAAACAAACTTGCAGTTTACAAACAGTAGCTTACAATAACACTGCATAACTTATTTGGTTTATAAACTTTTTACAAACTTGTGTCTTCCACACAACTAAATAATTCCCAGGTTTAAACATTTAACATCACCCATGCAGTTCTCGCACAGTTTATGTTGTGACATAATCAGACAGTCTTTGGGGTTTTCTTTTAACCCTTTGAGGTCTGGCTGTATTGGGTATGTCTGACATGTTGGTGTCAGTGGGTATTGCCTGTGTCACAGTGGTATGTGCGTCAGGGCCTACTATACTGTCCTCAGTCCCTTGTGTTTCCTCCTGATCATGGAGTGTCTCCTTTGGTCCATTGGTTCTGTATTTCTTCACAAACGTAGTGTTTCTCGAGTAGCGTGCTCCTTCTGGAGATTCCACGACTACGTGACTCCCTGTTTTACTCAAAACTTTGTGCGGTGTGGCATTAAAAGGAGTGGTGAACTTATCCACTTTGTCCTGCTGTACCAGCACCGTGTCGCCAACTTCCACCTCTGAGTATTGTGTTCTCCGCTGTTCATCTGCATAGTTTGGACTTGCCTTTTTGTTCTGCGTCCCGGTCACGTACTTCCATGTCTGCGCGCGACTCTGTGATGTCTGGCAGCTTTCTTCTCATTTTCCGTTTAAAGAGCAGCTCTGCCGGGCTCTTTCCTGTTGTGGTATGGTCAATGCTCCTGTACACAGTCACATATTTTCTAAGTTCACGTTTCCAATCTAGTCCTTCTGACTGAGCAATTCTGATTCTCTTCATCAGTGATGCATTCTGGCGCTCGACTTCTCCGTTAGCCTGAGCCCATTTTGCTGTTGTTTTCAGGTGTTTGATCCCGTTGTTTTCACAGTATTCTTTGAATAACTCAGATCTGAATTGGGGACCATTATCAGATTTGCAGGTGATTGGCAAACCATGACGGTTGAAGATTGACTCTAAACTATCAATAACCTTCTCTGTTGTTGTGGAGGTCATGATGTCGTATTCATAGTAGCGACTATAATAATCAACTACCGCAAGAATGGAGTGGTTGGATGGCAAGGTGTAAGGGGGCATCCTTTACCTGGTTTACGGTAATTTACCTGGTCAGGCAGCCTTTTTGCCACTGCACTTTGACCAGCTCCAATCAGCGGTTTCGAATCGCTAAATCCCTCCTTCCAGTTCTGACTGGAGGAACTTATAATTAATGATATATTAAAACGGACAAATGGTCTGGATGCAAGAAAGTCTAACTTTATTAAAACTAAGAAACCACACCACATGATCTTGTAATCACGGTAAAATTGCTTAAATAGGGGAGGAAAAAAATGGACACAATGAGGGAAATCGACTAAAATACAATTCTAACGAAATCCCCACTTTACTCCCACCCCTAAGCCTATCCTAAGTTGCCTTGTGGAAGGCCAGAAAAATATATGCTCACCACTGCAGTGCCAGCTCCGTGTCCCTCGAGAACTTCATGGTCCTGAAGTAAAGAAACACCCCAGTGTTTTAAAAGTAAACTGCTGGTGTTCTTACTTCTTCAGAGAGACTCCCACGCTGTAGAGGGCACACGGAGGCAAGCCAGAGAGAGAGAGATGCCTCTGAGAAGTTACCTCTTATACCCCAGTTTTGGGGCTGAAATGTTCCCACCCAGATCCGGAAGTTTCTGGGCTAAAACAAAAGGGATCCAACTGTCCCCATTGTCCAGTAATGGGTGATTCAAACCCATTCATTTTAAACTGTTCCTTTCCTCAGTTTAAGTGTTTCTTTTCAAATGTCTGTGCTGAGCCTTTGAACCATCTCCATTCACCCTGATGGGTTTTGAATGGAGTTGTATTACTATGTAAACAGAAACCCATTATGTTGTGGTCACTGTAACCGCAGTCAATTGGTTTAATCCCTTGTGCAAACAACCTTGTAGCAGTTTCTGTAAACAAACATCGATTGTCTCTGCAGGGAGGGGAAACTCCCCTTTTGATTGACAGAATTTGACTGCCGTTGCTTCACAGACACAGAAAGCTGCTACCAGGCCCTTTGTCCTTGGCCACGCAGTCTGACGGCCATTTTATCCCTGGGCAATTTACCAAACTCAAGAGTACCTTTTTTAATAAAAATGTACTGTCTTAAGGTGTGCGATTTTTTTACAAAGTTCTTTGATTCCGGTGTTGTCCAAGTGCTGCCTAGCTTAACGCAGCCTTCTTGCGGTTCTGGGTATGTTTTAAAATATTGTCCAACCCAGAGACAATTTAAATCACGCAAAGTCTTCGTCGACGATGTGGGTTAATATTTCCCGATCTTCGGGGGCTATGGGGATTTTGCAAACCCCTACATTTTCCGATCTTCGGGGGCTGAGGGGATTTTGCGAACCCCTACATTCCTCCCTTGGATACTTCCAACTTGCTTGAAGTATCCTCTTGAAGAAGTGAGCAAACATTTCTGACCCCCGACAAACAACCATCCCCTGTATTTACCTATAGCTACCTATCACTGATTTCCCGACCCGTCTATTCCCCTCAAATCCGAGAAAAACCGTGGTATGGTAGGCATCTACAGATACATCAATTACAAAATGTTACAATAAGGGTTTCATACCCCTGCACCACTGTGGTAAACCACTGTTTGTATTCCACTGTGTACATGCCTGGACATGCCTCGGCTGACTCCTCCCACAAGTCCTAGTATAAAGGTGACTGCTCCCCAGCCCTTTGTATTTCTGGACCGGTCGACCACTCGAGGCAGACCTTCATTCTTTTGTTAATAAAAGCCTTTAGTTACTCTCTTAACTCTCAGTCTTTTATGAGTAATTGATAGCGCATCAATTTTATTAACAAAATTTTTATAATGGAGAAGATCCTCACACCAGCATGCCTGGACTTAGATCATCGGGAGGCGGACTCATCCACCAAGTTTACTCACTGGCTTAAGTGTTTCGAAAAATTCCTGACCGCCTCCGCAGCAATCAAATCGGACGAGGACAAACTGGATGTCCTGACCTCCAAAGTGAACCACCGAGTGTACTCGGTCATCCAAGACGCGACCTCGTACGCGGACGCTATCAAGCTCCTCAAGGACCAATACACGCGCCCAGTGAATGAAGTGTACGCCAGTCACCTTCTGGGGAGTCGTAAACAACAACCTGGGGAATCGACCGTGGAATACCTTCAGGCACTGTCTGTGCTTGGCCGGGCCTGTGGTTGTAAGGATGTAAAGGCCGCCGTGTACACAGAGGAACTTATCCGGGACGCTTTTGTAGCGGGCCACAGGTCCAATTACACCCGACAGCGACTGTTGGAACAGAGTGACCTCGACCTCAACAAGGCCTCTGAACTCGCACTATCATTGGATGCAGCCTACCAGGGCATGGATGCCTACTCCTCTGCACCGTGGACGCCGCGGGGAATGACAGCCTGGGACACGGTAGGACCGCCTCATAGCGCCGTGCCACCCCAGCCACACCCCAGCAACGGCCTAACTACCGCAGCAGTGTCCCAAGGCCAGACAGCAGTGCCCCAAGGCCAGAAATGCTACTTCTGTGGCCAGGCAAAACACCCCAGAGCGCGCTGCCCGGCGAAAAACGCGATCTGCTCGGGCTGCGGGAAGAAGGGGCACTACGCTAACGTCTGCAGGGCCAAAGCCACCCCGAACCCCAGCAGTGCCGCGTGTGGGCCATGCGGGCCGCCATCTTGGGCCTCCCCGACCACGTGCGAACCACCGGTACAGCAGCCATTTTGGACGCCTCCAGCCACATGGGGATCATGGACGCCGCCATCTTGGACGACAGCCGGAACGCAGCAGGCCCCCAACACCGCCTCATCTGATACCCGCAGCGACACACCGACCCCTACGCTGGCATCCGTCACACTGGACCAAGCGAGACCGCACCAGCTGGCCAGTTCCACAATGGACATTAAGGTAAATGGCCACGATACAATCTGCCTTTTTGACTCTGGGAGCACGGAGAGCTTCATCCACCCCGACACGGTGCGGCGTTGCTCTCTCCCAGTCCTGCCTGCGCACCAGCGGATTTCTATGGCCTCCGAGTCCCAGTCGGCGGACATCGGCGGCTACTGCGTAGTGACACTTGTAGTAGACGGGACCATGTACGATCATTTTAAACTTCTGGTCCCGCCCGACCTCTGCGCTGCCGTCCTGCTGGGGTTAGATTTTCAGTGCCACCTTAAAAGTGTTACGATGGCGTACGGTGGACCCCTACCCCCACTCACAGTCCGCAGCCAGCAGCTCCCAAATTGCCCGCCGCGCACCAGGTGCAACCTCTCCACACTCAGAGTCACCCCCCCCCCACTGTTTGCTAACCTCACCCCCGACTGTAAGCCCATCGCCACAAAGAGCAGGCGATACAGTGCCGGGGACAGGGTTTTCATTAAAACCGAAGTGGAGCGGCTCCTGAAGGAAGGGATTATTGAGGGCAGCACCAGCCCCTGGCGAGCCCAGGTTGTGGTTGTTAAGACCGGCGAGAAGCAGCGCCTGGTCATCGACTACAGCCAGACAATAAATCGTTACACCCTGCTGGACGCCTACCCACTCCCCCGCATAGCTGATATGGTCAACCAGATCGCGCAGTACCGCGTCTTCTCGACCATTGACCTGAAATCAGCGTACCACCAGCTCCCTATCCGCCCTGAGGACCGCCAGTATACTGCCTTTGAGGCAAACGGCCGCCTCTACCACTTCCTTAGGGTTCCCTTTGGCGTCACCAACGGGGTCTCCGTCTTCCAAAGGGAGATGGACCGGATGGTAGATCAAAATGCGTTGCAGGCCACTTTCCCATATCTGGACAATGTGACCATCTGCGGCCATGACTTGCAGGACCATGACGCAAACCTCGAAAAATTCCTCTGCACCGCCCAACTCCTGAACCTGACATATAACAAGGAGAAGTGCATATTCCGCACAAACCGCCTCGCCATCCTTGGCTGTGTTGTGGAACACGGAGTCATCGGCCCCGACCCCGACCGGATGCGTCCCCTTATGGAACTCCCACTGCCCCACTGCCTCAAGGCCCTGAAGAGGTGCCTAGGGTTTTTCTCCTATTACGCCCAGTGGGTCCCCTACTATGCGGACAAGGCCCATCCGCTGATCAAGTCCACCTCTTTTCCCTTGACGGCAGAGGCCCGCTTAGCCTTCCACCGTATCAAGGAAGACATTGCCAAAGCCACCATGCACGCAGTGGACGAATCCATCCCCTTCCAGGTGGAAAGCGACGCGTCCGACTTTGCCCTGGCCGCTACCCTCAATCAGGCGGGGAGACCCGTGGCCTTCTTTTCACAAACCCTCCAAGGCCCGGAGACCAGACACTCCGCTGTTGAGAAGGAGGCCCAGGCGATTGTGGAGGCTGTGCGTCATTGGAGGCACTACCTGGCCGGAAAACGATTTACCCTGCTCACTGACCAACGTTCAGTTGCTTTCATGTTTAACAACAAGCAGAGGGGCAAAATCAAAAATGACAAGATCTTGAGGTGGAGAATCGAACTTTCCACCTACAATTACGAGATCTTGTACCGGCCCGGGAAGCTCAATGAACCCCCGGATGCGCTATCGCGTGGCACCTGCGCCAGCGCGCAGATCGATAGACTGCGAGCCCTCCACAATGACCTCTGCCACCCGGGGGTCACCAGGTTCTTCATCAAGGCCCGCAACCTGCCTTACTCTATTGAGGAGGTCAGGACCATGACCATGAACTGCCAAGTCTGCGCTGAGTGCAAACCGCACTTTTATAGACCAGACAGGGCCCACCTGATAAAAGCCACTCGCTCCTTCGAGCGCCTGAGCGTTGATTTTAAAGGGCCTCTCCCCTCCTCCGACTGCAATGTGTACTTCCTCAATATTATTGATGAGTACTCCCGTTTCCCGTTCGCCATCCCCTGCCCGGACATGACCAGTGCCACGGTCATTAAATGTCTGAACGACCTCTTCACCCTGTTCGGTTTCCCCAGCTATATCCATAGCGACCGGGGCTCATCGTTTATGAGCGACGAACTCTGTCAGTACCTGCTAACTAGGGGTATTGCCACAAGCAGGACCACCAGTTACAACCCCCGGGGGAACGGACAGGTGGAAAGAGAAAATGCGACAGTTTGGAAGGCCGCCCTGCTAGCCTTAAAGTCTAGGGGCCTTCCAACCTCCCGCTGGCAGGATGTGCTCCCCGATGCGCTCCACTCTATTCGGTCACTGCTCTGCACTGCCACGAACGCCACCCCTCATGAGAAAATGTTTGTCTTCCCAAGGAAGTCCACATCGGGGACATCGCTACCGCCATGGCTGACGTCCCCAGGGCCGGTCCTACTGAGAAGGCACGTGAGGACCCATAAAACGGACCCCCTGGTCGAGAGGGTCGACCTCCTCCACGCCAACCCCCAGTATGCTTACATTGCATACCCGGATGGGCGGGAGGACACAGTCTCCATAAGAGACCTTGCACCCTCGGGGGCCGCAGTAACCCACTACTCACTACCACCCCACCCCACGATCTGATATCCAGCCCCAGCAGACGGCAGGCCTGGGCCCCGCGACCCGCTTGACATCTACGAGGACGACACGCCTGTGCCACAGCCCACGCAGGACTCGACGCCGGAAGCTCCACTACCCCTGCCGTCGCCACGCCGATCACAGCGGCAGACAAGACCTCCGGAGAGACTCCAATACACTAACTTTTAATACACTTCACCCCGCCGGACTCAATTTTAAACAAGGGGTGAATGTGGTAAACAACTGTTTGTATTCCACTGTGTACATGCCTGGACATGCCTCGGCTGACTCCTCCCACAAGTCCTCGTATAAAGGTGACTGCTCCCCAGCCCTTTGTATTTCTGGACCGGTCGACCACTCGAGGCAGACCTTCATTCTTTTGTTAATAAAAGCCTTTAGTTACTCTCTTAACTCTCAGGCCTAGAAATTCAGTTCAGATGCTATTGCGGCGCTAAAGTCGGGCGCTCGTCAAATTTAGCGCCCGCCGGAAAGTGCAGGCGAGCTCGCCGAAATTCAGTAGATTTGGCCAACTTTTTGGCCGAGCGCTGCAAAAGGCGTTGGAACCCTGTGTTCAGGCGCTAATCCGGCGATGCAGCCTAATAACGCCGATTCCGGGCGCAGCGCAGGTGCGATCATGTGGTGAGTGTCAGCAGACACCCTGACGCCGGCCAGCTCTTAAAGGGGGAAGGGTCAACTTTGACTGCAGCCACGCCCTGCATGCTGTAGCCCTGCAACTAGGCCTCAGGACTGGTTGTGTGGCATATCAACGCCTGGAGGTCATGGAGAGGGCCCGTGAAAGAGCCGAGCGCTTCTCTGAGCATGCGCTGGGTGTGCTCCTTCATGGGGTGCGCAAAAGAAGGCGGGTCGTTTGCCCGGCTGGTGTCAGGAAGGCGCCCAGGAGCCAGTTCAGGGAGGCGTGGACCAAAATTGCCCGGAGGGTCTCCTCCAACTCAGATGTTCCCAGGAGTGCGGACCAGTGCCGCAAGAAATACAACGACCTATGTCGGCTGGTCAAGGTGAGTACCCTTTCCAATGTCCCCCTCATCCTTGCATGTGCACCTCCCATTAGGGCCAAAGGGACATCCAAGGTCTAATGCCCAGCCCTGCTGCCGCTGCAATGGCACTTGCATGTTAATCAAGAGCTCTTTCTGCACTTACCACACTGTGCAAGCTATTCCACCATGGGAGGCCTCACACACAGCTACAGGGCACCACACTGTGCAAGCTATTCCACCATGGCAGGCCTCACACACAGCTACAGGGCACCACACTGTGCAAGCTATTCCACCATGGCAGGCCTCACACACAGCTACAGGGCACCACACTGTGCAAGCTATTCCACCATGGCAGGCCTCACACACAGCTACAGGGCACCACACTGTACAAGCTATTCCACCATGGGAGGCCTCACACACAGCTACAGGGCACCACACTGTGCAAGCTATTCCACCATGGGAGGCCTCACACACAGCAACGGGGCACCACACTGTACTTAGACGCCCTCCTTTCTCTTGCAGGCCAAGCTGGCGAGGAACGCCAGGAGCCTCCGTGTCACTGGTGGAGGCCCTCGCGATTTCCAGGAGCTAACGCCTCTGGAAGAGAGGGTGGCCCGACTGCTGCGGCACCCGGTGATTGGGCCTGTGGCGATCGGCGACGCCGACCCTATACTGGAGCCCACTGGTAAGGACAGGACCGGCTGCACCTCTATCCTTGCCCTCGCGCATCAGATCTACATCCTTCCCCACTGGCCGATAAATGCGCATAATGCACCAGTGCGGCCTCCCTCGCTGTCGGCCTGTCCTCACTCTAAAGCTACACTTGTGCCTTCCTGCTTTCAGCTGGTGAGGAGGAGGTGCTCCCTGAAGCCCACACAGCCAGGCCCTCGGAGGAGGAGGACGTCGAGGAGCAGCAGGAAGGCGCCACCTCGGGGGAACCCTCCTCCGCTCCAGGAGATGCCAATGAAGGGGAGACGTCTGGCGTGCCGGAGAGCCAGGGGGAGGCGGGGGACGGGAGCCCCGAACCTGGTCCCAGTGGCATGGACGCCCGCGGCAAGGCTCCGGCGGCACGCGACCCTTCTGCCCAGAGGGGGGAGGCGGTGGAGGGGAGGGCAGAACCTGGTGACAGTGGCGTGGCCGCACGCGGCAGTGCTCCGGCGGCACGCCAGCCTTCTGGCCAGAGGGTGGAGGCGCCCTCCAGTCCGGACTCGGACGTCGCCCAGGAGGTGCGCCTCCTGGACGAGATGTCGGCGGCGTCGGAGCGCCGCCACGTGGAAATCATGGAGGTGCTGGCACAGATGCCTCAGGCCATCGAAAGCCTCGCTCAAAGTGTGGTGGCTTTCGGCCAAGCCCAGGCCAGGGGCCTAGAGCTTTTCGCTGCAGCGCACGCCAGGGGGGTGGAGCTCCTTGTGGCAGCGCATGAGAGGGGGGTCGACCAACTCGAGGCAGCGCAGCACGCCAGTCGCCAGCTGAGAGGTGCTGTGCAGACAATGGGACTGCAGATGCGGTGACATGCCGGCGCAGTTGGGGCACTGACTTCTGCGACCCTCGCACTGGCGCGGAGGCGTCGCCAGGCCAGCCGCCGCCCTGCTGCCGCACACCGGTCTGGCGACCAACAGTTTGGCGCGCTTGCTCCCCGGCCAGGCCGCCCGAGTGCACGTGTGTCTGGCGACCAGCGCGCGCCTGGCATCACCCACCTTGTCCCCATTGGTGCAGGCGAGCCTGCCACTCCCCCAGCCAGGGTGCAAGGAGCTACTGCAGCCAGTGAAGAGGGCCACCCAGAGCTGCAGCAGCCACCAGCCGGCCCCTCCCGGGCCCGCCCTCGTGTAGGCCGACCCCCAAGGGCATCTGGCGAGACGCCTTGTCGCCCTGAGGATCCTTCCCCCAGCCTCGGCACAGCCTCACGGCCCAGCTTGAGGCGCAGCAGCAGGACGGGCCGGGGCAAAAGACGCCTGTCGACAGACTCGCCCTCTCGCCACACCCAATAGAGTGTGTTGAGCGAGGGTTTGGGTGATGCGGGGGCTTCTGTTCTGGGGGGCATTATGTGTTTTTGTTTTATGGGGGTCTTTGTGTTGTTGGGGGGGCTTGTTTTTGTTAGGCCAGTGACGAGGCCATTTGGATGCTGATGTTATGTTAGTCCTCCCCAGGTTTTGGGAGTGACAGAAGTTTGTTACTGTTTTTTGGGGGTCTTCTCTGTTTTGCTCTTCCATGTGGGAAGGGCCCTGAGGTTTTCAAATAAAGATGTTTATTTATTCACCATGTGCAGGTGTCATGTTTCAAGTGGTTGTTGGGTTAACCGGCTGAGGGCTTGCGAAGCGGCTGCGTCCAGTGGGCCAGGCCATTCCCTGACAGGGGGCCTAGAAGTGTCGAGCAATAAGCCCCCGGCGGACGGCCCTTGGACCTTGTCGCTCCCTCCTGGCCTGGTGCTGCTCCTCCTCAGGGTCCTCCTGCTCGTCCTCCTGAGGTGGTGGGGCAATGTCAGGTGGCAGTGCCTGAGTCCTGCGGATAGCCAGGTTGTGGAGCATGCAGCAGACCACGACGAACTGGGAGACTCTATCCGGCGAATACTGAAGAGACCCGGCCGAACGATCCAGGCAACGGAACCGTTGCTTAAGGACGCCTATCGTTTGCTCTATTAGGTTCCTTGTGGCTTGATGGCTTTCGTTGTATGCCAGCTCCGCTGGGGTCCTGGGCGCGCGGAGCGGGGTCATGAGCCATGTGCACAAAGGGTGCCCTTGTCCCCGAGAAGCCATCCCCTTGGTTGAGGCTGTGCCTGGAACATGTCAGCCACAGTAGTCTGTCGCAGGATAAAGGCATCGTGGACGCTTCCTGGGAAGCGGGCATTGACAGCTAGGATGCGTTGCCTGTGGTCACACACCAGCTGCACATTTAGGGAATGGTAGCCCTTCCGGTTGCGGTATTGCTCGGCATTGTGGATAGGTGCCCGCATAGCCACATGCGTGCAGTCAATGGCGCCCTGCACCATGGGGAAGGCCGCGATCCTGGCAAATCCGAATGCACGCTGCTCCTGCTTGTGTTGGGTCATGGGGAAGGAGATGAATTGGTGCCTCCTCGCGAAAAGTGCTTCGGTGACCTGTCGGATGCAGCGATGCGCGGCGAACTGGGAGATGTTCGCGATGTCCCCAGCAGCGGCTTGGAAGGAGCCGCTTGCATAAAAGCTGAGAGCCACCGTGACCTTCACTTCCACCGAGAGAGACGCCCTGGACATGAGCTGTGGCTGCAAATCTGCATGAAGCAGCTGGCAGATCTCTTCAACCACCTCCCTTCTGAAGCGCAGCCTCTTAACACAATGCGCCGCAGTCATGGTGAGATATGAGACCTGCTCCCGGTATTGCCTGACTGGGTAAGGCCTACGTTGGCGACGCCTAATGGCCCCTCTGCGTCTAGGCATGCCTGGCCCTGTCTCAAAGCGTCTGCCAGCCCTTCGCACAAAATGTAGGAAATGAGGGTTGGCCCCCCATGCAGCCCCCATTACAAAGTTCCAAACAGCAAAATCACAAGGATGCAAATGTCAAAGCACTAGCTAGAAGCCAAAAATACCTCTCCTATGGTGTCCGAAATCAGTAATCTCTGTGCCTTGCTCTCTGTGCAGAAATCCAAACCAGTCAAGTCATTGCAGCGAAATGCCTAGCTTTTATGGGTGAGTGGATGTGCCCTTTAATTAGCGCTCCCCGAATCCCACAGGGCCTCTGTTGAGTTCCATTTCACAGTTCTTAGCAGCGCCACGCCAACATCGGCCGGGCGCCACTGAATTTCCGGTTTGGGGCGCACAAACGGCGTTGCACGACGGAATGACGTCATAAGATGCGCGCGCAGCTGACCGGGCGCTAACACTTTGCGCCGGCGCTAAAGCCCAGCTGAATTTCGGCGTAGGCGCAGATCCGGCGGTGCCCGGGCGCTAAGTGGATAGCGCCGGAAATCTGGCGCTAACGGCTGGCGCAAACAGCTGAATTTCTAGGCCTCAGTCTTTTATGAGTAATTGATAGCGCATCAACCACTTGTTACATTAGAACATATTACAAAATGTTGCAATCTTGGTTATACAATGTAATCAAAATGATTCCAAGCACGGAGAGGGTCCTACGCCTCTGCACCACTTGGAACTGTAAAACAAAATAGAAAAATCTCCATTAAACATTTGAAACAAAATGCTGAAATAAACCCCGACCATCACGTGCCAATGATGGGTCGCGAAATTCAAGTGGGTATTGCTCCTCCCACCCGTGCAGTAAATGTTCCTTCCACCCCCCCTTTTTAATGGTCTTAAGCTTTTAAAACATACAGAATGGATTTTACAGAACAGTCTGCTCCGCCAGCCCCGAGCCGTTCCCTTGTCCCTTTGTGGAGGTGGGATACCCCTCATGTTTCACAGACCGAGACCAGAGAGTATGGGATCGTGACTCCCAGTCCCTCCCCCTCCCGTCTGCCCTTGACTGGCTGGAGAAAATGATGGGTGCCTGTGTGGCGGCTCTCACTGGCCCCACACTCAAACTTGGATCCCAGATCCGGCCACCCACTCATCCTTCCCAGCCGCACTTACACTCCAACTTTGCCCGTGGGCCCTGGGTGAGTTCCTCCCTTCCCCGAACGCACCCACGCGACTCTTGGGTCTCCCCCTCCCCTTTACAATCTTTCCCGGGCCATCACCACCCACTCCCGGGGAACGTGTCCCTATCTGACAAGGCGCCCGCGCTTCCCCACCATGACTCCTCAATAGCGAGGTCTCCCACAAGTGAAATTCGGTCAGGATAGTGCTGGGTTTGGGGCCATCTCTTCCGCGTAGGATGAGTAGGCAGGTTCCTCCGGACTCTGTCTGGTTTCTCCCGAAGGTCACTGCGGGGTCTCCTCCTGGATTTGTCCAGTGGCGAGGTGATCCCCAACATTCTGTATATCTACATTCGATGCCCAGCTCGGGCTGGGCGAACAGGGCTGCTCCTTTGTCCACTCTCCTGAAAAAGAACTTAAAAGGACATGCAGCCAGGTCTCTCACTGATCTGCTGCCTTAGCTGGAGACATGGTCGGGTCCCTCGACCTCGGACCAAGATACAAGCATTTGGCACACTTATAAACTTAAACTTTAAACTTAAACTCAAAACTACTAGTTACATTCTAAACTTAAAATTTAAACACCTTAAAAGCAAGCTATATACAATGTTAACTTAACACAAAGCTATAATACAAATGCCGCCCTCCTCCGGACGGCCAGGCTAATCTCTGGTGTCACTGTCCCAGATTACTGCTGCCTGCAGTGAAGCTGGACTGCCTCCTGCTTCTTGTCCCTGGCAGCTTATGGCTGCTAGTTGGGGACCTCTGTGATCTGTTTCCTCCCGGGCTCGGGAGATTGCTCTTTGTGGCAGATACCCTGGTGACCATCTTATCTTGGGCTTGCAGACCTGCTGAGACCTTCTGAGGGGCGTCTCTGTGGGGGAAACTTTGGCTGACGGACCCTGAGCCTGGGTCACAGCCCTAGCTGGCTGGGAACCTTCTCCCCCTGATGCAAACAGCCCGCACTGTTTAATATACCTGGAAGCCTGCTGGTACTCTGGGTTTGTCTCCTTTTCCCTACCCACTCCTGTACTGGGGGCAAGTATCCCCTCACCACCCGCTGCTGGTGGCTGAAAAGCTTTCTCTCCAGGTCCAAAACCTGGCACCAGCCCCTTCCATATGTCCCCCGCAAGAGGAATTGCAATCCCTTCCTCCCCAGAGTCCCACACCATAGGGGGAACCACTCTAGAAGCGGGCTGGGAAGCTTGTCCCTTTAAACAGGCGACTGTGCCTGTGTGAACCTCCTCCCCGGGGTCCCACGGCAAAGGCTGTGAAACCTCTGTATTCAAACAGGCGACTGCGCCTGCGTGGGAAAACTGAAGAGGAGCCGCTGGGGTCACAGGCTGGGGAACTGTGCCTGCGCGAACCTCCTCCCCAGAGTCCCCCGGCAGAGGCTGTGAAACCTCTGTCTTCAAACAGGCGACTGCGCCTGCGTGAGAAAACTGAAGAGGAGCCGCTGGGGTCACGGGCTGGGGACTGCACATGCGCGAACCTGGTGTTGGGAAACCTCTCCCCTCAGGCGCGCGACTGCGCCTGCATGAACCTGGTGTTGGGAAACCTCTCCCCTCAGGCGTGCGACTGCGCCTGCGTGAACCTCCTGTTCAAAAGACTGGGGAATTCCTGTCTCCAGACCAGCGACTAAGCATGCGCGGGCAGTCTGTTCTGTGAATGAACTCGCAGCAGCCTGCATATTTCTACTCTCAGGCGGCTGTTTCTCTGTTTCTGAACTAGATAACTGGTTCAAATTTAAACTTTGGCCAAAACTTAGGTCCCACTGGGGCGGGGAAGTGTCCTAATTGGTGGGCCGGACAACTTTTCCCTTGAAACAAGCCACAGTGCCTGTCTTACAGCCTGTGAACTTGAACTTGTATGGTCAGATTTATACAATTTACATTGGTTGGCGTGGAACCAATTTGTGCACCGGGGTAGTTTTACTGCATAGACCATGGGGCTGGCCCTATCAACTATACTATAGGGTCCCATGTAGAGTGGCTCTAAACTTCTCACCTGGGCATAGTTTCTTACCATCACTAGGTCTCCTATCTCCCACTGGTGGCTCCTGCTGGGCTCGAGCAGCAGCCGGTTATTCCAATGCTGCTTCCCCATGCTGTCTGCTGCCTGCTTGGGGTTGACTTTCTCTCCAGTCATTGTGGGGAGGCAGAGGTGGGCGAGGGGGCTGCAGCACCACTAATGGCTGCTACCTTTCCCTGATTGGCCCTGAGGAAAGATTTTATCGACTCCATGATGGACTCGACTGTGTCGGGAGGAGTTTTTGTCTCTGCCTTCTGAGTTGGGGTTGCGGGGGTCCTGGCTTTATCATCTCTCCCAGGCTTTTTACAATCCCTGTGACAGTGGCCCTCCTCCCCGCACCTGTAACAAGTGACCTTGTTCTGGGAGGGACGGCTCCCCTCCTGGCGCCACTCTTTCTTGTATTGAGCCCCAGGTTTAACCTCGTGGACCTTACCCTTTTGCTGGGGGTCCCACTATTCCTACCGTTCCTATATGCTACCGTAAGCTGCCGGATTACAGTCTCTTTGGTTGCTAGGGTGTCTCGGTGGTCAAACCAAGTATCAGCCTTTGCTTTTATCTGGGGCAGGCAATTGGACACCAGGCAACAAAACCATTGGGTCCACTGCTGCTGGTTCAGGTGTGCCCTATTTTGTCCCCCTGTACACGCGCTGTTGTAGTTTTGGGGCCGAAATGTTCCCACACACCCTGTAAGGGGTCGTTTTAACGAGCTTATGGTGTGCTAGATCGGTTTTGATTTCGCACTGCTCGTGAGCGGTTCCGAAGCGCTCCCCCCTCATCGGTTCTAGACACTGGGCTTATTGCCAGACAACCTTGATGTGTGGCCCAACTTGTGACTCGGAAGACAAATGGATCAGGTGAGACAAGGTGAGTTTTAAATCAGAAATATCTTTATTTTTAAGGAGAATAAACACAGAGAATGCAAGAATCAATTTAGACAAAAATCATTAGCACGTCTCCCAATGGGAACTAAAATTTAACACACAAGGAATAACTTTGACTATCTTAAATCATACAACAATTCTTAATCAGCGGTATACTAAAACGGGGGTGGGAAAAGCACACGGACACATCGAGGGATAAATCACACTCCTGAATTACAAACCCTTAATGTTACAAACCCTCCCGTTGCTAAAATATACCTCAACTATGTCAGTTAGGTAGAGTTGGGCCTTTATGTTCACCAGAGTTTTAAAACCGTCCTTAATCTTGGTACTCCTGTGACGTCTGGGATCTCCGATCTTCCTCATGGGACCGGCTCCTGAACCCGCTCTCCTGCACAATCTTGAAAGTCCTCCGAACTCCTCGAACTGTCTCCTCCCCACTCGGCCTTCGAACTCCTGATGGTCTTGGATCTGGACTGAACTTCTGAATCTGCTCTCCTGCACAATCTTGTGGGTCCTCCTCGCTCTGTCCTTGACCTCGTGTCTGCATGAATCTGTGATGGATCTGTCTGAATCTCATTGAATGAATGTCTTGCTGTCGATTTTCCCTCAACAGTTATACTGTTTCCTTGCCCTTATCTCGGCGCCAAATCAGGGGTTTTCTTTTGTCAAGGTAATGGGCAGGCTGCTTTGACAAAAGCAAGTACTTTATTTTAATGTCTTGTAAATGAAACTGATGGGATCTGTCCTGTGTCCCTCTGAGTTTGGTACAGATAATGTTTTTTTTTCTGTGCTCAGCGATTTCAGAGATGGGTTTGCGTTTTGCTAGCAATTAGCGCACCTCCAGGTGCAAATACTTTTGTTTACGAGTTCGTTACTGCTGTAACCATATTATCATATCAATAGCAGTAAGTTCTGGAATCTTCTAATCGGTGATGACTCAGGCTGCTGTAAGATACTGCTGGTGTGTCCTTCTGAACTGAGCCATGAGAACTGCCAACTCCATCTTGTGTTCTCACAATGTGGCCATTTCAGGGGTTTTACAATCTAGACTGTATTTTCTGGATTTTGCGAATCCTACAACCCAGATTCCCACACAGTCCCACACACTCTCAAAGGCCCACACACTCCCACACACTCCCACAGACCCACACACTCCCACAGACCCACACACTCCCACAGAGACCCACACACTCCCACACTCTCACAGACCTGCACACTTTCACAGACCCACACACTCTCACAGACCCACACACTCCCACAGACGCACAATCCCATACACTCCCACAGACCCGCACACTCCCACACACTCCCACAGACCCACACAATCCCAAAGACCCGCACACTCCTGCACATTTCCACAGAACCACACACTCCCAAAGACTCACACACTCCCACACACTGCCAGAGACACGCACCCTCCCAAAGACCCACACATTCCCACAGACTCACACACTCCCACACACTCCCAAAGACCCACACATCCCCACAGACTCACACACTCCCACAGAACCACACAGTCCCAGACACTCCCAGACTCGCGCACACTCCCACAGACTCCCGCACACTCCCAAAGACCCACACATCCCCACAGACCCACACACTCCCACAGATTCCCACACACTCCCACAGATTCCCACACACTCCAACAGCCCGACACACTCCCACAGGCACACACACCCCCACATACTCCCACAGACCCAGACACTCCCACATACTCAGACACTCCCACAGACCCACACACTCCCACAGACCCACACACTTCCACATAATCCCACAGACCCATACACTCCCACACACTCGCACAGAACCACACTCCCACAGACCTGCACACTCCCACACACTCCCACAGACCCACACACTTCCAAAGACCCAGACACTCCCACACACTCCCATGATGCAAAAACTCCCACAGACCCACACACTCCCAGAAACTCCCACAGACCCGCACACTCCCACAGACCTGCACACTCCCACAGACCCGCACACTCCCACAGACCAGCACACTCCCACAGACCCAGACACTCCCACACACTCCCACAGACTCACACACTCCTACACACTCCCACAGACCCCCTCACTCCCACAGACCCACACACTCCCACAGACGCAGACATTCCCACACACACCCACAGACCCACACACTCCCACAGATCCACACAGTCCCACAGACCCACACACTCCCACAGACCCACACCCTGCCAAAGACGCAGACATTCCCACACACTCCCACAGACCCACACAGTCCCACAGACCCACACAGTCCCACACCCTCCTAAAGACGCAGACACTCCCACACTCCCACAGACCCACACACTCCCAAAGAACCAGACACTCCCACAGACCCACAAACACCCACACACTCCCACAGACCCCCTCACTCACACATTCTCCCACACACCCAGATTCCCACACAGTCCCACACACTCCCACAGACCCACACACCCCCACACACTCCCATAGACTCACACACTCCCACAGACCCACACACTCCCACAGATCCACACACTCCCACACACACCCACAGACCCACACACTCCCACACACACCCACAGACTCAGAAACTCCCACAAACCCACACACTCCCACAAACCCACACAGTCCCACACACTCCCACAGTCCCACGCACTCCCACAGACCCACACACTCCCACACACTCCCGCACACTCCCGCACACTCCCACAGGACCACACGCTCCCAAAGACCCACACACTCCCATAGACCCACACATCCCCACAGACCCACACACTCCCACAGAACCACACTCCCACACACTCCCACAGATTCCCGCACACTCCCACAGACTCCCGCACACTCCCACAGACCCACACAGTCCCACACACTCTCAAAGACGCAGACACTCCCACAGACCCACACGCTCCTACAGTCCCACACTCCCACACACTCCCACAGACCCACAGATTCCCACAGAGATCCACACACTCCCAAAGACCCACACACTCCCACAAACTCCCACAGACCCACACACTCTCACAGACCCGCACACTCTCACAGATCCGCACACTCCCAAAGAGCCAGACACCCACAGACCCACACAGTCCCACAGACCCGCACAGTCCGACACACTCCCACAGACACACACTCCCACAGACCCAGACACTCCCACATATCCAACAGACAAAGACACTCCCACAGACCCAAACACACCCACAGACCCACACACTCCCACAGACCCACACCCTCCCACACATTCCCACAGACCCACACATTCCAAACAGACCGGCACATTCCCACAGAGACCCAGACACTCCCACAGACCCACACACTCCCAAAGACCCAGACACTCCCACACACTGCCACAGGCCCACAGACTCCCACACACTCACACACTCCCACAGACCCCCTCACTCCCACATTCTCCCACACACCCACAGATTCCCACACAGTCCCGCTGTAGGGGGTGGTGTTGCGTGGTCAGCTTCACCTCTGACTCCTTTGAGCGGTTCAAATCGCTCCCACTATCTTTTGTTCTAGACTTTGGACTTATTTAGGGGTCGTAATAAACTTGCAACAGACACCTGGGTTAGTCAAAAGAATTCAGATCTTTATTTTGAGACAGGAAAGTATACAATACAATAAAATTTACACTTTAAAAGGGTGGGGAACACACGGAGTAAGTGAGGGAGAATTACAATGTACAAAATCCCTTTCCCTCCCAACCCCACTACATTAGCTAGTCTGGGATCCAGAGGACCAGGAAATGCTCACCAAAAATGACTTTCTTGACAGTTGTAGAGGTTCGCGATTTCGGGGTTCTCTTTAGTTGTGGCGGTTGGGGCCTGCCATACCTCGGACATGGTAGAAGATTGCACCTGCGTTGGGTCTTCAGTTGGGTTGAGTCCGCTGATGCGGTTAGTCGCGCTGTTGGATCTTATCGGGTAAGCACGCAATTTTCTTTTGGTTAGGACTAGTGTTAAAGTCTTTTTTGTGTCCAAATCTTACCCAGGGGTAAGTTAGACTAGCCTGTAGAGTGGAAACAAGTCTTTGGTTCGTGAGTTTTTCAGCAGTTGGTTCCTTGTTGGTCGCGGTGGCCCAATATTACCTGGTTGGTGGTAATATTGCCTGGAGTTGGTTTCTGTAGGCCTTTGGTTGCCGTGATCTCTGTTTCTTCTTTCTTCCTTCGAGTCTCCGATGATGATCTCTCTCTTGAGCTGTACTGCGCTCGACTTTGACTGTATTCTTCCGTTGAACTTGACTTCTGAACTCGACTGTCTAACTGAAAAGGCAGGCCTCAATTATACTAATTTGGGGCCTGGCTTATCGGACCACCAAATCTCTGTTTCCTTTGTAAAATTTGGCAGGCTCGTTATTTTTAATGTCCTTTAAAACTTTAACGAGCTTCGGGGATGGCCCATCCAAAACTTAACGAGTTTAGGGGATGGCTCACCCAAACTTAATCGGCTTTTAATTGGTTTTGGGATTGCCTTGAAAGCAATTTAAAATGCAAAACGTTTATCAATCCTTTTAAATTGACTTTGGACTGTGGTTTGTTTATGGTAACTGTAGGGCTGATGTTCTTTCTTTTGTATGGCTGGGGACATGTCCTGTTTGCTTGATACCTGGCTTGGTGGGTAAACAGGCTTCATTGTCCTTATGTAAAACTGGGGCAGCCTTGGACATTCCTCAGACAGTCCAATATCCAAACTTCAGGGGCCCACCCCGCCTCCCCGTTGTTCCAGGCTTTTGCAAGCCTGAACATGCCTTTCAAACCAGCCAAATCTTCCTGGGATTTTTATTTTAAATCCCTTTTGCCCAATATCTCTTTAAACAGTCCTAAAAATCTCTTCCTTAAAATTAACTCTTTGAAATCCTTCTGTTTGGCCCAACCACACTTATACCCATTTTTTCATATTCCTTCTGTGATGTTCCAAAAATCACTTTAAAAGACTTTCCTTCTGTTCTGGGGTTGTGCAGAAATTTTCAAACCTTACACACCCCCCTGTGATACTTTATAACACTACAGTATCATGCAGGTGTGAGCAAAATTTCTGATCCTCAGGAGCCAACCTTCCCCTGTATTACCTAAACTAATACCCAAACAAAACACTCTCCCATTCTCTTTAGGTGTAGTGTTTATCAAAATACACAAAGTAAAAAAAACTTTTATTACATTCACATCCAGGCACGGAGGGGGTCCAACACCCCTGCATCACTTGGAAACATCACACACATAAAAATTAAATTGACACACACACTTGTCCAACTTTATTTTTAATCACATTCACAAATTGTTTTTATATCTGGGCATAGCCTTTATTTTTGTTCTTGTCCCATGCTCCCTCATGCTGAGAGCGGAGCAATTGGTCCCTTCCTTTGCACTTCGCACACAACAAATAGAAAACTATTCCCAGCTGGCAAACCACTAAAAGATGCGAAGCCAGCCTAATCCAAGAGGGGACCTCTATATTTTCAAAAATGTCCCACCAGGGTGGAACCACAATATCCAATATCTTGGCCCCTATCTCAACTGTCTTCTGCGCCAACGTATAGAATGTTTTTGTGAGACGACTACTGCCTTTAATAGGGCGGTAAGATGTTCTGGTAGAGGGGGAATCTCATAGCCGAAATGTGTGACGCAACTTTGCAGGTTGGTGACGTTTTCCCTGACAGTGAGGTGAACAGTCGAGGGTTCAGGGATGGGTACAATCCGTTCCTGGGCCACTTGAACTTCTGCCTCGGGTTTAAAACAAAAACTGCTGTCACTCACCAGACACCAGATGTACTGTCCATGCTGGTAGTGGGGCGCACTTGTGGTGACACAATATGTCCCACCCCCTATGAATGCTACCTGGGGAGAAACATGGTCCTTTGCCATTACCTCCATGGTACAGTTCACAGGTCATGCACCAGCAGCTTTAAACCCGCACTGTGGTCTCGAATAGGCATTCAAGTGCTGGGGACACAGTATTATGTGTGCTCCCCGGCTCTGACACCCGGAGAGGTCTGTACCTGTCATAGTGTGCTCCCACTTTATGACATAAGGTGGGACCTCTGCAAAACGAACGCGTGCACCCCCTTGAATGATCACAATGTTCTCCACCATGTATACCGGTGCGGGTCGGGCTGTCCCACCCATGACCGGCATCCTCACTACTATCCCCTTGATTGTGTGATTGGAACGTCCACAATCCACTGCGACAGGGTAGGCTTCAGAAGCAAGACGGAGCTGACACGGGCTCAGCGAATTACTAAACGGGTGGGGGGCTGCGAGGTACTTGTTGCTAATCCAGGAGGGGACTAAACCTTGTTTTAAATCCTCCAGGTTGCTGCGGCCCTCGCCCAGCAACCATGCCTCATATAGCACGCACATCTCATTCTGTGCAGCTTGATCCGAAGCATTCCTGTCCTCCCGTATAAGTGCATTTACTGTTTTGGCATGTCTTTCCAGCTCAGCTATTAACTCCTTTAAATGGACCATCATGGCCTGGTCCTCATGCAACTCTGAGCCCACCACTGTGTTCTCCACTGTTAGAAGTTTTCTTAACTGGGTCTTTAAACCATTTATCTGGGTTTGCAACTCTATGTCATCTAGGCTGTTTATCACTGAGGACCCTGTACTGTAAACTGTGAAAATATCATTCTAGGTCCCCCTTCTTTGTCTCCCCATACCCATATTATGTTCAGGATGTAAACTGTACAGCTTCGCTTTGTCCACATTGGCAAAGTCGAACTCATAAAACTTTCTAAACATTTCCTTCAACAGGGCTTGGTACAACCGTTCTGTCTCTTTAGGGCACCACTCAGGTAAGTGCACCTCGGTCAGGTTCAGGATCACTGAGGCCACTGTACAGTGTACCCCCTGGTACAGCAGCTTATCTGTTGGTACTAGGACTAAACCATTCCCTGGTCCCTTGGTGGTGGTAGGACACCACTGGACTATAGTCCGTGATGTTGTGGTCGTGGGCAGGGGCTTGTTACAAGTTCAGTGGCATTCACTGGGATTGGGGAGTGTGGGACCACGCACGCATGCAGGCAGGAATCCCATTCCAACCCCTCCCCGGCATCTTGCCATTGCCTGTGGAGCAGAGCTTCGCTGACCCCCACATACAGACATAAATCCCCTGATCCAGTTCCCACCACTTGTCCCAGCACACAATTTTTACAATTTTACAATTTTTTACAATTTAAATCGCTTTATTGGCATGATAAGTTACATCTTATGTTGCCAAAGCATCAAAATACATTTATGGTTCAGCACATAAACGCAGTTCTATTCATACAGTGTATAAACAGGTATATCCCTGAGTGTATAAATATACATTCGCATTGTTTATATATATTTTTCTTAGCTTACTGGTTGTCCCTCTGTTCATGGCAAGCTGCAACATAGTGCGCCGCCAGCATTACACAGCTTCTCTCCTCTCCCAGTAGGAATGGGAGTTTTTGGTTGTCATTCAGATTTCTGAAATCAGGGTCCCTGTAATCGTCCAATGGGTATTGTTCCCCAATCGTTCCCAATCGACTGCTGGGTTTCCTATATCCTTGCTCAGCTTTCTGAGCCACCACCACCTATCCAAAGGAATCTGTCCCTTGCATGTCAAACATACACGTTTTCCCATGGTGACACTGACCCTTGTTGCAACGACCTGTACCCTGGGGCACGGGAGGAAGGCCTCCCCGTACGTGAACCCGGCCTGGCTGGAGTACTGAGTCGAATTGGACCCCAGCCACCCTGGCCACCTTCCCTCATGGAACTAAATGGCGAGCTCTTCCACACCCCGTTCGCCACCCCCTGCAGTAACGATTGGTGCTCTTTCTCCTGAACACCCATAGATATGGGAGTTCTCCACGTCTCCTTGATCACTGATGCTCACTCGTACCAGGGCGAGCAAGGAGCAGAACCTTCCTCATCCCGACTTCCTCTCTGTATGGACACACAAATAAAATAGCCATGTCCCGAGAAGGTTCTCTGGCCTGACACAGTTATCAAAATTCAAAACTTAAACTTATCACCACTAAAACACTCCCACAGATGCCCACACACTCCCACAGACGCCCGCACACTCCCACAGACGCCCGCTGTGATGAAATAACTCTGTGTTCTGGCATTTGTATTGTTGTTATTGTTTTTGTTGTACTTGTAATGTCTGGAATGTTCCACCGGGGTAACCACTAATGCTCCTCCCTAGCCCCGCCCCTCTTCTGGAATGTTCTACCAAGGGCTGGGTCGGTGATGACTGTGTTAACTTGATGCCATGTTCTTACTTAATAAAAGCCTTCAGTTTTAAGCTTTAACTTCACGGATTCAGGCAGTTATTTGGCACATCAATTTTATTAAGTAACAACTTTTGGAAGATGGATTGATTTTTGAAACCAGAGCGTCTGGATATCGATCCCCATTCGGCAGACGCGTCGAAGAAATTTACGCATTGGCTTCGATGTTTTGAACACTTCATCGCATCGGTCGATTCGACGGTTAACAAGTTGGGTCTTCTAACCAACTTGGTAAGTCATCAAACTTACTCGATAATTGAAGATATTACTATATATGAAGAGGCCCTCACAGCTCTTAAGACCCAGTACCTTAAGTCAGTTAATGAAGTATACGGCAGGTATCTTTTGTCTACTCGCAGGCAATTACCCGAGGAATCTCTGGACGATTTCCTGCAGGACCTTAAGGCTTTGGCTAAGGATTGCAACTACAAGACTGTCTCTGCCATAGTGTATCAGGAAGAAGCCATCCGCGATTCTTTCATATCTGGCCTCCGATCTAATTATATTAGACAGAGACTCCTCGAGAACGACTCGTTAGTTTTAAAAACGGTCGTCGCTACTGCTCGATCGTTAGATGTAGCCCAGAAGAATTTATAAGTGTATGCATCAGCCCATGCGTCTCTCTCAGCCTCGTGTGTTCCGAGTATGGAGGCATCCATAACACCAATGGTGCCTCCACTTAATCCTATTGTTGCGGCTGTACCCCATGGGTCTAAGTGTTATTTTTGTGGCCAATCTAAACACCCCAGGCAAAGATGCCCAGCCAGAGAGGCTACCTGTTATAAATGTAAGAAACAGGGACATTTTAGTAAAGTGTGTAAGGGTAATCCTGTACCCGATGTCTTCTCTGCTGCCGCCTATCGTTTTACTCTAGCCTCGGCTACGGTTGACCAGACCACACCGTGTTCCTTGTTGAAATCTATGATGGACATCAAGATTAATGGTCGTCCTACTGGGTGTTTGATAGGCTGTGGCAGTACTGAAAGTTTTATACACCCCAACCTTGTTAACTCCTGCTCATTGAAGGTGCATCCTACTCTCGAAGTGAAATTGTGATGGCGTCCAAATCCCTTACTTCGGAGGTAACTGGATATTGTAAAGTCACATTGACCGTTAAGGATACAGATTATAAGGACTTTAACCTCCTCATATTACCTCAGTTGTGTGTGAACTTAATATTAGGCTTGGACTTCCAGTGTCAGCATGAGAGCGTTACCCTTAAGTATGGTGGATCTCAGCCTCCACTCACAGTCTGCGGCCTTTCTACTTTAAACGTAAGTCCGCCTCCTTTGTTCGCGAACCTTGCTCCTAATTGTAGACCTATAGCGACTAAGAGTCGACGGTATAGTTCAGAAGATAAAACATTTATAAAAGAGGAAGTGGAAAGGCTTCAACAGGAGGGAATCATCGAACACAGTAATAGCCCGTGGCGTGCCCAGGTGGTGGTGGTTAAAACTAATGAGAAGAAAAGACTTGTGGTCGATTATAGCCAGACTATAAACCTGTATACCCAATTAGACACCTATTCTTTGCCTCGTATTTCTGAGATGGTGAACCAGATAGCTCAGTACCGCGTGTTCTCCACCATTGATTTAAAGTCTGCCTACCATCAACTCCCCATTAAAATAGAAGACCGACCTTATACGGCCTTCGAAGCTAATGGGCGCCTGTACCAATTCCTTAGGGTGCCCTTTGGAGTGACGAATGGGGTATCCGTCTTCCAACGGGAGATGGATCGTATGGTGGATGAATACGCGTTGGAAGCAACATTCCCGTACCTGGACAATGTTACTATCTGTGGGCGTGACCAACGGGAGCATGATCAAAATCTCGCGAAGTTCCTAGAGACTGCAAAGAGGTTAAACCTGACCTGCAACGAAAACAAGTGTACCTTCAATACTACACGTTTGTGTATTCTTGGTTGCGTTGTGGAGAATGGGGTAATCGGGCCAGATCCTGAAAGATTACGCCCACTTAAGGAATTACCTTTACCTCACACTGTAAAAGCTTTAAGAAGGTGTCTGGGATTCTTCTCGTACTATGCCCAGTGGGTGGCTAACTACTCAGATAAAGTCCGACCTCTTATTGAGTCGACATCTTTTCCGCTATCGGCGGAAGCTCAGGAGGCTTTCCTTAATATCAAACGGGACATTGAGAAGGCAGTGGTATGTGCCATGGATGAGAAGATCCCTTTTCAAGTGGAAAGTGATGCATCTGATTTTGCGTTGGCAGCAACTCTTAACCAAGCTGGTAGACCAGTAGCTTTCTTCACTCGTACATTGCAAGGACCAGAAGTTCAACATTCTTCAGTGGAAAAGGAGGCACCGGCGATTATTGAAGCAGTCAGGTATTGGAGACATTATCTCGCTGGCCAACGTTTTACGCTCATTACTGACAAGCGATCCGTGGCCTTTATGTTCAACACTAAGCAGAGAGGCAAGATCAAAAATGATAAGATTTTAAGATGGCGAATAGAACTGTCAACATATGACTATGATATTCAGTACAGGCCTGGAGTATTTAATGAGCCATCGGATGCCTTGTCACGAGGAGTATGTGCTAGTCTAGGTATAGATCAGCTTCAAAGTCTCCATGATGCACTCTGCCACCCTGGGGTTACCAGAATGAACCACTTCATTAAGTTCCACAATCTACCCTACTCTATTGAGGAGGTCCGGACAATGACCAGAACCTGTCATGTTTGTGCTGAATGCAAACCCCGCTTCTATAAGCCGTCCAAGCCAGCTCATCTTATTAAAGCAACTCGACCATTTGAGCGCTTGAGTCTCGATTTTAAAGGTCCCCTTCCATCGAGCGACCGTAATGTCTATTTTCTTAATATTATAGACGAGTACTCTCGGTTCCCTTTTGTTATCCCCTGTCCGGATGTGACTAGTGCTGTTGTAATTGAATGCCTCTGCCAACTGTTTTCCTTGTTTGGCATGCCTAACTATATACATAGTGATAGGGGTTCTTCCTTTATGAGTGAAGAATTGCGACAGTTTTTGCTATCGAAGGGGATTGCAACGAGTAGAACTACCAGCTACAACCCTCGTGGTAATGGGCAGGTCGAGAAAGAAAATGCGACAGTGTGGAAGGCTATCGTACTGTCTCTGAAGTCGCGAGGCCTGCCGACCTCTCGCTGGCAGGATGTCCTGCCAGACGTGCTGCATTCCATAAGGTCTCTTTTGTGTACAGCGACGAATGTCACCCCTCATGAAAGGATGTTTAGTTTTCCAAGAAAATCTACTAATGGAGTAATGTTACCCACATGGTTGACGACCACGGGCCCTGTGTTGTTGCGCAGACATGTGAGAGGCCACAAGACTGATCCACTGGTGGAGGAAGTACAACTCCTCCATGCTAATCCCCAGTATGCGTATATTCAATATCCGGATGGGCGAGAGGATACGGTCTCTATTAAAGATCTTGCACCTGCTGGAGCTCGAAAAGAGTTCGACTCTGAGAGTAGAGTTTTCAATCGTGGTATTGGACCTTCAGAGACACAAACCCTCAGTGTGGAAAACACTGATGATTCTGGGAATTCAAATGAACTGGAGTTAGTAATCCGGGAGGAGCCTCAGCAAGAGTTACGTCGTTCCCAGAGGATTATCAGACCCCCTGACAGACTGAATCTATAGCAGGGGGTGAATGTGATGAAATAACTCTGTGTTCTGGCATTTGTATTAGAGTCATAGGCCTAGAAATTCAGTCGCACCACTTCTGGGGCACTAAAGTCGGGCGGGCGCTAAAGTTAGCGCCCGCCGGAAAGTGTAGGCCACTTCGCCGAAATTCAGTAGATTTGGCCAAGGAGTTTGGGCGAGCGCTGAAACTGGCGTTGCACTCCTATCTTTAGGCGCTAAGCCGGCGGTGCGGACTGATAACGCCGAGGCCGGGCGCAGCGCAGGTGCGGTCATGTTTTGATTGACGGCAGACACCCTGACGCCGGCCAGCTCTTAAAGGGGGAAGGGTCGACTTTGTCTGCTGCCACGCCCTGGATAGTGGAGCCCTGCAGCTAGGCCTGAACACTGCTGGTGGACCCAAATAGCGCCTGAAGCCATGCAGAAGGCCCGTGAACGAGCGCAGCGCTTCTCAGAGCATGCTTTGAGGGTGCTGCTTAAGGCTTTTGAAAAGAGAAGAGAGATCTTGTGCCCGGACAGTGGCAAGAAGGCTCCCAGGAGGCAGTACAGGAGAGCCTGGAGGGAAATCGCCCACAGGGTGTCATCCACCAGCGATGTCCCCAGGAGTGCGGACCAATGCCGCAAGAAGTACAACGACCTCACTCGGATGGTCAGGGTGAGTACCCTTTCCAGTGTCCTCCTCATCCTTGCATGTGCACCTCACATTATGGGCAAAGGGACCTCAAAGGCCTAATGGCCATCCCTCCTCCCACAGCTATGGCACTGGCATGATCATCAATAGCACTTTCTGCACTTTACACACTGGCCAAGCTATTCGACCATGGGAGGCAGTGCACACAACAACAGGGCACCACACTGGCCATGCTAATCGACCATGGGAGGCAGTGCAGACAACAACAGGGCAACACACTGTACTTAGAGGCCGTCCTTTCTCTTGCAGGCCAAGCTGGCCAAGAATATGAAGAGCCGGAATGTCACCGGGGGAGGCCGTGGCCAGTTCCAGGAGCTCAGTGACCTGGAGGAGCGCGTGGCTCAACTCATGCGTGGCCGGGTGGTTGGCCCCGTTGCTATTGGAGATGCCGACCCTGTGCTGGGCCCCAATGGTAAGGACATGACCGTTTGGACCTCTCTCGTTCCCCTTGTGCTTCAGGTCTACATCCTTTGCCACTGTCCGATCAATGCGCATAATGCCACCACTCATGCCTCCCTCGCTGATGCCCTGTCCTCACTCTAAAGCTACTCTTGTGCCTTCCTGCTTTCAGCTGGTGAGGAGGAGGTCCATGAAGCTGAGAGTGCCAGTCCCTCGGAAGAGGAGGACGACGAGGACCAAGAGGAAGGCGGCACATCGGGGGAACCCTCATCCGCGCCAGGGGATGGCAATGGAGGGGACACGTCTTGCCTGGAGGAGAGCCAGGGGGAAGTGTTGCAGGGGGGTGCAGCTCCTGGGCCCAGTGGCGTCCAGGCAGGCGGGAAGGGTCGGGCAGCACGGCTGCCTTCTCCCCAGAGGGGGGAAGTGTTGCAGGGAAGGGCAGTTGCTGGGCCCAGTGGCGTCCAGGCACGCGGGAAGGGTCGGGCAGCTCAGCGGCCTTCTCCCCAGATGGAGAGTCCGCCCTCCAGTCCGGAGACGGTCCTCGCCCAGGAGGTGCGCCTCCTTGATGAAATGTCCGCAGCCTCCGAGCGGCGCCACAACGAGTTCATGGGGGTTGTGGGACAGTTGCCTCAGGCCATTGAGTCCCTGGCTCATAGTGTGGCCGCTTTCGGGGACTCACAGGCCAGGGGTGTCGAGCAACTCGCGGCAGCACAGGCCAGGGGTGTCGACCAACTCGCGGCAGCACAGGACGCGAGTCGCGAGTTCATGAGTGGTGCCGTGCAGACACTGGCTGATCTGATGCGGGCACAGAACAGGGCAGTTCGGGCACTCACTTCTGCCACACTCGCTGTGTCACGGAAGCATCGACAGGGCACCCGCCACCCTGCTGCAGCACAGCGGTCTGGCCTCCACCAGATTGCTGCGCTTGCTGCAGTGCCAGCCCGGCCGAGTGCCAATGTCTCTGGCGACCAGCGAGCGCCTGGCATCAGCCAGCTTGCCCCCATTGCTGCAGCCGCCACTGCCACTCCCCCAGCCAAGGTGCGACGAGCTGCTGCAGAGACTGATGCTGCCCAGCCACAGCTGCAGCAGTCAGCAGCCGGACCCTCCAGGGCCGGACCTCGTCTAGGCAGACCCCCAAGGGCATCTGCCGTTACGCATTGCGGCCCTCAGGAGCCTTTCCCCAGCCTTCCAACACCCACAGGGCCCAGGTTGAGGCGGAGCAACAGGTCGGGCAGGGGCCGGAGAAGCCTGCACAAGGACTCGCCCTCTCGGCACACCAAGTAGAGGGTGTCGGCAACTGTTTTTTTAATATGGGGGTGTTTGTGTTCTGGAGGGAGGGGGCTTATTTTGGAAAGGCCGAAGATGAAGGCCAATTGGATTGACAAGTTTTGTTATTCCTCCCCAGGTTGTGGGAGTGAGATATGTTTTTCACTGTTTTTTGGGGGTCTTGTCTGTTTTTCTGTTTCATGTGGGAAGGGCCCTGAGTTTGTTAAATAAAGCTTTTTATTTATTCAGCTTGTCCAGGTGTCATGTTTCAAGTGGTTGTTGCGTTAACCGGCTGAGGGCTTGCGGAGCGGCTGCATTCAGGTGCGTTCATTGCCACAAGCCATTCCCTGACAGGGGGCCTAGAAGTGTCGTTCAATAAGCCGCCGGCGGACGGCCCTTGGACCTTGTGGCTCCCTTCTGGGCTGGTACTCCTCCTCCTCCTCCTCCTCCTCCTCATGGTCCTCCTGCTCGTCCTCCTGAGGTGGTGGCCCAACGTGAGGTGGCAGTGCCTGAGTCCTGCGGATAGCCAGGTTGTGCAGCATGCAGCAAACGATGACGAACTGGGAGACTCTATCCGGCGAATACTGTAGAGATCCGCCGGATCGATCCAGGCAGCGGAACCGTTGCTTCAGGACGCCAATCGTTTGCTCTATGATGTTCCTTGTGGCTTGATGGCTTTCGTTGTATGCCTCCTCCGCAGGGGTCCTGGGCGCGCGGAGCGGGTTCATGAGCCATGTACACAAAGGGTAGCCCTTGTCCCCAATAAGCCATCCCCTTGGTGGAGGCTGTGCCTCGAACATGTCAGCCACAGTAGTCTGGCGCAGGATAAATGCATCGTGGCTGCTTCCTGGAAAGCGGGCATTGACAGCTAGGATGCGCTGCCTGTGGTCACACACCAGCTGTACATTGAGGGAATGGTAGCCCTTCTGGTTGCGGTAATCCTCGGCATTGTCGATAGGTGCCCGCATAGCCACATGCGTGCAGTCAATGGCGCCCTGCACCATGGGGAAGTCCGCGATCCTGCCAAATCCGACTGCACGCTGCTCCTGCCTCTCTAGGGTCATGGGGAAGGAGATGAATTGGTGTCTCCTTGCGAAAAGGGCATCGGTGACCTGCCGGATGCAGCGATGCACGGTGAACTGGGAGATGTTCGCTATGTCCCCAGCAGCGGCTTGGAAGGATCCGCTTGCATAAAAGTTCAGAGCCACCGTGACCTTCACTTCCACCGACAGAGACGTCCTGCACATCAGCTGTGGACGCAGATCTCTGTGAAGCAGCTGGCAGATCTCTGCAACCACCTCCCTTCTGAAGCGCAGCCTCTTAACACAATGCGCGGCAGTCATGGTGAGATAGGACACCTGCTGCCGGTATTCCCTGAGTGGGTAAGGCCTACGCTGCCGACGCCTGATGGCCCCTCTGCGTCTAGGCATGGCTGCCCCTCTCACACAGCGTCTGCGAGCCCTTCGCACATAATGCTGGAACTGAGGGTTGGAACCCCATGCAGCCCCCATAATAAACTTGCAAACAGTGAAATCACAAAGAGTCAAATTTCCAAGCTCTGGCCAGAAGCCAAAAATACCTCTCCTATGTTGTCCCAAATCAGTAAGGTCTGTTCCTTGGTCTCTGTCCAGAAATCCAAAGCACTAAAGTCATTGCAGCAAAATGGCTGGCCTTTATACTTCAGTGTAAGTGCCCTTTAATTAGCGCACCCCGAGGCCCGCAGGGCCTCTGCTGCGTTCCACTTCACAGTTCTTAACAGCGCCACGCCCACATTGGGCGGGCGCCACTGAATTTCCGGTTTGGGGCGCACAAACAGCGTTGCACGACGAAATGACGTCATAAGCTGCGCGCGCAGCTGAGCGGGCGCAAACACTTTGCGCCGGCGCTAAATGTCAACTGAAGTTGGGCGTTGGCGCAGACTGGACTGCGCCCGGGCGCTAAGTGCCTAGCGCTGGAAATCTACCCCTCTTATGGCGTTAACGGCTGGCGAACGCAACTGAATTTCTAGGCCATAGAGTCATAGAGTTTTACAGCACAGAAAGAGGCCCTTCGGCCCATCGTGTCTGCGCCGTCCATCAATCCCTATCCAGTCTAATCCCATTTTCCAGCATTTGGTCCATAGCCTTGTATGCAATGGCATTTCAAGTGCTCATCCAAATGCTTCTTGAATGTTGTGAGGGTTCCTGCCTCTACCATCCTTTCAGGCAGTGAGTTCCAGATTCCAACCACCCTCTGGGTGAAAAAGTTCCTCCTCAAATCCCCTCTAAATCTCCTGCCCCTTACCCTGAATCTATGCCCCCTTGTTATTGACCCCCCTACTAAGGGGAAAAGTTCCTCTTTATCCACCCTATCTATGCCCCTCATCATTTTGTACACCTCAATCAGGTCCCCCCTCAGCCTTCTTTTCTCCAAGGAAAACAACCCCAGCCTGTTTAGCCTTTCTTCATAGCTGAGGCGCTCCATCCCAGGTAACATCCTGGTGAATCTTCTCTGCACCCTCTCCAAAGCAATCACATCCTTTCTATAGTGAGGCGACCAGAACTGCACACAGTACTCCAGCTGTGGCCTCACCAGCGTTTTGTACAGCTCCATCATAACCTCCCTGCTCTTATATTCTATGCCTCGGCTAATGAAGGCAAGTATCCCATATGCCTTTTTAACCACCTTATCTACCTGTTCTGCTGCCTTCAGGGATCTATGTACATGTACACCAAGGTCCCGCTGACCCTCTGTACTTCCTCGGGTCCTACCACTCATTGTGTATTCCCTTGCCTTATTTGTCCGTCCAAAATGCATCACCTCACACTTTTCAGGGTTAAATTCCATTTGCCACTTTTCCGCCCATCTGACCAACCCGTTTATATCGTCCTGTAGCCTGAGGCTTTCCTCCTCGCAATTTACCACCCCACCAATTTTCGTGTCATCTGCGAACTTACTGATCACACCTTTTACATTCTCATCCAAATCATTAATGTAGATCACAAACAGCAAGGGACCCAGCACCGATCCCTGAGGTACCCCACTGGACACAGGCTTCCAGTCACAAAAGCAACCTTCGACCATCACCCTCTGCCTCCTGCCACTCAGCCAGTTTAGGATCCAACGCGCGCCAAGGCACCCTGGATCCCATGGGCTCTTACCTTCTTGACCAGTCTCCTATGCGGGACTTTGTCAAAAGCTTTACTGAAGCCCATGTAAACCACATCCACAGCATTTCCCTCATCCACACACCTAGTCACCCCCTCGAAAAATTCAATCAGATTGGTCAGACATGATTTACCCTTGACAAAGCCATGCTGACTATCCCCGATTAATCCTTGCCTCTCCAAGTGGTGACTAATTTTGTCCCTCAGAATTTTTTCCAATAATTTCCTTACCACAGATGTTAGGCTCACTGGCCTGTAATTCCCTGGTTTATCCCTGCTACCCTTCTTGAATAATGGTACTACGTTAGCTGTTCTCCAGTCCTCTGGTACATCCCCTGTGGCCAGAGAGGTTCTGAAAATTTGTGTCAGAGCCCCTGCAATCTCCTCCTTTGCCTCAAACAACAGCCTGGGATACATCTCGTCCGGGCCTGGGGATTTATCCACCTTTTGGCCTGCTAAAACCGCTAGTACCTCCTCCCTCTCGATGCTAATATGTTCAAGTATGTCACAGTCCCCTTGCCCGATTTCTATGTCTACATCGTCTTTCTCCATAGTGAATTGTTGTTGTTGTTGTTGTTGTTATACTTGTAATGTCTGGCTGGAATGTTCCACCGGGGTAACCACTAATGCTCCTCCTAAGCCCCGCCCCTCTTCTGGAATGTTCTACCAAGGGCTGGGTCGGTGATGAACTGTGTTAACTTGATGCCATGTTCTTACTTAATAAAAGCCTTCAGTTTTAAGCTTTAACTTCACGGATTCAGGCAGTTATTTGACACATCAATCGCACACTCCCACAGACGCCCGCACACTCCCACAGATGCCCGCACACTCCCACAGACGCCCGCACACTCCCACAGACGCCCGCACACTCCCACAGACGCCCGCACGCTCCCACCGACGCCCGCACACTCCCACAAGCCCACACAGACCCAGAGACCCACACAGACCCAGAGACCCACACAGACCCACACACTCCCACCGACCCACAGAGACCTACAGATCCACACACTCCCACAGTGCCACAGACCCACACACTTCCACAAGCCCACAAACCCCAACAGGCCCACAGACCCTCACATTCCCACAGACCCACAGACGCATGCATGCTCCCAAAGACTCATGCACTTTCCCACACACTCCCGCACACTCCCACAGACTCCCGCACACTCCCAAAGACTGCCGCACACTCCCACAGACTCCCGCACACTCCCACAGACTCCCGCACACTCCCACAGACCTGCACACTCCCACAGACCCGCACACTCCCACAGACCCGCACACTCCCACAGACCCGCACACTCCCACAGACCCGCACACTCCCACAAGCCCACAGACCCACACACTCCCACAAGCCCACAGACCCACACACTCCCACAGACCCACACACTCCCACTGACCCTCACACTCCCACACATTCCCACAGGCCCACAGACCCAGAGACCCACACACTCCCACTGACCCACACACTCCCATTGACCCTCACACTCCCACACACTCCCACAGGCCCACAGAACCACACACTCCCACAGGCCCACAGACCACAGACCCTCACACTCCCACACACTCCCACAGGCCCACAGAACCACACACTCCCACAGGCCCACAGACCACAGACCCTCACACTCCCACACACTCCCCCAGACCCTCACACTCCCACACACTCCGACAGGCCCACAGACCCACACACTCCCACAGTCCCACAGACCCTCACACTCCCACACACTCCCACCGACCCACAGAGACCCACAGACCCACACACTTCGACAGACCCACACACCCCCACAGTGCCACAGACCCTCACACTCCGACACACTCCCACAGACGCACACACTCCCACAGACGCACACACTCCCACAGACGCACACACTCCCACTGACCCTCACACTCCCACACATTCCCACAGGCCCACAGACCCACACACTCCCACTGACCCACAGACCCACACACTCCCATTGACCCTCACACTCCCACACACTCCCACAGGCCCACAGAACCACACACTCCCACAGGCCCACAGACCACAGACCCTCACACTCCCACACACTCCCCCAGACCCTCACACTCCCACACACTCCCACAGGCCCACAGACCCACACACTCCCACAGTCCCACAGACCCTCACACTCCCACACACTCCCACCGACCCACAGAGACCCACAGACCCACACACTTCAACAGACCCACACACTCCCACAGTGCCACAGACCCTCACACTCCGACACACTCCCACAGACCCACAGACGCACACACTCCCACAGACGCACACACTCCCACAAATGCACACACTCCCACAGACCCTCACACTCCCACACACACCCACATGCCCACAGAGCCTCACACTCCCACACACTCCCACCGACCCACAGAGACCCACAAACTCCCACAGTGCTACAGACCCTCACACTCCCACACACTCTCACAGACCCACACACTCCCACACACCCCCACAGACACACACAGACCCGCACACTCCCACACACCCGCACACTCCCACACACCCGCACACTCCCACACACTCCCACACACTCCCACACACACCCGCACACTCCCACAGACCCGCACACTCCCACAGACACACACAGACCAGCACACTCCCACACACCCGCACACTCCCGCAGACCTGCACACTCCCACAGACCCACACACTCCCACACACTCATACACGCTCCCAAAGACCCACACACTCCCACACACACCCACAGACGCGCACACTCCCACACACTCCCACAGATCCGCACACTCCACAGACTCATACACGCTCCCAAAGACCCACACACTCCCACACACACCCGCACATTCCCACACACACCCGCACACTCCCGCACACTCCTACACACACCCGCACACTCCCACTCACACCCGCACACTCCCACACACACCCGCACACTCCCACACACTCCCACACACTCGTACACGCTCCCAAAGACCCACACCCCCACACACACCCACAGACCCGCACATTCCCACACACTCCCACAGACCCACACACTCCCACAGACCCGCACACTCCCACAGACCCGCACACTCCCACAGACCCGCACACTCCCACAAGCCCACAGACCCACACACTCCCACAAGCCCACAGACCCACACACTCCCACAGACCCACACACTCCCACTGACCCTTACACTCCCACACATTCCCACAGGCCCACAGACCCACACACTCCCACTGACCCACAGACCCACACACTCCCATTGACCCTCACACTCCCACACACTCCCACAGGCCCACAGAACCACACACTCCCACAGGCCCACAGGCCACAGACCCTCACACTCCCACACACTCCCACAGGCCCACAGAACCACACACTCCCACAGGCCCACAGACCACAGACCCTCACACTCCCACACACTCCCCCAGACCCTCACACTCCCACACACTCCCACAGGCCCACAGACCCACACACTCCCACAGTCCCACAGACCCTCACACTCCCACCGACCCACAGAGACCCACAGACCCACACACTTCAACAGACCCACACACTCCCACAGTGCCACAGACCCTCACACTCCGACACACTCCCACAGACCCACAGACGCACACACTCCGACAGACGCACACACTCCCACAGATGCACACACTCCCACAGACCCTCACACTCCCACACACACACACATGCCCACAGAGCCTCACACTCCCACACACTCCCACCGACCCACAGAGACCCACAAACTCCCACAGTGCTACAGACCCTCACACTCCCACACACTCTCACAGACCCACACACTCCCACACACCCCCACAGACACACACAGACCCGCACACTCCCACACACCCGCACACTCCCACAGGCCCCCACAGGCCCGCACACTCCCACAGACCCGCACACTCCCACACACTCTCACAGACCCACACACTCCCACACACCCCCACAGACACACACAGACCCGCACACTCCCACACACCCGCACACTCCCACACACCCGCACACTCCCACACACTCCCACACACACCCGCACACTCCCACAGACCCGCACACTCCCACAGACACACACAGACCAGCACACTCCCACACACCCGCACACTCCCGCAGACCTGCACACTCCCACAGACCCGCACACTCCCACAGATCCGCACACTCCACAGACTCATACACGCTCCCAAAGACCCACACACTCCCACACACACCCGCACATTCCCACACACACCCGCACACTCCCGCACACTCCTACACACACCCGCACACTCCCACTCACACCCGCACACTCCCACACACACCCGCACACTCCCACACACTCCCACACATTCGTACATGCTCCCAAAGACCCACACCCCCACACACACCCACAGACCCGCACATTCCCACACACTCCCACAGACCCGCACACTCCCACAGACCCGCACACTCCCACAAGCCCACACACTCCCACAAGCCCACAGACCCACACACTCCCACAGACTCACACACTCCCACTGACCCTCACACTCCCACACATTCCCACAGGCCCACAGACCCAGAGACCCACACACTCCCACTGACCCACAGACCCACACACTCCCATTGACCCTCACACTCCCACACACTCCCACAGGCCCACAGAACCACACACTCCCACAGGCCCACAGGCCACAGACCCTCACACTCCCACACACTCCCACAGGCCCACAGAACCACACACTCCCACAGGCCCACAGACCCACACACTCCCACAGTCCCACAGACCCTCACACTCCCACAGACCCACAGAGACCCACAGAGACCCACAGACCCACACACTTCAACAGACCCACACACTCCCACAGTGCCACAGACCCTCACACTCCGACACACTCCCACAGACCCACAGACGCACACACTCCCACAGACGCACACACTCCCACAGATGCACACACTCCCACAGACCCTCACACTCCCACACACACCCACATGCCCACAGAGCCTCACACTCCCACACACTCCCACCGACCCACAGAGACCCACAAACTCCCACAGTGCTACAGACCCTCACACTCCCACACACTCTCACAGACCCACACACTCCCACACACCCCCACAGACACACACAGACCCACACACTCCCACACACCCGCACACTCCCACAGGCCCCCACAGGCCCGCACACTCCCACAGACCCGCACACTCCCACACACTCTCACAGACCCACACACTCCCACACACCCCCACAGACACACACAGACCCGCACACTCCCACACACCCGCACACTCCCACAGACCCGCACACTCCCACAGACACACACAGACCAGCACACTCCCACACACCCGCACACTCCCGCAGACCTGCACACTCCCACAGACCCACACACTCATACACGCTCCCAAAGACCCACACACTCCCACACACACCCACAGACCCGCACACTCCCACACACTCCCACAGACCCGCACACTCCCACAGATCCGCACACTCCACAGACTCATACACGCTCCCAAAGACCCACACACTCCCACACACACCCGCACATTCCCACACACACCCGCACACTCCCGCACACTCCTACACACACCCGCACACTCCCACTCACACCCGCACACTCCCACACACACCCGCACACTCCCACACACTCCCACACACTCCCACACACTCGTACACGCTCCCAAAGACCCACACCCCCACACACACCCACAGACCCGCACATTCCCACACACTCCCACAGACCCGCACACTCCCACAGACCCGCACACTCCCACAAGCCCACAGACCCACACACTCCCACAGACCCGCACACTCCCACAGACCCGCACACTCCCACAAGCCCACAGACCCACACACTCCCACAAGCCCACAGACCCACACACTCCCACAGACCCACACACTCCCACTGACCCTCACACTCCCACACATTCCCACAGGCCCACAGACCCAGAGACCCACACACTCCCACTGACCCACAGACCCACACACTCCCATTGACCCTCACACTCCCACACACTCCCACAGGCCCACAGAACCACACACTCCCACAGGCCCACAGACCACAGACCCTCACACTCCCACACACTCCCACAGGCCCACAGAACCACACACTCCCACAGGCCCACAGACCACAGACCCTCACACTCCCACACACTCCCCCAGACCCTCACACTCCCACACACTCCCACAGGCCCACAGACCCACACACTCCCACAGTCCCACAGACCCTCACACTCCCACACACTCCCACCGACCCACAGAGACCCACAGACCCACACACTTCGACAGACCCACACACTCCCACAGTGCCACAGACCCTCACACTCCGACACACTCCCACAGACGCACACACTCCCACAGACGCACACACTCCCACAGACCCACAGACGCACACACTCCCACTGACCCTCACACTCCCACACATTCCCACAGGCCCACAGACCCAGAGACCCACACACTCCCACTGACCCACAGACCCACACACTCCCATTGACCCTCACACTCCCACACACACCCACAGGCCCACAGAACCACACACTCCCACAGGCCCACAGACCACAGACCCTCACACTCCCACACACTCCCCCAGACCCTCACACTCCCACACACTCCCCCAGACCCTCACACTCCCACACACTCCCACAGGCCCACAGACCCACACACTCCCACAGTCCCACAGACCCTCACACTCCCACACACTCCCACCGACCCACAGAGACCCACAGACCCACACACTTCAACAGACCCACACACTCCCACAGTGCCACAGACCCTCACACTCCGACACACTCCCACAGACCCACAGACGCACACACTCCCACAGACGCACACACTCCCACAGATGCACACACTCCCTCAGACCCTCACACTCCCACACACTCCCACCGACCCACAGAGACCCACAAACTCCCACAGTGCTACAGACCCTCACACTCCCACACACTCTCACAGACCCACACACTCCCACACACCCCGACAGACACACACAGACCCACACACTCCCACACACCCGCACACTCCCACAGGCCCCCACAGGCCCGCACACTCCCACAGACCCGCACACTCCCACACACTCTCACAGACCCACACACTCCCACACACCCCCACACACCCGCACACTCCCGCAGACCTGCACACTCCCACAGACCCACACACTCCCACACACTCATACACGCTCCCAAAGACCCACACACTCCCACACACACCCACAGACCCGCACACTCCCACACACTCCCACAGACCCGCACACTCCCACAGATCCGCACACTCCACAGACTCATACACGCTCCCAAAGACCCACACACTCCCACACACACCCGCACATTCCCACACACACCCGCACACTCCCGCACACTCCTACACACACCCGCACACTCCCACTCACACCCGCACACTCCCACACACACCCGCACACTCCCACACACACCCGCACACTCCCACACACTCCCACACACTCGTACACGCTCCCAAAGACCCACACCCCCACACACACCCACAGACCCGCACATTCCCACACACTCCCACAGACCCGCACACTCCCACAGATCCGCACACTCCCACAGACTCATACACGCTCCCAAAGACCCACACACTCCCACACACACCCGCACATTCCCACACACCCGCACACTCCAGCACACTCCCACACACACCCGCACACTCCCACTCACACCCGCACACTCCCACACACACCCGCACACTCCCACACACACCCGCACACTCCCGCACACTCCCACACACACCCGCACACTCCCACACACACCCGCACACTCCCACACACACCCGCACACTCCCACACACACCCGCACACTCCCACACACACCCACAGACCCGCACACTCCCACACACTCATACACTCTCCCAAAGACCCGCACACTCCCACACACACCAGCACACTCCCACACACACCCGCACACTCCCAGACCCCCACACTCCCACAGACCCCGACAGACACACACAGACCCGCACACTCCCACAGACCCGCACACTCCCACAGACCCGCACACTCCCACACACACCCGCACACTCCCACACACACCCGCACACTCCCACACACACCCGCACACTCCCACACACACCCGCACACTCCCACAGACCCGCACACTCCCACAAGCCCACACACTCCCACAAGCCCACACACTCCCACAAGCCCACACACTCCCACAAACCCACACACTCCCACAAGCCCACACACTCCCACACACTCCCACTGACCCCCGCACTCCCACACATTCCCTCCCACTCCCACACATTCCCACAGGCCCACAGACCACACAGACCCAGAGACCCACAGACTCCCACTGACCCACAGACCCACACACTCCCACACACTCCCATTGACCCTCACACTCCCACACGCTCCCACAGGCCCACAGAACCACACACTCCCACAGTCCCACAGACCCTCACACTCCCACCGACCCTCAGAGACCCACAGACGCACACACTCCCACAGACGCACACACTCCCACAGATTCCCACAGACCCGCACACTCCCTGTAAGATTCGCATAATTGAACATTGTCCTATAAGGGTCTATAGGCCCAAGAGGCCTTAATTTTTAAAAGACTGTTTTAAAAGAAGCCCAGAAAAAGGGGCATACAAAATGGCCACCAGACCCCGTGACCAGCATTTTGGACAGTTTAAAATGGTTCCTGCAGTCCCCCTGACACGATTCTGGAAGAGGTGGAGTCGGAGGACGGAGATCCCACCCTCGACTCAAGCGTAGGGGAGGTAGAACTTGGGGGCGGAGATTCTCCACCTGCAGGGACATATAGGGAGAAGTCGTCTGCCACACACCCAAATCCCAAAAGGGGCGGAGCCTGAGGGAAGGGAGCCGAAGCCGGCAGTCGTGGAGGAGCCACGGGCTGTGAGGGCTAAAGTCCCAACCACAGGTCCACTCGTTAAGGGAGCCTCGCCCAAGGCACCCTCTCGCAGGTCATCTCGAACGCCTCAGCAAAGAAAGCTCTGGCCAGATTCCCCCTACCCCAGCAGACACCGACTTGGCAAATCCCTGGAAAAACGCAGTCCCCAATTGGCAGCAAAAGGCTGCGAGGGACCCAAGCTACAGGTCAATGCAGCTGCGCCACAGGGAGCGGTGAGCTGCAGTCCAAACAGGGATTAGGCAGGCCGCCCAGGGACGGGCGGCATTGTACATAAGTTAAGTTAAGTTTAAGTTTAAGTTAAGGTGTGTCATTTTTAAGGTGATAGTATGTATAAGTAATAGTTTTGGAATCTGCCCAGCATGCGTGTTTGTTTTGGATCAAGGTCGAAAGACCCGATCATGCCTTCACCTAGGCCAGAATCTCTCGGGAGCCTGGCTGTATCGTTGAATTTGTTACAGGAACCAAAGGATAATGAAGGGGATTCTCGTCGCGTTCACGGTGATCGGGTGTAGCCTGGCCTACCGGGGCTACGCCAAGGACTCCATCGTGTATGGCTGTTCTGGGGACACAGCCCCCATCGCGACCGATGGGTCGGGCGCGCGTGACGTTGAGGAGACAGCCACCTATTTCCATGAAGGGAGGTGGCCAGGATGGCTGGGGTCGAACTCTACGGAATACTCCAGCCAGTCAGGTTTCACATACAGAGAGACTTCTCTAATGTGTCCCAGGGTGAGGATCATCGCACCCAGAGTCAGCATTACCATCGGGAAAAAGATTTGTTTGAACTGTACGGAACATATTCATTTGGACCGATGGTGGTGGCTCAGGAAGTTGAGCAAAACCATGAAGAACTCCACGGTCGAGTGGGAGAGACTGGGTAACAATACCCATCGGACTATTACGGGGACTCATGGGGGGTTGAGTGTCTGTTGGGACAAATGGTGGGAACCAGACAAGGGGATTTACATCTGTATGTGGGGTTCAGAATGCGTCTGCCCCACAGGCGTCTCCATCTTTTTCCAAAGACAGTGGCAGGATGCTGGGAAAGGGATGAGGTGGGACGTCAGCACACGGGCGTGCGGAGTCCCATACTCTCAGATCCCAGTAAACGCCATTGAACTCATCACCCATCCCCCCGCAAGCCCCTGCCCATGATTCCGGTAGCCAAAGCCCGCAAGGAAGGCTGCCCCACCACTACCAAAGGACCCGGGAACGGATTGGTATTAGTGCCCACAGGTCAGGTGCTGTACCAAGGGGTACACTACGCGGTGGCCTCGGTGATTTTAAACCTCACCGAGGTGCAATTTCCAGAGTGGTGCCCCAAGGAAACGGAGCAATTGTACCAGGTCCTGTTAACAAACATGTTCAGACAGTTTTATGAGTTCGACTTTGCCGATGTCGACAGAGCCAGACTGTACACCACACCACATAAGGTCTTGGACAGGGTAGGGAGACAAAGAAGGGATACAGTCAATGGTATTTTTACCGCCTTTAACACAGGGACTTCCGTCATCAACACTCTGGATGACGTGGAGCTGCAGATTCAGATCAATGGTTTAAAAGCGCAGTTAAGAAAGATACTGACGGACGAGAATAAGGTAGTGGGTTCTGAGTTACATGAGGACCAGGCCATGACACTACACTTAAAAGAAATCATAGCTGAGCTGGAGAAACACGCTAAACCGATAAATGCTCTCATCAGGGAGGATCGAAATGCGTCCGATCAGGCTGCGCAGAACGAAGCTGCGTGCTGTACGGGGCGTGGTTACTGGGCAAGGGCCGCAGTAATCTGGAGGATTTAAAACAAGGTTTTTTCCCCTCCTGGATCAGCAACAAGCACCTCGCAGCCCTCCACCCTTTTGAGAATGCATTGAGTCCATGCCAGCTCAGACTAGCTTCAGAGGCCTACCCAGTCCCAGTGGACTGTGGGCGGTCTAATCACACCATTATGGGTATAGTGGTAAGAATGCCGTTGATGGGAAAGACAGCTAAACCCACCCCGGTATACAGGGTGGAGAACATTGGAGTCATTCAAGGGGGTGCACACATTCGCTACACAGCGGTCCCACCTTACTTCATTCGATGGGAGCATGCAATGACGGGTACCGACCTCTCGGGGTGCCGGAGCCGGGGAGCACACATCATCCTGTGTCCCCAGCACTTGAATGCCTATTCGAAACCACAGTGCGGGTTCAGAACTGCTGGCGCGAAGCCTATAAATTGCACCATGGAGGCAATGGCACAAAGCCATGTGCCCCCGCAGGTGGCATATATAGGAGGTGGGACATACTGTGTCACCACTGTAGCGCCCTACTACCAACATGGACAGCACGGCTGGTGTCCGGTGAGTGACAGCAGTTTCTGCTTCAAACCCAAGGCAGAAGTTCAAGTGGCCCAAGAGCGAATTGTCCCCATTCCTGAACCTTCCACTGTTCACATCACTGTTAAAGAAAATGTCACCGATCCGTAATGATTCGTTGCACATTTTGGGTATATCATTCCCCCTCTCCCTGAACACCTCACCAAGATATTAAAAGCCGTTGTCGTTTTACAGAAACATTTTTACACACTGGAGCAGAAGACTTTAGAAATAGGGGCAAACATATTAGATATAGTAACCCCACTGTGGTGGGATCTGTTCACTAATATAGAAGTCCCTTCTTGGATTAGGATAGCCTCCCACATCCTTGTAGTGTGTCAGGTTTTTATTGTGATCTATTTACTCTTTGTACACTGTAAAAAAGTCAGACATTCGCAGAAGTATGAGAACAGAGGAGAATGGAGAGAGCATTATGTGTGGGTAGACGAGGAGACACCTGTTTAGATTTTTGCTGCTATGTATAAAGTTAAAGTTTCCCTCCCTCCTCTATGTTTGATGTTTGTTCATGTGTAATTTTGTGTGTACTTTATTACTGAAGTTCATTAAGTGAGTTGTTGTTAATAAAAGATACGAACCAGGTGGTGTAGGGGTATTAGGCCCCCCTCCACGCCTGGAAATGAATGTGTCAGATTTTAAATCCAATGTATTGCCATCTATAGATGTTTAATGTACACTGCAGGTTTTCTGAAATGGGAAATACATGTGTCGTGGGATCATAGATAGGTAATTACAGGGGATGGTTTGATTATGGAGAGTCAGAAAATTTTGCTCACCCAGAATTATGATACTTCAAGCAAGTTATAGTATCATCAGGGGGGACTGTAAGATTTGCAGAATTGAACATTGTCCTATAAGGGTCTATTGGCAGAAGAGGCCTTAATTTTTAAAAGACTGTTTTAAAAGAAGCCCAGGAAAAGGGGCATACAAAATGGCTGCCAGACCCCGTGACCAGCTTTTTGGACACTTTAAAATGGTTCCTGCAGTCCCCAGACAGCCTTTGTGGATTCAGCCCACAGTAAGTTCTGGAAGGCCGTTTCGGAGAAAACGAAACCAGACAGAACCCCATACATATGGATTGGATGCAGATCCAGTCAGATCGGCCTGTAGATAAAGGCCAGCTATATGTTTACCCAGACAAAGGGAAACAGTTTCATATTCATAGGGGGAACATCCAGAACCGTTAAAAACATCAAGAGGACATTAAAAACAATACAAGGTCATTCCAGACCAGGGATGGCCGGTAAAGTAGTTTAAAACATAATAACTACCCCGCTGTGCTACAAGCTCGCCAAAAGTTAAACAAAGACTAACCTTGATTTGGCGGGAGATAAGGCTTCTTTGAGAAGTATAACTGGAGTCCCGGGGTAGCCATCGGTAGCTTTTTGAGCTTGGAGCTTTTGCAGCTTTCGGTAGCCAGTTTGCCCTTTTGAGAGCCGTGGAAGAACGTCGATCCGGAGACCAAGAAGGTGATTCAAGTCTGCGTCCCGCCCCAGGGTAACCATCGGGAGATCATCGACAAACCCCGGGCCGTTGACGAGACAAAGGACAGCAGCCCTTCAGAAGAAATCTATCTGAAAATGGTAAACCAGCTAGGCTCTGCGAAGAAACCTCTTTAACCATGGTCAAACAGGTGGTCTCTGTCCCCGCCGATGTCCAGGCCTGCCAGCGTCCAGCCTGTCTGTGACCTTCACCTCGAGGAAGAAGAGAAAGTGTCGCAGCCCGCAACGTTGACCACGTGGAGACAGGACGCCTGAGAGGATCAAAACGCAGACCTTTCAAAATCTTATACTTTCTCATTGGATTGGTGAGCATGTTTCTGGCCCCTCATAATCTGATCTAGCTAGGCTTAGGGGGTGGGCATTTAAGGGGTAATTTTAACAATGAGTTGTTGTCCCTCGATGTTCCGTGTGTTTCCCCATTTCGTGATGACTTTTGTAAAGTATATGCCTGTATGTATCTTAGCCAGTACTGTATTATGATTTGTTTTTCCCTCCCATGTACCTTATTGGTTTGCAGTTTGATTTGTTCCTTTATGCAATAAAGTTTCATTTCGTTTTTCATTAAGCCTGGTCTATAGAGTTTTCTCTACATTGTAGTTCCTGCCTCAAAGTCCAGTGTCTAGAACCTAAGGGGCGAGTGGGTCGAACCACTCAAGGTTTTACTGTGCAAGAGAGAGAGGCCTCTAGAGAGAGAAACCTCTGCGATCTAAAACCCCTTACATCCCGCAGACCCCCACAGACCCGCACACTCCCACAGACCCGCACAGTCCCACAGACCCGCACATTCCCACAGACCCGCACACTCCCGCACAGACCTGCACACTCCCGCACAGACCCGCACACCCCCGCACAGACACGCACAGACCCGCACACCCCCGCACAGACCTGCACACCCCCGCACAGACCCGCACAGACCCGCACACCCCCACAGACCCGCACACCCCCACAGACCCGCACAGTCCCACAGCCCCGCACACTCCCACAGACCCGCACACTCCCGCACAGACCCGCACAGACCCGCACACCCCCGCACAGACACGCACAGACCCGCACACCCCCGCATAGACCCGCACACCCCCGCACAGACCCGCACACCCCCACAGACCCGCACACCCCCACAGACCCGCACACCCCCACAGACCGCACACGCTCCCAAAGACCCACTGACACTCCCATTGACACTCCCACTGACACTCCCACTGACACACACTCCCACAGACCCAGAGACCCACACACTCCCACAGACCCGCACACTCCCACAGACCCGCACACTCCAACACAGACCCACACACTCCCACAGACCCGCACACTCCCGCAGACCCACACACTCCCACAGATCCACAGACGCACACCCCCGCACAGACCCGCACACCCCCGCACAGACCTGCACACCCCCGCACAGACCAGCATAGACCCGCACAGACCCGCACACCCCCACAGACCCGCACACCCCCACAGACCTGCACGCGCTCCCAAAGACCCACTGACACTCCCACTGACACTCCCACTGACACACACTCCCACAGACCCACACACTCCCACAGACCCACACGCTCCCATTGACCCTCACACTCCCACAGACCCACACACTCCCACACACTCCCACCAACCCAGAGACCCACAGACTCCCACAGTGCCACAGACCCACAGACCCCCACAGGCCCACACACTCCCACAGACCCACAGACGCACACACTCCCACAGACCCACACACTCCCACACACTCCCACAGACCCACACACTCCCACAGACCCGCACACTCCCACACACTCATACACGCTCCCACAGGCCTACACACTCCCACAGACACCCGCACACTCCCACAGACCCGCACATTCCCACAGACACCCGCACACTCCCACAGACCCGCACGCTCCCACAGACCCGCACACTCCTACAGACTCCCACAAACCGACACACTCCCACACACTCCCACAAGCCCACAGACCCACACACTCCCACAGACCCACAGACCCACACACTCCCACTGACCCTCACACTCCCACACATTCCCACAGGCCCACACACTCCCACAGATACACACAGACCCAGAGATCCACACACTCCCACAGACCCACACACTCCCACACACTCCCATTGACCCTCACACTCACACAGGCCCACAGAACCACACACTCCCACAGACCCACAGACCTTCACACTCCCACACACTCCCACAGGCCCACAGACCCACACACTCCCACAGTCCCACAGACCCTCACACTCCCACACTCCCACCGACCCACAGAGACCCACAGACCCACACACTTCCACAGACCCACACACTTCCACAGTGCCACAGGCCCACACACTCCCACAGACCCACAGACGCACACACTCCCACAGGCCCACGTACTCCCACAGGCCCACACACACTCCCACAGGTCCACACACTCCCACAGGCCTACACCCTTCCACAGGCCCACACACTCCCACAGGCCCACACACTCCCACACACTCCCACAGGCCCACACACTCCCACAGACCCACACACTCCCACACACTGCCACACACTCCGACAGACCCACACACTCCCACAGACCCACACATTCCCACAGACCCACACATTCCCACAGACCCACACACTCCCACAGACCCACACACTCCCACACACTGCCACACACTCCGACAGACCCACACACTCCCACAGACCCACACTTTCCCACAGACCCACACATTCCCACAGACCCACACACTGCCACACACTCCCACTGACCAACACACTCCGACACACTCCCACTGACCCACACATTCCCACTGACCCTCACTCCCATAGACCCACATGCACCCACATTCCCAAACTCCCACGGACCCACATTCCCACAGACACACAAACACAGCACTTTCAATAAGATTGCTGATCCATAGTGATTCCATCAGTCTGAGCCATGTTGTCAAACATGGTAATTCAGAAATCTCTATAAGACTCAGCATAGCCCATTCCAAAACAGCGGCTTTGTGTTACAGATGTGTTTTACTTCTTAATCCGATTTGCGGTTCACAGACTCTTCACACTGGCGTTATAAAGCCACAAGTCAATGGTTTGCATTCATAGATGTTAGCCCAGGTCTTCACCTAACACAGCCTAGCTCCTGAAAGGGTGCTGGAGATGGCCGGTTTTATTCTCCACAGTATTTCTCTGAAAGACCCATAACCACGCCAGGAGTTAATAATAAACCAGCACGAGCTCTTTAGTATCCACACGCAGGCCAAACCTGAGTCAAGGTGAGGGATTAGCCGCACTGGGCACTCACCTCACACCCGTACAACTGGTGAAGCTGAAAGTCCAGCCACTCCTCGATGTCCAGTCTCCTCTGCAGGTCCTTCCTGTCGTACCGGACCGTGAACTTGCCCAGTTTCCGCTGCGACTGAGGCTCCTCTTCCTTGCTCGGGGACTGGAAGTAGACGCGGGACTGCGTGCTGGGCTCCGCCATCGTGGGACAGACCTGACTTGACTGATCAGTGCAATAAGACACCTTGCGGTTTGAGCTGCAGCAGCCCTGTGCATGCGTGTGAGATCAAGAGGAGTGCAGCCGTCACTCCTTTCCCCCTCCCGCTTCTCTTCACTGGCAGATGGGAGACACCAGCACTGAAACGGAGTCTGTGTGACAGTCTGGACATAAAATACTCTGAGAAAACAATGGCACAGTCCCAGTCTTGTCAGCATGAGATGCTGTTAGATTCAATGATTATTGCGTTAATAAAGCTTCACAGATTAAAATCGACGGTTGCTACGTGATATAACCGATTCATCCAGAGCTAATCAAGCAGCTCACAGATCAGCAGTTTGAATAGCAGTCTTATTTCTTAAGATTTTCAGGAACTCCCTCCCCTCTCCGTCTCTCTACCTCTCGCATCCTTTAAGGCGCTCCTTAAAACGTACCTCTTTTACTAAGCTTTTGGTCACCTGTCTTAATATCTCCATATGTGATTCGGTGTTGAATTGTGTTTGATAACGCTCCTGTGAAGCACCTTGGGAGGTTTTGCAACGTTAATGTGCTATTGATGCAAGTTATTGTTGTTGCATTCATAAAGTTCTAGTTTGTTGCAGAAATGTTAACATTTTATCGCTGATATTTATCACACCACAGGTAGTTTCCCTATTTTTCATATAAACTTATCAGTATAAGTAGATTAACAATAATTCACCACACAGCACAGATTCAGAACCTGAATGGGGCCTGCTGCTTTGGTGAAGAGATTGCCTCTTATTGGTGAAGAGAGTAATTACAATTGGTGAAGACAGCTCCTCCTATTGGTGGAGAGCTCCTTCTCTAGATGGGGAGAGCTCCGTCTGTTGGCATTGGTAAAGAGAGCGCCTCCTATTGGTGAACAGAGCAATTAGCATTGGTGAAAGGAGCTCCTCCTATTGGTGGAGAGCATGTCTTATTGGTGAAGAGAGTGCCCTCTATTGGTGAAGAGAACTCCTCCTATTGGTGAAGAGAGCTCCTCCTATTGGTGAATGGAGCTCCTCCTATTGGTGAAGAGAAATCTTTCTGTTGGTGGAGAGCGTGGCCTATTGGTGAAGAAAGCTCCTCCTATTGGTGGAGAGCGTGTCCTATTGGTGAAGAAAGCACCTCCTATTGGTGAAGAGAACTCCTATTGGTGGAGAGCGTGTCCTATTGGTGAAGAGAGCTCCTCCTGTTGGTGGGGAGTGTGTCCAATTGGTGAAGAGAACTCCTCCTATTGGTGGAGAGCTGCCCTATTGGTGGAGAGCTCCTCATATTGGTGGAGCACACCTCCTATTGGTGAACAGAGCAATTAACATTGGTGAAGAAAGCTCCTCCTATTGGTGGAGAGCACGTCCTGTCGGTGAAGAGAGTAATTACTATTGGTGACAAGCTCCTATTGGTGAAGAGAGCTCCTATTGGTGAAGAGAGCTCCTATTGGTGAAGAGAGCACTTTCTATTGGTGAAGAGAGCTCCTCCTATTGGTGAAGAGAGCACCTTCTATTGGTGAAGAGTGTGCCTTCTATTGGTGAAGAGAGTAATTACTTGGTGGAGAGACCAAAACTGCCACAATACTGAAGGTGTGGTCTCACCAAGGCCCTGTACAACTGCAGCAAGACATCCTTGCTCCTGTACTCGAATCCTCTCGCTATGAAGGCCAACATACCATTTGCTTCTTAACCGCCTGCTGCACCTGCATGCTTACCTTCAGCGACTGGTGCACAAGGACACCCAGGTCTCGTTGCACTTCCCCTTTTCCCAATCAATTGCCGTTCAGATAATAATCTGCCTTCCTGTTGTAGGGGGTGGTGTTTGGGGGCAGCTTCACCTCTGACTTATGAATGGTTCGAATTGATCCCACTCCCTTGGTTCTAGACCTTGGACTTATTTGGAGGTTGTGATAAAGGTGCAGCAGACAACTGGTTTTGGTGCAAGAACTTTGAATTTTATTTGAGAAAAGGAAATACAACACAATAATAACACTCTAATAAAATGGGGAAACACTTCGACATACACAAGAGAAAATTAGAGTAGACAAATCTCTCACCCCTCCCAATCCCACCTTACTAGCTAAGTTAGGCTCTGAAGGACCAGGGATAATGGTCACCAAATGACTCCTTGACAGTTGAGTTAGTTTGTGATTTCAGGGTTCGCTAGATGTGTCGGTTGGGGCCTGCCATACCCCGGATGCGGTAGAGGACTTCACCTGCGTATCTGGTCAGTCTTCGCGAGTCCGCTAATGTGGTAGGGTGCATATTGGATCTAGCAGGTGAGTACCCAATTTTCTTTGGTTAGAAATAGGGCCTAGAGTCTTTTGAATAAAATCTTACCATGGGGTAAGTCAGGATAGTTTGTAGAGTGGAAAAGACTTATGAATCTTCGGTTTCTTCCGAATTGGTTTTCTGTTGGTCGCGGTGGCCCAATATTACTTGGTTGACTGAGGGTAATATTCGGTTGGTTGTTTTGTGGGGCCCTTGGTGCCGCGGGGTGTCCGATGGTGTGTCACTTCTTCTTCTTCAAGAGAGAGAACTGTTTCGAGATGCTTGCTCCTTGGTCTTGATGTTACTCGACAATGGCTCTTCTTGGACTTGTTTCTTCTTTCCGATCGAACTGTACTGTACTTGAAATCTCAACTCCGCCTTGCTGAACTTGAACTGTGAACTGTTTAACTGTTGAACAGGCCTCCAATTATACTAATCGAGGCCTGCTAATCTACGCGCCAAATCTGTCCAGGTTTATTGTTAGATTTTGGCGGGCTCATTGAATTGTGTAAATTGTTTAAGCGGTTTCGGGATAGTCTCCTGAGTTGTTGAAGTAATTTAAAAATGTGATAAGTAGTTTCGGGATGGTTTTCCTGAGCTGTTGAGCTATTATCTAACTGTAGTGAATTGTCCTCAAGCTTTTAGTTTCCTGTGGGGCCTGAGATTCTTTGTAGGTTGGTGAAACGATTTGTTTTATGCATGAATTAGATGGGTTCTGTGAGGCTGTTCTTCCGTGGGTCTATTGTTAGCATGTAAATTTCTTGATAGGGGCTGAGTAACGTTTACAGTTCCCCCAGACAGTTTGACTATCTCGAATACTCCAACTGTCTACTGCAGAGGTAGATCCCATTTCTGCAACAGCCTTTTCCCAAACATGCCTGAACATGTCCTTTTAAAATGCCAAGTCTGTTTCTGACCTTCTTGTTAGTCCAACATGCCCTTTTTATCACTCCTGAAGTTTTTAGCAAGGGTCCAAAGTCATTTTAATAGGGTTTTCTTCGTTTAGGGGATCTGTTAATTTTGAGAATCCTACACTGTTTTTGCCACCAAAGTGGATAACCTTGCATTTATCCACATTATACTGCATCTGCCATGCATCTGCCCAATCACCCAACCGGTCCAAATCATACTGGAGTTTCTCTGCATCCTCCTCACAGCACACACGCCCACCCAGCTTTGTGTCATCTGCAAACTTGGAGATATTACATCTAGTTCCCTCATCTAGATCATTAATATATATTGTGAATAACTGGGGTCCTAGCACCGATCCCTGCAGTACCCCACTAGTCACTGCCTGCCACTCGGAAAAAGAGCCATTTATTCCAACTCTTTGCTTCCTGTCTGCTAACCAGTTTGCTATCCAAGTCAATACCTTACCCCCAATCCCATGTGCTTTAACTTTGCACGCTAATCTTTTATGCGGGACCTTATTGGAAACCTTCTGAAAGTCCAAATACACCACATCCACTGGTTCTCCCTTATCTATTCTACCAGTTACATCCTCAAAAAATTCCAGTAGATTAGTCAAGCATGACTTACCTTTTGTAAATCCATGTTGACTTTGTCCGATCCTCTCACTGTTTTCCAAGTGCTCTGCTATTATAGCTTTTATAATAGACTCTAGCATTTTCCCCACTACCGATGTCAGGCTTACCAGTTTATAATTCCCCGTTTTCTCTCTACCACCTTTTTTAAATAGTGGGGTTATATTAGCTACTCTCCAATCCATGGGAACTGTTCCAGAGTCTATAGAATTCTGGAAGATGACCAGCAATGCATCTACTATTTCGAGGGCCACTTCCTTAAGTACCCTAGGATGTAGATTATCAGGCCCTGGGGACTTATCGGCCTTCAACCCCGTCAATTTCCCTAACACCATTTCCCTACAAATACTGATTTCATTCAGTTCCTCCCTCTCATTAGATCCTATGCTCCCCAACATCTCTGGGAGGTTATTTGTGTCCTCCTTTGTGAAGACAGAACCAAAGTATGTATTTAATTGGTCTGCCATTTCTTTGTTCCCCTTTATAAGTTCCCCTGATTCTGACTGCAAGGGACCTACGCTTGACTTCACCAATCTTTTTCTCTTCATATATCTATAGAAGCTTTTACAGTCAGTTTTTATGAAGAGAGCTCCTCCTATTGGTGAAGAGAGCTCCTATTGGTGAAGCGAGCTCCTCCTATTGGTGAAGAGAGCTCCTATTGGTGAAGCGAGCTCCTCCTATTGGTGAAAAGAGCATTTTTTTGTAATGTTGGTTGAGGGATAAATCTTGGCTAGGACACTTGGGAGTACTCTTCTTCAAAACAGTGCCATGGGATCTTTTTTTACTTCCACTCGCAAAGATTTCGGTTTGAGATTTCATCTGAAAGATGGCACTCTTTCACAACACTGAAGTGTCAGCCTAGATTTTATACTCAAGTATTTGGAATGGGACTTGAACCCACAGCTATTCTGACTCAGAGGCTAGAGCATGATGATCTGAGCCACAGCTGACACTTAGAACCACATGACATATCTCACAAATATCTCAAAGACCTCACATACAATGGGCTCGATTTTGTCAATGGGGAGCTTTTGGAGGCAGGATTCCCACTTTTTGGGTTGTAATCCCACCTCCATCGACTTGTGGCCAACCCACGCTATTTTCCCTTGATTGACCTTGTTAAGCCCACCCAGCGGGCTCAGCAGGCCAATTAAGAGACACCTGGTTACTGGTGATGTCAGCGATTGACATTTCATCTGTCAAGAGCTTTTGACAGATGAAAAATCAGCATTTGACAGCTCTGTGAAGCTGTCAAACACTGACAACCTGTCTTCTAACTTGAGTCCTTCTACTCAGACTCAGTTAGAGAGCTCTCCAGACCAGAAAGCAGAGGCTGCAGCTTTTGACAGTTCAGCGGCCATTCTGCTTTCTGTGCCGGTGAGCTGAGGGACTCCCGAGAACTGAAGGAAGGAAGCCTGCAGGAGAAAGTAAAGGTAAGTAAAACTTATTAAAACACTTTACACACACCAAACACACTTACCTCTGCACACATGCACCCATCACTCACATGCACAATGGACCACTCGACCCCTCCAACCCCTGCAGACCGACGGTCCGCCTCGCTAACTTGGCGTGGTTTGGAGCCATCGGACAGCCCACACTTCAGTGCTAAAAATAGGGATTAGGCAAACAAACTGCCTGTTAACTACTTGTTAACAGGCAGTTATTTGGCACTAATCTCCTTCCCGCCTTGGGGACGCAGCTCCCAGCACAGGTCGGGTACCCGCCTCCTGGGACATTGGCACGGAGGCGGGTTGGGGGCGAGATGGGATCCTGCCCCCCGCTTCTGCAATTTTCCCACCACTCCCGCCTCCAAACCCGCCTCCTCGGGGCTTGGAAAATCGAGCCCAATGAGTTACTTTGAAGTACTATTACTTTCATGTAGGCAAGTATATGCATGTGAAGGCGGTTAATCCTTATTAAAGGAGTAGTGTTCCTTAAGTTGTTGGTACCTGTAGTAGAATAATTAGATCAAGTAAAATATGACAATTGGCACTGACTATTGAGCAATTGCCGTTAATTTATAGGTCTGCTTATTACAGTTAACATTCTCCACTTGTTTTAGCAGCAGGGGTGAATTAGTGTGATAACACAATCATATTTGTCCCTCCCTAATCCTCTCCACCTCGCTCTCCTCTTTTAAGATGCTCCTCAAAACCTCTCTCACAATTCACAATTCACAATTCAAATCGCTTTATTGGCATGATAAGGTACATCTTATGTTGCCAAAGCATCAAAATACATTTATGGTTGAACACATAAATGCGGTTCTATTCATACAGTTTATAAATGTACATTCGCCTTGTTTGTATATATTCTTGTCTTAGTTTACTGGTTGTCCCTCTGTTCATGGCAAGCTGTAACATAGTGTGCCGCCAGTGTTACACAGCTTCTCTCCTCCCCCAGTAGGAAAGGGAATTTTTGGTTGTCATTCAGATTTCTGAATTCAGGGCATATTTGGGAGAATTTTTTGGTAGAAATTCTCCCTGATGTCCTGATATTTTCCACAGGCTGTGAGGAAGTGCATCTCTGTCTCAACTACTCCCAGACTGCAGTGAGAGCATATCCTGTCTTCTCTTGGCAGCCTGGTTTGCCTGTGTCTGCCTTTTTCGATCGCTAGGCTATGTTCGCTAAGTCTGTACCTTGTCAAGGTTCTTCTCAGTTTGTTATCCTTTACCATGGTCAGGTAATCAGCTATGTTGTATTGTCTGTTTAGGGCCAAGTAGCAATTGAGTTTGCTTTGGGTTTTTGTTGTTTCTGCCCAATATGTCAGATATTTTTCCTTTTGCTTAGCGACGATTGTGTTGGGTCGAATTCTTTGTGTTACCCTGTCACTGTCCTGGGACTGGTTATTGTTAGTGTTGTTAGTAGTTACTTCACTGAGTCCCAGGACTAGTTGACTGAGGGTATTTTTCTTTATGGTCAGCTCTTGGCATTTCAGGGCGTCGTAGTGATAGCATTGGGGGTTGCTCATTTGTAGGTGATTCCAAAATTTGGTGGCTCTTTTTTGGATAGTGATTATTAATGGATATTGGCCTAGTTCCGCCCTGCATGCATTGTTTACTGTTTTCCTTTGAGTCCGGAGGATACTTTTACAGAATTCTGCATGTAGGATCTCAATTGGGTGTTTGTCCCATTTTGCAAATTCTTGTTGTGTTAGCGGTCCCCATACCTCACTGCCATAGAGTGCAATTGGTTCAATTACTGATTTGAAAATTTTGAGCCAAATGCTAATTGGGATTTCTATTTGGGTTGATTTTTTGATGGCATAGAAAGCCCTTCTTGCTTTCTCTTTCAGTTCATTCACAGCCAGTTTGAAGTTTCCCGTAGAACTGATTTTTAAGCCCAAGTATGTGTAGTGAGTGGTTTGTTCAATTTTGGTTGTTCCTACTGTGAAATTTATTTTGGGTCCCTGATGTTTGGATCTTTGCTGGAACACAAGGACTTTGGTTTTTTGGGGATTTATTGTCAGGGCCCAAGTCTGGCAGTACGACTCCAGCAGGTCCAGGTTCTGCTGTAGACCCTCCTTAGTTGGTGACAGCAGAACCAGGTCGTCTGCATAGAGGAGGGATTTAACCTTGGATTCATATAGGGTGAGGCCAGGTGCTGTAGATTGTTCAAGTAGTTTTGCCAATCCATTAATGTAAATATTAAAGAGTGTCGGTGAGATTGGCGAGCCCTGCGTCACCCCCCGCCCCTGTGGGAAGTATTTTGTTTGTTTGTCTCCAATTTTAACTGCACATTTATTGTTTGTATACATTGATTTAATTACATCATATGTTTTCCCTCCTACCCCGCTTTCGATAAGTTTCAGGAATAAACCGTCATGCCAGATGGAGTCAAAAGCCTTCTGGAAATCTACAAAGCATGCGTAGATTTTGCTTTTGTTATGGTGAACGTGTTTGTCAATTAGGGTCTGTAGGGTGAAGATATGATCGGATGTTCTATAGTTTGGCAGGAATCCAATTTGGCTTTTACTCAAGACATTGTGCTCCTCAAGGAAGTTTATAAGTCTTTTGTTTATGATGCTACAGAATACCTTCCCCAGGTTACTGTTTACACAGATGCCTCGATAGTTGTTTGGGTCGATTTTGTCCCCACTTTTGTATATGGGTGTTATGAGTCCTTTGTTCCAGATGTCAGGGAAATAACCGACACTCAGAACCAAGTTGAAGAGTTTTAGGATAGCTAGTTTCATTTTGTCGTCTGCGTGTTTAATCATCTCGTTTAGTATGCCGTCTGTCCTGCAAGCTTTTCCTGGTCGCAGGTCCTTTAGTTTTTCAAGAAGTTCTTTTTCTGTTATTATGGCGTCTAGCGGGTTTTGGTTATCTTTTATGGCCAATTCAAGCTTTTCCAGTTTTTTGCGTATTTGGTGTTGCTCTGGTCTTAGTGTGTTTTTCTGGTATAATTTTTCAAAGTGGTTTACCCATGTGTCCCCATTTTGAATGGACAAATCGTCGTGTTGTTTTTTGTGTAGTATTTTCAAGTTGTCCCAGAAACAATTGGAATCAATGGATTCCTCCATGGAGCTGAGTGTATTCTTAATAAATTGCTCTTTTTTGGTTCTGAGTGTGTTTCTGTATTGTGTTAGTGTCTGACAATAAATAAGGCGTAATTCCTCGTTTTCTGGATGTCTGTGTTTTTGGTTTGATATTTTTCTAAGTTTTTTCCTCATGTTATGGCAATCATGGTCAAACCATTTTTCATAGTTTTTTGTTTTGGGTTTGTTCTTGCGAGCTTTCTCTCTTTGACCAAGCTTTTGGTCACCTGTCCTAATACCTCTTTATGTGGCTCTGTGTCAAATTTTGTCTGATAACACTCCTGTGAAGCACCTTGGGCTGTTTCACTGTGTGAAAGGTGCTATATAAATGCAAGTTGTTGCTGTTGTTGATCTAGGACTCCCTCTGACCTTATCAACCTCCTCTTGCAATCGACATTCAATATTTATGCAGGTTACACACTGGAACCCAAAAATAGACGCTGGGGGAGAAATTGACTTTAGCCTCGTTTGGGGCGCCAGCCTCACCAGGGCGCTAAAAGTAGCGCCCTGGAAGCATTTGTGGCCGCCCGCCAGAAATTCAGTGGTAGCGCCCCAAAGGGAAGCGCAGCGCTACTGGAGGTGCCCCGCATCCCTCTTGGGGTGCTGCGACTGAATATCGTGGCGCAACGTGCCGCAGCGCCACACGCTGCGGCACGTCGCGCTGCGGTATTGCAGGTCTTCCTCCCCTTCTTAAAGGGGAGGGGCCTTGTGCAGCATGATCTGAGGCCCAGCTGGGCCCCCGAGGATTGCGAGTGCCGGCAAAAGAGCCCGGCACCGAGGAGACGTGCCGGGCTCTTGGAACGCAGCCGGCACTCCGCGGGGGGGGGTCGTTCAGGAGGCCGGGGACGGGAGCGCAGGCAGCCAACAACAAAAATGGCCGCCCCGCACCTCTCCTTTAATTTGCACCTCCCCTGCCGCAGGTAGGCCCCCCTGAACCGGTCGCACATAGCACCCGGCGGTAAATCAGGGGGCGCTTCCAAATATTGAAGCCGGGGTGTCAGCGGGATGCTGCGCACACCAATGACATCATCGGTAGTGGCGCAGCGCTAACGGCTAGCGCCACCACTAGCGTCCCGCGGAATTTAGCGGGAGGTGTGGGCAGTGGCTTGCGACCCACTTAGCGCCCTCTTAAGGCGCTAACGGGTGGCGCAGCCAACTGAATTTCTCCCCCGCTGTGTTTACAGCCTGCTAGTCAAGTGTATTACATTGGGCCAGTAATTCCGGTCCCAATGCGTGAGTACGGACGGTGTACTCATGCGTGGGCCAGTTGGAAGTGCTGGATTTCAGCATGCACAGCGCATGCGCGGGAAACCGGCATTTCCTCTCCATCAAACCAAGGGGTTAAGAGGTCCAACGCGTGCGCGCAGGACTCTGTGCGCACGCGTTGAACTTCCTTCTTTTTGACAGGTTTGCTGTGTGCAAGGGCCTGAACTTTTTAGAAATGAAAAAAGGCGGCGTAAGGAGTGGATTCTTGAAGGTAAGTGGTCTATTATTTAAAATTATTACATTTTTTCCACAGATTCATTGTTTATAAGGACTTTACAGTAAGGTAAGTTTATTTTTAGACCCGATTTTGTAAAAAATTATTTTTTTCAAAAATTTTATTAATTGTTTTAAATAGTTTTTAAAAGTTATTTATAGTTTATTCAATTATTGGGATGTTTTTTTAAATTTTAATTAAAGTTAAACTAGTCTTTTGGGTGCCCGTACTTTTCATGAGTTTGACAGTCTTTACTATCAAACTCATGAATGAGTTTCCCCTCCCGATTGGCTGCCCAGTGCTCACCTGATCCCAGCCGGCACATCGCACTAACTATGCCGCTGGATCAGGCAAGCACATCGCGCCGACATCGGAACCGGGCCAGTGACAGGAAATGCAAGCAGGCCCGGGCTTCAGATGTCAGCGCGCAGGGTGAGTGCAGATCGGGGGCTTGCACGCGCGGCAAGCACCCGATCCTAATTTCTGGCCCATAGTGTTTGGACTGAGCAATGCAAGACCAATTTCCACTACCGTTTGCATTGTATAATATTAATGAGACTATCATATTACCAGGGAGATGACTAATTAGAATCACACAGCTTAGAATATACTCGAAAATGCAATTGTATAGCAGCCACACACTCAGAAACAGCCCATTACATTCATACCCGCCACGTTTACATAGGAACGCTGGTTAGGCCTCAGCTGGAATATTGTGTCCAATTCTGGGCACCGCACTTTAGGAAGGATGTCGAGGCCTTGGAGAGGAGATTTATTAAATGTTACCAGGGATGAGGGACTTCAGTTATGTGGGGAGACTGAAGAAGCTGGACTTGTTCACCTTGGAGCAGAGAAGATTAAGATGAGATTTAATAGAGGTGTTCAGAATTATGAGGGGTTTTGATAGGGTAAATAAAGAGAAACTGTTTTCACTGGCGGGAGGGTCGGTAATCAGAGGACACAGGTTTAAGGTAATTGGCAAAAGAACTAGAGGAGAGTTGGGGAGAATTCTTTTTACGCAGCGAGTTGTTGTGATCTGGAATGCGCTGCCTGAAAGGGCGGTGGAAGCAGATTCAAGAGTAACTTTCAAAAGGGAATTGGATAAATAGTTGAAAAGGAAAAATTTGCAGGGCTACAGGGAAAGGGCAGGGCGAGTGGGACTAATTGGACAGCTCTTTCAAAGAGCCGACAAAGGTACGGTGGACCGAATGGCCTCCTTCTGTGCTGTAAGTGGGGAAGAAAATACCTTTTATCATCAATAAATAAAAGGAGGAAAAGAGAAAGGAAAGAATTAACAAACAATTATGTGGATCTTAAGCAGATCCTGCAAATTCATCATGGAAAGTGGGGCAAAAAAATAGATGTTATCAAAAAATAGATAACTCCCTCCATCCTGGTGGGAACTGGGTGGTCTGGGAGCAGTAAGAGAGTCTACTTACTGCTCCTTTTCTGCCCTGTGGCTATCATAATGCTGGGCGTCTGAGGTGCCCGCCTGACTCGGGTGGCAGCCTCCTGACTTTATGCTAATCAGGGCCCTCTATAAATAGGAGCCTGAAGCCCTGTTTACTACTCAACTCAGTAGAAGCTGTCAGACCAGAAGAGGAGGTCCTCCATGGTAAACAAAAAAAACCTTAATTTTGTGGGGCCAGGAGGCAAGTGAAATCACCGCTCAAAGAGTCTTGTATTCCTTCCTATTCCATCTTTATTGTCAGCCTATCCCATAGCCTCAGTATTGAAGATAATGGCGCATTGACTGGCAGAATATGAGCATGGAACAAGCCACTTCTCATCAGAATTGCTTTTTTAGTAAAGGGGAGCAGTAGCAGGGGATTAGTACTGCAAATGGTAAAAACTATGGATGACCACTATTGTGAATGGAAGGTATAATGGGGATGGTAAATGTATTGATTTCTTTGTGGGTTCAATGACGACACATTCATGAAAGAGAATGGCCTAGAAATTCAGTCTGGCCACTTTTGGGGCGGTAAAGTCGGGCGGTCGCTAAAGTTAGCGCCCGCCGGAAAGTGTAGGCCACTTCGCCGAAATTCAGTAGATTTGGCCAAGAGTTTGGGTGAGCGCTGAAACTGGCGTTGCACTGCTATCTTCAGGCGCTAAGCCGGCGATGCGGACTGATAACGCCGAGGCCGGGCGCAGCGCAGGTGCGGTCATGTTTTGATTGACAGCAGACACCCTGACGCCGGCCAGCTCTTAAAGGGGGAAGGGTCGACTTTGACTGCTGCCACGCCCTGCATAGTGGAGCCCTGCAGCTAGGCCTCAACACTGCTGGTGGACCCAAATAGCGCCTGAAGCCATGGAGAAGGCCCGTGAACGAGCGCAGCGCTTCTCCCAGCATGCTTTGAGGGTGCTGGTTAATGGTGTGGAAAAGAAAAGAGAGATCTTGTGCCCGGACAGTGGCAAGAAGGCTCCCAGGAGGCAGTACAGGAGAGCCTGGAAGAAAATCGCCCACAGGGTGTCATCCACCAGCGATGTCCCCAGGAGTGCGGACCAATGCCGCAAGAAGTACAACGACCTCACTCGGATGGTGAAGGTGAGTACCCTTTCCAGTGTCCTCCTCATCCTTGCATGTGCACCTCACATTATGGGCAAAGGGACCTCAAAGGCCTAATGGCCAGCCCTCCTCCCGCAGCTATGGCACTGGCATGATCATCAATAGCACTTTCTGCACTTAACACACTGGCCAAGCTATTCGACCATGGGAGGCAGTGCACACAGCAACAGGGCACCACACTGGCCAAGCTATTCGACCATGGGAGGCAGTGCACACAGCAACAGGGCACCACACTGGCCAAGCTATTCGACCATGGGAGGCAGTGCACACAGCAACAGGGCACCACACTGTACTTAGAGGCCGTCCTTTCTCTTGCAGGCCAAGCTGGCGCGGAATTTGACGAGCCAGTCTGCCACCGGGGGAGGCCGTCCCCAGTACCAGGCACTCAGTGAGCTGGAGGAGAGCGTGGCTCGACTCATGCGTGGCCGGCTGACTGGCCCTGTTGCCATTGGAGATGCGGACCCTGTACTGGGACCCACTGGGAAGGACATGACCGGTTGGACCTCTCTCGTTGCCCTTGCGCTTCAGATCTACATCCTTTCCCACTGTCCGACCAATGCGCATAATGCCACCACTCATGCCTCCCTCGCTGATGCCCTGTCCTCACTCTAAAGCTACTCTTGTGCTTTCCTGCTTTCAGCTGGTGAGGAGGAGGTGGACCCTGAAGCTCAGAGTGCCAGGCCCTTGGAGGAGGAGGACGACGAGGACCAGGAGGAAGGCGGCACATCGGGGGAACCCTCATCCGCGCCAGGGGATGGCAATGGAGGGGAGACGTCTGGCCTGGAGGAGAGGCAGGGGGAAGTGTTGCAGGGGGGTGTAGCTCCTGGGCCCAGTGGGGTCGAGGCACGCGGGAAGGGTCGGGCAGCACGGCGGCCTTCTCCCCAGAGGGGGGAAGTGTTGCAGGGGAGGGCAGTTCCTGGGCCCAGTGGGGTCGAGGCACGCGGGAAGGGTCGGGCAGCTCGGCGGCCTTCTCCCCAGAGGGAGAGTCCGCCCTCCAGTCCGGAGACGGTCCTCGCCCAGGAGGTGCGCCTCCTTGATGAGATGTCCGCGGCGTCGGAGCGGCGCCACAAGGAGTTCATGGGGGTTGTGGGACAGTTGCCTCAGGCCATTGAGTCCCTGGCTCATAGTGTGGTCGCTTTCGGGGAATCACAGGCCAGGGGGGTCGAGCAACTCGCGGCAGCACACGACAGGGGTGTCCAGCAACTCGCGGCAGCGCAGGACAGGGGTGTCCAGCAACTCGAGGCAGCGCAGGACAGGGGTGTCCAGCAACTCGCGGCAGTGCAGGACGCGAGTCGCGAGTCCATGAGTGGTGCCGTCCAGACACTGGCAGATCTGATGCGGGCACATACCAGGGCAGTTCGGACACTCACTTCTGCCACACTCGCTGTGGCGCGGAAGCATCGCCAGGGCACCCGCCGCCCTGCTGCAGCACAGCGGTCTGGCCTCTACCAGATTGCTGCGCTTGCTGCACTGCCAGCCCGGCCGAGTGCCAGTGTCTCTGGCGAACAGCGCGCGCCTGGCATCAGCCAGCTTGCCCCCATTGGTGCAGCCGACACTGCCACTCCCCCAGCCAAGGTGCGACGAGCTGCTGCTGAGACTGATGCTGGCCAGCCACAGCTGCAGCAGTCAGCAGCCGGCCCCTCCCGGGCCGGGCCTCGTCTAAGCCGACCCCCAAGGGCATCTGCCGTCACGCATTGTGGCCCTCATGAGCCTTCCCCCAGCCTTGCCACACCCACAGGGCCCAGGTTGAGGCGGAGCAGCAGGTCGGGCAGGGTCCGGAGAAGCCTGCATAAGGACTCGCCCTCTCGGCACACCCAGTAGAGTGTGGTGATAGCGGTTTTTTTTATATGGGGGTGTTTGTGTTCTGGGGGGGGCTTATTTTGGTAAGGCCGAAGATGAAGGCATTTTTTGTTTTTATGGGGGTGTTTGTGTTGTGGAGGGGGGGCTCATTTTTGTAAGGCTGATGATGAAGGCCAATTGGATGGGCAAATTTTGTTATTCCTCCCCAGGTTGTGGGAGTGACAGATGTTTTTGACTGTTTTTTGGGGGTCTCGTCTGTTTTTCTGTTTCATGTGGGAAGGGCCCTGAGTTTGTAAAATAAAGCTTTTTATTTATTCAGCATGTCCAGGTGTCATGTTTCAAGTGGTTGTTGCGTTAACCGGCTGAGGGCTTGCGGAGCGGCTGCATTCAGGTGCGTTCATTGCCACAGGCCATTCCCTGACAGGGGGCCTAGAAGTGTCGTTCAATAAGCCGCCGGCGGACGGCCCTTGGACCTTGTGGCTCCCTCCTGGGCTGGTACTCCTCCTCCTCCTCCTCCTCCTCCTCCTCATGGTCCTCCTGCTCGTCCTCCTGAGGTGGTGGTGCAACGTCAGGTGGCAGTGCCTGAGTCCTGCGGATAGCCAGGTTGTGCAGCATGCAGCACACGACGACGAACTGGGAGACTCTATCCGGCGAATACTGTAGAGATCTGCCGGAACGATCCAGGCAGCGGAACCATTGCTTGAGGACGCCAATCGTTTGCTCTATGATGTTCCTTGTGGCTTGATGGCTTTCGTTGTATGCCTCCTCCGCTGGGGTCCTGGGCGCGCGGAGCGGGGTCATGAGCCATGTGCACAAAGGGTAGCCCTTGTCCCCAATAAGCCATCCCCTTGGTGGAGGCTGTGCCTCGAACATGTCAGCCACAGTAGTCTGACGCAGGATAAATGCATCGTGGCTGCTTCCTGGAAAGCGGGCATTGACAGCTAGGATGCGCTGCCTGTGGTCACACACCAGCTGTACATTGAGGGAATGGTAGCCCTTCCGGTTGCGGTAATCCTCGGCATTGTCGATAGGTGCCCGCATAGCCACATGCGTGCAGTCAATGGCGCCCTGCACCATGGGGAAGTCCGCGATCCTGCCAAATCCGACTGCACGCTGCTCCTGCCTCTCTAGGGTCATGGGGAAGGAGATGAATTGGTGTCTCCTCACGAAAAGTGCATCAGTGACCTGCCGGATGCAGCGATGCGCGGCGAACTGGGAGATGTTCGCTATGTCCCCAGCAGCGGCTTGGAAGGAGCCGCTTGCAGAAACGTTCAGAGCCACCGTGACCATCACTTCCACTGAGAGAGATGTCCTGCACATCAGCTGTGGACGCAGATCTCTGTGAAGCAGCTGGCAGATCTCTGCAACCACCTCCCTTCTGAAGCGCAGCCTCTTAACACAATGCGCCGCAGTCATGGTGAGATAGGACACCTGCTGCCGGTATTGCCTGAGTGGGTAAGGCCTACGTTGCCGACGCCTGATGGCCCCTCTGCGTCTAGGCATGGCTGGCCCTCTCACACAGCGTCTGCAAGCCCTTCGCACATAATGCTGCAACTGAGGGTTGGAACCCCATACAGCCCCCATAATAAACTTGCAAACAGTGAAATCACAATGATTCAAATGTCAAAACTCTGGCCAGAAGCCAAAAATACCTCTCCTATGTTGTCCCAAATCAGTAAGCTCTGTTCCTTGGTCTCTGTCCAGAAATCCAAAGCAGTAAAGTCATTGCAGCAAAATGGCTGGGCTTTATAGGTCAGTGTAAGTGCCCTTTAATTAGTGCTCCCCGAGGCCCACAGGGCCTCTGTTGCGTTCCACTTCACAGTTCTTAACAGCGCCACGCCCACATTGGGCGGGCGCCACTGAATTTCCGGTTTGGGGTGCACAAACAGCGTTGCACGACGAAATGACGTCATAAGCTGCGCGCGCAGCTGAGCGGGCGCAAACACTTTGCGCCGGCGCTAAATGTCTACTGAATTTGGGCGTAGGCGCAGATCGGCCTGCGCTCGGGCGCTAAGTGCCTAGCGCTGGAAATATACCCCTCTTATGGCGTTAATGGCTGGCGAACGCAACTGAATTTCTAGGCCAATGAGTTTTAATCTAAAGTCTGTTCAACTCTTTTTAACAGCTTTACAGGAGACATGATGCTAGTGATCCATCTAGAACGAAACTGAAACTAAACTAAACTGCCTTGCTTGTCTCTGTCACATGACCTCTGCTGGTCAGGCATAAGTAATCAATACATGCAAACATGCTGATAAGGCATCATAATCAAACAGGCAAATAACATCACTATTTGCTGATATCATTACATCTCCTTTTCTTAAAACAAAAGTATTTTACTTTTAACTAACAACATGTTTTCTTTGTATTAATCTGCATTTTAACTGTAACACTTAATGAACTTACATTATCATTATCATGATCAAGGTTTTTTAACCTTGCTTTGTGTGTTCACATGAAATATGTCAATACACTAGAACTTGAAGAAAGAATAAGATAACATTACTTCCTTCTATAACAATAGTCCTTAAATTTGCTCAATGAGTCTCTCAGGAGGCTTCATGTGTCTTGAGGATTTTCTGATTGATTGTCCTTGAATCTGAGTTGTTGCCTCAGATGATGGTTTCTCAGCTGTGTGATCAGGTTGTTCAACAGTATCAGTCTCTTGACCTGCTGTGGCTGGTCCCATGAGAAGATCTCAACGATTTCTTCTCAGAACAGCACCCTCATCTGTCTGAATGGTGTATGATCTTGGTTGAACTTCACTCAGGACAGTTCCTGTTGAGTCTGAGTGTCCCAGATATGCTTATTCTAAATCACTGGACACAGACAACAAGAATAACTTAAACAGGTCTTTACTAATCGAAGGTCAGGGCTGAACTGCTTAGCAAATTACTACACAGAGTTTATATACTGGTGTGGTCACCACCGGTACTACAATATACAGTAGCCAAGAGAAAGTAGTCCATCTCTTAAGGTAGTCTCTTAAGGTGGTACAGGTTACATACACCACAATTCCTCCCTTTTTAGCTTAACAGTGTACATCCTAATTTAAACATAACATGGATAACATATATACAACTTCATGCAAAACTGTTCAAAGATTCAGTCTCTGAGGAGGCCTCCTGATCCGAGTTGGATAATGCCTTTCAGGGGTCTCTGATTCTCGTTGCTGGGGTGACTCATCTAGTTGATCTCTTATGGATTGGACATCATCAGATACATTGGCGTCTGAGGTAGATGCTTCAGGTTCACTAACTTCTTCCACTGTCGTAGTCATGGGTTCGACCCTTGTTCTCAATTCTACAAGTTGGTCAGCATGACGTCGTATTACGTTTTCACCAATATCTACCGTGTACATCAGGGGTCCTTGTCTGGCACGAATTGTTCCAGATTGCCATTTCTCATTCTTATAGTCCCGGGCTAACACTGGTTGTCCTATTTCGAAACTCCGAGTGGTCTTGTTATTTATATGCTGGAACTGTTTGTTTTCGACTTCCCTCCGCACATTTGGTTTTAACAAGTCCAACCTGGACCGCAACCTCCTGTTATAGAACATCATGGCAGGGCTTTGATTTGTCACTGCATGAGTGGTGTTTCGATATGCCATTAGGAAATTGTCCACCTTGTGTTGTAGTGGAATCTGGTCTTCGCTCATGGCCTTTATCGCCTTTTTGAACGTTTGTACAAATCTCTCGGCCAACCCATTTGTAGCCGGATGATATGGGGCAGAGGTATAATGTTTCACCCCATTCTTCTTCATGAATTTCTGGAATTCTTCTGACACGAACTGCGGTCCGTTGTCTGAACATATTTGTTCTGGCAATCCATTTCTTGCGAATATCGTTCTTAGAACTGCGATCGTCTTTTCCGAGGTAGTGGTGGCCACCTTAATCACTTCTGGCCATTTAGAATGTGCGTCTACCGCAATTAAAAACATGGAGTCCATGAATGGACCTGCAAAGTCAATATGTACACGTTGCCATGGGGTTGAAGGCCATTCCCATGGATGCAGCGGTGCAATTGGAGGTGCATTTTGAACTTTTTGGCACCCTGAGCAGCTTTTAGTCAGATCGTCTATTTGTTGGTCGATACCTGGCCACCACACATAAGCCCTAGCAAGGCTTTTCACCTTGACTCCCCCCAGATGACCTTCATGCAGTTCCTTTAGAACTCTCTCCCTTAATTTAGGAGGAATAATCACCCTTGTTCCATACATCAATGTTCCTTGACAGATGGACAGCTGTTCTCGTCTGGCTGAGAATGCCGGTAACAGTGGTTCACCATGAGCTGGCCATCCCTTCACTGTCAATTCGTAGACCTGAGACAGTGTCGGGTCGTTCCTGGTTTCTCTCTCAATACTTGCATTGGTGACTGGTAAACATTCGATGATGGTCGAGTGAAATAACTCAACAGGGTCAACTGTCGGTGCCTCTTCCGCTGTAGGTAGTGGCAGGCGCGACAGCCCATCAGCATTACCATGCTGCTTTGTACCTTTGAATTCGATCTGATATTGATGTGCCCCTAGGAAAAGGGACCATCTCTGGAGCCTCTGCGCTGTCATCACCGAAACACCCTTCTTAGGGTTAAAAATGGAAACAAACGGCTGGTGGTCTGTCAGCAGCGTAAACTTTTGCCCTTGCAGGTAATGATTAAATTTTTTTACTCCCCACACAAGGCTGAGAGCCTCCCTATCTATCTGAGCATAGCTGCGCTCAGCGGAGGTCAATGATCTGGATGCGAATGCGACTGGTCTTTCCAAGCCATTTGGCAACTTATGTGAGAGCACTGCCCCAATACCATATGGAGAAGCATCACAAGCTAAACGAATAGGCAGCGTTGGGTTAAAGTGAGCCAACACTTCCTTAGAGGTGATCAATGCCTTGCTTTTGTGAAAGGCCCGCTTACAGTCCTCGCTCCACTTCCATGGCACTCCCTTCTGCAAAAGAGCGTTCAGCGGGTGTAGCACCGTAGATAAATTTGGCAGAAACTTATGGTAATAGTTAATCAACCCTAGGAACGACCTCAACTGGGATACATTTTCCGGAGCGGGAGCCTTCACAACAGCTTCGATCTTGTCAGGCAACTTGTGAAGCCCCTCCTGGTCAATGACGTGACCACAGTACGAGATTTGCTTCTGAAAGAACTCACATTTCTGGCGATTAACTCGAAGTCCATATTCTTTCAATCTGGTGAGCACCTGTTCCAAATTTGCAAGGTGTTCCTCATCATCATCTCCTGTAATCAGAATGTCGTCCTGGTAGCATTGTGTGCCTGGAATTCCCTGTAATACCTGCTCCATGGCCCTTTGCCAAATCGCTGGAGCCGATGCCACTCCAAAAATCAGTCTATTATACCGATATAAGCCCTTATGCGTGTTGATCGTGAGATACTGGCGTGACGCTTCATCAACTTCCATCTGTAAGTACGCCTGCGCCAGGTCTATCTTGGTGAAGCGTTTCCCGCCAGACAACGAAGCGAAGATATCCTCAATCCGTGGAAGCGGATATTGCACCGTGTGAAGCACCGGAGTAACAGTGATCTTGAAATCGCCACAGATGCAAACCTTCCCCGGTTCCCCCGGCTTGTTACTCGATGAACGCTTCATGACGGGAACATTGGGCGTGGCCCATTCACTCCAGTCCACCTTTGACAGCACTCCGGAACATTCTAGTCCTTCCAGCTCAGCCTCCACAACAGGTCGTATCGCATAAGGTACCGGTCTAGCTTTGAAAAATTTCGGGTTTGCATGTTCTTCAACCTTGATGTTTGCCGTAATTCCTTTCAGTGTTCCCAGTCCCTGCTGGAACACCTCTTTAGCATCGTCCAATATTCTGGACAGTCGTTTAGGTTTGACATCGTCCTTTTTACCGGAATCTACAGTTAGTGCTGTTAAGGAATGCCAGTCCATATGTTTTCTCCTGATCCATTCCCGTCCCAGTAGTGGTGGACCTCCCTCAGGTAACACATATAAGTCCATTCCTCGGCTTTCTTTACCCTTGTGGACCACCTTTACCTTTATCTTTCCAATGGGGTATACTCTTTGCCCCGTGTATGTTTTCAATACAATCTCCGTATCCCTTAGGGGAATGTGTGGGAATAACCTTTTGTAATCTTGCTTATTCATGACCGTCAATGCCGATCCAGTGTCCAATTCCATCTTCACTTGGACTCCTGCTATCTGAAGTGTGACCCAGATAGTTTGGTGGTCTGCTGTGTTACCCACATTATGTATTCTTAGACAACCCAGTTCCTTACTGCTGGAGTCTGAATCCGTCTTCTGTTCATCCGAACTGTTCTCTGTCACCTTGTGTACCTTTTTGCACCTTTCCTGCGGTGACTTTTTGTTGCTGGTCTTCTTTCCTGACCGGCATACTTTAGCTATGTGACCTAGCCTGCCACATTTTCTGCATTCCTGATTTTTGAACCAGCACTGGTTCTGATCGTGCGTTGTCCTTCCGCAACGATAACACTTTACTGCACCCAATGCCATTCGATTGGTGCTGAGTTCCGATGACCTTAGCTGCATTTCCGCGGTGCCTCTTGCTGCGGCCTCGTGCGATGCTGCAATGGTGACAGCTTTATCAAGCGTAAGGTCCTTTTCCTCTAGCAGTCGCTTTTGAGTTCCTTCTTTTAGTAATCCACACACGAATTTATCTCTCAGAGCGTCTGCTAGTCCTGTACCAAACTGACAGTACTTTGATAGCTTGCGCAGTTCAATTAAGAATTCAGCGTTGCTTTCCTCTTTCAGCTGCGTTCTTCTGTAAAATTTAAATCGTTCCGCTATCAGCAGCGGCGTGGGGTTTAAATGTTCTTGCAGGATAGTAACAATATTCGCGAAAGTCTGATCCGCCGGTTTATCTGGTGTTACAAGGTGCCCCAATAACCCGTACGTCTTCGCACCCATTGAGTTTAATAAGGTTATTGCTTTCTTATCATCTGGTACCTCATTTGCTGTACAATAAACTCCAATGCGTTCTACATACGTGGCCCAATCTTCAACATCGCTATCAAAAGCAGTGATGTTACCGTGTTTAGGCATCCTTGAGAGTTTCTTTAAATATTTTATTTTCCCAAAATGGCGGCTTCCCGCGCTTGGTGGCTTTTCCCGCGCTTGTCTTCTTCCCCCGCTGGCTACAATGGTGATTACCGCGCTGTTGCCGTTCTCGCCTCCCAGCGGTTCTTAATTTCCCCGACGCTGCTTTTGTTCCCCCGCGGTTCTCGTGGGCATTAACGCTTCCCTTGTTGCTGCGCCTCTCAGCCCCGATTGCAACCCGGCCCTTTACACCGGCTGCGGTCGAGTTCCCTGCGGTTCTCGTGGCATTAACGCTGCCCTTGTCGCTGCGCCTCTTGGCCCCGATTGCAGCCCGGCCCTTTACACCGGCTGTGGTCGAGTTCTCCGCCCTTTTTCCTCTGGTTTCCCTCCCCTTCTCCACTGACAACGCGGCCGACTTTCTGCCCGTGTCGCTAGATCGGCTTACCCACCACCGTGGTAGAAGGATGATCACTGCCTGTCGCTGATGGAGGACTTCGTGGTCAGTAATTTCAACCCGGGTTCTCAATGCCTCCCGTGTGATGCAGTGCTCAGCAGGCTGATGAGGGCGGATGCCTCTTCTTGACGCCCGTTCTGAGGACGAAGCTGCCTTGGATGCAAAACTGCCGCAGGGTAAGATCGGACTCGTCGCCACTGTTGAGTCTGAGTGTCCCAGATATGCTTATTCTAAATCACTGGACACAGACAACAAGAATAACTTAAACAGGTCTTTACTAATCGAAGGTCAGGGCTGAACTGCTTAGCAAATTACTACACAGAGTTTATATACCGGTGTGGTCACCACCGGTACTACAATATACAGTAGCCAAGAGAAAGTAGTCCATCTCTTAAGGTAGTCTCTTAAGGTGGTACAGGTTACATACACCACAGTTCCCTTCTGAGTCCATGTGTTTGTTTTGTCTTTGACCCTTACTTGGTCACCAGTGTGGAGTTCAGGTAGGTTTTGTGTTCCTCTGTCATAGTAGTACTTTTGCTTTTCTTTCTGTTGTTCTTTGAACTTCCTTACTTTCTCCCCCTCTTTTGTTTTCAGGAGGTTCTCCGGGATGGGTAGGTTTGACCTTAGCCGACGTCCCATCAGGAGTTGGGCTGGTGACATACCACACTCGAGCGGCGTTGTGCGGTATACAAGCATGCTCTGGTAGAAGTCAGTTCCACTGTCTTTTGCCTTGTACATCAGTCTTTTCACTGTGTTTGCGGGCTCTCCTGGGTCAACAGCTCTGGACAACGTGTCTGCTGTATACATCAGCATACCCGGTGTGTACGCAACATTCAGTTCATCATAGACTGTCTCTCCTTCGCTTTCCACAACGAGGACTCTCTTTACCAGGTTCAGTCTCTCACAGGCTTTTAAACCTAGTATAGCTTGCACATCCTTTGGCACCACGATTAATGCTAGCGTGTGCTCTCTGTCCTTGTGTGTTACTTTGACAATGCATCTTCCTTTCACTGGTATATCAGTACCTGAGTATCCTGTCACTTTCACTTTTATTCCATGTATCTTTGGTCTGGGTCTAATTTTCTTAAAATCAGTCTCTGATATCACATTAACCTGTGCTCCAGTATCCAATTTAAATGGAATGTGTATGTCATTCACTTTTAGTGTCAACATCCAGTCTCTTTCTTTTTTGTTTTCAGACACAACATCTACATAGAACTCCTCTATCTCGCTTTCATCTACTGTATGGACCTGCTTTGTTGCGCTTGGTTCTTACAGCAACGGGCATAATGGTTGTTCTTGTTGCAACTATTGCATGTTTTACCATATGCTGGACACTTTCTTGGTGGATGCTGTGTACCGCATCGACTACATGACTTTCGATTGTCCCTTTCATTTTTGTTCGCTGGCCACGCCTCTTTTTTCACATTGGCGCTCTTTTTGTTGAACAGTTTGTGTCCGTTCTTACTCACTGCATCCACGTTGCAGCTACTGTCACTGAACAGCTCTTTTGCCTGCAACTTCACAGTCTCTGTAGCCCTACACAGTGCTATGGCTTTTCCCAGGTCTAGATCTTGCTCTCTTAGCAGTCTTTCCCTTAGACCATTATCCGGAATACCACACACCAGTCTGTCTTTTATCAGCGAGTCTGTCAGTCCCCCAAATTCACACGATTTGCTTCTGTTTCTCAGTTCAGTCACATACTGATCAATAGTCTCACCCGTTTTCTGTACACATGTGAAAAATCTGTGCCTCTCAAATGTCACTTTACGTTTAGGAATGCAGTAGGCCTCAAACTATTCCATTATTTTATCTAGCTTCATTTTGTCTCCATTAGCAGCGAATGTGAAATTATTATACACCTCCAGCGCTTCATCACCCACGACATGTAAGAACAGTGACGCTTTTATTTTATCACCTTTCTCGTCAGCTCCAATTGCTGATAAATACAACTCTAAACGTTGTTTGAATCTCCTCCAATTTTCAGCCACATTACCTGTCATCTGAAGCATCGCCGGTGGGTGTAAACCTTCCATTTTTCACTTCGTTAGCTATTCTCCAATGGTAAGCAATGATGTTCTCTTTTGGCTTGCTAATTTGTGGAGAGCTGATTTAACATTCAGATTATTTCTCTTCATCTCTTTCAATCCCACTTCTGACACCATGTATTGATTTCTTTGTGGGTTCAAGGACGACACATTCATGAAAGAGAATGAGTTTTAATCTAAAGTCTGTTCAACTCTTAACAGCTTTACAGGAGACATGATGCTAGTGATCCATCTAGAACGAAACTGAAACTAAACTAAACTGCCTTGCTTGTCTCTGTCACATGACCTCTGCTGGTCAGGCATAAGTAATCAATGCATGCAAACATGCTGATAAGGCATCATAATCAAACAGGCAAATAACATCACTATTTGCTGATATCATTACAGTAAATACATATCTCATGTCAAGCATTTGAAACATTTTGCATTTCATATAATCCCAGCCTCTGCTGTTCAGTGCTCTTCATCCTCCATTTTGCTGCCATTTCCAGACCAAACGCAGGCCATTTTGTCTTTATTCAACTGGGCATGATCCTGAGGGGTTGACACTGAGCAGCAGTCGACAGCTCAGCTGTTGAAGTGTGGGATATAAACAGTGATCCACGGAAATTGGCATACAGGATTTCCTATAGTTGTATTATAGAGTAGATCTAGCCTTGGCTCAGTCGGTAGCACTCTCTAGCATCTGAATCATAAAGGTTGTGGGTTCAAGTCCCAGTCTAGAGACTTGATCACATAATCTAGGCTGACACTCCAGCGTACTACTGAGGGAGTGCTGTGCTGTCAGAGGTACCTTAGTTTAGATGAGGTGTTAAACCAAGGCCCTGTCTGCCTCTCAGGTGGGTGTTTCAGAAGACGAGCAGGGGAATTCTCCCAGGTATAAAAAACAGAAAATGCTGGCAACACTCTATGTCAGGCAGCATCTGTGGAGAGAGAAACAGAGTTAACGTTTCAGGCCAATGATCTTTCATCAAAACTGGAAAAAGTTAGATATGTAACAGATTTTATGCAGGGGCAGGGAAAGGGGGGGTGGAGAGGAGGAAAGAACAAAAGGGAAGATCTGTGATAGGGTGGAAGGCAGGAGTGATTAAATGACAAAAGGTGTGATGGTTACTATCATATGATCTGTTACATCTCTAACGTTTTCCAGTTCTGACGAAAGGTCATCGACCTGAAACGTTAATGCTGTTTCTCTCTCCACAGATGTTGCCTGACCTGCTGAGTGTTTCCAGCATTTTCTGTTTTTATTTCAGATTTCCAGCATCTGCAGTATTTTGCTTTTGTATTAGAGTTCTCCCCGGTGTCCTGGCCAATATTTATCCCTCAACCAGCATCACTAAAAACAGATTATCACATTGCTATATGTGGGATCATGCTGTGCACAAATTGGCTGCTCTGTTTCCTACATTACAACAGTGACTACACTTCAAAAGTACTTCATTGGCTGCAAAGCACTTTGGGGAACCTTGGGGCCATGAAAAGGCGCTATATAAATGCAAGTTCTTCTTTCTTTAAATTTAAATTCTCTTCCCGCTCCCGCATCGTTACCTTTGATGTCCCCCAAGATCTATCCTTGGCCCCCTCCTATTTCTCATCTACATGCTGCCCCTTGGCGACATCATCAAACTGCTACACTTGGTAACTTTAATGGGGCGAGAAATATGGGAACATTTGCACAGAGAGATGAGGAGGGATATCAGGGCTCTCACCAGGAGGCTTTACCCTCCGAGGGTATTCCGAGAGAACTTCTCCTACCTTCAATGAAGCGAGGAGCAGTGTATTAAACGGCTCCGCCTCACCAAGGAGGTGGTCACAGAACTCTGCCACCTCCTCCAAATAGACCTCCAGCCCCACACCAGGATGACCTAAAGCCCAGATCCCCTTTGCTCACCACATTCCCACCATGGATGAGCTACAGAATTTGTTTATCCCAGTTTGGCATAAAAATAAATCAAAAAAGGTGGCTCAACCGTGGCTAACAAGGGAAATTAGGGATAACATAAGATCCAAAGAGAGGGCATATAAATTGGCCAAAAAAAACAGCAAACCTGAGGATTGGGAGCAGTTTAGGATTCAGCAAAGGAGGACAAAGGGATTAATTAAGAGGGGGAAAATAGAGTATGAAAGTAAGCTTGCAGAGAACATAAAAACTGACTGTAAAAGCTTTTATAGATATGTGAAGAGAAAAAGATTGGTGAAGTCAAGCTTAGGTCCCTTGCAGTCAGAATCAGGGGAATTTATAATGGGGAACAAAGAAATGGCAGACCAATTAAATACATACTTTGGTTCTGTCTTCACAAAGGAGGACACAAATAACCTCCCAGAGATGTCAGGGAACATAGGGGGAGGAACTGAAAGAAATCAGTATTTGTAGGGAAATGGTGTTGGGGAAGTTGACGGGATTGAAGGCCGATAAATCCCCAGGGCCTGATAATCTACATCCTAGGGTACTTAAGGAAGTGGCCCTGGAGATAGTAGATGCATTGCTGGTCATCTTCCAGAACTCGATAGAATCTGGAACAGTACCCATGGATTGGAGGGTAGCTAATGTTACCCCACTATTCAAAAAAGGTGGTAGAGAAAAAGCGGGGAATTATAGACCGGTAAGCCTGACATCGGTAGTGGGGAAAAATGCTAGAGTCCATTATAAAAGATGTAATAGCAGAGCACTTGGAAAGCAGTGACGGGAATCGGACAAAGTCAACATGGATTTACAAAAGGTAAATCGTGCTTGACTAACCTACTGGAATTTTTTGAGGATGTAACTGGTAAAATAGATAAGGGAGAACCAGTGGATGTGGTATATTTGGACTTTCAGAAGGCTTTCGATAAGGTCCCGCATAAGAGATTAGCTTGTAAAATTAAGGCACATGGGATTGGGGGCAAGGTATTGACTTGGATAGAGAACTGGTTGGCAGATGGAAAGCAAAGAGTTGGAATAAACGGGTCGTTTTCCGAGTGGCAGGCAATGACTAGTGGGGTACCGCAAGGATCGGTCCTAGGACCCCAGCTGTTCATAATATATATTAATGATCTGGACGAGGGAATTGGATGTAGTATCTCCAAATTTGCAGACGACACAAAGCTGGGTGGGAGGGTATGCTGTGAGGAGGATGTTGTGAAACTCCAGTACGATTTGGACAGGTTGGGTGATTGGGCAGAAACTGGGCAGAAACATGGCAAAACATGGCAAATGCACTATAATGTGGATAAATGTGAGGTTATCCACTTTGGTGGCAAAAACAGGAAGGCAGATTATTATTTGAATGGCAATAGATTGGGAGAAGGGGAAGTGCAAAGAGACCTGGGTGTTCTTGTGCACCAGTCGCTGAAGGTAAGCATGCAGGTGCAGCAGGCGGTTAAGAAGGCAAATGGTATGTTGGCCTTCGTAGCAAGAGGGTTCGAGTACAGGAACAAGGGTGTCTTGCTACAGTTGTACAGGGCCTTGGTGAGACCGCACCTTGAGTATTGTGTGCAGTTTTGGTCACCTTATCCGAGGAAGGATGTTCTTGCCATGGAAGGAGTGCAGCGAAGATTCACCAGGCGAATACCTGGGATGGCAGGAATGACGTACGAGGAGAGATTGGGTCGATTGGGCTTGCACTCACTGGAGTTTAGAAGATTGAGAGGGGATCTCATCGAAACCTATAAAATTCTGTCAGGTCTGGACAGACTAGATGCAGGAAGGATGTTCCCGATGGCCGGGGAGTCCAGAACTAGGGGTCACAGTCTAAGGATAAGGGGTAAGCCATTTAGGACTGAGATGAGGAGGAATTTCTTCACACAGAGAGTGGGGAACCTGTGGAATTCTCTACCACAGAAGGCAGTGGAGGCCAGTTCATTAAATATATTCAAGAAGGAGTTGGATATATTTCTTAAGGCTAAAGGGATCAAGGGATATGGGGAGAAGGCAGGAACGGGGTACTGAATTTGGATGAACAGCCATGATCTCATTGAATGGCGGAGCAGGCTCGAGGGGCCGAATGGCCTAGCAGGCTCGAGGGGCCGAATGGCCTACTCCTGCTCCTATCTTCTATGTTTCTATGTTTCTATTCCATCCCTCTGACAGGCCGTATCACACCACAAAACTGAAATGACAGACACCACAAAAGACTAGTAAGTGAATTAATAAATTTATCAAAAATCAGTGAACACATATTTACATCAAAAATATTAACGATTCAACCTTGTGCAATCCCTTAGTGCCTGGCGTTACTTTGCTTTTGCCTTCTCTAGTGCTCCTATGAAGTGTTGGCCCAGTGGCTGCAGCACGGCTGGTGGAAGGCAGCTGAGTGTCCATGCGGGAGATTTCAGGTGGCCTTGCAGGATGCCCTCGACCAGCTCTGGGCCTGGAAGGCCCGGCTGTAGACTGCACCACCTCATTATGGGCAGCAGCAGTCTGGACTGGCGGGATGACAGGCAGCGACAAGGGCAATGACGGGGTGGCAGTGGTGGGAGCAGGAATGCTGTCATCCTGAGAAAGGACAGCAGGGTTCCTGCTCCACTGACCCACTGCCACTCCCCCGGGGCAGCACCTCAGCAACCCTAGCAATCTGTTGGAGCACAGATTGCTGGCCTGCTGCGACACTGTGAAAGCCCTGGTTGACGGTAGTAAACCCAGCCACGATGGCAGCAGTCAGAGATTGCGTAGCATCAAGCCGAGACCCCATGAGAGCAGTCTGAGATTGGATGCCACCAAGCATAGACTGCATTACAGCACTGAGACATTGCGTCACTTCCGCCTGTGCTGCAATGGAAGTTGCCAGATCGCCCATCACACGCAGCATCAGGTTTGGATTGCTACGGTCTCTGTGGGAGTCAACCATCCTTTGCAGACTGGAAATGATGGGCTCCATGATGTGTGCAGAGCTCTGTGCAATGTTGGAAGTGGATTCCTCCACGCTCCTTACCATTGCCAAGAGGCTCTCGGGCACCCTTGCCATTGCACCCATCATTTCCTTGTGCATGCCCATCACTCTTCTTCTAAAGGCCTCCCCATCATGTTCCTCAACTGAGTCCTGTGCAGCAGAACTCGCGCACGAACTCGCCCTCTGAGGAGTTGACCCCCGAGCTACCCTTCCCCCCTGGCCTTGCTGCAGCCAACTCGTCCCTGGTGCCTCACCCTGTGCAGATCCCGCTTTTATACTAGCCTCTAAAGAACACGTAGTATCTGAGCTGGTATCTGCAGGTGAGAGATGCAGTGACGCGGTGTGTTCTTCGTCCTCTTCTCCCGCCTCGCTCTCTGCGGTGCCCTCAGGGACAGGCTGCTCAGCTGCTTGCTGATTACTGAAAGATTAAAGGCACAAGAGTCAAGTTAAGGTGAGGGGAAGGGGGCAGGAACGGAGAAATGCAAAACACTTGTGGGGTGAGGGGGAAGTAGGATGAGAGAAGAAGGAGTAGGAATGAACATACCGTTGTTGTCCCCAAGGGGGTCAACATTGCTGGTGGCCATGACGTCCACCACCTGGCGCCCAATGATCTGCAACATTCGAGTCTCTAGCTCAGACAATGGTTGGGTGTTGGCTTGTTCCCCGCCTGTGCGCTCCTGCTCCCTCCTGTTGTGAGCCACCTTGGCCTGCAAGAGAAAGGAAAGTGTGTGAGTGAGTTGGGGCAATGGGTTTGGGTGATGTGTCTGTCATAATTGAATAGCTGTCATTGTGTGCAAGGTGAGAGATGTGGGTGTGAGTTTGGTAGGTAGAGATTGTTGGTGGCCGAGTGCTGGGGGCGTGGTGCTTTGGCCAGTGTGTGCAGACTGAGGTTCAAATGGTGGTATGTAGCATTTGTTGAAGCATTGACTCACCCTCATCACCTGAGCGAGGTCAGTAAATTTCTTTCTGCACTGTGTGGATACTGGGGACCACAGCGCTTCCCGAGATGTGCTGCATAGTACCTCCCTCCACATGGTGTGGAAGACTTGTGGCCAGGGCCTCCTGCCACTTGCCGGTAGAGCACCGCCCTCCATCTCTCAGTGAAAACCAACACCGCCAATGCTTCATCAGAGAATCTGCTTCTGCTTGCGCTTGCGCTTGCTGAGGCAGCTGCACAGCCAGCAATGCTGAGAATGAGGTGCTGCAGCATTAATGAACCTTCCCTTTATGTAGTGATAAAAGCCTGTGGCAATCATGACTTGCAATTAGATTGCACCCAATATTGGTCCACCCTTTAAGTCTACTCTTTTGATTGGGCAAAACAAATTGACTAAGTTAACAAAACTTTAAATAAACCTTAACAAATCAAATTATAATTTGGTTCCCGGTGGTGATAATGCACTCCAGTCCCCGCGGCGCCCACCGGTCGCAGAAGTACTCAAGCGTGCCGGCGGACACCGCGTGCTCCATCTCCAGGGCCACCCGGGCGCGAACATGGCCGCGGAAGAGAGGCAGACAATCGGGCCGAACAACCCCCTCGACCGCCCGCTGCCTGGACCAATTGATGGCTTGTTTGGCCAAGCCCAGGAGCAGTCCTACGAGGAGGCGAAGGGCCTGAACTCCTCCGGCAGGGAGTCCACCCGCCCCTGACCCACCAGGAGCCCGGAACATTTCTCCTAGTTGATCTTGGCGGAGGATGCGTCCGAGTAAATCTGCTGGCATTCCCGCATCCTCCGCAAGTCAGCGGAATCCATGACCGTGAGGAGCACGTCATCGGCATAAGCCGAGAGGACCACCTCCACGCCCGGTCCTTGCAGAGCCAGTCCCATCAACCTCTTCCGCAAGAGGCGCAGGAAAGGCTCCATGCAAACGGCATATAACTGACCGACATGGGGCATCCCTGACGCATCCCCCTCCCGAAGCGAAGGGGCGCTGTCAAAGACCCGTTAACTTTAATCAGACACTCCGCGGCGGCGTACAGAAGTCGGATCCGGGCGACGAAATGCGTCCCGAACCCGAATGCGTGCAGAGTCCCGAAGAGATACTCGTGATCCACCCTGTCGAACGCCTTCTCCTGATCGACGGAAAGGAAGGCGACCGACAGACCAGCCCTCTGGGAATGGTGGACCAGGTCCTGGACCAGATGGATGTTGTCGTGGATGGTCCGGCCCGGGACCATGTAGGATGGTCGGGGTGGATCATGTGGGCCAGCACGGTGCCAAGGCGAGCAGACATGGCCCTGGCAAAAGTTTTATAGTCCGTGCTGAGGAGGGAGACCGGGCGCCAGTTCTTAAGTAAGCGGAGATCGCCCTTCTTAGGCAGCAGGACAATAACCGCCCTGCGCCAAGAGAGGGGTATCTCCCCGGTCGCCAAACTTTCCCCCAGGACCCGCGCATAGTCGCCCCCCAAGACGTCCCAGAATGCCCTGTGGAACTCCACGGTCAGCCCGTCCAGCTCCGGGGACTTTCCCCTGGAGAGCTGGCCGAGGGCGCCGGTCAGCTCCGCCAGGCTTAGCGGAGCGTCCAATTTTTCGGCGCCCTCCGGGCCGACCTTCGGCAGGTCCTCCCACAAAACTCTGCGCGCATCCTCGCTGGACCAATCCGGAGAGAACAGAGCCCTGTAATAAGCGCGGGCCTCCGCGCTGATTCCCTCCGGATCCGAGACCAGAGATCCGTCGTCGGCCAGCAGCCCCAAGAGCTGCTTACAGACCCCTCGTCTTTTTTCCAAGCGAGTAGAAGAAGGGGGAGCCGCAGTCCAGGTCCAGCAGGAACTGGATCCGCGACCTCATGTACGCGCCTCGGGACCCGACGAGCTGCAGGTCCTTCAGCGCGCCCTTCTTCTCTTTGTACACCTTCCGCAGGGCCGGGTCCTCGATGACTTGACCGAGACGGGACTCCAGGTCGAGCACCTCCTTCTCCAACCGCCCGAACCGGGCCTCCCGCCTCTTGGTCGACCCCTTCGCATACTCCTGACAGAAGAGACGGACGTGAGCCTTGCCCACGTCCCGCCATAGCCTCAAGGAAGGGAAGCCCCCCTGCTTCCTTCTCCAGTCGGCCTAGAACCGACGAAACGAATCCCGGAACCGCACGTCCTCCAGCAGCAGGCTGTTAAAATGCCAATACGCGGACCCCACCCCGCGCAGCAGAGCAAGCTCCGCCCACACCAGGTGATGGTCCGTGCATGGCACCGGCCGCATGGAAGCCGCCGGGAACATACACCCAGGAAATGTAAAGGCGGTCGATTCTGGACCTTCCTCCCCCAGACCTCACGGTAGTGAAGGCGCTGGAGTCGGGATGGAGATTTCACCAGACGTCCACCAAGTCGAAGGACCCGACCAGGTCCCTCAACTTCTCCATCACCGCCAGGCTTCGCGGGGGACCCGAACGGTCCCTCGCCTCGAGGGTGCAGTTAAAATCGCCCCCGAGGATGAAGCACTCGCCCACGTCGACGGAGCCCAGAAGAGCGGGCACTTCTTCAAAGAAGCGCACTGGCTGCGCACCGGTCTGAGGGGCGTACACGTTCACTAGATGGAGCGGCACGCCCCCCAGGCGAACAGTGACCTGGAGCAAGCGGCCCGGCACATGCTCCTTGACCCCCAAGATCTCCGGCTGAGAATGCGGGGCCAGCAAGATAGCCACCCCGCTGGAATTGTTGGAGAGGTCACTCATGCTGACCCCTCCTTGCCACTTCAGGAGCCACGTGGCCTCGTCTCCCGGAACGGTGTGGGTTTCTTGCAGGAAGCACACCGCATACTTCCCGTCCCGAAGGACCGAGAAGTTATTGAATCTACGGCGCGCCTCCCTGCTGCCGTTGATGTTGAGGCTGGCTATGGTTATCTTCATGTCAGAAGCATAGTGCAACCTCTACCTACACCTAACAGGGGGAGGGAGCGCAGTCGCTAGACAGCCGCCACTCCCTCAGCAGCCCAGTGAGGAACGCTCTGAGCCGACGCAGCTCGAGTGGGCTCGCGCCCATGGTCTTTACGGCGGCGTGGACGGACTCGATGAGCAGCGCCAGCTCCGACCACCTGTTGAGGGCCAGCCGGATCTTATTGCGCCGACCCAGGCACATGGCCATAAAATCCCGGATTTCCCCGACAGGGATGAGGGGAGACTCGGCGAGGGGCATGAGGTCATCCATCGCCTTGCCGGCGACGGAGTCTAAGTCATCCTCCACGCCCATCACCGAGTCCCCGTCCTCCTCCAGGGGGTCGTCACCAGCGGCCGACCCGTCCGTCGCGCAGGGCGCAGCAAACGGCTCGGCCGCACCAGCCGGCCCCGCCTCTGCCCGGATCCCACCCCCAGGATCGGTGGCAGAGGAGTCCTCCCTGGGCTTCTCCAGGGGCGCCGGGCCAGAAGGCGGCTGCAGTTCGGGGTCCCCCTCCGCCCCAGATGCCGGAACATCCGGAGAAACCGGGGAGAAAACAAATCACATCTCCTCCAGTACGTTCGGCGTCGACGTCAGAGACGGAGTCAGGGGGCCTTCCTCCTCCCCGCCACAAGCCACCGACCCAGCGGATTGGGTATTGTGAATTAAAACCTCAACTAGGTCGAGCAGTCCCTGGGAAATGTCGGGGTCGCATTCGAGCTCGCCTGCCCCAGTCCCCAGGACGCCCGACCTGGCGAGGAGTAACGGTTCTACAGTATTATCGTTATTTTCCGCGGGTTGTTCCGTGACCCCCCCCCATGGGCAGGGTCTCTTCCGCATTCCCGGGAGGCACGTGCCGGACAGACACATCTGTCTCATCCTCCCGAGGGACAGGAGACCCCTGCCGATCGCTCGAGATGATGGCAGGGGGCGGCGACACCCCCTGTTCGGAGGGACCTTCCTCCTCTCGGTCCTCCTCCTCTTCCAGGGGGTCGCGCCTTCTTTTCAGTATGGAGGGAGCGAGGGAGACCTCCATGTCTGCCGAGGCCTCCTCCTCTGCTCCCTCCGGCGGAGCAGGTTTCTTGGGCCCCTCGGGCCCGGCCGCAGATATTGATGCTTCTGCAGCGGCAGTTGCGGCCACAGGCTCGGGCACGAGGCCCCTCCCACTCTCCTTTGCCCCAATCTACTCCACGAGGAGCGCAGGTGTAAGGGGCTCAAGGTCCGAGGGCTGGCCGTCCTCCACGGGGGGACCCACCCTAAGGTGTTTTGTTTTACTATGCGCCTTCCTTGCACCCGGAAGCACTCCCTCCCCCCTGCCGGAGGCCTTGGTGGCATTGGCCTCCAACGTCGACCGCGCATCTGTTGTTTCCGATGTGTGGACAGACCCGGTTGGGGGGGGGGGAAGAGGAGCGGCGGCGCCAGCCTCGGCCACACCAGACGATCTGGCGGCCTTGGAGGTGGGGCAGTTTTTCCTTACGTACCCCACCTCCTTACAGGCGTGGCACCGCACACCGTCCGACATCCAGAAGACGCGATAGGTGGTCCCCTCGTGGAACACGACGAACGCCCCGTCGGTGTCCTCCTCTCACGCCAGCTGGATGAAGAGCTGGCGCCGGAAGGAGAAGACATGGCGAAGTCCGACCTCCCGGAAGCCGAGTGGAATGGGCGTTATCCCCGACCTCACCTCCCCAAGTTGACGCAAGTGGGGGAGGCTTGGGGAGGAGGAGCTCACCAGGAACAAAGGGCGGGACATTGGATATGACCACCCTCTGCATGGTGGCCTCAAGAGGGTCCACCGGCAAGAAGGTCCCGCCCACGGTGAGCCCCTTTTCAATGGCCAGGGACACCGCCCGCTCTGACCCCAGGAAGAACACAGCCTTCCCGTACATTTTTGAGGTGGCAACGATGGCTGAATGGCCGACAACCCCAGGCATGGCTTTAACGCACGCCTCAATCATCATGTTGGGGCGAGTGTAGCTCTTCACCCCGAGCTTTTTTGTAATTAATCTAAAAGGTGACGGGGCAGCAGAAGCAGCGGGAGCAGCTGTGGCTGTGGCTGCCACTCCCGCATACATCCTGGCTGGCCCCGTCACCGGCGAAAATGTAGTCGCCATCACTGGGTGGTTCTTCTAAGAGCTACACTCACCCAAAATCACAGGCCTAAAGATGTTAATGGCCTCAGTTGTTTTTATGTCCTCTCTTGAGCAGAGGGAGTTGTTAAAATGAAGGCACATCTCTCCCCTTATTGATTGGAATTGGCAGAGGGGCCTTCTCCCCTCTGCTCAATTGGCAATTAATATAAAATAAATAGATAGAGGTGCCTTTGAGAGAGAGGCAGAGAGAGACAAAAAGAGAGAGAGGGGCTGGGAAGGAGGGAGGCCGCAAGGGCAGGGTCGCCACTCAGGATAGTGGGTGGGTGGGTGTCGGCAGAGGTGCACTCTCCAATGTAAATTAAAATCTCTGATGGTCTTCTGGTGGGGGGAGAAGATGTCTTCACCTGGGAAGCTGGAGATGCCCAGGCTCAGTCCTACACCAGGTCTTAATTGAATATCGTCAAGTGGTGACTTCACCTAGGCAGCTCCAGCTGTCCCAGGTCAGGCAATGAGAAGGGGTGTTTATTAGTGGTGTGTGTGGCCTAGTTTTTAGCAAGAGCCACACACACACACACCCCTTGGTGTTCCGGCCTTGTTTTCTTCTTTCCTCCCCCCACCTACAATACAAAGTCTCTGGGAGAGTGCACCTAAATAACACCCACCTGTAGATGTTCAAAAATGATACTGTTCCCTCCTTCCAAACAGTTGATGGTTGGTTGTTCTGTTGTTCTCCCCTCTCTCCCTCTCCTGAAATGGAGGCCAATTGGGGAGGCAGTGATGGAAAGGCCTCTCCTCTCCTCTGGTGGTGTTGGATGTGGGCCTTCTCTTTCCTTCTCCTCTCCTGTCCTCTCTCTCCAGGCACCTCAGCTGCTGTAATGATGGTGGAGTTGGTGGTGGTGGTCTGCAGTCTGGTCTCAATCTCCTCCTCTTCCTGGTCCAAGAGACCACCACTCTGCTCCTCTGCTCCTGGGCTCCTTCTCCCTGGCTCCTGCTAGCTGAGGCAGCTGCACAGCCAGCAACGCTGAGAATGAGGTGCTGCAGCATTAATGAACCTCCCCTTTGTGTAGTGATAAAAGCCTGTGGCAATCATGACTTGCAATTAGACTGCACCTGATATTGGTCCACCCTTTAAGTCTACTCTTTTGATTGGGCAAAACAAATTGACTGTAAATTAACAAATCTTTAAATAAACCTTAACAAATCAAATTATAATTTGGTTCCCAGTGGTGATAATGCACTCCAGTCCCCGTGGCGCCCACCGGTCGCGGAAGTAGTCAAGCGTGCCGGCGGACACCGCGTGCTCCATCTCCAGGGCCACCCGGGCGCGAACATGGCCATGGAAGAGAGGCAGGACCCTTTAAGTCTACTCTTTTGATTAAGCACCCAAACAAATTAACTGTAAATTAACAAAACTTAAAATAAAACTTAACAAATCAAATTAAAATTTGGTTGTCCAGGTTGATGATGCACTCCAGTCCCCGTGGCGCCCACCGGTTGCGGAAGTACTCAAGCGTGCCGGCGGACACCGCGTGCTCCATCTCCAGGGCCACCTGGGCGCGAACATGGCCGCGGAAGAGAGGCAGGACCCTTTCAGTCTAACGTCAATGAACTTGGATTTTAAGACTTGATTTAGGACTCCAATCATTTTATTGAGCAGTGAGCATGAATTTTGTGTGCAGTCTACAGCATTTACGCCTGTCACTAATTCTCCAACTTTTCTACTGACACTGCCCATTCCTTGGCTATAATGAATTTCTAGCCCCAAGAGTGAATCCTAATCCTATAGTGTTGTTGCAAAATAGGGTAATTGGCTGCTCATTATAAGACACAGCCCCAGCTCACAAAGGGCTGTAGATTTCTCCAGCTGGGGAGTCTGGCACATCCGTTGGCTAAAAAGCCTAGACCATAACACACCCTTCTATTTAGGTTCGCATTTGTGACTTTGGTAATGCATTTTTGAAAGGTGTTTTCTTGGTTGGTTATTCCAAGAATGTTATCGAATGATACAGCATAGAAGGAGGCTATTTGGCCCACCGTGCCTGTGTCAGCTCTTTGAAAGAGTTGTCCAATTAGTACACCACACTCTCGCTCTTTCCCCATAACCCATGCAAATTTTTTATAAAAATGATGAAACCAAAAACTTTCAGTTCCTGCATGATGTCACGGTGATGTCACTTGTTGCTATGGTCACTGTTAACATCAAAGGTATTTCAACCGAGTGAACATTGTCCGAGTGAACATTGTACGAGTGAACATTGTCCGAGTGAACATTGTCAGAGTGAACATTGTCAGAGTGAACATTGTCAGAGTGAACATTGTCCGAGTGAACATTGTCAGAGTCAACATTGTCCGAGTCAACATTGTCCGAGTCAACATTGTCCGAGTCAGCATTGTCCGAGTCAACATTGTCCGAGTGAACATTGTCCGAGTGAACATTGTCCGAGTGAACATTGTCAGAGTGAACATTGTCCGAGTGAACATTGTCAGAGTGAACATTGTCAGAGTGAACATTGTCCGAGTGAACATTGTCCGAGTGAACATTGTCAGAGTGAACATTGTCAGAGTGAACATTGTCAGAGTGAACATTGTCAGAGTGAACATTGACCGAGTGAACATTGACCGAGTGAACATTGTCAGAGTGAACAATGTCCGAGTGAACATTGTCAGAGTGAACATTGTCAGAGTGAACATTGTCAGAGTGAACATTGACTGAGTGAACATTGTCAGAGTGAACATTGTCAGAGTGAACATTGTCAGAGTGAACATTGTCAGAATGAACATTGTCAGAGTGAACATTGTCAGAGTGAACATTGTCCGAGTGAACATTGTCAGAGTGAACATTGTCAGAGTGAAGATTGTCAGAGTGAAGATTGTCAGAGTGAACATTGTCCGAGTGAACATTGTCAGAGTGAACATTCTCCGAGTGAACATTGTCCGAGTGAACATTGTCCGAGTGAACATTGTCAGAGTGAATATTGTCCGAGTGAACATTGTCCGAGTGAACATTGTCCGAGTGAACATTGTCCGAGTGAACATTGTCAGAGTGAACATTGTCCGAGTGAACATTGTCCGAGTGAACATTGTCTGAGTGAACATTGTCAGAGTGAACATTGTCAGAGTGAACATTGTCCGAGTGAACATTGTCAGAGTGAACAATGTCCGAGTGAACATTGTCCGAGTGAACATTGTCAGAGTGAACAATGTCCGAGTGAACATTGTCCGAGTGAACATTGTCACAGTGAACATTGTCAGAGTGAACAATGTCCGAGTGAACATTGTCCGAGTGAACATTCTCAGAGTGAACATTGTCCAAGTGAACTTTGTCCGAGTGAACATTGACAGAGTGAACATGGTCCGAGTGAACTTTGTCCGAGTGAACATTGTCAGAGTGAACATTGTCAGAGTGAACATTGTCCGAGTGAACATTGTCCGAGTGAACATTGTCAGAGTGAACATTGTCAGAGTGAACATTGTCAGCGTGAACATTGTCAGAGTGAACAGAGTCAGAGTGAACATTGTCCGAGTGAACATTGTCCGAGTGAACATTGTCCGAGTGAACATTGTCCGAGTGAACATTGTCAGAGTGAACATTGTCCGAGTGAACATTGTCAGAATGAACATTGTCAGAGTGAACATTGTCAGAGTGAACATTGACCGAGTGAACATTGTCAGAGTGAACAATGTCCGAGTGAACATTGTCAGAGTGAACATTGACCGAGTGAACATTGTCAGAGTGAACAATGTCCGAGTGAACATTGTCAGAGTGAACATTGTCAGAGTGAACATTGACCGAGTGAACATTGTCCGAGTGAACATTGTCAGAGAGAACATTGTAAGAGTGAACATTGTCCGAGTGAACATTGTCAGAGTGAACATTGTCCGAGTGAACATTGTCCAAGTGAACATTGTCCGAGTGAACATTGTCAGAGTGAACATTGTCAGAGTGAAAAGTGTCAGAGTGAACAGTGTCCGAGTGAACAGAGTCAGAGTGAACATTGTCAGAGTGAACATTGTCAGAGTGAACATTGTCAGAGTGAACTTTGTCAGTGAACAGTGTCAGAGTGAACATTGTCCGAGTGAACATTGTCCGAGTGAACATTGTCAGAGGGAACATTGTCCGAGTGAACATTGTCCGAGTGAACATTGTCCGAGTGAACATTGTCAGAGTGAACATTGTCAGAGTGAACATTGTCAGAGTGAAGATTGTCAGAGTGAAGATTGTCAGAGTGAACATTGTCCGAGTGAACATTGTCCGAGTGAACATTGTCCGAGTGAACATTGTCAGAGTGAACATTGCCCGGGTGAACATTTTCCGAGTGAACTGCGTCAGAGTGAACATTGTCAGAGTGAACATTGTCAGAGTGAACATTGTCCGAGTGAACTTTGTCCGAGTGAACATTGTCAGAGTGAACAGTCAGAGTGAACATTGTCCGAGTGAACATTGTCCGAGTGAACATTGTCAGAGTGAACATTGTCAGAGTGAACATTGTCAGCGTGAACATTGTCAGAGTGAACAGAGTCAGACTGAACATTGTCCGAGTGAACATTGTCCGAGTGAACATTGTCCGAGTGAACATTGTCCGAGTGAACATTGTCCGAGTGAAAATTGTCCGAGTGGACATTGTCCGAGTGAATATTGTCCGAGTGAAAATTGTCAGAGTGAACATTGTCCGAGTGAACATTGTCCGAGTGAACATTGTCCGAGTGAACATTGTCCGAGTGAAAATTGTCCGAGTGAACATTGTCTGAGTGAAAATTGTCCGAGTGGACATTGTCCGAGTGAATATTGTCCGAGTGAACATTGTCAGAGTGAACATTGTCCGAGTGAACATTGTCCGAGTGAAAATTGTCCGAGTGAACATTGTCCGAGTGAACATTGTCAGAGTGAACATTGTCAGAGTGAACATTGTCACAGTGAACATTGTCCGAGTGAACATTTTCAGAGTGAACATTTTCAGAGTGAACATTGTCCGAGTGAACAATGTCCGAGTGAACATTGTCAGAGTGAACATTGTCAGAGTGAACATTGTCAGAGTGAACATTGTCCGAGTGAACAATGTCCGAGTGAACATTGTCAGAGTGAACATTGTCAGAGTGAACAATGTCAGAGTGAACATTGTCAGAGTGAACATTGTCCGAGTGAACATTGTCCGAGTGAACATTGTCAGAGTGAAAATTGTCAGAGTGAATATTGTCAGAGTGAACATTGTCAGAGTTAACATTGTCCGAGTGAACATTGTCAGACTGAACATTGTCCGAGTGAACATTGTCCGAGTGAACCTTGTCCGAGTGAACATTGTTTCCTCTGACAATGTTCACTCTGACAATGTTCACTCTGACAATGTTCAGTCTGACATTGTCCGAGTGAACATTGTCAGAGTGAACATTGTCAGAGTGAACATTGTCAGAGTGAAGATTGTCAGAGTGAACATTGTCCGAGTGAAAATTGTCACAGTGAACATTGTCCGAGTGAACATTGTCACAGTGAACATTGTCACAGTGAATATTGTCAGAGTGAACATTGTCAGAGTGAACATTGTCCAAGTGAACATTGTCAGACTGAACATTGTCCGAGTGAACATTGTCCGAGTGAACATTGTCAGAGTGAACATTTGTCAGAGTGAACATTGTCCGAGTGAACATTGTCAGAGTGACCATTGTCCGAGTGAACATTGTCCGAGTATACATTGTCTGAGTGAACATTGTCCGAGTGAACATTGTCAAAGTGAACATTGTCCGAGTGAACATTGTCCGAGTGAACATTGTCAGAGTGAAAATTGTCAGAGTGAACATTGTCCGAGTGAACATTGTCCGAGTGAACATTGTCCGAGTGAGCATTGTCAGAGTGAACATTGTCAGAGTGAACATTGTCCGAGTGATCAATGTCCGAGTGAACCTTGTCAGAGTGAACATTGTCAGAGTGAACATTGTCAGAGTGAACATTGTCCGAGTGAACATTGTCCGAGAGAACATTGTCAGAGTGAAAATTGTCAGAGTGAATATTGTCAGAGTGAACATTGTCAGAGTGAACATTTTCAGAGTGAACATTGTCAGAGGAAACATTGTCCGAGTGAACATTGTCACAGTGAACATTGTCCGAGTGAACATTGTCCGAGTGAACATTTTCAGAGTGAACATTGTCAGAGTGAACATTGTCCGAGTGAACATTGTCCGAGTGAACATTGTCCGAGTGAACATTGTCCGAGTGAACATTGTCCGAGTGAACATTGTCACAGTGAACAGTGTCCGAGTGAACATTGTCCGAGTGAACATTGTCCGACTGAACATTGTCAGAGTGAACATTGTCAGAGTGAACAGTGTCCGAGTGAACATTGTCAGAGTGAACATTGTCAGAGTGAACATTGTCAGAGTAAACATTGTCAGAGTAAACATTGTCAGAGTAAACATTGTCAGAGTGAACATTGTCAGAGTGAACATTGTCAGAGTAAACATTGTCAGAGTAAACATTGTCAGAGTGAACATTGTCAGAGTGAACATTGTCAGAGTGAACATTGTCCGAGTGGACATTGTCCGAGTGAACATCGTCCGAGTGAACATTGTCAAAGTGAACATCGTCCGAGTGAACATCGTCCGAGTGAACATTGTCAGAGTGAACATTGTCCGAGTGAACAATGTCCGAGTGAACAATGTCCGAGTGAACATTGTCAGAGTGCAAATTGTCAGAGTGAACATTGTCCGAGTGAACATTGCAAGAGTGAACAATGTCAGAGTGAACATTGTCCGAGTGAACATTGTCCGAGTGAACATTGTCAGAGTGAACATTGTCAGAGTGAACATTGTCAGAGTGAACATTGTCCGAGTGAACATTGTCCGAGAGAACATTGTCAGAGTGAAAATTGTCAGAGTGAATATTGTCAGAGTGAACATTGTCAGAGTGAACAATTTCAGAGTGAACATTGTCAGAGGAAACATTGTCCGAGTGAACATTGTCACAGTGAACATTGTCCGAGTGAACATTGTCCGAGTGAACATTTTCAGAGTGAACATTGTCAGAGTGAACATTGTCCGAGTGAACATTGTCCGAGTGAACATTGTCCGAGTGAACATTGTCAGAGTGAACATTGTCAGAGTGAACATTGTCCGAGTGAACAATGTCCGAGTGAACCTTGTCAGAGTGAACATTGTCAGAGTGAATATTGTCAGAGTGAACATTGTCAGAGTGAACATTGTCAGAGAACATTGTCAGAGAACATTGTCAGAGTGAACATTGTCAGAGTGAATATTGTCCGAGTGAACATTGTCCGAGTGAAAATTGTCCGAGTGAACATTGTCCGAGTGAACATTGTTAGAGTGAACATTGTCAGAGAACATTGTGAGAGTGAACATTGTCAGAGTGAATATTGTCCGAGTGAACATTGTCCGAGTGAACATTGTCAGAGTGAACATTGTCAGAGTGAACATTTTCAGAGTGAACAGTGTCCGAGTGAACATTGTCCGAGTGAACATTGTCACAGTGAACAGTGTCCGAGTGAACATTGTCCGAGTGAACATTGTCCGACTGAACATTGTCAGAGTGAACATTGTCAGAGTGAACAGTGTCCGAGTGAACATTGTCCGAGTGAACATTGTCAGAGTGAACATTGTCAGAGTAAACATTGTCAGAGTAAACATTGTCAGAGTAAACATTGTCAGAGTGAACATTGTCAGAGTGAACATTGTCAGAGTGAACATTGTCAGAGTGGACATTGTCCGAGTGAACATCGTCCAAGTGAACATTGTCAGAGTGAACATCGTCCGAGTGAACATCGTCCGAGTGAACATCGTCCGAGTGAACATTGTCAGAGTGAACATTGTCCGAGTGAACAATGTCCGAGTGAACATTGTCAGAGTGCAAATTGTCAGAGTGAACATTGTCCGAGTGAACATTGCAAGAGTGAACATTGTCAGAGTGAACATTGTCCGAGTGAACATTGTCCGAGTGAACATTGTCAGAGTGAACAGTGTCCGAGTGAACATTGTCCGATTGAACATTGTCAGAGTGAACATTGTTAGAGTGAACATTGTCAGAGAACATTGTCAGAGTGAACATTGTCAGAGTGAACATTGTCAGAGTGAATATTGTCCGAATGAACATTGTCCGAGTGAACATTGTCAGAGTGAACATTGTCCGAGTGAACATTGTCAGAGTGAACATTGTCCGAGTGAACATTGTCCGAGTGAACATTGTCAGAGTGAAAATTGTCCGAGTGAACATTGTCCGAGTGAACATTGCCCGAGTGAACATTGTCCGAGTGAACATTGTCCGTGTGAACATTGTCAGAGTGAAAATTGTCCGAGTGAACATTGTGCGAGTGAACATTGTCAGAGTGAACATTGTCCGATTGAACATTGTCAGAGTGAACATTGTCCGAGTGACCATTGTCCGAGTGAACATTGTCAGAGTGAACATTGTCAGAGTGAACATTTTCAGAGTGAACATTGTCCGAGTGAACATTGTCAGAGTGAACATTGTCAGAGTGAACATTGTCACAGTGAACATTGTCCGAGTGAACATTTTCAGAGTGAACATTTTCAGAGTGAACATTGTCCGAGTGAACAATGTCCGAGTGAACATTGTCAGAGTGAACATTGTCAGAGTGAACATTGTCAGAGTGAACATTGTCCGAGTGAACAATGTCCGAGTGAACATTGTCAGAGTGAACATTGTCAGAGTGAACAATGTCAGAGTGAACATTGTCAGAGTGAACATTGTCCGAGTGAACATTGTCCGAGTGAACATTGTCAGAGTGAAAATTGTCAGAGTGAATATTGTCAGAGTGAACATTGTCAGAGTTAACATTGTCCGAGTGAACATTGTCAGACTGAACATTGTCCGAGTGAACATTGTCCGAGTGAACCTTGTCCGAGTGAACATTGTTTCCTCTGACAATGTTCACTCTGACAATGTTCACTCTGACAATGTTCAGTCTGACATTGTCCGAGTGAACATTGTCAGAGTGAACATTGTCAGAGTGAACATTATCAGAGTGAAGATTGTCAGAGTGAACATTGTCCGAGTGAAAATTGTCACAGTGAACATTGTCCGAGTGAACATTGTCACAGTGAACATTGTCACAGTGAATATTGTCAGAGTGAACATTGTCAGAGTGAACATTGTCCAAGTGAACATTGTCAGACTGAACATTGTCCGAGTGAACATTGTCCGAGTGAACATTGTCAGAGTGAACATTTGTCAGAGTGAACATTGTCCGAGTGAACATTGTCAGAGTGACCATTGTCAGAGTGAACATTGTCCGAGTATACATTGTCTGAGTGAACATTGTCCGAGTGAACATTGTCAAAGTGAACATTGTCCGAGTGAACATTGTCCGAGTGAACATTGTCAGAGTGAAAATTGTCAGAGTGAACATTGTCCGAGTGAACATTGTCCGAGTGAACATTGTCCGAGTGAGCATTGTCAGAGTGAACATTGTCAGAGTGAACATTGTCCGAGTGATCAATGTCCGAGTGAACCTTGTCAGAGTGAACATTGTCAGAGTGAACATTGTCAGAGTGAACATTGTCCGAGTGAACATTGTCCGAGAGAACATTGTCAGAGTGAAAATTGTCAGAGTGAATATTGTCAGAGTGAACATTGTCAGAGTGAACATTTTCAGAGTGAACATTGTCAGAGGAAACATTGTCCGAGTGAACATTGTCACAGTGAACATTGTCCGAGTGAACATTGTCCGAGTGAACATTTTCAGAGTGAACATTGTCCGAGTGAACATTGTCCGAGTGAACATTGTCCGAGTGAACATTGTCCGAGTGAACATTGTCACAGTGAACAGTGTCCGAGTGAACATTGTCCGAGTGAACATTGTCCGACTGAACATTGTCAGAGTGAACATTGTCAGAGTGAACAGTGTCCGAGTGAACATTGTCAGAGTGAACATTGTCAGAGTGAACATTGTCAGAGTAAACATTGTCAGAGTAAACATTGTCAGAGTAAACATTGTCAGAGTGAACATTGTCAGAGTGAACATTGTCAGAGTAAACATTGTCAGAGTAAACATTGTCAGAGTGAACATTGTCAGAGTGAACATTGTCAGAGTGAACATTGTCCGAGTGGACATTGTCCGAGTGAACATCGTCCGAGTGAACATTGTCAAAGTGAACATCGTCCGAGTGAACATCGTCCGAGTGAACATTGTCAGAGTGAACATTGTCCGAGTGAACAATGTCCGAGTGAACAATGTCCGAGTGAACATTGTCAGAGTGCAAATTGTCAGAGTGAACATTGTCCGAGTGAACATTGCAAGAGTGAACAATGTCAGAGTGAACATTGTCCGAGTGAACATTGTCCGAGTGAACATTGTCAGAGTGAACATTGTCAGAGTGAACATTGTCAGAGTGAACATTGTCCGAGTGAACATTGTCCGAGAGAACATTGTCAGAGTGAAAATTGTCAGAGTGAATATTGTCAGAGTGAACATTGTCAGAGTGAACAATTTCAGAGTGAACATTGTCAGAGGAAACATTGTCCGAGTGAACATTGTCACAGTGAACATTGTCCGAGTGAACATTGTCCGAGTGAACATTTTCAGAGTGAACATTGTCAGAGTGAACATTGTCCGAGTGAACATTGTCCGAGTGAACATTGTCCGAGTGAACATTGTCAGAGTGAACATTGTCAGAGTGAACATTGTCCGAGTGAACAATGTCCGAGTGAACCTTGTCAGAGTGAACATTGTCAGAGTGAATATTGTCAGAGTGAACATTGTCAGAGTGAACATTGTCAGAGAACATTGTCAGAGAACATTGTCAGAGTGAACATTGTCAGAGTGAATATTGTCCGAGTGAACATTGTCCGAGTGAAAATTGTCCGAGTGAACATTGTCCGAGTGAACATTGTTAGAGTGAACATTGTCAGAGAACATTGTGAGAGTGAACATTGTCAGAGTGAATATTGTCCGAGTGAACATTGTCCGAGTGAACATTGTCAGAGTGAACATTGTCAGAGTGAACATTTTCAGAGTGAACAGTGTCCGAGTGAACATTGTCCGAGTGAACATTGTCACAGTGAACAGTGTCCGAGTGAACATTGTCCGAGTGAACATTGTCCGACTGAACATTGTCAGAGTGAACATTGTCAGAGTGAACAGTGTCCGAGTGAACATTGTCAGAGTGAACATTGTCAGAGTGAACATTGTCAGAGTAAACATTGTCAGAGTAAACATTGTCAGAGTAAACATTGTCAGAGTGAACATTGTCAGAGTGAACATTGTCAGAGTGAACATTGTCAGAGTGGACATTGTCCGAGTGAACATCGTCCAAGTGAACATTGTCAGAGTGAACATCGTCCGAGTGAACATCGTCCGAGTGAACATTGTCAGAGTGAACATTGTCCGAGTGAACAATGTCCGAGTGAACATTGTCAGAGTGCAAATTGTCAGAGTGAACATTGTCCGAGTGAACATTGCAAGAGTGAACATTGTCAGAGTGAACATTGTCCGAGTGAACATTGTCCGAGTGAACATTGTCAGAGTGAACAGTGTCCGAGTGAACATTGTCCGATTGAACATTGTCAGAGTGAACATTGTTAGAGTGAACATTGTCAGAGAACATTGTCAGAGTGAACATTGTCAGAGTGAACATTGTCAGAGTGAATATTGTCCGAATGAACATTGTCCGAGTGAACATTGTCAGAGTGAACATTGTCCGAGTGAACATTGTCAGAGTGAACATTGTCCGAGTGAACATTGTCCGAGTGAACATTGTCAGAGTGAAAATTGTCCGAGTGAACATTGTCCGAGTGAACATTGCCCGAGTGAACATTGTCCGAGTGAACATTGTCCGTGTGAACATTGTCAGAGTGAAAATTGTCCGAGTGAACATTGTGCGAGTGAACATTGTCAGAGTGAACATTGTCCGATTGAACATTGTCAGAGTGAACATTGTCCGAGTGACCATTGTCCGAGTGAACATTGTCAGAGTGAACATTGTCAGAGTGAACATTTTCAGAGTGAACATTGTCCGAGTGAACATTGTCAGAGTGAACATTGTCAGAGTGAACTTTGTCAGAGTGAACATTGTCCGAGTGAACATTGTCCGAGTGAACATTGTCCGAGTGAACATTGTCCGAGTGAACATTGTCAGAGTGAACATTGTCAGAGTGAATATTGTCAGAGTGAACATTGTCAGAGTGAACATTGTCAGAGAACATTGTCAGAGAACATTGTCAGAGTGAACATTGTCAGAGTGAATATTGTCCGAGTGAACATTGTCAGAGTGAAAATTGTCCGAGTGAACATTGTCCGGGTGAACATTGTTAGAGTGAACATTGTCAGAGAACATTGTCAGAGTGAATATTGTCAGAGTGAATATTGTCCGAGTGAACATTGTCCGAGTGAACATTGTCAGAGTGAACATTGTCAGTGAACATTGTCAGAGTGAATATTTTCAGAGTGAACAGTGTCCGAGTGAACATTGTCCGAGTGAACATTGTCCGAGTGAACATTGTCACAGTGAAAATTGTCCGAGTGAACATTGTCCGAGTGAACATTGTCCGAGTGAACATTGTCAGAGTGAACATTGTCAGAGTGAACATTGTCCGAGTGAACATTGTCACAGTGAACATTGTCACAGTGAACATTGTCAGAGTGAACATTGTCAGAGTGAACATTGTCCGAGTGAACATTGTCAGACTGAACATTGTCCGAGTGAACATTGTCCGAGTGAACATTGTCAGAGTGAACATTTGTCAGAGTGAACATTGTCCGAGTGAACATTGTCAGAGTGAACATTGTCCGAGTGAACATTGTCCGAGTGAACATTGTCCGAGTGAACATTGTCAGAGTGAAAATTGTCAGAGTGAACATTGTCCGAGTGAACATTGTCCGAGTGAACATTGTCAGAGTGAACATTGTCAGAGTGAACATTGTCCGAGTGAACAATGTCCGAGTGAACCTTGTCAGAGTGAACATTGTCAGAGTGAACATTGTCAGAGTGAACATTGTCCGAGTGAACATTGTCCGAGTGAACATTGTCAGAGTGAAAATTGACAGAGTGAATATTGTCAGAGTGAACATTGTCAGAGTGAAGATTGTCAGAGTGAACATTGTCAGAGGAAACATTGTCCGAGTGAACATTGTCAGAGTGAACATTGTCACAGTGAACATTGTCCGAGTGGACATTGTCCGAGTGAACATTTTCAGAGTGAACATTTTCAGAGAGAACATTGTCCGAGTGAACAATGTCCGAGTGAACATTGTCAGAGTGAACATTGTCAGAGTGAACATTGTCAGAGTGAACATTGTCCGAGTGAACAATGTCCGAGTGAACATTGTCAGAGTGAACATTGTCAGAGTGAACAATGTCAGAGTGAACATTGTCAGAGTGAACATTGTCCGAGTGAACATTGTCCGAGTGAGCATTGTCCGAGTGAACATTGTCAGAGTGAAAATTGTCAGAGTGAATATTGTCAGAGTGAACATTGTCAGAGTTAACATTGTCCGAGTGAACAGTATCCGAGTGAACATTGTCCGAGTGAACATTGTCAGAGTGAACAGTGTTCGACTGAACATTGTCAGAGAACATTGTCAGAGTGAACATTGTCAGAGTGAATATTGTCCGAATGAACATTGTCCGAGTGAACATTGTCAGAGTGAACATTGTCCGAGTGAACATTGCCAGAGTGAACATTGTCCGAGTGAACATTGTCCGAGTGAACATTGTCAGAGTGAAAATTGTCCGAGTGAACATTGTCCGAGTGAACATTGTCCGAGTGAACATTGTCCGAGTGAACATTGTCCGAGTGAACATTGTCAGAGTGAAAATTGTCCGAGTGAACATTGTGCGAGTGAACATTGTCAGAGTGAACATTGTCCGATTGAACATTGTCAGAGTGAACATTGTCCGAGTGACCATTGTCCGAGTGAACATTGTCAGAGTGAACATTGTCAGAGTGAACATTTTCAGAGTGAACATTGTCCGAGTGAACATTGTCAGAGTGAACATTGTCAGAGTGAACTTTGTCAGAGTGAACATTGTCCGAGTGAACATTGTCCGAGTGAACATTGTCAGAGTGAACATTGTCAGAGTGAATATTGTCAGAGTGAACATTGTCAGAGTGAACATTGTCAGAGAACATTGTCAGAGAACATTGTCAGAGTGAACATTGTCAGAGTGAATATTGTCCGAGTGAACATTGTCAGAGTGAAAATAGTCCGAGTGAACATTGTCCGAGTGAACATTGTTAGAGTGAACATTGTCAGAGAACATTGTCAGAGTGAATATTGTCAGAGTGAATATTGTCCGAGTGAACATTGTCCGAGTGAACATTGTCAGAGTGAACATTGTCAGTGAACATTGTCAGAGTGAATATTTTCAGAGTGAACAGTGTCCGAGTGAACATTGTCCGAGTGAACATTGTCCGAGTGAACATTGTCACAGTGAAAATTGTCCGAGTGAACATTGTCCGAGTGAACATTGTCCGAGTGAACATTGTCAGAGTGAACATTGTCAGAGTGAACATTGTCAGAGTGAACATTGTCCGAGTGAACATTGTCACAGTGAACATTGTCCGAGTGAACATTGTCACAGTGAACATTGTCACAGTGAACATTGTCAGAGTGAACATTGTCAGAGTGAACATTGTCCGAGTGAACATTGTCCGAGTGAACATGGTCCGAGTGAACATTGTCAGAGTGAACATTTGTCAGAGTGAACATTGTCCGAGTGAACATTGTCAGAGTGAACATTGTCCGAGTGAACATTGTCCGAGTGAACATTGTCCGAGTGAACATTGTCAGAGTGAAAATTGTCAGAGTGAACATTGTCCGAGTGAACATTGTCCGAGTGAACATTGTCAGAGTGAACATTGTCAGAGTGAACATTGTCCGAGTGAACAATGTCCGAGTGAACATTGTCAGAGTGAACATTGTCAGAGTGAACATTGTCAGAGTGAACATTGTCCGAGTGAACATTGTCCGAGTGAACATTGTCAGAGTGAAAATTGTCAGAGTGAATATTGTCAGAGTGAACATTGTCAGAGTGAACATTGTCAGAGTGAACATTGTCAGAGGAAACATTGTCCGAGTGAACATTGTCAGAGTGAACATTGTCACAGTGAACATTGTCTTAGTGGACATTGTCCGAGTGAACATTTTCAGAGTGAACATTTTCAGAGTGAACATTGTCCGAGTGAACAATGTCCGAGTGAACATTGTCAGAGTGAACATTGTCAGAGTGAACATTGTCAGAGTGAACATTGTCCGAGTGAACAATGTCCGAGTGAACATTGTCAGAGTGAACATTGTCAGAGTGAACAATGTCAGAGTGAACATTGTCAGAGTGAACATTGTCAGACTGAACATTGTCCGAGTGAACATTGTCCGAGTGAACCTTGTCCGAGTGAACATTGTCAGAGTGAACATTGTCAGAGGAAACATTGTCCGAGTGAACATTGTCAGAGTGAACATTGTCAGAGTGAACATTGTCCGAGTGAAAATTGTCACAGTGAACATTGTCCGAGTGAACATTGTCACAGTGAACATTGTCACAGTGAACATTGTCAGAGTGAACATTGTCAGAGTGAACATTGTCCAAGTGAACATTGTCAGACTGAACATTGTCCGAGTGAACATTGTCCGAGTGAACATTGTCAGAGTGAACATTTGTCATTGTGAACATTGTCCGAGTGAACATTGTCAGAGTGACCATTGTCCGAGTGAACATTGTCCGAGTGAACCTTGTCCGAGTGAACATTGTCCGAGTGAACATTGTCAGAGTGAAAATTGTCAGAGTGAACATTGTCCGAGTGAACATTGTCCGAGTGAACATTGTCCGAGTGAGCATTGTCAGAGTGAACATTGTCAGAGTGAACATTGTCCGAGTGAACAATGTCCGAGTGAACATTGTCAGAGTGAACATTGTCAGAGTGAACATTGTCAGAGTGAACATTGTCAGAGTGAACATTGTCAGAGAACATTGTCAGAGTGAACATTGTCAGAGTGAATATTGTCCGAGTGAACATTGTCAGAGTGAAAATTGTCCGAGTGAACATTGTCCGAGTGAACATTGTTAGAGTGAACATTGTCAGAGAACATTGTCAGAGTGAACATTGTCAGAGTGAATATTGTCCGAGTGAACATTGTCCGAGTGAACATTGTCAGAGTGAACATTGTCAGAGTGAACATTGTCAGAGTGAACATTGTCAGAGTGAACATTTTCAGAGTGAACAGTGTCCGAGTGAACATTGTCCGAGTGAACATTGTCAAAGTGAAAATTGTCCGAGTGAACATTGTCCGAGTGAACATTGTCCGAGTGAACATTGTCCGAGTGAACATTGTCAGAGTGAACATTGTCCGAGTGAACATTGTCAAAGTGAACATTTTCCGAGTGAACATTGTCACAGTGAACATTGTCACAGTGAACATTGTCAGAGTGAACATTGTCAGAGTGAACATTGTCCGAGTGAACATTGTCAGACTGAACATTGTCCGAGTGAACATTGTCCGAGTGAACATTGTCAGAGTGAACATTTGTCAGGGTGAACATTGTCCGAGTGAACATTGTCAGACTGAACATTGTCCGAGTGAACATTGTCCGAGTGAACTTTGTCCGAGTGAGCATTGTCAGAGTGAAAATTGTCAGAGTGAACATTGTCCGAGTGAACATTGTCCGAGTGAACATTGTCCGAGTGAGCATTGTCAGAGTGAACATTGTCCGAGTGAACATTGTCAGAGTGAAAATTGTCACAGTGAACATTGTCCGAGTGAACATTGTCCGAGTCAACATTTGCAGAGTGAACATTTTCAGAGTGAACTTTGTCCGAGTGAACAATGTCCGAGTGAACATTGTCAGAGTGAGCATTGTCAGAGTGAACATTGTCAGAGTGAACATTGTCCGAGTGAACAATGTCCGAGTGAACATTGTCAGAGTGAACATTGTCAGAGTGAACAATGTCAGAGTGAACATTGTTAGAGTGAACATTGTCCGAGTGAACATTGTCCGAGTGAACATTGTCAGAGTGAAAATTGTCAGAGTGAATATTGTCAGAGTGAACATTGTCAGAGTTAACATTGTCCGAGTGAACATTGTCAGACTGAACATTGTCCGAGTGAACATTGTCCGAGTGAACATTGTCCGAGTGAACATTGTCAGAGTGAACATTGTCAGAGGAAACATTGTCCGAGTGAACATTGTCAGAGTGAACATTGTCAGAGTGAACATTGTCAGAGTGAACATTGTCAGAGTGAACATTGTCCGAGTGAAAATTGTCACAGTGAACATTGTCCGAGTGAACATTGTCACAGTGAACATTGTCACAGTGAACATTGTCACAGTGAACATTGTCAGAGTGAACATTGTCCAAGTGAACATTGTCAGACTGAACATTGTCCGAGTGAACATTGTCCGAGTGAACATTGTCAGAGTGAACATTTGTCAGAGTGAACATTGTCCGAGTGAACATTGTCAGAGTGAACATTGTCCGAGTGAACATTGTCCGAGTGAACATTGTCCGAGTGAACATTGTCCGAGTGAACATTGTCAGAGTGAAAATTGTCAGAGTGAACATTGTCCGAGTGAACATTGTCCGAGTGAACATTGTCCGAGTGAGCATTGTCAGAGTGAACATTGTCAGAGTGAACATTGTCCGAGTGAACAATGTCCGAGTGAACATTGTCAGAGTGAACATTGTCAGAGTGAACATTGTCAGAGTGAACATTGTCCGAGTGAACATTGTCCAAGGGAACATTGTCAGAGTGAATATTGTCAGAGTGAACATTGTCAGAGTGAACATTGTCAGAGAACATTGTCAGAGAACATTGTCAGAGTGAACATTGTCAGAGTGAATATTGTCCGAGTGAACATTGTCAGAGTGAAAATTGTCCGAGTGAACATTGTTCGAGTGAACATTGTCAGAGTGAACATTGTCAGAGTGAACATTTTCAGAGTGAACAGTGTCCGAGTGAAAATTGTCCGAGTGAACATTGTCCGAGTGAACATTGTCACAGTGAAAATTGTCCGAGTGAACATTGTCCGAGTGAACATTGTCAAAGTGAACATTGTCACAGTGAACATTGTCAGAGTGAACATTGTCAGAGTGAACATTTGTCAGAGTGAACATTGTCCGAGTGAACATTGTCAGAGTGAACATTGTCCGAGTGAACATTGTCCGAGTGAACATTGTCCGAGTGAACATTGTCAGAGTGAACATTGTCCGAGTGAACATTGTCCGAGTGAACATTGTCCGAGTGAACATTGTCCGAGTGAGCATTGTCAGAGTGAACATTGTCAGAGTGAACATTGTCCGAGTGAACAATGTCCGAGTGAACATTGTCAGAGTGAACATTGTCAGAGTGAACATTGTCAGAGTGAACATTGTCCGAGTGAACATTGTCAGAGTGAAAATTGTCAGAGTGAATATTGTCAGAGTGAACATTGTCAGAGTGAACATTGTCAGAGTGAACATTGTCAGAGGAAACATTGTCCGAGTGAACATTGTCAGAGTGAACATTGTCAGAGTGAACATTGTCCGAGTGACCATTGTCCGAGTGAACAATGTCCGAGCGAACATTGTCAGAGTGAACATTGTCAGAGTGAACATTGTCAGAGTGAACATTGTCCGAGTGAACATTGTCCGAGTGAGCATTGTCCGAGTGAACAATGTCAGAGTGAACATTGTCAGAGTGAACATTGTCCGAGTGAACATTGTCCGAGTGAACATTGACCGAGTGAACAATGTCTGAGTGAACATTGTCAGAGTGAACATTGTCAGAGTGAACATTGTCCGAGTGAACATTGTCCGAGTGAACATTGTCAGAGTGAAAATTGTCAGAGTGAATATTGTCAGAGTGAACATTGTCAGAGTTAACATTGTCCGAGTGAACATTGTCAGAGTGAACATTTGTCAGAGTGAACATTGTCCGAGTGAACATTGTCAGAGTGAACATTGTCCGAGTGAACATTGTCCGAGTGAACATTGTCCGAGTGAACATTGTCCGAGTGAACATTGTCAGAGTGAAAATTGTCAGAGTGAACATTGTCCGAGTGAACATTGTCCGAGTGAACATTGTCCGAGTGAGCATTGTCAGAGTGAACATTGTCAGAGTGAACATTGTCCGAGTGAACAATGTCCGAGTGAACATTGTCAGAGTGAACATTGTCAGAGTGAACATTGTCAGAGTGAACATTGTCCGAGTGAACATTGTCCGAGGGAACATTGTCAGAGTGAATATTGTCAGAGTGAACATTGTCAGAGTGAACATTGTCAGAGAATATTGTCAGAGAACATTGTCAGAGTGAACATTGTCAGAGTGAATATTGTCCGAGTGAACATTGTCAGAGTGAAAATTGTCCGAGTGAACATTGTTCGAGTGAACATTGTCAGAGTGAACATTGTCAGAGTGAACATTTTCAGAGTGAACAGTGTCCGAGTGAAAATTGTCCGAGTGAACATTGTCCGAGTGAACATTGTCACAGTGAAAATTGTCCGAGTGAACATTGTCCGAGTGAACATTGTCAAAGTGAACATTGTCACAGTGAACATTGTCAGAGTGAACATTGTCAGAGTGAACATTTGTCAGAGTGAACATTGTCCGAGTGAACATTGTCCGAGTGAACATTGTCCGAGTGAACATTGTCCGAGTGAACATTGTCCGAGTGAACATTGTCCGAGTGAACATTGTCCGAGTGAGCATTGTCAGAGTGAACATTGTCAGAGTGAACATTGTCCGAGTGAACAATGTCCGAGTGAACATTGTCAGAGTGAACATTGTCAGAGTGAACATTGTCAGAGTGAACATTGTCCGAGTGAACATTGTCAGAGTGAAAATTGTCAGAGTGAATATTGTCAGAGTGAACATTGTCAGAGTGAACATTGTCAGAGTGAACATTGTCAGAGGAAACATTGTCCGAGTGAACATTGTCAGAGTGAACATTGTCAGAGTGAACATTGTCCGAGTGACCATTGTCCGAGTGAACAATGTCCGAGCGAACATTGTCAGAGTGAACATTGTCAGAGTGAACATTGTCAGAGTGAACATTGTCCGAGTGAACATTGTCCGAGTGAACATTGTCAGAGTGAAAATTGTCAGAGTGAATATTGTCAGAGTGAACATTGTCAGAGTTAACATTGTCCGAGTGAACATTGTCAGCCTGAACATTGTCCGAGTGAACATTGTCCGAGTGAACATTGTCCGAGTGAACATTGTCAGAGTGAACATTGTCAGAGCAAACATTGTCCGAGTGCACATTGTCAGAGTGAACATTGTCCGAGTGACCATTGTCCGAGTGAACATTGTCATAGTGAACATTGTCACAGTGAACATTGTCCGAGTGAACAATGTCCGAGTGAACATTGTCAGAGTGAACATTGTCAGAGTGAACAATGTCAGAGTGAACATTGTCAGAGTGAACATTGTCCGAGTGAACATTGTCCGAGTGAACATTGTCAGAGTGAAAATTGTCAGAGTGAATATTGTCAGAGTGAACATTGTCAGAGTTAACATTGTCCGAGTGAACATTGGCAGACTGAACATTGTCCGAGTGAACATTGTCCGAGTGAACATTGTCCGAGTGAACATTGTCAGAGTGAACATTGTCAGAGGAAACATTGTCCGAGTGAACATTGTCAGAGTGAACATTGTCCGAGTGCTCATTGTCCGAGTGAACATTGTCACAGTGAACATTGTCACAGTGAACATTGTCACAGTGAACATTGTCCGAGTGAACATTGTCAGAGTGAAAATTGTCCGAGTGAACATTGTCCAAGTGAACATTGTCAGAGTGAAAATTGTCCGAGTGAACATTGTCCGAGTGAACATTGTTAGAGTGAACATTGTCAGTGAACATTTTCCGAGTGAACATTGTCAGAGTGAACATTGTCCGAGTGAACATTGTCCGAGGGAACATTGTCCGAGGGAGAATTGTCCGAGGGAACATTGTCCGAGGGAACATTGTCCGAGTGAACATTGCCCGTGTGAACATTGTCAGAGTGAACATTGTCAGAGTGAACATTGTCCGAGTGAACATTGTCAGAGTGAACATTGTCAGAGTTAATATTGTCAGAGTGAACATTGTCAGAGTGAACATTGTCAGAGAACATTGTCAGAGTGAACATTGTCAGAGTGAATATTGTCCGAGTGAACATTGTCAGAATGAAAATTGTCCGAGTGAACATTGTCCGAGTGAACATTGTCAGAGTGAACATTGTCAGAGTGAACATTTTCAGAGTGAACATTGTCCGAGTGAACATTTTCCGAGTGAACATTGTCCGAGTGAACATTGTCACAGTGAAAATTGTCCGAGTGAACATTGTCCGAGTGAACATTGTCCGAGTGAACATTGTCAGAGTGAACATTGTCAGAGTGAAAATTGTCCGAGTGAAAATTGTCACAGTGAACATTGTCCGAGTGAACATTGTCACAGTGAACATTGTCACAGTGAACATTGTCAGAGTGAACATTGTCAGAGTGAACATTGTCCGAGTGAACATTGTCAGACTGAACATTGTCCGAGTGAACATTTTCCGAGTGAACATTGTCAGAGTGAACATTTGTCCGAGTGAACATTGTCCGAGTGAACATTGTCAGAGTGAGCATTGTCTGAGTGAACATTGTCCGAGTGAACATTGTCCGAGTGAACATTGTCCGAGTGAACATTGTCAGAGTGAAAATTGTCAGAGTGAACATTGTCCGAGTGAACATTGTCCGAGTGAGCATTGTCAGAGTGAACATTGTCAGAGTGAACATTGTCCGAGTGAACAATGTCCGAGTGAACATTGTCAGAGTGAACATTGTCAGAGTGCGCATTGTCCGAGTGAACATTGTCAGAGTGAAAATTGTCAGAGTGAATATTGTCAGAGTGAACATTGTCAGAGTGAACATTGTCAGAGGAAACATTGTCCGAGTGAACATTGTCAGAGTGAACATTGTCACAGTGAACATTGTCCGAGTGAACATTGTCCGAGTGAACATTTTCAGAGTGAACATTTTCAGAGTGAATATTGTCCGAGTGAACAATGTCCGAGTGAACATTGTCTGAGTGAACATTGTCTGAGTGAACATTGTCCGAGTGACCAATGTCCGAGTGAACATTGTCACAGTGAACATTGTCACAGTGAACATTGTCCAAGTGAACATTGTCAGAGTGAAAATTGTCCGAGTGAACATTGTCCGAGTGAACATTGTTAAAGTGAACATTGTCAGTGAACATTTTCCGAGTGAACATTGTCCGAGTGAACATTGTCCGAGTGAACATTGTCCGAGTCAACATTGTCCGAGGGAACATTGTCCGAGGGAGCATTGTCCGAGGGAACATTGTCTGAGGGAACATTGTCCGAGTGAACATTTCCCGAGTGAACATTGTCAGAGTGAACATTGTCAGAGTGAACATTGTCAGAGTGAACATTGTCCGAGTGAACAATGTCCGAGTGAACATTGTCAGAGTGAACATTGTCAGAGTGAACATTGTCAGAGTGAACATTGTCCGAGTGAACATTGTCAGAGTGAACATTGTCAGAGGAAACATTGTCCGAGTGAACATTGTCAGAGTGAACATTGTCAGAGTGAACATTGTCCGAGTGACCATTGTCCGAGTGAACAATGTCCGAGCGAACATTGTCAGAGTGAACATTGTCAGAGTGAACATTGTCAGAGTGAACATTGTCCGAGTGAACATTGTCCGAGTGAGCATTGTCCGAGTGAACAATGTCAGAGTGAACATTGTCAGAGTGAACATTGTCCGAGTGAACATTGTCCGAGTGAACATTGACCGAGTGAACAATGTCCGAGTGAACATTGTCAGAGTGAACATTGTCAGAGTGAACATTGTCCGAGTGAACATTGTCCGAGTGAACATTGTCAGAGTGAAAATTGTCAGAGTGAATATTGTCAGAGTGAACATTGTCAGAGTTAACATTGTCCGAGTGAACATTGTCAGACTGAACATTGTCCGAGTGAACATTGTCCGAGTGAACATTGTCCGAGTGAACATTGTCAGAGTGAACATTGTCAGAGCAAACATTGTCCGAGTGCACATTGTCAGAGTGAACATTGTCCGAGTGACCATTGTCCGAGTGAACATTGTCATAGTGAACATTGTCACAGTGAACATTGTCCGAGTGAACAATGTCCGAGTGAACATTGTCAGAGTGAACATTGTCAGAGTGAACAATGTCAGAGTGAACATTGTCAGAGTGAACATTGTCCGAGTGAACATTGTCCGAGTGAACATTGTCAGAGTGAAAATTGTCAGAGTGAATATTGTCAGAGTGAACATTGTCAGAGTTAACATTGTCCGAGTGAACATTGGCAGACTGAACATTGTCCGAGTGAACATTGTCCGAGTGAACATTGTCCGAGTGAACATTGTCAGAGTGAACATTGTCAGAGGAAACATTGTCCGAGTGAACATTGTCAGAGTGAACATTGTCCGAGTGCTCATTGTCCGAGTGAACATTGTCACAGTGAACATTGTCACAGTGAACATTGTCACAGTGAACATTGTCCGAGTGAACATTGTCAGAGTGAAAATTGTCCGAGTGAACATTGTCCAAGTGCACATTGTCAGAGTGAAAATTGTCCGAGTGAACATTGTCCGAGTGAACATTGTTAGAGTGAACATTGTCAGTGAACATTTTCCGAGTGAACATTGTCAGAGTGAACATTGTCAGAGTGAACATTGTCCGAGTGAACATTGTCCGAGGGAACATTGTCCGAGGGAGAATTGTCCGAGGGAACATTGTCCGAGGGAACATTGTCCGAGTGAACATTGCCCGAGTGAACATTGTCAGAGTGAACATTGTCAGAGTGAACATTGTCCGAGTGAACATTGTCAGAGTGAACATTGTCAGAGTTAATATTGTCAGAGTGAACATTGTCAGAGTGAACATTGTCAGAGAACAGTGTCAGAGTGAACATTGTCAGAGTGAATATTGTCCGAGTGAACATTGTCAGAATGAAAATTGTCCGAGTGAACATTGTCCGAGTGAACATTGTCAGAGTGAACATTGTCAGAGTGAACATTTTCAGAGTGAACATTGTCCGAGTGAACATTTTCCGAGTGAACATTGTCCGAGTGAACATTGTCACAGTGAAAATTGTCCGAGTGAACATTGTCCGAGTGAACATTGTCCGAGTGAACATTGTCAGAGTGAACATTGTCAGAGTGAACATTGTCAGAGTGAAAATTGTCCGAGTGAATATTGTCACAGTGAACATTGTCCGAGTGAACATTGTCACAGTGAACATTGTCACAGTGAACATTGTCAGAGTGAACATTGTCAGAGTGAACATTGTCCGAGTGAACATTGTCAGACTGAACATTGTCCGAGTGAACATTGTCCGAGTGAACATTGTCAGAGTGAACATTTGTCCGAGTGAACATTGTCCGAGTGAACATTGTCAGAGTGAGCATTGTCTGAGTGAACATTGTCCGAGTGAACATTGTCCGAGTGAACATTGTCCGAGTGAACATTGTCAGAGTGAAAATTGTCAGAGTGAACATTGTCCGAGTGAACATTGTCCGAGTGAGCATTGTCAGAGTGAACATTGTCCGAGTGAACATTGTCCGAGTGAACATTGTCAGAGTGAAAATTGTCAGAGTGAACATTGTCCGAGTGAACATTGTCCGAGTGAGCATTGTCAGAGTGAACATTGTCAGAGTGAACATTGTCCGAGTGAACAATGTCCGAGTGAACATTGTCAGAGTGAACATTGTCAGAGTGCGCATTGTCCGAGTGAACATTGTCAGAGTGAAAATTGTCAGAGTGAATATTGTCAGAGTGAACATTGTCAGAGTGAACATTGTCAGAGGAAACATTGTCCGAGTGAACATTGTCAGAGTGAACATTGTCACAGTGAACATTGTCCGAGTGAACATTGTCCGAGTGAACATTTTCAGAGTGAACATTTTCAGAGTGAATATTGTCCGAGTGAACAATGTCCGAGTGAACATTGTCTGAGTGAACATTGTCTGAGTGAACATTGTCCGAGTGACCAATGTCCGAGTGAACATTGTCACAGTGAACATTGTCACAGTGAACATTGTCCAAGTGAACATTGTCAGAGTGAAAATTGTCCGAGTGAACATTGTCCGAGTGAACATTGTTAAAGTGAACATTGTCAGTGAACATTTTCCGAGTGAACATTGTCCGAGTGAACATTGTCCGAGTGAACATTGTCCGAGTCAACATTGTCCGAGGGAACATTGTCCGAGGGAGCATTGTCCGAGGGAACATTGTCTGAGGGAACATTGTCCGAGTGAACATTTCCCGAGTGAACATTGTCAGAGTGAACATTGTCAGAGTGAACATTGTCAGAGTGAACATTGTCCGAGTGAACAATGTCCGAGTGAACATTGTCAGAGTGAACATTGTCAGAGTGAACATTGTCAGAGTGAACATTGTCCGAGTGAACATTGTCAGAGTGAACATTGTCAGAGGAAACATTGTCCGAGTGAACATTGTCAGAGTGAACATTGTCAGAGTGAACATTGTCCGAGTGACCATTGTCCGAGTGAACAATGTCCGAGCGAACATTGTCAGAGTGAACATTGTCAGAGTGAACATTGTCAGAGTGAACATTGTCCGAGTGAACATTGTCCGAGTGAGCATTGTCCGAGTGAACAATGTCAGAGTGAACATTGTCAGAGTGAACATTGTCCGAGTGAACATTGTCCGAGTGAACATTGACCGAGTGAACAATGTCCGAGTGAACATTGTCAGAGTGAACATTGTCAGAGTGAACATTGTCCGAGTGAACATTGTCCGAGTGAACATTGTCAGAGTGAAAATTGTCAGAGTGAATATTGTCAGAGTGAACATTGTCAGAGTTAACATTGTCCGAGTGAACATTGTCAGACTGAACATTGTCCGAGTGAACATTGTCCGAGTGAACATTGTCCGAGTGAACATTGTCAGAGTGAATATTGTCAGAGCGAACATTGTCCGAGTGCACATTGTCAGAGTGAACATTGTCCGAGTGACCATTGTCCGAGTGAACATTGTCATAGTGAACATTGTCACAGTGAACATTGTCCGAGTGAACAATGTCCGAGTGAACATTGTCAGAGTGAACATTGTCAGAGTGAACAATGTCAGAGTGAACATTGTCAGAGTGAACATTGTCCGAGTGAACATTGTCCGAGTGAACATTGTCAGAGTGAAAATTGTCAGAGTGAATATTGTCAGAGTGAACATTGTCAGAGTTAACATTGTCCGAGTGAACATTGGCAGACTGAACATTGTCCGAGTGAACATTGTCCGAGTGAACATTGTCCGAGTGAACATTGTCAGAGTGAACATTGTCAGAGGAAACATTGTCCGAGTGAACATTGTCAGAGTGAACATTGTCCGAGTGCTCATTGTCCGAGTGAACATTGTCACAGTGAACATTGTCACAGTGAACATTGTCACAGTGAACATTGTCCGAGTGAACATTGTCAGAGTGAAAATTGTCCGAGTGAACATTGTCCAAGTGCACATTGTCAGAGTGAAAATTGTCCGAGTGAACATTGTCCGAGTGAACATTGTTAGAGTGAACATTGTCAGTGAACATTTTCCGAGTGAACATTGTCAGAGTGAACATTGTCAGAGTGAACATTGTCCGAGTGAACATTGTCCGAGGGAACATTGTCCGAGGGAGAATTGTCCGAGGGAACATTGTCCGAGGGAACATTGTCCGAGTGAACATTGCCCGAGTGAACATTGTCAGAGTGAACATTGTCAGAGTGAACATTGTCCGAGTGAACATTGTCAGAGTGAACATTGTCAGAGTTAATATTGTCAGAGTGAACATTGTCAGAGTGAACATTGTCAGAGAACAGTGTCAGAGTGAACATTGTCAGAGTGAATATTGTCCGAGTGAACATTGTCAGAATGAAAATTGTCCGAGTGAACATTGTCCGAGTGAACATTGTCAGAGTGAACATTGTCAGAGTGAACATTTTCAGAGTGAACATTGTCCGAGTGAACATTTTCCGAGTGAACATTGTCCGAGTGAACATTGTCACAGTGAAAATTGTCCGAGTGAACATTGTCCGAGTGAACATTGTCCGAGTGAACATTGTCAGAGTGAACATTGTCAGAGTGAACATTGTCAGAGTGAAAATTGTCCGAGTGAATATTGTCACAGTGAACATTGTCCGAGTGAACATTGTCACAGTGAACATTGTCACAGTGAACATTGTCAGAGTGAACATTGTCAGAGTGAACATTGTCCGAGTGAACATTGTCAGACTGAACATTGTCCGAGTGAACATTGTCCGAGTGAACATTGTCAGAGTGAACATTTGTCCGAGTGAACATTGTCCGAGTGAACATTGTCAGAGTGAGCATTGTCTGAGTGAACATTGTCCGAGTGAACATTGTCCGAGTGAACATTGTCCGAGTGAACATTGTCAGAGTGAAAATTGTCAGAGTGAACATTGT